>NC_067465.1:2510000-3131250 GCF_025434085.1 Hippocampus zosterae | reverse complement strand
TCGATGAATGGATAAATTAGTCGTGTTTAAAGCCATTTTGTATTGTCAGCATTGGAATCCCTACTTCTGAATAACACAATGTATACTCCATTCCCACATTGCGACTATCCCGTGAATTTGTTATTGCAATGAACTATGCATAGAAACAGAGAGTGAATGCAGCTCTGTGCTTGTGCACAGGTATGCAAGAGAGAAAAAAACTTTTTTTCTTTTTTTTTTAAGCTCGACTCCTCTCCCAGCAAAGCCTTTCTTTTGTGGCACGCCTCATCTCTTGATGGTGACAGAGCAAACAAAAGCAGTCAAGCTCGCTGCGCTCTGCACCTCCGCAGAAAAGAAAGATGACCTGCTGTTGTCGGGGGCCAGTCAAAGAAACAAGAAGCTCCGAAACATTCGGCCACGTCTCGGTTGTTGTGAATGGTGAAGGTGAGAAAACTGAAGATGTCGTAAGGTTTAAACAAAGGTAAAAAAAAAAAAAAATGATCGTCCTAAAACTGAATACAAAGAAAACAAAATGTTAGCCCAATAGCATCATGTGCGCTGCGATTGGGTGCAGTTCAGGGTGTCCCCCGCCTACTGCCCGAAGACAGCTGGGATACGTTCCAACACACCCACGACCCTTGTGAGGATAAGCGGATTAGAAAACGGATGGCTGTCCAAGGAGCCCCGTTTCAAAGCAATTAAAAATTCCGTAACGGTACGTTTGATTGATTGATCCGTAGCACAAAACACACCACGCACATCACTACTCAACCTCATTCTTTTTCACACAAATAAATGGAGCTTTGTTTTGAAATGGAGACTCTTGCTGCATAATCAAAGCCCCCAGCCCCATCCTTTTATCGACTCCCTGCTTGATGTCTCTTTTGCTGCATTCACGGTAAGAGACTTAAAAGTTAAAACTTCAATCAATCGGAGCTTCACTCCACATCGCCAAGTGAGAAGAGTGTTAAATATTGGATTTGCTCAGACCAGAGAGAATTTAAAAGCAAGTCTAACCAACTTTCTCAGTGATCAGCAGAATGTATGGCCAGGTCTCTCGGAACCAACTTTAGTCATTCTTCAGCCATTCCGACGCCTATACGGCGCCTCCCATGCCCCCCTGGCCAGGAATCTGGGCTCCTGAGGAAACAGATCCATACATGCCAGATCCTCAGACATCACACTGTTTTATTATTTGTTTTTGTGTGTGTGTGTGTGTATTTTCGTTAAATCATTTTTTTGCATTTAATGGCACCGCAGTCGTAACTTTGCGCAGGGGCTGCTTGCGTTCCACCTGCTGTTTGACCATAAATTAACAAGGCAGCAGAGGCGACAATTTAATCACCGCCTCCAAAAAAGAAAGGGTTGCGCGTGATGATTCTTTTGCGCTCCCTTCTCAATCCAGGCTCATAACAACCACAGTGAGTCTCATCAAAAGTCAGATCTGAAAACAGTCGTGACACAAGGAAAGCACTGTTATAGCAAAGTGTGAGCATGCCAAGCTGTCTTTTCTGAAGTCAGGTCAGGACAGGCTCGTACTTTCTCGCCTTCGTCAGTGCAAGTCAGCAAAATGTCTTTGTCGGCAGGCTAATACACAGTGATGACATACGGACGGACAAAAAGGCAAAAAGGCCAATGAAGGGGCGGGGGGGGGGGGGGTGCCGATAGGAACTAAGCCAAAACAAACATCCCAGTTTTGGTCAATCTTGTGAGGATCTCATGTCATTGTTCTCTGCGGGTCAGCACCATCGCTCATGTACCAAACGTCATCTTCCGGCCTTGGCGACAACAGTGTGGGCATTGAGCGGTGATCAGCGAGCGGGCCCCCACAAGCACCAGCTGTGTGCCTGCTTACTGGAAAAAAAAAAAAAAGGGGGAGAAAAAAAAATCTTGGTGGGAAGTCGTACTGCCTTTCAGGATGTTTGCGGTGCACGGGAATCATGATGTCAAAATTCCTTTGAGATGACATCGTTCCATCAGATAAAGACAAACTTAGCATCATTCTGCTTTTGAAAGTAGAATTGGAGATTTATTTAGTCATTTATTTGATGGTTTTTACCCCAGATCACTTTGGGCCTCTCCAGAGTCGAGATACGCCCTGGACTGGTTGCAGGTCAATCCCATGTGTTGACAAACAATCATTTATATTTTATGGGGGTAGAAAACGTACTTCACAATAAGATAAGATAAGATAAGATATCCTTTATTCGTCCCACACTGGGGAAATTTACAGCCTCCAGCAGCAAGAATGTATGTAGAAAGAAGAAAGAAAGAGAAAAAAACAACAAACATCTTTCAATTAAATGCAATATGAACACAAAATGTTCATATTCAAATGTTGTATGAATGTATGTTCAAAAATGAAAAAAAAATAAGCAACAGTTTGGCAAAATATATTCCATACAAACAATTCATCCAAAAAAAAAGAGGCTTGATACTGTTGATTGTCAGTCCCAGTTGAGGTCTACCGGCAAAGTAAATACAAAACAAAGAACTACACCTCGCGCATTTCAAAAAGACCCTGCTAGCTTAATGCTAACACTAATGAACATCTGTTATGACTGCAGTTTGTGTTGGAGACCGATGTTTGCAGTTGCTATGGCCTTTTATTGCTCAGTGACACGTCAGAACACGAAGCTATCTTCCATGCCTTAAGCATCCAGCCCTTCTCTCTGTTGTTTTTGTCTCAAGAAAGACTTTTGACTTTTTCACTGTGCTGTATATCTTTGTTGCTAGCAGCCTTCTTCCTAATACACGGAGGCTGACGTCACCCTTTTTTTCTTTTAACTTCTTTAACTCTTTAGCAAATTAGCAAAATTATAATTCGGATGGATCACAATTCAGACCAGCCCACAACACTGAGTGGAAAATTCATTTGAGACTCCCGGTTACAAATGCTTGTGGAGCATATCACGTATTGTATGACTATTAGCTTTTATTTGGCCATTTGTGGATGATGAACCTGTTGTTAAGCCTTTTAGTGACACGACAAAGGGGTTTGCAATCCAACGGCTAGTCCGAGTGCCCATGCAGGGGCAGCTTTATGGTAGCATTTTGACAGGTCAACCTATCAACTGTGCGAAGGAATGTTAGTGTTTTTCGCTTGGTGTGCCTCCATCTAATCCCTCTTTCAATCCCGGCCTGAAAGAGTCCTTTTCAGAGGTTCTTCTTTGACACATGCGCACACACACACACACACAAAAGAAAGAAGAAAAATCTGCTCTCCTGAACTTGGAAGTTGTTGCGCTTGTACTGGGCGTTTTCCTCTGTGTTTACGTAGACTTTGGCTTTAAGACTTCAAGGTTTTAGATGTTTTCTTCCGTCATTTGCAAGGTGATTTTCCGTTTCCTGCAAAGCTTTGCTCCTCTCTGCCGCCTTCAACCTCAGATTTTGTTCAACATGCCTTTCAGATGAAAACAATTCTATTTTAGAATCCTCCCCGCGTCAAAGTCTTTGAAATGTTCTGCCTTTGCATGTGTGACTCCTCATTTTTGCCAACCACCCACCTGCAATGAAGCATCTAACTTACTGATACAGAGTCTGTTGTCATTCAAAAAACAGCCCCCATTTTGAATTATTAATATGACTTGTGAAACTGGTGGTCGGTTTCACTGCACTGGATTAGGATTTCCGAGCGCATCCCCGTCGGCTTCTTGCTATGGAAAAGAATTTTAATTATTAGATGTAGTCAGCCGTGTGATTCTTAATTGAATGCTGAAATAGCAAATGAACTAGTAAGGTTGAAAATTAAACAGGAGCGCGTTCTATCACAGCTCATCTTTCCAACATAATAAACGGAATGTCCTTTCCTTAGTTGGTATCCAAGTGCAAAAAAAGGAGCAGGGGGGTAAAAAAAAAAAATGCAAGTTTCATGAATGGCTGGGATGTGGTAATGGGAGCGGGACAAAGCTTCTCGCTCACTGGCAAGAGTCATTAGAAAATGCTGGCTTGGACTGAAAGCCTCAATGGTTTCTCCTCTCTGAGGGGAGTTAAGGCCTGAGAGAAGCAGCGAGGGAACGTTAATGGGAGGCCACAGGGAGACGGACGGGCCACTGGCTCTGACTAAAAGGGTCCACGGATAACAAGGAAGACGGTGAGGCTGGGCGGGGGCAGACGCACACAGAGTATGATGAGACATTGAAGGCAGCATTTTGCCATATGGAATTACACAAGTGACAGTGTCATGTAAATGATTCATTTCCACAGTTTTTTAACAGGTCAAAGGTGTCATCAAATGTCTCTTTGAAGTATTTTTTGCCAGCTAGCTAGCTAGCATATATAGTTTTTCATCGATCTACACTGGAAATTTAGAGTGACAGGTAGGACCATTTACAATGCGTAGCTAGCTAGAGAAATGCTAGCTAGTTAACTCCTATTTCTCGCTAGCCAGCTAGCTAGCTAGCTAACTCGTATTTCTCGCTAGCCAGCTAACTCGTATTTCTCGCTAGCCAGCTAGCTAACTCGTATTTCTCGTATAGCTAGCTAGCTAGCTAGCTAGCTCGATGAAAAACTATAACTTATTTAAAGTCAATGAAGAATACTTTTCAACACATTTCGTTGCTGCGGTATGGCGGTTGGGAATCACGTCTAACGGTAAACAGATTTAGTGAACAGAAATATTTAAGCGGCGATGCAGAGAGTCAGCAGATGGCAATACATAGAAAGAAAGGGGAAGAAAAAAGTCCTTGACATATGGTGATTGAGTCTGCTATCCAATTGGAAAGTAATTCCAAAAGAGGAAGGAAGCCTGGCAACAAGCTACAATAAGTGCGATAAATCATCTCTCTATTTATTTTGGCGGAAGCTCCCTGGAATTGCCAGTGGATCCCTCTCGTCATCCACTCAGTTCATTCAGAATGTTTTTGCCAAGAGTGTGACGACATTTGACGCCAAAGTCCTATTAAAGTGCATCTCCACAGTGCCGCCGCAATATCAGCCAGTATAATTAAACACTACCGTACCTTCCCCAGCCAGCAAAGCTAATTTGCCGGCACCTGCCCACCGCCCCCAACCCTCAGCCAGCTGTGTGGAGGAGTTATAAAAAATGATATGGAAGATTGTTGGACCTGAATACGTGACTCAAGGCCACCGCTCCTCTGACATCATGTAGCCTGACAAAGCCCATCATTGTGCGGCCCCTCTTCCCCAAATGTGCACCCACACCCAAACACGCTCACCAGCACCAGTCATCAAACAAAAAGAACTGTTAATTAACTTCAGATCTATCAACGAGCATGTCGTCAAGACAAATCGGGCGGGTTCGATCATGCCCTACTTCGTGGCTAGATGGAGAAAAAGAAGAACACCGTCACAACTTGCGGTTGTTTTCACAGATTGACATTAGAAGACGAAGGGCGGGGGTCCACTTTTATCTCAGACGTGCGCCCTGCTGCGTGTGTGCAACAGGTGTGCTGTGTTTATACTAGTTTTGGAGCCTTTGTGTGCACAAAGCTTTCAACTGGAGATATTCTGTGGATCTGAAAATGTGACAGTTTTGAAATACTTTGCCAATATCTAACTCATCTCTAAAATCTTTTGATAAATATTGTACAAAACTCTCTCCAAGTAGGTTGGAGCAGAAATGACAAGAGAGTCTTTGTTCCATCTGTATCTAATTTATTTTTAAGGCTAATGTAAAATGCATTAAACTGTTTTGATGTCATATTTTGTGGCGTATTAATGGTTTGTACTCTTTATATGGGCAATTACTGTCTAAACATTTTCGGTGGGGTTGTCATTACTCATGTTTGTTCACTTTTCCCAGCAGGGCTTGGTCCCTATCCCTCGAAAATAGTGAATGCGTTTTCAATTAAAGATGGCATCCACATATAAGTGTACGGATTTTGCTCTCATTCTCAAATTAGCCATTTTTGCCCTGTTATTAATGATGAAAGTGTAATTTGGGGACCACGACAACAACATTTTCCGACAACAACATTTTCCCCCAATTATCCGACTGCTCTGATGGGCTTCTGTTAATTATCTGTAGCAACTGACCCCCCCCCCCCCTCACTCCCTACCAAAACAAAAAAGATGCTTACAGTTCATGGTTACTATATATGACATGAAATAACTAATATTAGATTGAGCTTCTCAGGAGCAAAAACTAACCTACATTACACCTCGATATCTTTTCACATGAGTATAGCAGTAGAATGCAGTGTTTCCACAGTAACAGCCTGTAAAAAAAAAAAAAACATGGGCGATAGTGAGGATTTCTTTTTTCTGCTTGTAATCATTGGGGATGTTGTTTGTGCAAGTATTCTGTTTTTTGTTTTTTGTTTTTTTTTGGGGGGGTGGCTAATAACAGATGGCCTTAGCCCAATTTATCGCTGCAGGTTACGGCTGTCCTGCTGAAATGTTTGCACTCATTTTCGTCAATTTTTAACTCAATTAAGAGACGTCATGGGGAAAAATACAAAAGGGGAAGATAAATGAGTAAAGTTGAGTCTTTCATTTTCAGACTAACGCGGGGAGTTTGTTTTTTTTCAGGGCCACTGGTAAATTTAGCTGCTTGTATTTCCCACACTGTCAGTCAACTCAGATTCAAGTAGTTTGTTGTCTCGCACGATGTCAATTATTTGGAGTTGAGCGACATCTATAAAGCACTACACTAAAGACGCCGACAATATTTGTTCAATCCGGCATTGCCATGGAAACCTCGGTTCGGTATATTCAGAACATCCCATCCCTAAGAAAACAATATTGAGTGAAAAGAGAATCTAATCAAACAAATTTCTGAAAAATCACCAGACATGTTTTGATTCACAGAGCAAATGACGGAGAAGAAAAGAAAAATAACTATGGCACCAAGAGGGGGACTGTGAGGGGTGGGGGGAGTCGAGCTTGGGTGTTTTTTGCCGCAGAACAGCGCAACGTCAGAGAGCAACATCAAAGTCTGCTTTGGGCTAGAAATAGGGGGAAACAGAGGAGGAGGTAGCGGAGGCAGCCAGGAGTTATAGCCTCTGTCCCCCCCTTTGAGAATCACTACTTCAAAAATACGCCCAGGAAAAAAAAAATAAAATACAATCCTAAGGTGAATGGAAGAAAAAGCCCCCTCACTCAAGGGACAGGATTTTTATTTTTTCAGAGTCTTATTATGGCGCGTGTCTCGAGGCAGCATCTTCGCTTTGCTTACCGACTGAAAGTAATCACTGCGGGGATGGTTCGCCAGTTAACCCGGGAAACTGTGTGCATCCTCAAAATTACCGTGTGTGTGTGTGACTGAGGCCTTTACAAGTGCCGCAGGCTTTGTGAACTACAAGGGTAGACTTGCTCATAATTAAAAAAAAAAAAAAAAAAAGAAGTCCTTCATGTTGTTTAACAAAACATTACGATTCTAAAAAAAAAAACAATCTCCAGAAGGACACACAGAAGCACAGCGGTGACCTTTTGTAACATCTAGTCTTGCGGAATAAATAAAATAAAAACCTACTGTACTATGCTGCCAAGTGAAAAACACAATTTCACTTTGCATGTGCATTCAAGCTGTTGAGGGAGGACACACCCACCGAGTATGTTGCTAGATTGGTTTTCTGGGCTGGAGATGGGTTGACGTGTCCGACTTCCTGCAGAGTACCTTCAACGTCCCATTCACATGGACCACCATTGGAAGACGGTAGCTGTATATTCTTCGTAGGTACTCATGGAAAAAGTCAATCAAAATAGCTGCGAGTGAATGTTGATGGATGGGCATGCAAGAGGATTGCTGTGCAGGCAGCCAATCCATTTAATACAAAGAATGAATCAAACGACCACCCGTCTCACAAAATTTTAATTACAGTGGCGCCATTAGAAACGAGTGACCTAACTTTTTTAACAAGATTTAAGATATATGTGCCACAGTCATTTTAATTCAACTCACTTCACAACTTTTCAGCAGCAGCTTGGCAAAGTGAACATTTCAACAAAAGATGGTTTCAGGCCGTTTGATTCCATTCATCCATCCAGCCACTTTCGAAATCTGTTTATCCACAGGGGGGTCGCGTTCGTGCTGGAGCCTATCCCAGCTGATTTTATACATTCGGTATGTAAAACAAGAAAACACAATTTAATATTTATCGACATGCTAGCATTAGCATTGGTAGTAGCCATTTTACAGATACTGAATATTTCATCAAAAAGGGTTTTCAAGCCGTTTCATGACACTTCCATTTGAAGGTGAGTGTAAAATTAAACTTTCACAACAAAGAAAATTACACATTGTGATTTAAAACGTGAAATCTACTTTGTTGGGCCGCTAGCTTAATATTTAAGCAAATGTACTTTAGACAGATAATATAACAATACTGTTTATCCTCATTAAAAAAAATTAAAAATAAATAAACGAATATTACAGCAACTCACGTAGTTGTAGTATAGTAGTAGGCGAACTATGTTCTTCGTTTGTGTCCGCGTGACTGTATTATACAATTCAGACTCCTGGTATCCAAAGTGGGTCCACCACAAAAAGTGCCACACATGAATTGGATGTAGCATTGAATCATGATTCCTAAACTGTTTACATTCCATCTAATTATTATTTTTTATTTTTTTTTAACAAATGATGAATGTCAATCTCATTCATTTCACAACGGAGGGCGGATTTGAGATGCAAATGTTTAGTTTTTTTTTCCTCTCACCCTGCTCCAGTTAGGTGACGGACATCCGTGGACCACAAAAGCCCTTCTCACAGTCGGTGGCAATAAAATAATAATCACATATAACACTACCGCTGCGAGCATGTTCAGCGGGGTATTTATAGCAGTGCAATTGTGCATTAGCCACTGTCTTCTCAAGAGGGAGGTGGGCTATTTGCAAAACATCGGGGAGCTCAGGACAAGCGGGCCCACTTGGAACGACCGCAGTATGTCATTTAGCCGCAGAAGAGCTGCTGAGCCGCCAAACACAATAACCATCCCTGCCCCCATTGGAGAGACAGTAAAGTGCTTTTTTGTAAAAAGGTAACAATAGCGAACGCTCCATGCAGGGAGAGATTGCAACCTGACAAGTGAATGTTCTTCATCACAGCAACTCAAGTGCTTTTCTGCCAGAGTGGCGAATGTTCTTCCAGGTTACATTTATAATCCATTCCATGCTATTCTATAGAGGGAAGACCAAAACAGCACAAACGCGCACACAATACTATAAATAGAATTCAAAATGCATACATAGCGCTGTGTCATGTTGTCAGTGCACTCTGGTGTATAAGCCTGAACATGTAATTACTTATGGATGCTCAAATGTCACCACTTTATACAGTACTGAGTAAAAAGTCCAAAGCCACCACTAGATTTATTGTTTTTCCAACAGTCACAGATTTACAATTCCTGGATTTAATTAAAATCCATCATCTCTTGCTGCCTAAAAAAAAAAGTCATCTATTTACCAAGGAACTATGTTAAAGTGTGTTGAGGCACTACAACTAGACAAAAGTTGAGCCTTGCCACTATCTTGGTGACAGCAAACTATGTTGAGGTCAAATGAGGAGCTTCATTTCGAAAAAATGACGCCCTTTGCCACCTTGTGTCAGCTATAGAAACCCGCTTTTTTGCACAACAGCATTTTGAAACTGATATTCACGACTTTATCAAGTCTAAGTTGGATAACCGCATTGCAAATTATTTCGGAGTTGACTTCCCAGAAAAAGTTCCGGGTGGCTCAAAACTATCTACTCCTAAGAATCACAATGAATCATGAATCATCACGAAGTAGGCTGCTCACAAAATAAAAAAGATGGGAAAAAAAAAAAACAAATGCAGCAAGGTCTGTATCACTTATGCTTGACCTTGGTGGCTGTCTGCGCTTTCCTGCAAGCCATCCATCCGCACTAAGAAAGAATGTCCGATTTGTCGAGTGCACTTGTCCAACAAGCCACACGCATACAAACACACATAAACACAACGGGACCAGTACAATGCGCGGTTCCAAACAGCGGGCCGAAAAGAACGTCAGCTCTCTTGCAATTGCATCCTAAACTTAAGATATGAAGTTGAGGTGACTCAAACAAAAGCAGTACAAAACAGTTGCCAAGGACACAGCTAGAGCACAATTAGGGACAAAACTGGAACATTCATTCATTCATTCATTCGACTTGATATTTCAAGCACAAATTCTCGGTGCCACGCATGCACATTGTAATGGGATTGCGATGCCTTTACTGAGATATTAAAGCTCAGTTTGGGGGATTTTAACAATATGTATATACTGCACATCTCAACACATCGATATAATGCAACATGCATTATATTTGATTGATTGGTAATCCTTAGATTAGGGTTACACAAACAGTGATTAGTGTGGGGGGAGGGTTGCGATTTTATTGATCTATAATATATTCATTCATTCATTCATCTTCCTAACCGCTTGATCCTCACTAGGGTCGCGGGGGGTGCCGGAGCCTATCCCAGCCGTCTCCGGGCAGTAGGCGGGGGACACCCTGAATCGGTTGCCAGCCAATCGCAGGGCACACAGAAACGAACAACCATTCACACTCACGCTCACACCTAGGGACTATTTAGAGCGTTCAATCAGCCTGCCACACATGTTTTTGGAATGTGGGAGGAAACCGGAGCACCCGGAGAAAACCCACGCAGGCCCGGGGAGAACATGCAAACTCCACACAGGGAGGCCGGAGCTGGAATCGAACCCGGTACCTCTGCACTGTGAAGCCGACGTGCTAACCACTGGACTACCGGGCCGCCCAAAACTGGAACAGTAAAATGTTAAAATGTGATTATTATGGTACAAACCCAACTACTCCGTGACATGACAACTTTAGTTTTTTTTTTTACCCCCCCAGCTACTGGCAACCTAATGAGGACAAACACTAATGAATGTGAAATCAGGCTGTTAGCAGAGAGTGATTTGAATCCAAGCAGCACAATTAGTGGCATAACCACATCCATAAACATTCATTTATGTACCGGTTGAGAAGCCGGAGCCTAAACACGGAGCGATAGAGACAGAGTACAACTAGCGAAGCGTCTAAATGCATGAGTAAAACTTCTCGCCATCCATCCTTCCACATCAGCACTGTGAAAGGCGCACAGACCATTTATCCCGACTGTCTGAAAACAAAACACACAAAAAAAAAAAAATGAGCAGCTGTGCTTCATCAAGGACACAAAGCCAGCAGAGATGAGGTGAGGCTGGCAAGGAAGCTGAAGAAAGCTTACGAGGAAAGAGGGAGCTTAAAGCTGACGAATCGAGCCGGGATATGAATTTGAGAAAAATATGCTTTCAACTTGAAGAGCATTAAATATTTTTTTTAAAAAGGCAGTTGGATGGGGAACAAACACAGTAAAACTTGAGAAATTGAGAACATCCCAACAACATCGCACCATCACGGCTTGTGTCCAAATGGAGCTCCTCAACTCACGTCAAGGTAGTTCCCCTCGCACCCGGATGTCACGGGCTGGCGGAAAAACATTTCTTAAAGCTCCTCAATTCACGTCAACAGAGTTCCTCGGTGCCAACTGCCACAAAATAGCGCAAACGCAGTGTATTTGACTTTATGAAAAGCAATAGCTAGAAGAATCCGCAAGCTGCCAAAATCACGAGCACGCAGGGGGGAAACACCGGAAACCACATTTTAGTGGGAGCATTTCATCCATCACTGCGCATCTCCAGTTGGGAGTCAACTTTTGACTGAGCAATGAAACAGACCTCAAGGGAAGAATGTGATGGCGTTAGCAGGGTACCGAAGCCACTAAGAAGACACAAACCACAGCAGGAAGCCGTGCACTCCAACACTGTCGATATTGACAGACGTGCGCGCGAGATGAAAACACGCACCGGAGAAAATCAATAGGTTTCAAATCTATAACTGCAACTGCAAATCTGTAAAAAAAATAAAATAAATAAATTGAAATAAATACATTCATTCATTCATCTTCCAAACCGCTTGATCCTCACTAGGGTCGCCGGGGGTGCTGGAGCCTATCCCAGCTGTCTCCGGGCAGTAGGCGGGGGACACCCTGAATCGGTTGCCAGCCAATCGCAGACGAACAACCATCCACGCTCACACTCACACCTAGGGACAATTTTTAGAGTGTTCAATCAGCCTGCCATGCATGTTTTTGGAATGTGGGAGGAAACCGGAGCACCCGGAGAAAACCCACGCAGGCCCGGGGAGAACATGCAAACTCCACACGGGGAGGCCAGAGCTGGAATCGAACCCGGTACCTCTGCACTGTGAAGCCGACATGCTAACCACTGGACAATACTTTAACTGTAAATATTATATGAAATGGATGTTTTTCCTTGAGTTGGTGTTTTGATTTTTTTTTTAATCCTTTCACCACAAACTGACTCATAATTAAAATAACAGTTTTATCAACCTTGTGCCATCTCCCTTTTTTTTCTTCTTCTTTCTTTTAAGCAGCTGGAAGATCGCAAAACCAATGAAAGATTTACACCCAAGGCTTTTAGTTAAAACCACATGCTGGGGCCAAGAGAAGCACACTCTCACACAGAGCAGATGATACCACAGGCAAAAATCACTGCATTAAAGTCGTGAGGTGAAAGGTGAACACGCACATCAATACGGGAAACTTAGAGATATCGCAAAATGGGCTTTTACCATTAGCCTCTTGATCAAAAGAGAGACAAGAAAAAAAAACAAACAATGCGCAAGCAGGCATGTGTATATAAATGTCCACACGGTCTAACGGGCAAAGCAAACCCATTAAAAAGCGCGCAAAGCGAGCAGCCGTGCGCTAAGCTCAAGTTGAGGGAGTTCATTTGGAAGATGTCAAATATTTATGAGAGAGGAGGACTGCGCTGGGGAGGAAGATGGGGAAATTAGGGAAGAAGCAAACGCTGGCACGCCGAGACAAATGAAACTGAGCGTTGTGGTGGAAGTTGTCCTCCCTTCTGACTGAGCGAAGGGGGTGGAGGGGCGGGATCTAAATAAGTCACTGTCATTTCGAGTTCATTAGCTCAGCACTTGCCATCGCCCCTGCGGGCGGATGTAGGGTGTGCATATTAAAGACGGAACTACTTGTAACACCAGTTTCGGCTTGTAAAATACAGTCGCTACACAAGGGAATTGACTGTGCGTCCGGGAACCTTTTAATATCACTTCAGCTCGGTATAATGTCGTTACAGTATGACACGTCCACGGAGCTCAAAATCCGTCCGAGATGAAAAATGAAGTTGCGCCGGTGGGGAATTGGCTTATTTTTCTGTGTCATTTCATATTGAGAATAAGGCCTTAAGGGACACGCCGGGCACAAGGACGCTGCCATAGTGGAAGGGTGGCGAGTCAGGAGGATAAGTATCGTTCAGGATGATGATGGTGATTGTATAAAAAAATAATAATAATGCAATGCGTACACAACCTGCGCCACGACTTAGACCTGCTTCTATCTGGTCGAATGACTAATGGATTTTCTGTCACCAAATTGTCAGGTACAAATTGTCCGGCCCGCCGGAATGTCCAGAATGGTGAAACACGGGCTTTCAAATTCCCAAACACTTTGTTTCGCATCCGCGTGGGTTTTCTCCGGGTACTCCGGTTTCCTCCCACATTCCAAAAACATGCATGGCAGGCTGATTGAACACTCTAAATGGTCCCTCGGTGCGAGTGTGAGCGTGGATGGTTGTTCGTCTATGTGTGCCCTGCGATTGGCTGGCAACCGGTTCAGGGTGTCCTCCGCCTACTGCCCGAAGACGGCTGGGATAGGTTCCAGCACCCCCCGCGACCCTTGTGAGGATAAAGCGGATCGGAAAATGGATGGATGGATGGAGTTATGCAAAAACGGCCAATAGTTAGAAAAAATTTCATTTATAACGCATTTATTTGTCATTTTTGGTGAATCAGCGGAAACGAGATGATGACCGCAATGGACCAGAGGAGACCTACTATGAGTGAGAAAAAAATAAAGTGGGCGGAAAAGAAAGAAAAAGCCATTTGGGTAACGAAAGCACATCTTTTACCAAACAGGATGACATTGACAGTAATTGCATGAAATTATAAGTTTGTCTAAGAGTTACTCGTCTTCCAAGACCTTCACAATGCTCCCCTCGTGCCCACTCTTCCATCATTTTACTTCCTAGGTCCAACGAACCGCGTTGGTCAAGCCCAAGAAGCAAACCACCACCGGGATTTTTTTGTGAAGCAGACACAAATGATGTCAGCATCAAAGCAGATCTAATTAGGCAAAAAGAAAATGTGCTGAAGACAGCGCAGCGGAAGCGAGTTGGCACGGGAGTGGGCAAGCGAAGGAAAGTGGAAGACATCTCGTCCAAAATACTGCAAATAGCGCTTGAGTCATGAGACGGAACTCATGCAGGGAGGAAACGGTGAGCTCAGGGATTACGATGAAAGTGCACTAAAATGCGGTTAAGTGTCTGTTTGGTTTCCAGCAAGTCAATAAAAACGACACTCGGGGATTCAACAGAAATTCTAAGCAAGTGTGGGAGACTTTGGAAGGGGGAGAAAAAAAATGTATTCCCACAGAAAGATCAAGAAAAGAATACATTTATGAAATAAAAGATTCCTGTCAAAATATGTTATCTTTAATCTCGGAGGCAATTAAAATGCCTGATTGAAATTGATGATGCGATATCGTAAACATTAGCTGTCAGATAGAAAAAAAAAAAACGTTCAGAGCTGAGAGAATTTCTCACGAAAGTAAATACAAGTGAGGCTACGGAAAGGGATAAGAAGAGAAAGAGCGAAGGAGAAAACAAGTTAAATGAATCATTTCACATGGCGGTGAGAAAACATTATCGGTTGGCAAGATGACACCCTGGATTGCTCACCAGACAAACGCCGGGCACATGTAAACAAAACCTTTCACACCCATAGAAGGTGTCGTTCTTGGGGGGGGGGAAGAAAATGCTAATTCCATCAAGGGATTCAAACTTCTCAAGATTGTGAGCCTGCACTAATCAGAGAGATAACTAACCACTTCAGGGATTCACTTGCTAGATAGCTAGATAGCTAGATCGCTAGCTAGATCGCTCGGTAGATCGCTAGCTAGATCGCTAGCTAGATCGATAAATCGATCGATAGACACATATAAAGGCTTCTATTTTTTTTTCCACTTCTGTGTTCCTGTCTGAGGCGGCCCGGTAGTCCAGTGGTTAGCACGTCGGCTTCACAGTGCAGAGGTACCGGGTTCGATTCCAGCTCCGGCCTCCCTGTGTGGAGTTTGCATGTTCTCCCCGGGCCTGCGTGGGTTTTCTCCGGGTGCTCCGGTTTCCTCCCACATTCCAAAAACATGCGTGGCAGGCTGATTGAACACTCTAAATCAGGTGTCACCAACATTTTTGAGGGTGAGAGCAACTTCATGTGTACCGATTGTGTGAAGGGCTACCAAATTGATACACGTCTGAAATAACATATTTGTCCAAAATATCTTCAATAATATGAGGATGTGTTATTTTTAATACTTGATGATTTAAATTGTCAGACTTTGATCGTGTTTCGAAATGTCTCACAGTACTGCCAATGTTTGCATTTTTAAATCATAATTTCTACTAGCAAATCACAATGTCCAGGCACTGGCGGGCTACTCAAGTGGTCTTCACGGGCTACCTGGTGCCCGCGGGCACCATGTTGGTGACCACTGCTCTAAATTGTCCCTAGGTGTGAGTGTGAGCGTGGATGGTTGTTCGTCTATGTGTGCCCTGCGATTGGCTGGCAACCGATTCAGGGTGTCCCCCGCCTACTGCCCGGAGACGGCTGGGATGGGCTCCAGCACCCCCCGCGACCCTAGTGAGGATCAGGCGGTACGGAAGATGAATGAATGTTCCTGTCTGCTTCTGGGTCAGAACCGTGCTCCTCACGTGACATAAAGAGAATTTCAATTCATTTCAATGCGCGGAACTGATTTCATTTTTCTTGGTCGCCCAACAAAAGTCCAAGTGTCAGTCTGGACTTTTGTTGCAGCTTTGTAATAAATGTGCACTGTGAACACATCACTGTCCGTTCACTTACGACGGGTGCGGCGGACTTGTCGGATCCCTCAGACTGCGCTCGGCAAACTGTACTGGGGTGTCGCTCCTGAGAGGAAGCCCTAAAGGAGCTGTCAGCAGCGGGGGCCCTCACAGTGTGGGGAGTGAGCGTTGCAACTGGAAACATGCAGCTGCTTTGAGAGTGATTATGGACGCTGATGTTTACACCTCAGGGAGGGGGAGGGGGGGTGCAAGCTAGAGACAAAGAGCATATTCACAAGTCCTGACCCACCTGCTGCGCTGGCCTCACACACACACAACTAATTACTTCCACCTACCGTGAGACTATACATATCGATGGGATGCTTTAATAGCAAAGTGTAAGGGGAAAAAAATAGATGGGGGGTGGTGGCGGGGGGGGGGGGGGGAGAGGTGAGCAGCGATGTCTCATCTTTATTAAATCTGCGGTGTGTGAGCCCAGACATCAGGAACCGAACACATTTCACTGATCGGCTCACCGATCAGATGCCACCTTGCTGATATCGGGTAGCCATCCTGTGGCGGAGACACGCTTCAGGGTACGGATAAAAGTTTGCGAAAAAAGGAGATGAATGGTGAATATAAAGAGACGGGAATAGATGATATCACCGAGCAATCAGTGAAATGTGTTTCTCGTTTTTTTATGCTTGGCTCACAACATAAAACACCAGGCGATATCAATCCATTGATTATATTTCCTATCAAATAAATAGATCTGAGCCAGGGAGAAACGCAGCGTGTGCACAGAGGTTACTGTAGATTTCCTCAGGTTACAAATTGTTTTCCCCACGGGGAAGAACGGAAACAGATTTTTTTTTTTTTTTAACGTGGACATTTTATGTAAATTGTACTTTTTAGGTGCTTCAGGACATGCATCTGGACTGCATTTTTTGCACTTTCTTTTTACATATACAAAAACTGTAGGCAAAGCTCCACTCTCATTTGCTCAGTAGGAGAGTACTGATAGTCGTTCTTCCCAAAGGATAAATAAGATACGCCTGCAAGTATCCTGATGCGGTCTGTCTATAAGTGTTGCGGCACCGTTTGTGTTCAAAAGGGTAACATTACCGCAACATATATGCTAAGTGCTAATATCCATTGTATGTTAGCATCCAGCTGGCGTAGGCTATGAGGTTGCTTCAGATACACAACTCAGCTTGAAGCCTTTTTTTTTCGTCATGTTGACTAATTATACGAGCAAAACTACCGCTTGCTGACCGCTTAACGACACTGACTAATACATGACGTCAAAGCCAAGAAGAAAGTACATTCTTTGTACGTTCTTGCATGCGTCAAGATTTGC
Organism: Hippocampus zosterae; assembly: GCF_025434085.1. Taxonomy (NCBI): domain Eukaryota; kingdom Metazoa; phylum Chordata; class Actinopteri; order Syngnathiformes; family Syngnathidae; genus Hippocampus; species Hippocampus zosterae. Next base: position 3,114,044 of record NC_067465.1, on the reverse strand, counting down.
ATTAGCGAAAGGAATTTGCTTCACGCGCTTGGTTGCTCGGTGACGAAGCCGATGGAGTTGGGAAAGAGTCATTTGGCTTTAACGAGGGAAAATTGAATCCATGCTCTCTTTTGGATCTCACATGCGCCGGAGACCAGTTGGGGTCCCCCCCCCCCCCCCGCCCCACGCTCACCCAAAGTCAGCTGAGCGAGGCTCTGCCTTACGCTAATGAGGACATTTGGAAAATGGATGGAAGAATGTATTCATAAGCCAGTGCGCCAAGCACGAAAGATTCCTTTCTTGAATATCATGGAAAATAAAACACGTTTTGGCTTGTGATCAAACACCTCATGAAAAAAAAACTAATTTAACGATGCAAAAAATCATCAAACATTATAATTGCTTGCGCGGATGTCATTGTGGCAAATTCCTGCTCAGTGCGAGGAACCAACATGAACAGAAAGTTCACTGCACAACTGCAGAGCTGTGTGTTTGTTTGGGGTGTGTCGGCCTGCAGAAGTCACACTGTGTTTTAACACGGCGTCGGGCGGTGAATGTTGGGTCAGCACCAGGTCCGTAAGCAGCGGGAGCCGCACCCACACACGTTAGGGTCGTAAAACAAAAGCCGACCTCACAGTCAATTGAGGCTGAGCGGTGTGCTAGCCTAAATTGAGACGTAGGTTCAAATCCCACTGAAGCTCATTAGGAGTTTTAAGTCCTGACCAAAGCGTCGATGGTTTCCATATGATTCTCAGGAGGATGGCAGAAATTCTGATCTCATGTTTTGACGAGTGTTCTACTGGACAGAGTTGTGGATAGAGCTCAGGGGTGTCAAGCTCATTTTTGTCTCGGGCCACAATGCAGTTGCGGTTTCCCTTGGAGGGCCATTCTGAATTTTGCGAAACCATATCAATGTTTAATCACCTCCGAGTATGACATACACAGTGCACAACGAATTAATGGATAACTAGTTTTATAATCAGAAGTCAAGAATAGTGACTGTTATTGTGAATTCCATATGACAATTTGAAATTTTGGTTCAGCATTATCAAACTCGATATGCTTGATTTGCTTTCACGGGCCACATAAAATGATGTGGCGGGCCAGATCTGGCCCCCAGGCCTCAACTTTGACACCTGTGATTTCGCTTAACTTCCAATGACTTCTGTCATTTCGTCTTTTGAGCCAGCTAAAAATGAACCAGCAGTGTCTAGTAAAGTCTTCCATGCAAGTTTTTTTGGAATGTGAGAGGAAACCGGAATACCCGGAGAAAACCCACGCAAGCCCGGGTGGAGAACATGCAAACTCCACAAGGGGAGACCGGAGCCGGAATTGAACCCAATACATCTGCACTGTGAAGTCGATGCGCTAACCGGGCCACTCAATTAAATTATGTTTTTAACAAATACCCTGATTATACATCCACCACAAAACCTCGACTTGTTTGGAGTTATTTGGAGGACGAGCTCAACAGCACTACTCAAAACAGTGATTGCCACATGAATAATAATTCACAGCAATCTAAAAAAAAAACCCCTAAAAACATTGGCAGATGCTCTCCCTTATCAGCGCATACGCAGCACTTCCTTGATCAGTGCACTGTTTGAACCTCTCGACATCAGTCTAGCGGACACGAGCAGGAGCTGAGAGGGACGCCAAACGACGCCTACATGGCACATTTCCTGTGGCGTGGAAGCGTGCCAAATGAACAGCAAACATGTGGCGCGCATTTGGAGGCGAAAGACAGGGCCGAGACATGGACTGTATGTGGTTATGATTTAGCCTTTGTGGGCTTATTTTTAGCGTAAAATCATCATGCATGCAGACCTTGCATCAACAGTTTTGCTTTCCACAAATGAGTCACTTTAACTTTTTGATTATTTTCTATATTTATATTGTACATGGGAAAAGCTGGGACTTGCCGACCGCTTGGTCACACGTAGACACTTTTACATTTAAGGCTTAGTTGAGTGATTTTCACATGATACAAAAATCCTACAAAACTAATTTCTTCTTTGTTGCAACACGTATTCCAAAGACAGAACAATGAAACTGGAGATTTATGTGTGTGTGTGTGTGTGTGTGTGTGTGTGTGCATGTTACAGTGGTTAACTTTGTGCAATCATGTGACAATTAAGATAAAAAGCAATCGTCTACGCTGGCCAATTTGCCTGCGTAGACACACACATGCTGACAAAGCCGTCACGCAGACACGTCAACAAGCTCAAACAAGAGACGCGATGCACAGATTGACTTTCAACTCGGATACAAACAAGTGTTGATCTCGCCGTCGCTAATGAAGCTTTGTCGCTCTTATCGGCAAGTCTGGTAATGAGTTCCACTCACAATGTGGCAACATGGAATTCGGTGTCGTGGTTTAGTATAAAGCTGGAGAAACAGACAAGATTGTTTATGAATGGGATGGACTGTGTTGCATTTGTGTGGAATTGGAATTTGATTCATGTTTTGTTGGGCTTCTCTGGCTATAGGCAGTTTTACTGGTGTAAGTACCATATTTTCCGGACTATAAGGCGCACCTAAAAGCATTCGATTTTCTCAAAAGTCAACAGTGCACCATATAATCTGATGCGCCTTATTTAAGGATCAATATTCAGAATTCTTGGATGTAGTATTTTAAATGTTCTGGAGAGCGTTTGTGAAAGCGCAATATAAAGAAATCCGTTTTGCATTCCTTTTAGTGTAGCTCCATCTAGTGGATGCATAACGCAACCGCAAGCCACGATTGTGCCTTATAAAACCCTCCTCCAAACTCACTTGTATTCTTTGGCATTCGACTCAGCATGACTTAGTTTTGTTCTTGGTTTTACTGTTTGGTGCTTTCTACCGCCTTTATTACCGATTTGTCTTACGGTTTATTGTGCATGTTAAATTGCTCCATGTACAACACTTTGAAAGTGCTCTATAAATACTGTTGACTTGACTGTTGACTTATAATGCGGTGTGTCCTATACAGTATACGAAAACAGTTTTAAAATAGGCCATTCGTTGAAGATGCGCCTTATACTCCGAAGCGTTTCATAGTGCAGAAAATACGGTACATTTATGTTCAGAGTACCGTATTTTTATATTAATTTTGTATTTTGAGCAACCCTGAGTTGCGATTGTTTTCATCACCATTTAAGCAGAATGATGCAAAGATGATTTATACAGTTGGCCATGCTTGTATGTCTCCTGAGTGCCTTTCACGTTAAAGTTTTGCTGGACACTACCAGGTGAAAACAACTCATTAATAATTCAAGGAAATCATGATGGGATGTCAAGATTGAACCTGTTTAAGTAAGGCTTCTTTTTGCTCGCATTTTATTCAGTTGAGAGTGAAATTGATACGAAGGAGTCTTTGTCTGCGACTGCCTGCCTGATGGGCTTGGGGATGTTCAGAAGCTGAAATGCACGACAACACCTTCAGCCCCACAAATGTGATTGGGGACTTTGTCTCTTTTTGTCTGGGTCCCGACACGTTTACCAGCCGTGACAGCACATGGTAGATTTTGATTGCTGTGGGTATTTGTGTGATTCTATGGCCTGGGAGAAACTGTTAGGGCAGAAATGGACTAACTTAGTGGTGAGTTTGCAGTTTGTTTTTAATATACTGTACCGTATTTTCTGCACTATAAGGCACTTCGGATTATGAGGCGCACCTTCAATGAATGGCCTATTTCAGAACAGTTTTGCGCTCACCACTGGACCACCGGGCCGCCATACATTTTTTGTCTGCATTGCAATGGATTTGCAATGTGTTTAAAAAGTTTATTTTAAGAAGCTAATGTTTTTTTTGCCTGCTTTTGATCTGGGTCCATTTACCGCTCCTTCTTCAGTTCCCAAATATGGCTCTTTTTCCAATAAAGGGCAAAAAGATGTTTGATGCACGTCACATTGCAAATGCTATTCCTAAGATATAATCAGTGATGACATTGACAAAAGTCATGCATCAGTCATCATCTTATCTCATTAGGTTCTGTCAAACGTTGACGATGAGAGAGATTTCAGCTAGAGATGCGTTTAAATAAACATTTCTGGGCTCGTATCGGTGCCGCTGCAGAGTTCAAAACAAGCCCGTCGCTGTGGGCGACCGTGCCGACCGGCAAGTCTCTGTCTCTCTCTCTCTCGCTCTGTCTCTCCCTCTCTCTACCACAGTGAAGTCAGTGTGCAGCTCCGAGCAGGGGTGCTGAGCAACAATCTCGCACAGCACTTACAGATGACATTTCAGAGCACAGAGCAGCACACTGTCAGCCTCTGGCAACCGGCAATCAACAACAACAAAAATGCAGCACAGGGATGCCCGCGCTGGAGCAAAACGTTAGCAGCTCTGTCTGCACATGTCTCTGGCAGCACTTTGTGTTGTTGTTGTTGTTGTTGGTGTCGTTTTAACGAACAATCAAGATTGCAACTCTTTTATCTCATTTAAAGTGCACAGGAGAGAAGAGAATCTAACTTGAGGAGCATTCCTCACTAATGAAAAGATAAGTTGTGGCGATGGTAATTATGCACTAGGACGAGGCGGGAGAAGGAAAAATCAATCATCATCCTTTTTCCTTTTCTTTCGGAAAACAACGGCAAGGGAGCCGTGTCCACATCTAATTGCACTCTACTGAGAAATTGAACATTTCATTCATTTTCAGCCACAATGACTTTTGTTTCTAAGTAACAGATTTATTCCCTCGCTTCATTAAAGCTTGCTCCGACATCATGATTTAACTGAAATTGATCATTACTCCACCGATAACCTATGTAGCATTTCCTCTGTGAATTCAATTAATGATACGTTTTGTGTTGTTATATTTTTTTATTTATATATATATATATATATATATATATATTTTTTTTTTTAATGGAATGTGAGAAACGTTCAATCTGACAGGGCACAGCAATGTTAATCCAGTAACTCTGTGTTTCCTCATCTTAACCTTACTTTAACTTTGTTCTTTTTTTATTATTGTTCTTACCTCAACCTCATTAAAAAAAAAAGACTCTCCTTTTAATTGACCCCCAACTTAGACTAACTCTATCTATCGATCCATCCACTATCTCAACCTCTTATCGCCAAAGGGTTACAAACTGGATCCTATCCAAGCTAACTTCGGGCAGTTGGCAGACTATATCCTGAACTGGTCGCCAGTCATTCACAGGGCACATATCGGGATGAACAACCATTCACATCCACACAGTCACTACAGATTCCACGCTGCCCACGCAGAATTCAGGTGAGAACACCAGAGACCTAACGATACAGTAACATCATTGATGAAATGGAACGGATTAGTGTCATTTCCATTCGTTTCAATGGGGAAAGATGATTTGATTGACCTGACCGCAATTTCATTATTCTGTTGAAGCTTTATGGTGCACACATAGTCATCAGCATACGTTTAAAGCCCAGTAGAATCAAGTGCCTTCTATAAGTAGGCCTTTTTTTTTCTTTTAATGGCTTTTTTTTTTTTTTTACAGTGCCGCAAAGGGATATTATTTGTGGGGTGGCAGTCTGAAGTGAGGTGACGCACACGAGCTGGGTGACCTTGAGTACAGCTTGGGCAAAACATGAGTCTGATCAAGCCCCGGTGTCACAGCGGGGAACATCCTGAGCCAAATGTCAGGGATCAGCCTCAATATTCGGGTGGCTCATAATTGGGAGGCATAAAGTGAAGCTTTCATGTTTTTACCAAGGTGTTTAATATGCCAGACAAGAGCCACTCTAGAGTGGTTATTTATGTCCTCCAGGCCAGAGAAGGAGACACAAGGAGGAAAATAGTCAAAGCTTTTTTTTTTTCCTCTGCCTGTGCCATTTAACTATCTAACCTGGACTTGAGTCGAGCTCCATATCATTGACTTAAGGAAAGGAGGTTTTTCTTTAATGCATTATGGATTACACACATTTGAGGGAACAAAGGCAGGGATTGGAGAGCATGAGCATTCATTATTTCACCCGTCTTGCCATTAAATTCAAAATCTCGGGTTACTGCTTGGTCCTTTGCACCTTTTGATGTATGGTGACATGAAAAGTTTAATTACAAGCCCAGCAGAGTCTTCACACTCTTAAAGTTTACAATCCTGTAAAGCAAGACTGGACTGTGGTACTTACTGGCTTCCACTGGGTATGTTTTCGAAGGTCACAAAGGAATTCCCTCATTCTAAAAGTCATATTTTTTTGAGGACAGTAACCCAAAAATGAGGAATTGGACCCACATGAACACCATCACTGAGTGGGAACTGATCCCACACTGCTTACGTGGAAGTCAGGCACCTGAACCACGACACCGGTGTTGTCCAAACTACCACCGGGGGGCCATTTGCGGCCAGGCTACCATTTTTTTTTTTTGAAGCATCATATCCTAGAAATAACATTTTTCATGGCCCGGACTGTTTTTTTTTTAAAGAAAAAAGAAAGACAATACTGAGCGTGCACTCACAGCTGACAACAGGGTGCTTTAAAGCAGCCAAACCTACAGACTGTCCAAAGAGAATTGTTGTTTTATGATCCATTATTCATTGGCTTGTCACTGGAGGTGATACCTTCAAATGACAGCTTGTGAACATACCATACAGCACAAATACATTTTTTCGACCCTATAAAAAGACTCAAATAACTAACCCTACAGGGTACAATGGAGCTTGGGGGGAGTCCACAATATCAGAAAGTCTCAGACACATGCAGCATCAGAGCCTGCTGTCTTTCCTGTCAGTGCATGTTCTCCACTGTACCTGCCATACCTCAAACTATGCAAATTGCATGCATGCGTGTGATACATGTGAACGCGATCCACTGAATTCCAGAAGAGCCACACGTGTAATCTGCCAAGCACGATACAGTGACGAGTAACACGGTTCTCTCACAGCTCACACTCAAGTGACCGCCTGCTCATTTATAATAAGCAGCAACAATTCCCAGTCACCAGACTGCTGCGTGCGTGCGACCGCAGAGTCCACAATGAAGCGAACGGTTGTTTCCAAGCATGGCGTTTAAGTGTCAAACGCATTTGTGATGAGCTATCAAACGAGAAAACTGGCTCTTAACGTGTCTGTGATGACTCGAGTTAAGCTTCGTTGCATCGCCACAGTGCCACAAGCAAACAAAATAAATCCTTCGCGTGAATTGAACATGATTGTAAGATCACCACAACGCATGGAAAGTATGTTGACAGCAATTAAAATGAAAATAAAGATCAGTAGTATGCAACATGTGTGAGTAAAACGGCAATAGATTGTGACATTTCACATACATACTGAGAGAGACCAAGATAGATCGAAAGCTAGTATTATTTCAATTATGTATTATGATTCATTTTGTGTATTTGACATGACATTGCCTGGGTCGCTATAATAATTGCAGGTGCAATTTTGCCGACTAACCAGACTTAAACACACTGAAGTAGACGGAGTGTGTTTGTTATTGTTTCACTTTTTCGAAATCATTCTCGTCAGCACGTGGTACATTCAGGGACCGAGGCAATTGTCGGAAATGTTCACTTCCAACTCACCAGATATTTCGGACTGGGGGATGCCGTCCATGGAGAAACCTTTGCCGCTATAAAAGTGCCTTATATCCGAACAACTCCTGGCTTTGCTGCCGCCTTTGTCCCCGCAGGTTGTGGCCGTGAGGGAGCACAGCACCAGAGCTGCCACGATGAAGGAATCCATCCCGGCACAATGTCAACTCAGTCAAGTGCAAAAAAAAAAAAAAAATCCAATTCAGCAAAAAATAAAATAAAAATAAAATGAAGACAGTCGTCTCAAGGTGCGTTCAATAATCTCCCCGCTCCTGAAGTGGCTGTGCACGTTCGGTCCCAAAAAAAAATGGATAAAACCGTGTCACGTCGTGGACTAAAAACGACTCTTAGACTTTGTTTGGAAGAGGAAAGTCACAACGAGGTGTAGAATAAAATAAGTCAATCAGGTCAGAAATAGTCCAGCGTGGAGCTTGACGATGTTTCGCGTGTGTTCGCGCAGCCTCATGCACGACACGTCTGTACCGGCAATTAGGACGGACCGGGAGGGTTGGGGGGAAGAAAAAAAATCAGGGAGAGAGGGAAGGAAGGGAAAGGAGGCGTTTCGTGGGGGTCTGATCTGAACTGGGAAGTGCGCACAGTTAACGCTTTTCTCTCTGTGGGAATGATTCAAACGCTCTGACGCGCTGTGGCAAGACAAGCAGCAGCATCGTGGGTCGTGGGCGGATCAAATCAAATCAAAACATATTTTTTTTTAAATGCATTGACGACTCTAAATGGTCCAAGTGCGAATGCAGTGACACAGAGTTTCACAAATTCCGTATGCGACTCAGTATGCTGCGGTAATATTCGTCGTTTTTTCACAGAGTATAAGAATATCTGTCTGTGAGAAATTTTATATTGTGTGTCTACAAGTGTCACTGCGCGATTTCTTATGTAGATGCTATTTTTTTTTAGCCTGTGTTTTTTCATATTATGAGTTTGCATTAAACTAACAGACTTGCAGTCGAATATGTTGTTTCAAATCTCCATTTAATTTGCTTTGTTGCCGTTTGCCGTTTATTTCGTTGCAACGTGTTGGTACGTGTCCGAAGGTCAATCAGGTGTGCAGGTGTGAGTCATCCACTTCTAATTGGTCTGCCTTTTCCTGTTAGGTCGCATTTGGACGCCTCAGGTGGTGTCAGCATCAAAGCGGACTTAACAAATGGCAATATTACGGGAATTTATAATACCAAGGGAACAAGATAACTAACCCAATTAACAAATCGTAAATCTACAAGCTAAGGGAAAGAGGCTGATGGGACTGACACTTCCTGTCAAACTGCTGCTCGAGTCCACTGCCAAAATAAAACACTTGCACCTAAAGGTTTTGCTCAGAAAAGGAAATAAATAATGAAAAATGATGCGGCCCGGTAGTCCAGTGGTTAGCACGTCGGCTTCACAGTGCAGAGGTACCGGGTTCGATTCCAGCTCTGGCCTCCCTGTGTGGAGTTTGCATGTTCTCCCCGGGCCTGCGTGGGTTTTCTCCGGGTGCTCCGGTTTCCTCCCACATTCCAAAAATACAGTATGCATGGCAGGCTGATTGAACACTCTAAATTGTCCCTAGGTGTGAGTGTGAGCGTGGATGGTTGTTCGTCTATGTGTGCCCTGCGATTGGCTGGCAACCGATTCAGGGTGTCCCCCGCCTACTGCCCGGAGACGGCTGGGATGGGCTCCAGCACCCCCCGCGACCCTAGTGAGGATCAAGCGGTACGGAAGATGAATGAATGAATGATTCCAGTCTCATAAATAAATATATAAATAAGAAAAGTCACAAATCGGGTCGCTCGGATCTTCTGGCACCATTTTGCGCTTGAGGAACAACATTGTTTTTTTTCTCTCGAGTGTCGCTAACTAGTCAAGGCTGAGGGTTTCGGTGAGAAAAATCTGGAGGAGCCAAATGCAGAGAAGCGGGGAGTGTGAAAGTCTCAAAAAGGTCAACAAGTCATGTGGAATCAACAAGTCCCCCCCCCCAAAAAAATCAAAATTCAAACACATACACACACAAGGAAACCAATACACACCAAAGCACAACACTACTGTCAGTGGATGTTGCTCATGACGTTACTCGGAGAGCTCAGTATTTTTTTTAGGTGGTGTGGAAAGTCTTCTCAAAACGCTGGTTGAGATGACTGAACTCAAAAATACAAATTGTATTCCGATGTACAGTATATACATAGAAGGTGCCATATTTTGGGAACGCCATTACCCGTCATTGCTAGTCGAAGAAACGTCCGTCACTTTACAGCAGGACGAGGCTGAGTGTGGCTTGAGTGGTGCAAGAATGTTTACGAAACGTTCTGACATCTTCAATTTGAGCCAGCCAGATGTCCCAGGTGAACTGTAGGCGTGCCACCCCCCCCCCCCCCTCCTCGCCCATCTCGAGCCCTCCCAGCGCCTCTTCGGAACGGGTCAGCGCCGAGCTTCTTTCCTCCCTCTGCTGAAAACACGTACGCGTGGCCACATCACTCCTCGCGGTGCAATTTAACGGCCGGCGAGTCCCAGCATGCCTTTCACCCGTCACCTGCTGGTCCTCAGGAGTTTCCCCGACTGTGGATTTTTCCCTGACACAGTTCACCTTGGCTAATATGTTTCTTCTTGTGTGCCAACCACCTGTGCTTTCATGTTCGCATCGTACAAAAGCTCCAGTCAGTTTCTCCAAAATTTCAGGTTGAAGACATTTTGCCAATTAAATACATTCGGATGAGTTTTTTTTAAAAACATGTATTGTAGTTAGAAAAAAAAATAAAGTAAAAATAAAGCAAGGCAACATTTCAGGCTGGTGGTTAGCAAGTCTGTCTCAAATCTGAGGCTTAGTGTAATTTGAATCTTGGCTCTGACCTTCCCTGTGTGGTGTTTGCATTTTTTCCCAATGCTTGTGTGTGTTTGCTCCGGATATATTTGGCTTCCTCCCCACGACAAAACTATGCACATTTGGTTCATCCATCCATCCATTTTCAGCCGCTTATCCGGCATTGGGTCAGAGGGGCAGCAGCTTAAGTAGGGAAGCTCAGACTTCCTTCGACCCAGCCTCTTCCAGGGAGGATCCTGAGGTGTTCCGAGGCCTACTGGGAGACTCACCAGGAAGACATCCCGAAATAGATGCCTTGGCCATCTCATCTGGTTCCTTTCAACGCGGAGGAGCAGTGGCTCTAGTCTGAACCTCTCTCCCGTGTGACCAACCTACTCAGTTTATCGCTGTCAGGGGTCCAGAAGGTTCCGAACAGAACCAAACCCTACAAACGTAGACTCGGGGTAAGTTGATTTCACAAAAATAGTTCTTTCCAAAAAAAAAAAATAGGCACCGGGCCGACAAATTACAAATAAGGACGCTGGACACGAGGCAAGGAAAAAAAAAAAAAACACGAACAAAAATAGCTTGGAACAAAAGTACAAGAAAGACCGAACCACGTGGAGAACAAATCGTGGATGCACTTAAACACATCATGAACTACAGAACTTATTTGAATAACAAACAACACTAGCAAACGCAAGAACAACAACAACAACAAAAACTGAACAAATGTAACGAGAGAGTGTCTCGACGCAACGCACATGAACAACGACGTGAGCAAAGCGAAATTATCCGACAGCTTGACGTGGGTCCACGAGGTCCTTAAAAAAAATCCCAATAATTATGATGCCAGGCAGGTGCGCGGCAGGAAAACCGGGAACACTTCTGCCACCTGCTGGACACTCACAGAACGTGATCATAACAATCTCGAAGCGAGGCTGGACACCAAAGAGCTTTTCAACCACCTTGGCACTCCTGAGCGAGATAGAGATCTGCGAGATAGAGATCTGCTTTCTCATAGCGAGCCGTGTCAGCGGAACGTAGTCCTTCGTGAGATTCTCCCACTAACTCACAACGTCCTGAGGCGAGTCCAGCGGTGTGCGTCCATTTCCTCACTCTTACGCAGTGTTGATGGTCCACTCCTTCTCTTTCCTTAGATGCCGTAGCGCGGGAAAGAATTTCCGTCAAGCCGTCAGTAAGTTGGTCTCCGTGACCCCACTGACCTCCTCCCACGCCCGAGTTGAATCCTCGGTGACCACCAAAGCTGAATTACTCTTGGCCTGCTGGTACCCATCAGTTGTCTCCGGAGTCCCACAGGCCAAATATAAAAACGCCCGGTAGGACTTCTTCAGCTTGACAGCATCTCTCACCAACGGTTTTTAGGTTCACTGAAGACTCTAAATTCGCCCACTGGTGTGAATGTGAGTGTGAAAAATTGTTTTTTCGAAGGCGGCTGGGGTGCGCTCCAACTCACTTGCAACTGTAGTGAGGATAAGTGGCAGAGAAATTGAACGGGTTTTGAAATTTGGATGAAATCAATACGAGCTATATTACATCCGAGTCTGGATTTCATTTTTTGTTGTGTATTTTTTTGGTTTAAATATCAGCAATGTTCACAAAGCTAACTTGATTGGCATCGGCGTCCACATTTCAACAATTTGATGATCTTTATTTTGGATCATGCATCTCCCCTGCCAAATCAGGTCCTTTTTGGGGAGTCTCGACAAATAAAAGAAGAATCACTTTCGTCGGGTTGGCGTGTGTGTGAAATGGCGGCAGACTGTTTGATGATCTCAGTCGTGTGGGAGATGCTTTTTTTTATGAATTGTTGGTGGACGCCGCCACACATTATGGCTCTGACACCTGGAGAGGCTCGGTTGTTGCCGGAAATAAGCATCAAACGGTCACAGGAACACCAAAGTGACAAGGTGTAGGAGGGAAGATGACAAATCGGCACATCATGATGCCATTAAACGGCCAGACCGTCCCACAAAATAACCATCCAACAAATCACACCATTTTGCCAAAGAAATGTGGCCCAAAAGAAAATATTTTTGGTGAAATGTCATATGATATATTAAAAAAAACAGTATATCGCCACAAAATATTTTTTTCCACACAATCTAAATAGGATTATTATGACCAATACACACAAAATATTTCCCACAAAATTGGCAAAAAATTGGCATAAAATAGCATCATTTTGCAAAAAAAAAAAAGGAAAATAAGTTTTTTTTTCTTTCTTACTTTCAGGTCTCTTTCAGTCATTGTATGGGAAATTATTTGGAAACAAAACCCTCCAAAAACAATACAAATTGTTTTTTTTGTTGTATTTTTTTTTTGCATATCCTACGACAGTGATAGGCCTGAAACGAGTGATGACACGTGACCAGAGAAGAACATGCATGCTACCTTTAATGACTGTGTTACATTTTTATTTTGTTTTTTTTTCTTCCGTTGTAATCAAAACTCATAGCACCATTCGTGTTTTTTTTCTATATGTGTTTATGTATGCATGTAAGTAAGCATTTATAATTGTGTTACGTTGCTACCGTGAGGACGTGTGCGCCGCACATGTGGTCATAGTTCAGCAGTGGAGAAACTGATTGGTGCTCGGCTGTCTGCTATGAAGATCTGGATAATTAACGCTCAGCAGCACAGCAGCCGTGTTTTCTTCCCATTGAAGTTTTATTGGACCTGACCATGAAAGGCTTCCTAATGAGGACCAGGAAGCCAAGGGAAGCTGGGGAGACCAGCGAGAGCCATTTAAAAAAAAAAAATGAAGGTGAGTAGAAGCTCAATGGCGGCAAGGAGAGAGAACTTGACACACTGTGTCTGTTGTGATGCATCAAGTTATGTTACGGCCTTCTGCTAGTGTGTCAATTACAATGATATATTTCACAACATGACCTACATTTCAAAGTGTGGCAATAACACCTCAGTCACCTTGCCAAATAAAAGAGGTCAGCCTTCCAGACTTAGCTCCGAATGTTCACATAAAGCTTGTTGACGCGACGCGACGCCTTGATCTCCTCCTTGTTTGACTTTTCTGGAGTTGGGACACAGAACCAAAGTGAAACATATTGACGAAAAACAAATAAACTGTGAGAGGGACACAAAGAGACCACTTGGAATGATTACTTAGACCAAACAAGACTCAAGGTGGGTGCGCACACCAGATTGAAAAGAAATAGAATCAAAGACGCAAATGACAACGTTAAAGACTGAAATGGACCATCACAAAAAAAAAATTACATTTGGCAAGTCTTTGCCACACACAACGCAATTAAGTCGCGTACATCGATTGCCATGCAGGCAATGGAAAAATGATGACCCTATAATAGGTTTTGAGATTCAATGCATATTAGCTCTTGGACTATAAAATTGTGTGTTAAACCACAAAAACATGGTGTGATTGTCACAGAAAAGCAGGTAGGAATAAAGACAGGAAACAAGGCAAAAAGGAAGCTCTGTGGACATTTTGAAAAGAACATAACCATACTGATGAAGAGAGACAACATAAAAGTGAAAAACTCAAACTGGGCATGTAGCAAAAGTGGATTCATTAGGCAGGTGAATCAAATCTTGGTTTTGAAAGACAAAATTTGACCGGGATTGCATTTGTGCTGAAGTGCTTGGATCTTACTGCCTCATGCAGCGAAGCTAAAAGCCCAAAATCATATTTAATGCTGACAAGAATTGAAGGAGCAGCTAGATACGGAACCTATTAAATGGATATTTCTTATATCAGTATCAGTTCGTGTGTGGTTTGACAAAGTCTCTTTGTGTCCTCTCCTTCAAATAAAAGACGTCTAATCCTACGCCTATCACAATCACTTCTTCCTCTTTAGTGGCTTTTTAAGTTGATCATTTTCTCTTTCCTCCCTCCCTCCTCTCACCTTACGCCTTCCTCACTCAGCTTAAAGCAGACGTTTGCCCTCACACTTGCATTCATGTATAAAAGCTCTTGGGCACTTCGCAGAGAAATCTCGAGTAAGTCTCAAGTGATTTTGTCCTGGGCAAGTTAAGTCAAATCTCCTTTTTTTTAATGCAGTTCTACCAATCGTGTTAAGATTGAAGAAGACCAATGAGATTTGATATTATTATTCCACCACTTTATCTAAAACCGAGTTTATGGATCAAGCGGCCCTCGGGATGCTCTCTCGCTAGCTAGTTAGCTAGCTGTCTAGCTAGCTACTTAGCTAGCTGTCTGGCTAGCTAGCCAGCCGGCTAGCTAGCTAGTTAGCTAGCTGTCTAGCTATCTCGCCAGCCGGATAGCTAGCTAGCTAGCTAGCTGTCTAGCTAGCTATAAATGCATGTAAAGTGTGAACCTTTAAATTCCAAGTCCAAGTAAAGCCACGGGTTATCGCGATAGTGATTTCAATTGACGTGATACCGAGCTACAACAACTGACATCTGCCGTTACGTTCAGTCTCGACAAATGCGCATGCAATAACTTCCACCCCGGCCTCTGTCGCATTCGGCGACAGACAAAGGAGCATAATCTGATGACACGTGCAGGGGGCTGACATATGATAAAAATGAGAAATATTGAGTCGAGCCGGAGCGGGGCTAGATTTATGAAGCATGATAAGAAGTGAGAAAGATGGGGACGACATTCAAAACGGAGAAATGACTGAATGAAAGTGATGTGATAATGCTTGAATTTTCTGGGTGTCACAATTGATAAATGTTGGGTTTGTTATGTCGAACTAGTCAGAGCACAACTCCTGTTTTAAATTACTTTGGGATGGAGTGGAGAAAAGTTGGAGAATAAACCCATCAAGAGAACCTCCCACACATGCTTCCCCCTCTCCCCCCACAGCTTGCAGCGCTTCAAAATAGCACCGCTAGAAAACCACAACCGATTGAACGCATCGATCAGAGCGCGCTACAATAAACATACAAAAACAATGTTGCAGAACGAGACTCTCCTATCCTAATTTTATTTCAGGAGACTGCATTCTTCACTCGTCGCAACATGGTATTCTGATGAATTTATTTTCATTTATTTTTAACAGCAACTCTGGAAATATAACAGTTTTTGAGGTGGCTGTCCTGTCCTCTCCTGGTTTATGCGAGTGACGCATTGCTCACCCACCCAGCTTTGACCATGGCTATTAAGTCTTGTGGCGGAGCCAATAGTTGACAATTTGTGCTCAAGCCCAACATCAAATACAGTGGTGCCTTGAGACACAACTAACTAACTTCATTCAAGACACTCTTATCTTAAATCACCTTTATCCACTGAAATGAATGGACATGCATTTAACACATTCCAGTTGCCCCAAAACAACCGACATTTGTTTGTTTAAAGGTCTTCTTCATGAACATTCCAAAAGGGAAGAAATACAAAGTACTTGTATCTCAAGCACCACCACTGTATTTGTCGGGAATAAAACGGTAAGACTGCAGTCGAAGTAAGGCAATACGACAACGGTGTTCTGAGCCGATAATGATAATGGTAGAGGACGAAAAAGAAAGTGACAGAGATTCGGGAAGGTGGAATGACACCCAAGGGATCAGCGGGACAGTCAGAGCCGCGCTCATCCATCTCCAGGACACGAGCAAGTAGCACGGCTGCGACTTGACAAATAGAGCGAGTCTGACGGGGAATTGAACATGACACGATGACCGGTCTCGTGTGACCGGCGTCATCCACACAGACGACAGACGGCAGACACGCACTGATATTATTATTCGTGACGGGAATTGATTAGTGAGGACAATGAAGAAATGAAGCACATGTGCCTCTCAGTGCAGAGGTGTAGGGTTTGATTCCGGCTCCGGCATGTGTGGGTTTTCTCCGGGTACTCTGGTTAGTTGCCACATTCCCAAAATCCGTATGGCAGGTTATTCATCATTCATTCATCTTCCGAGCCGCTTGATCCTCACTAGGGTCGCGGGGGGTGCTGGAGCCTATCCCAGCTGTCTTCGGGCAGTACGCGGGGGACACCCTGAATCGGTTGCCAGCCAATCGCAGGGCACACAGAGACGAACAACCATTCGCACTCACACTCACACCTAGGGACAATTTAGAGTGTTCAATCAGCCTGCCACGCATGTTTTTGGAATGTGGGAGGAAACCGGAGCACCCGGAGAAAACCCACGCAGGCCCGGGGAGAACATGCAAACTCCACACAGGGAGGCCGGAGCTGGAATCGAACCCGGTACCTCTGCACTGTGAAGCCCACATGCTAACCACTGGACTACCGGGCCGCCTAGGGCAGGTTAATGGAACACTATAAATTGACTCTAGATGTGATTTTGAATTGTTGTATAAAGCTAGAAAATTCACCTGAGACCACAATCCATGAAAAGGACCGACAGCTTATTAGTGTCAGTCCGTCCACATTTTGCGCCGAGCAGCGCTTTGTTGGAAAATGTTTATGACGGGCGCACGAATGCACGATGTTGAGTGTGGATTAGACGCGTGTCGAGAAGATGAGGTGTGGACTTGGCTGAGCCAGTGAGACAGAAGCGCTGATGTGTACTGCCATTGAAAATAGACCAGACAGACAGCTGAGCAGCTGTGACCCCACATCACCCCAACTCTCACTTACACTCGCTGACAGTATACTTGCCATACGCACACTAGAAGTGTCAAAAGTACTCACACTTTGGACTTTGAAGACCCTGTAAAGAAAAACCATAAATTAATTTCTACTGTAAAAAAAATATAACATGGTTGATGAAAACACTGAGAATCGTGTAGTAAATACAAAATGGTGGAGGTATGGCATTAATCTGTTTCCTCCCCATTTAACGTATTCAGATTTTTGGGGGGAGGGGCATTGTCAAAACGATGCCCCAGTACAAAGGAACTTGAGCACCTTTGTTCGCATTGGTGGTTATCCGAAGCAAATGCGAGTTGCTTCGTTTTAACTACGTGGTTGATTTGTACGACTACAGCATGCAGTTAGCAAGCTAGCTTGTGCTCGCACCCTTCTCTGGATGCCGCAGGCTAAAAAATGTGTGTCTCTGGATTTAATAAATGCTTGACTTTCCCATACGTGTGTCTCTGTTTGTGGGTGAGAAGCCATCGGCTAAATTGCAAGCTAACGGGTGTCCTGTGAGCATACGAGCTAGCTGATGGCTAGCGCCTGTCGCGGAAGCACAAAAGGACACTATAGACGTGGTGGTATTTGATTGACAGTTGAGTAGGGTTTGGTTTCACATTCAGCAGACACAAAACTGTCAATAATGGTTAGATTTTTTATTTTAAAAAACTCATTTCATGTAGTTGGCGTTCTAGGGAGTCACAGACACCTGAAACATCAAATTTAGTATAATAATGAAGTACCGGTATTCTGTGTTTTGTTACTTCCCACCACTGATGCACACTTACACACACACTAACGGGCATCGTGTGTTTCAGCCTGCGACATAATTTACAGCCATTAAATATTTGTGTCGCGTTGAGAAAAATATCAAGTTAATGGAAGACACATTGCTTTTGGGGACAAAAAACAGTTAAGAGTCCATTTCTGGCAAGGGCAAGGCACGATATCATCGCATGGGATACTTTCTGCTGTCGTCTGCAGCCGGCCAGACGGCCGAGGCACGAAATAAAACTCCAAGGGATCAAATGCAGTCTGCACACTCGTGGAAGTCTGCGAGTGCGGGAACGGTTGGATGAAATCACTGGTATTGGGGCAGATATTTGGAGAAGCGTGCGGCCACTGTCCGCTCTGCCAGGAAAGTGACATTAGTTATTTGCACTGATAGGCTGATGATAAAAACAGTGTGGGTGTGGTGGAGGCTTTAAGTGCCTCTGTCGCCTGAAGTGGAGCCATCAAATTCTTTTCTTTATACTGATGATGGGGTGGGGGGGAAATAAAGACCCAGCGTGAACTGTTCTAAATCTGCAGTAAGCAATAAATGGACCTGAAACCGCAATTACAGGACATTGGTTCATCTCTAATTTCTTTGGAATTGAAAAAGATTTTCCGCATAGGAATGAAAGATAATACAAATAATTGTA
Organism: Hippocampus zosterae; assembly: GCF_025434085.1. Classification (NCBI taxonomy): domain Eukaryota; kingdom Metazoa; phylum Chordata; class Actinopteri; order Syngnathiformes; family Syngnathidae; genus Hippocampus; species Hippocampus zosterae. The sequence goes on along the minus strand of NC_067465.1, from coordinate 3,095,788 downwards.
TTAACTATTCCCAATAGTACATTCTCTTTAGGGCCTTCCAAATATGTAGCGCTGACCCATGTACAGTAATTTAAACTTGATTAATCATTGAGTGTTTCTTTTCAAATTTGTCTCCCGGGGCCAGCGAGCCGGCCTACAAATCATGTCGGCATTTTCCGATTCACTGATTGGTTAGTCAGAGCAAGCCAAGTTCCACGGGGATATCCGCCACGATTTGCACGCGTTAATCGATTTAATTTAATCCAAATCTTCGATGAGTTAAGAGTATTTTATTTAGATGGTTTACGTTTTTGTCATGTCACTTGAGAAATATGGATTCCACACTTGCCGAAATTATGTACGCGGTAAAGTTACATGCTGTCAAAATGTGTTTCCGTTTAGTATTAATAGTTTCTAAAATTGCTGTGGGATGGTGTTAAGAGATGGATTAAATTGGTTCAGGCAACACCGAAGGCCCAGCTGCCAAACGCGCAGGCAGCCACTGGTGTTCGGTAACAGCTGAACATTCTTTACGACCATACATGTGGACACTCTATGACAGAATAATGTTTTGAGTTTAAAAAAAATAAAAAATAAAAGAAAAAAGGTAATACACAAATTTCAAATGTGAGGCCACGTTCAGCAGCTAAGCCATCGTGCTCGGTAGGTAGCTAGCGAATAGCTACTGTTAGCTGATTAGCATTAACATGTTCAGACAGTTTCTGGCTATAATGTAATAATGAATCACAATTATATGATATTATGATGTGTTGATTTGGATGACTACAGTGTACTGAAATATTCATTCATTCATTCATTCATTCATCTTCCGAGCCGCTTGATCCTCACTAGGGTCGCGGGGGGTGCTGGAGCCTATCCCAGCTGTCTTCGGGCAGTAGGCTGGGGACACCCTGAATCGGTTGCCAGCCTATCGCAGGGCACACAGAAACAAACAACCACTCGCACTCACGCTCACACCTAGGGACAATTTAGAGCGTCCAATCAGCCTGCCACGCATGTTTTTGGAATGTGGGAGGAAACCGGAGCACCCGGAGAAAACCCACGCAGGCGCGGGGAGAACATGCAAAACTCCACACAGGGAGGCCGGAGCTGGAATCGAACCCGGTACCTCTGCACTGTGAAGCCGACGTGCTAACCACTGGACTACCGGGCCGCCCTGTACTGAAATAAATTCCACTTTATACTCTACAGACAGTGTCGGAGCAAACAACAACAAGAACAAAAGCAATACAAATTGTTTGGGATCTCTGAAATCACGATTAAAGACTAGTATTTTAAATATAGCATGAGAGCCTTGTTACATCCCAAAGTAGTTGCTTGTTGACATTCTAATATTTTGTGTTGTTATATTATTGCTGACAGCATGGACAGCCCGGTAAAGTTTCCCAAGAACGAACTAGTCAACTCCAAATCATCTGTGGGCCACGAGCGCATCTCTGTCAGTGGTCCAAACCCCTGCAGATTCTATTTCTGCTGCAAAGACAGACCGATATGTTTAGCATGGAAGCCTCTCGGATGCAAATAGAGAAGGTTAGACGGGGCAGCTTGCCCTGCATACACAATCATGACTCTTCAGCTGTCGGGATGTACTGAAACGGTAGTAGTGACCTACTTAATTACTGTCCATAATGAGGTTTTTCTACTTTTTTTTTTTTGTTACTTGTACGAACTATATTGGAAAGACGTCATCTGTACTTGCTATTCTTTACTTTGTCAAAATGCATCTTTTATCAGCTAATGTTTTTTTAATTTATTTTTTTAAACGTTACTCATTTAATGCAATTGTGGTCTTTCTCATTGTCTCATTGTGGGACGAATAAAGGATATCTTATCTTATCTTATCTCACAGCAGATTTGACAAAGCTCAGACATTCACTCATTCCGTGCTTGTTTTTTTTGTTTTGTTTTTCTGTCAAGTGGCTAGAATTTTGTTTTTCTGAGTTGGAGAGCTGCCAAAAGTGCAAATCAAATATATTAGCACTTAAAAGTAAAAAACAAAGAAATACAATAAGAAGAATCAAAGCAAGATACCGGTAAGTGACTTAAATATGTACATTTATCCACAAGCTACAATACATGGCGGTGAGTGATCTGTGGGACATGGAGAAAGAATTCAGTACTAGTGACCGGAACAGAATTTAACACATTTTCGACTTGCAAATGGGCCCCATTGCTCTTCTGCCTTAAGTGTCATTGACCCCATCGTACAAAATGTATTTGCATCGACATCAAACAAAAGACACTCTATCCGTTTTCCCTCTGTCACGGAGAGCGGAATCACAGACCAACATATGCCCAAGAGAAGCTGAAATGTCAGCTCCGGCTTTAATACGGTATCGCCGTCGTCACGCTGACCATACATTCATTTACATCACACGTGCTTCACAGTGGCAACATTTACACAAGAAGGCAAGCGGGGATGGGAGGCATTGGAAAAGGAGAGCAGTTTGCTTGTTCGGCTTCTTCTGCGCAGAGACAAATACGGATTTGACTTGTAATCTATTGGATTTGCGAGGAACGTTCGGCATTAGGGAGGGTGAGAGGGTGAGGGGTGTGGGGGGGGGGCATTACTGTTACCGTGACTGAAAGAAAAACATTTCTGGCATTAGAACGGGACACACAATGAACTCATTAGGAAAAGGGCGAGCGCAACGGCTGCCAATGTGCTGAATCCGGCAATAGAGGAACCAAATATTTAAAAAAGGTATCGGAACACGATTCGTTCACAAAGTACTTTTCCTGCTACTTTCTTTCTCAGTTATGTATGCACACTTATGGCCAACTACGAGGCGCTCTAAAGCGTCATGTTTGACTTTTTTTTCGAACATCCAGCATTCTGGAATACACGAAATAGTGAATTCACTTGACAGGGTCGTTAAGTGATTCTACGAAATTTAGGGCACATTACTACAAAAAAGGTTTTGGACACCGATCCTGTAACAGTTTGGACAACATGCGTTTCCACAAGCCAGCACACGAGAGAAGATGCACGCTAAACATTCATCAAATCAAATGCCGTGCCGGCTTTCTTTCCACCTTCTTAAAGTGACGGCTTTCGGTTTTGCATAGAATTCCCATCCCGGTATATTCAATCCATTTAAACAGCTCATAAAGCTCCATTAGCCACTACGAGCTTGACGCTGACTCTGAACCTCAAACACTCCAGCGCTATAAACGTACTTACTATAAACAGCAAGTCGCACGTGTGCGAGGCCGCTCACCTGCACACGCGTTCACATTTTCTAATCGGAGCCAAGATACACAGTCGTTAGAGGATATCAAATCCGGCCTTCTGGGTCAGACGCCTGGAACCGATTTCTCAATCTAGCATGCATTCCGTAATCCTCACGCAGGAAATATGTTTTGAAATGAATTCTCCTTTGCGGGGGCAGAAGATGATGCAGTGGTTTGCCATAGCAAAATGAAAAGGTAGAAAAACAAAAAGAGAATCAAAGTGTATGCAAATTGGCAGAAAGTGTAAGTCTCCGTTATACAGTCCTCACTAAAATTCCAAAGGGTGCGTCGTTAAGAGTGAACGGACGCCAGTCTCGACCATTTCAGAGACGGACGGCAAAGCCCAGAGGAAGCAGTGGGGGGGGGGGGGGATTTTGTTTGGAGTGTGCGTGTTCACGGGAATCGCTTTTAACAAACACACAAACGGACGAGCTCCACAACAAGATGATCTCGCAAGGGGAGAATCGCCGCCCGGAGGTTGTTGTCTAGTCCGCCCTTCCGCCATCCAACAGGATGGAGGAGTTGAAAAGTGATGTGTGTGTTGGATGATAAATTCAGTCTGCAGTTTTTTGTTTGTTTGTTTTTTTGTAGACATCAGAATAAAGTCCACTGTGAGCAAAGTGCAACGAAGAGCAGGGCGAGGCTGCAGGGTCCTGGCCAGAAGTTGGATGGAGAACCTCCGACCACTCGCACTGACGGGGCCTTGGCTGGATTCTGCTTCGGAACATTCAGTTCAGGCCCGAGGGATCCAACTTCACTGGAGCCTTTTGTGTGTACTGTCGGCACAAAAGATGAGAGAAAGAGGAAGATTATTCATATGGAAAGAGTTGAGCATTAGGACAAGGAATGGGCGAGTAGCGATACCAGTTTTATTTAAGGTATCGAAAGGCCAAAGAGACTGCCGATACCAGTCACTGATACTTATCAAAGATAATCTGACACCGAGTACGTCCTCCTCGGCAGTTGATGGCGCTACTGCGGCAGTCTGAGACATTGGTGAATTATGATCGAAGGTTTTGTTCTCATAGTTTTGATATTATTTTAAATGAAATTGATATATCAAAAATACTGCAGGTGTTGGTACTTGGTATCAGGGAGTGAATAGTCGGACTGGCATAACTCTGAAAACAAAAAGTGGGATGGAACACGCCTCATTTGGTCCAGAGGGGTCTCGGATCCAGCAAGGGACCAGTCCAAGTATTACTCATGTTAATAACATTGTAATACTCTAAATGTTAGTGAGAATGGTTGTCTGTTGAAAAGATGCGATTCATTCGTTTGTCGGAGCATTTTCAATTATGTATTAGCATTAAGCTAGCGGACTTAAAATGTTGGTGGTGATTTCAAATCCTTTGTTTCATCTTTCGTTTGACAGTAAACTTTATTAAGTAGGAGTTGCGTTAAACAGCTTGAAGCGTCTTTTTTTTTTGTCACAACAACCCTATGCTCAATTTGTGACGCATCAAAGGTTGTTCTCCCCCAAAACCACCAACCATACCTTCACAGACCTTACTTTGACGCGCAAGAATCCGGTACAGCCTTCCCCAACGATAGCGGCACAGAGTTGCTCTAAGACGACCAATCAAAATAGAGGCTCAACTCCCGATTGATCAATTGCTTGATTTACGGGTTGTCTTCGCCAACAGGAAAAAAAAAAAAAACACGGCTTGATTACTAACGCTAAGAAGGCTGAGCAAACATTGCATAAGCCTTTGAAAAGGGAGGAAAATATATCAAGGAGTGCCGGTCACAAAGGATTTTGGGAGGAAAAAAACAAGCAGCGGGAAGATAAATGATTGCAATGCATTGTGTCGGGGGGGGGGCGAGTGTTTTAAAAGAGTCTAATCTGCCACTGTTGGGCAAAATGAGGTCACGATTTCAGTTGATCCCGCTCAATGCGAACGAGCCAACTCTCTCAAGATGGATGCGATTGTGAAGTCAATCGAGTGTGACCTTAAGAGGCCTCGGCGGCGGAGTTACGAGAACGCGGTTGTGACATCTTGAAATCCCGCCTTGCCAAGTTTCAACTTGCAACGGCCGCCGATGCTCAGACCACCATGAAGAGACAGAAGCAACAAATTTGAGTTGAATTTTTTTTTTTTTTTGTTCCTCCCATATCATCTCCACACCTCTGTTGTGCATGTGAGCTCAGGGCTCAGCCATCTCTATAGAGAGTGAATTGTTTCCAGATTACGTTTTTTTTTTTTTTTTTTTTCCGGCTTGACAATAGACAAAGACACGGTTCATCCCGAATCTGATTGCGCTTATTGTTCTCGGGGAAAAAAAAACGGGCTGCATCTCATCAGGATGGAGAAGAATGGAGTTGAAATATGCTAAATCACTGCATGTTAACCAGCTGGCTAATTACGGCGACAATTTGTGCCGGAACGAGCAATTACCTCGCAAGGCAATATAATCCTGCCAGCCAGTTGAAGTGTTCATTTCCTCGCGGCGAATACGCGCACGCCGCGGCGAAGCTTTGTCAACCTCAACTTGAACCTCAATTGCAAGCAATTAAATTGAGCGACGAGGAGGCTAGCCGATGCTAACTAAACCATCCGAGACCGACTCCCCCGTTCGCAGCTGTTCAAACGACGAGATGCGCGATAAGGCACCTGACGCCATTTTCACCGGTGAGAAGAGTTTACGCGGTCTTAAGCCGACGTCACAGTCGGGGAAAGCGAATGTTCAGCCACCTTTGCGACAATGACATCGTACGCGCGAAACAAATGCAATCTTTCCGAATTCGACCTGGGCGATTCAGCACTTCATATTATGCGCGCTTTTATTACTGTTACGCCATCAGTGATTAAACCGGATGGATGACCAATTAAATTGACACCTGCGCGAATGTAAAATTAAGCGCCCGTATGCGAACAATTAAGTCCCTAAAAAAACCGCAAAGGCGCAATGGCAAACAACATGCGGCCGGGAGGTGGATAATGGAATGTGATGTCGCAGTAATGACAATGTTAGCAGATTGATACGCGCTTCATTGAGCTGGCTCATATGATAATGGCGAAAAAAAACGGGGTGGGGGGGGAAAGCAGAAGGCAGGCTAGCTGGTTAGAAGAGCATAAACAGTTTTGATTTGCTTCTTAGCGCCAGACTGAATATCCATCGTCGAGGCAGATGGAATCAATCAATTCAAGGATATGCGGTGGCGCACAGAAAGCCTTTTGAAATTTCGCAGAATTTGCAGACTCCGCGTCTCTGAGGCTGAATAAGGAAGGGGGGTGGGTGCATCAGTGACTGTACTCCGTGATGGACGGGGGCGACAAGGTGATGGGAGGTGTTGCGATGACGACGTAGAGTACAATGTGCAGGATGTCGTGGTGTTGGTAACTTTTTGGGGCGAGAAATTGTTGGGTGTACGTTTAACGCCGGCGTGACCTTTTTGTGTTTTAATTCACCTCTTGTTCGATCAGCGCGGAGCAAACCGTTCAGAGAAAGAGTGCAAAATTAAGCTAGCAAGCCAACGTACCTGTGCCTAAGCCGTTTTGTATATTAGCCCATTCTGAGAGAGGGCGTGAGGTCATTTCAAGCACGGTTATAGGAGAGCGCGCAACGTATGCTAAAGTTGTCGATGTAGAAAGCCGACGTCGGACGTCTGGCAGTAGGGTTGAGCGTCGCTGAGCGCCGTCGGCCGGGTGTGGCCCCAGCTGCCGCTAGGCCGTTTTTGAGTTGAATTGGGGTTCAATGATATTGATAATGGATGAAATGTTCAGAAGGGCGGCCCGGTAGTCCAGTGGTTAGCACGTCGGCTTCACAGTGCAGAGGTACCGGGTTCGATTCCAGCTCCGGCCTCCCTGTGTGGAGTTTGCATGTTCTCCCCGGGCCTGCGTGGGTTTTCTCCGGGTGCTCCGGTTTCCTCCCACGTTCCAAAAACATGCGTGGCAGGCTGATTGAACTAGGTGTGAGTGTGAGTGCGAATGGTTGTTCGTTTCTGTGTGCCCTGCGATTGGCTGGCAACCGATTCAGGGTGTCCCCCGCCTACTGCCCGGAGACGGCTGGGATGGGCTCCAGCACCCCCCGCGACCCTAGTGAGGATCAAGCGGCTCGGAAGATGAATGAATGAATGAAATGCTCAGAGAACTTTTTCATTTAAAATTTCCCAGATCCTCGGAATTTGGGCTTTCAACAGGAAATATTTTCAGATTTTTGTAGTCCTGCACAAAAGCAGACAATTGTCAAACTCAGAAACTGAGACTTTTACTTTGGAGAGTAAGGATCAAAAGTGTTTTCGGGCATGTTCGTGACCAAACCGGGAAGTGAATCATAATTTACATCGATGCATTTTCAGCAATTCCACATCATGTCCTCGAAATGAAAATGAAAGCATTGATCCGACTCATGAATTAAGCATCAAAATAAATCGACAATCATTAGCTTCAGCCCTGGTGCACAATCACCCTCATTTTGTCCCGTGACCACTCATGCATCGGCAGATGGACGGGCTCTCTTGTTTGGGTTTTTTTTGGAGGAGGCTTTATTTGCCTTCGGCCAAAGAGCAACAACAGCTGCTTGGACCACATGGCTGGTAACAGCACCCAACTACGAGCTGTACTTCGGCTTGAACCAAGAGCGGAAGGATGGATAGGGGAGGAAAAAAAGGAGGGTGACCAGAGGGGTTGAAAGGTGAGCGGGATAGACAACACAAAGATTTCTCCCAAGAAATTCTGTGGGAAGTTAGCAACGATTGCGTGATAACCCAGAGAGATGCCACATTTTTGGACGGTCCTCCACTTTTTTTGGGGGGGTTTGTTTGATCCACGATCTGATGCTGAGGTTTTAATCGCGTTATTTTATTACGGTATGAAAGAACGAATTTGCTCCTAATTTGATCGGAGTGTGCTGTCTAAGTCTTGGTTCAACCACTCCGCAGCTTAGCAAGTACAGCTGCTACAAAAGTGAACACTCGCAGCCATAAAAACACCAATGGCAGCATCGGCAAAGGTATTTCTTTCATGCGAATCGCTGCTTGAACAAGTGCTTCAAACTTGTTTGTCTTGTAGTTTTTCGTTCCAACACAAAGTGTAATCTTAAGAGTGCAGAGTTCCCTTAAGGCCAATGCAAAACATTTGTTTGACAGACTTGACACGTGGTTTTTGTTTTTTTTTTACAGTGGATTTACTCAAACACTAAACAGCATGGGCGGCCCGGTAGTCCAGTGGTTAGCACGTCGGCTTCACAGGGTTCGGGTTCGATTCCAGCTCCGGCCTCCCTGTGTGGAGTTTGCATGTTCGCCCCGGGCCTGCGTGGGTTCTCTCCGAGTGCTCCGGTTTCCTCCCACATTCCAAAAACATGCGTGGCAGGCTGATTGAACACTCTAAATTGTCCCTAGGTGTGAGTGTGAGTGCGAATGGTTGTTCGTTTGTGTGTGCCCTGCGATTGGCTGGCAACCGATTCAGGGATAGGCTCCAGCACCCCCCGTGACCCTAGTGAGGATCAAGCGGCTTGGAAGATGAACGAATGAACTAAACAGCATATTTCCCGATCCATCCTCTCGCACAATAATTTATTTCTTGAGATTTGAGCCAAAGTATTTTCCAGAAACCTGTGAGACTCGCACACATTACATTTCTCGACAACCCAACCTCTTGTGAGAGGGGTCATTTATTCTGTAATGCAAGGTGACATATCCACATGTTTGACTCGCCCGTGAATGGATTGGATTGAAAGCTTTCATCTTTGTATCTGCTGCATACTATCATCAAGGCAGAAAACAAGGTTGGAGGTTTGATCGATTGCACATTGTGGGAATGCGGTGGATGACAATAACTTTGCGCCACCTCCCTCACACTCCACACATTCCTCTCTCCCAGCACCACCCCCTCTCCCTCCCCCTTTTACTGACCTTGAAGGTCTTCTCCCTACGATGAATTTGATGGGAAACGGATGCGAAGGAGTTTGCGCCTCTTGGTCCTCAGCAAGGCCACCGCGTCGGACGTTTACGACAATTTTTTATTAAGATGAAAGACCTTTGACAAGCTGTGGCATTTGAACAGGCGGATTCATGAACGTGAGCGAGAAAGAGAGGCATGTATGGATGTGGCCTCTCAAGTCCGGCTCAGATTTAACCGACTGGATCTGACTGACTCTTTGTGTGGGGAATCCTTATTTGGGCGTTTAACTAAATTAATGCAAGGGGCATGATTGAGTCTGTAAAATGTATTTTGCTTTTGTCCGCGTCTCACTATCGCATCTGCTAAACCACTGCAACGCGTGACCTTTGGGAATTGTTTGCTTGTGAGACCAACAGTCTCTCTGTTTCGTAGCTGAAAAAAAGTGAGGCAGAGCGGTGTAAGGTTTCTCACCTCCTTTTAAGTAGATGCAGGTCTTAAAAGTTTTCGCATCTGGCTGCGACTCGGCAATCTATAACGGAAACGTCAAGGGAGGCTATTTTGACCGCATGCGCTGGGACACAAAGCACACCATCGATGTCGACGCTGAAAGTCCCTTACTCAACAAAACGTAGCGTTTGTTTATTTTGCTTAAGACACTCAAGAACATTAACTCACGAGGGGGGAATTCGATAATAATCGTTTTCGAGCACCAAATTCGGAACGTACTTCAAAAACTAGCTTCCGGTTAATTCCCTGCCCCAAATTGAACGGACAGAAAAACCTTTGAGTACTTTTGACCGAAAAATGAATAAATAAAGGATATTTAAGTGCCTGAAAAAGTATGTGGCGGACATTTTGGCAAGAATCTTCTATTCTACGCGCCCTATATATGGAAACAGTTTTTAAAAAGCCATTCATTGAAAGTGCGCCTTATACTCTATAGTGCGGAAAATACGGTAACTTTCCAAGCGCGGGCATGTTTGTCTCTCTACTAACCCACAAAGATGACAAAAAACGACTAAAGTTACAGGATGGATGAGGAAAGGATGTTCATTCAAGGACCATTCATCTCCGCGCTCACTTTCCATGCGCTGCCTCGCCAGCTAGCAGCTTAGCTGAACTAATCATTCTATTTTGTACTCAAAAATACATTTGCGCTCTTAGAAAGCAACATTTTTGTCGCTTGGGATGTTCCATCTGGTTCGCCCGTGGGCACTGGATGGACAGTTGGAGGAGGGAAAAGGGCGGAAAGGGGCCACCGATGGGGCAGCCATCCAAAGCAGCAGCTAAACCTAGCAACTGGCATTGCTGCACAGCAACTCCACAGCAGCGCTCATTGCGACGGAATTTGCTCAGTGCCATACCGGACCATTGGACTCTTTGGCAGGATGAAGATTTACTCCCTTATGCAAACACAATAACACATACAGAAACAAATAGCAAAAGAGGCACCCGAGGGGGCGGGGGCGGGGGTCAATACAAGCGGATTCTTAAAATGGAGGAATTCTGTCAAATGTTTTGAAGCGACAGAAACGGCTTGCAACAACCCCCACTTAGATTTCATCCTCCAAACTCTTGCGCATCGCATTGCCCTCCAGACCGCCAATTTCAATGATATGACAAGCGTACACACCTCGTAAAACACCTCAGACCCATTTCAAAGGTCATACGCCCGAGCGCTTTGGCGGGTGCTAGTTTGTCCTTTCAGACAGACGTGCGTGAAGGATACGGCGATAAACTGGCTCTACTTTAGCGTGTCTCGATGGTCATTAGGGTGCCGCCCGCTCAGTAATACGGCGGACCAGCTCGCACTGAGGTGAGAAGGTTGCAAATGGCGCGGAGTCCCCGTGTGGCAAGCCTCCGATGAATTCAGCTGATTTAAGTTATTTCCCCGTTTCATCTTCAAAGTCTTGGTAAATCACGAGGGTTGGCGGAGGGGGTGGGGAGGAAAAAAGTTGCGCTGTGGTGTTATAAATGTTTGATTTTGAGGGGGTGAGTTGGTTACTTTGATGTCATCTCTTGCATAACTGACTTGAGTTTTCAAAATCCGATCAAATCTCGAACTAAGCTTCTCATTCGAGTTGGGAGGACTTTGGATGATGAGTCATAGAGAGAAGAAGTGGGGGGGGGCTCCACTGGGAACTGTGGATACGCCCATCTTCTTCAACTTTGATATTATGCAACTTAGCAGTGTAACCACTGACCACCTGCGTAGGATCTCGAATGGTCTTTCCAGTTTCTGGGAATCAAGAGAGGAACATGGGACTGGATCTTTTCTCACAATCATGATGCGTTTTCTACTACCTGCTGCAACCCCTTAATTCGCTCGCTCTTTCTGTCTCGCTCTCTCTCTTGAGCCAAGATTCACCGCCTAATCCTCATCTCCTACCCTTGGCTGATCTCAAATCCAAAGCGATGCTAAAGGTTTCCCTTACATCAACCTTAATTTCCCAGACAAGCTGGGTGAGACACTCCTGCACGTCCACCCGTTTAAAAAAACGATTTACGAATATATTTGAAGTTCACATTTGACGAATAGAAACGTCCATGGCAGCGAATGCATGAAAGACATCTTTTAGGAACGCGCTCACTTTAAGGGTAGGATCGTTTCGACATCAAACAAAAAAGGATAACCGTAAAGATTCTATGAGGCCAAATCTGTGGACCGAGTGAATGTGTGAGAACAAAAGTCAAAATGATTGCTAAATGGCACCGTCGGACTCTATCGTAGCCGATCGGCAATTTGTTTACGTGCTCTCCCAGACCTGAAAAAGCCGCCCAGGTTTAGCTCTAATTAGCAGCATCTGATGGAAGGGCTTTTATTGACCTTTCAATCATTTCATGAAGTGACTTGCGTAGCACTACTTTAATGGAAACATATTTAGGCTACAAGTCAATACAGCAAGTCAATAATAACCTCGGCTCATTGCCGCCAGGTTCCATAATGGGACCACCCATGTGGTGCTAATGTAAAACTAACTCAAGCATCGACTTGGGCCAATTCCCGAGATTCAAAGAAATAAGTTCCCTCGCCGATCTGGAGGAAGACAGTTCAACCTTAAGGGGAAATTCAAGAGTCCTTCCGTGTTTCATTCTCACTCATCTCGTCTGTATTTGAGTCCAACAGGCTGAGACAAGGTTCGGATTCATCCCCGATTATCCATCCGCCGTGTTTTTCAATATCAATGGAATGTCTGCTTTTATTTGTTCAGTATTTGGTTACAATGGCAACAAAAGCTTGCGTAGAGCTCGGGCTGTGCACGGCAAACTCAAATAGGGTCGCTTGTACTTCAGACTCCCCGGTCCAAAAGCCCTGTAGGCAAAAAATAAATAAACGCAATATGGGCATTAATAACAAAGCGCAAAAGAAACGAGGACCATCACTGAGTAGCTGCAGCTGGTCGAGTATTCCAGGACGAAAATATTTCACAGTTGAAAAGTTTAGTCTATGCCTGACAAGTGGCAAAGTGGACTGGGGGGTGTAACGTCAGGGAGTTATGCAGACAATAAAATTCCAAGTTCAATCCACTAAAGTGACTCTGTGTTTATGAGCCTACGAAGCAAACGAACCATCTTCAAAATGTAATCTACTCCTTGGAAACCTCCTCTTGTAATGCAATATTCTCGCTAAATGAGCACATTCATCGGAGCGCATTTTCAGGGCACTACCTTCCGAGTACCTCTTGTTACTACGCCATAAAGTTCCAAGCAACCAATCAAAATCCCGACTCCTTAGGATCAATTTCACAAATGTATCAGGTAGTAACTCTTCACACTTCCTCTGGTTTATTACCTGTTGCCACTGAGGTTTCTCGGTGTGTCCAGACCCGAGTCCCAAAGGAGTGCTGCAGGGGCTCAATCATAAAGGCTTCACTGACACTGCTTAGAAAGGAAATGATGAGGCTGGCTAATGAGAACCATTAGGCTTTGATGACTGTGCACCTAGGGAGCCCTTCCAGCTAAAAATCCTCTCTCGGTGTCATAAAACCACGGGGCAGAGTGTGCCAAGCCGTGACAAAAAGGGGGGAACGTTGCAAGGTAAGATGGAAGGTGATATAAAAACAATGGAAGTGGCTAGCCGGGCAAAAACAACAAAAATCGGGATGGAGTAATTACGATACTATACAGCGGGGGACTACAAACACTCATTCATGAGATCGGGAGGTCTGACAGAACAGAGAAAGACTTGGACACAAGTCAGAGGCAAGTCAAGAAGCGAAGTACCCCGCCCACATCCACCTGCAGACCAGACCCTCTTCCTTTGTTTCTTCTTTAAGGCGCATCCACTCTTAAGGCCCTTAAGCCCTTCATGAAAGGTTTCAAGGAAATGACAATCATAATGGTAATATCTATATCAGGATACAGCCGATACATCTGCTGGCCAGCCGACAGCTAAGCACAGCAGTCCCAAAAGGGTTTGGCTCGATTGGACCTGGACTAAGTCAATCGGGTCCCGCCCGAGCCGAGTATGCGAGAGCCAGATCCCCGTGGCAAGCGTTGCAGCTCTACGGCGATCGCCGCTTTGGCTTTGAAAGTAGCTTTAGCCCGGCAAATGTGCCCTTTATGATCACAAGCATCTCCTCATGTGCAACTCCATCCATCCATCCAGTCTGGTTGCTTCAGTGACAACTAGAACGATATTTCTTGGGTATTTTTTTTTTTTTTACACAACAACCTTTTTTTCATTCATCTTCCGAGCCGCTTGATCCTCACTAGGGTCGCGGGGGGTGCCGGAGCCTATCCCAGCTGTCTTCGGGCAGTAGGCGGGGGACACCCTGAATCGGTTGCCAGCCAATCGCAGGGCACACAGAAACGAACAACCATTCGCACTCACACTCACACCTCGGGACAATTTAGAGTGTTCAATCAGCCTGCCACACATGTTTTTGGAATGTGGGAGGAAACCGGAGCACCCGGAGAAAACCCACGCAAGTCCGGGGAGAACATGCAAACTCCACACAGAGAAGCCAGAGCTGGAATCGAACCCGGTACCTCTGCACTGTGAAGCCGACGTGCTAACCACTGGACTACCGGGCCGCCCTTAAAAAGTTTATTATTATTATTATTATTATTATCGGGGTTTTTTTTCCAGATCCGCCAAATTCCTCATAAAACACTGAAAAACATCTAAGGAGGAGAAAATCTTGGGACAAAATGTGAAATCTCTCAAATGTGAACAAATATTGAAAAGAAAAAATAAGAAAAAAAATTGTGAATATGCAAATCCGTAAACTGCAAATATGTGGGTGTTGACTGTAGTAGATTGTAATATCACCGGTGATCACCAGATGGCAGACATCTCTTAGTTGTGCTGACTGTGAAGCCGATGTGCTAACCACTGGACTACCGGGCCGCCCCTACACAACAACCTTGTTGTATTATTTTGATTTTTTTTTTTTGAACTGCAACAGGCTATATGCAATTTAAGGACTCACATAAATGACTGTCTGCATTTCTTCCACATCTAAGTGATAAAAGAGACAGTGGGTCTGCTCTCTGGAGATAAGTCATGCTCATTAGTTTGCTAATAAAGTCTCTCTTGCGGCCGTGCCCTCTTTCGACGCGGACCTCGGGAGTTTGTCTCGGCAAACAGCTGCAAAGTAAAATGATTCTCCAATCGCAAACTCTTTGAAAAGCTGAACAATAATACATAAATCAAGTGTGAGATTAAAACAAAATGAAAAAGGGAACGGAATATTTGGCATTATGCTGAATGGAATATTTTGTTAAGGTAGAGCATAAGCAAGCCTTCATTTCATTACAATGTCATGAATCCAAAAAGGCCAGTAACATTTCCCAAACGTCGAATTTTATTCGGCCTCACCGAGCTTTCGGTTGATACTTACCAGCAGACACTAAGGGGTTTTTGTTTCGTAAATCTCACACAGTGGCTTGGATTGATTTTTCACTGATGTGAGGATACCGGCGCTACGAGCGATAGAGCTCTTCGAAAGGCCAGCGTGTTTTATCCACATGGCAACAAGGAGCGGGGGGGGGGGGGGCCAAAAGGATTTGTCCAGGGCAGTGTGGACCTGGCGATGTAATGACTATTGATTCTTCAAAAGAGCCGAATGGTAAACCGACTGCATTAAGTGAGCTTTGGTATTCAAAAAGATTTCTTTGCTGGATAAGGGAGCAAATTAACAATAATGATTGACCTGAATGTGTATGTTTACATTTCTCATTACTTTTTATGATGACTGATTTCTAAATGGGGATTTAAGTTTTAAGTGACAGGTTCGGCTGTGTGGTTTTGCCTCCGTTATTGGCAGAACAATTCGAATGAGTTCTACAGTGTGCTTCTTTTTGAAAGAAACGCTTTTGTGGATTAGCCTGTCATAGAAACGACGTCAAAGCTAACACAAGCCCGAACAACACCGCACTTTATTTCGTGTTCATTCAAAAGATGTAAGAGGCTTGCTTGTTGTGTCAAGTTCTGAAGACACTCCTGAGAGGCCCTTTTTTTTGTGGCACCGTAAGACACATCAGCGTGTGTTTTTAAAGAGAAGTCAGAAGTGGGTTCAAATGTTTGCAAACGTGTGGGCTTAGTTATGAATCTTACTCACAGGTTGTGTCTTGACCGCCTCCTGAGGCTTGACATCCATCTTCGTCATCACAATCTGCTGTGCTGCCCTCCGTCTCCCCACTGCCCAGCTCTTCCCAAGCTTCCATCTGGCCCAGATTTGGAAATTTCTCCTGGGTCTCCTGGACAAGAAAAAAAAAAGCAACAACACCTAAGAGTTTGACCCACACTGGAAAAGAGCAATGTTACTTTGACACAAAAAATATAATTGTATGACACATTTTGGTCTGTCATTTGAAATATTGGGTGTAAATCGCTTTCGACCACTAGATGGCAGCACATTTAATTTAAGATTGTATCAGTTCGATCAGGAAGTACAGAACGGCATTCCGGCATCACCAATTTTTGTTGAACATGACTGAATGGCATTTCCTGTAATCCTGCTTTTTATGCCCACAGAAAGGGTGTATCTGCATTATTATTCATGTATATTGTGAGACGTTGAGTGTTTTTTTTTGTGTTCTGAGAAAACAAAGCCCTCTGGCGGTCGCACAAAGCCGCCATCCCCAAGGCGAAGGGGCGAATGGCACTCGTTTTAGAACCACTTTCGAGATGGTTCTGAAAAGCCGTGCCATTGTAACCACTCGGCCCTGAAAAAAAGAAAAATTCCAATAACGAACATGCAGGAACTAGCAAGGCCGTTTCCGTGTGAATGAAGTATGCTTATGTGGGACATCTCGATTGAGAGTTTCAAAATCTTGCATGTTGTGGAGGAGATCATTTGGCCTTGGTTAGAGAGTCTTTGCCACACGAGGATGGACACATTTCTTTCAAAATCAAATCATTTGTCAATGCCATGTCAAATTCCCCAAACAATTTTAACACTCGGATTCATCCGATGCTTCGAGTATTTAAAAAAAAAAAAAAAGCAGAATAAGACATTTAGTTTAATTTCAGTCAGGCAGTGTCGGCTGTAAGTAATGAAAAGAGCTGGCAGGGAAAACATTGAAGTAGTACAGCTGCCAACAATGTGTCATGAGCAGTGAAGCAATGTTTGAAAAGTAACGACGGCGTGGTTTAACAAGTGGTACAGAGCGCTGAGAAACAAACACATCAAAGGAAGACAGGACATTTTTTGGGGTTCATTTAAATTCAGTGATGAAATAAAATCTACAGTTTTAAGCAGTCAGATAAAAGTGTCCAAAAAAAAAAAAAAACGAGCGTCACCGCAAGTGTATAACATCTGATTCAGAAAATGACAACATTCATGAACAAGTATTAGAACATGAGTTTTAAGGTGTTGATTGTGCAAAACAGACACAATGAAAGTCAATCATTTACTCCTGGGAGTGTTTTTTTTCCCCCGATAGGATTGTGAGAATTGGTCGTCTGAATTTGATTGGAATCCTGCCAAAAGCGAGCCAGACGAACAGCCTCGGATGAAAACATCAGTTTCGATATTTTTGCTCCGGGATGAAATGAATCATGATTCATTACAACCATAAGCGATTTCCATTTCTCCTTACAGTTATCTCTCTCGCTCATCGGTATGTGCCCAACTAATGGGACCACCTGCTGGCCCACCTATCTGACCGACATCATCAAGGTGCTCTTTGTTCCATTCCTTCACGTCAAACCAGAAACTTTTCTGACACAACAACAAAGGCATCCTTTTTAGAAGGTCGGAGAGAATCGTGAATGCTAGATGTGAATGTAAAGTGGGAGACAACAAACAGCCTGCCTTGTACGTTTGGTTTACAGGGGAAAAGGCGGACAAGGTCAACGTTACTTTAACTTTTAGACGGCACTTTATGCCACGCGAAACACATGACAGAAAAGGTGAACTGAAATAGTTTGGTCGGTGTAATAGGCAAGTTTTGAACACACACACATGCAGCAGCTCCCATAGTGATACACAGTTCAGTAGCTTATCTTTTTGTCGAATGCACTATTATGGCACCGCAGAGATTCTTGGGACGTTTGAAAGAAATATATGCAGTGGTCATTTTTCAAAGTATCCACGGATTGGGTCAAAGTGCGTTACGTTTTCTTTAATTATGGAATTGAAATGGGAAAATAAACCTTTTTATTTGGGGGTGGGGGTGTGGGGGGGGGCATTTTCTTCATGAGTGTCCTGAATTGAACATGTTTTCCAAATGATCAAGCACTGTATTGAAATGTATTTTCCTCAGGCTTTGAGGAACAATTTATTATCGCTTATGGATTCTACACAGCAACAGGTAGACATACTGAGGGGGGGCGGGCAGGAAAAACAATTTTGCGACACCAGCTAGGTAGCTAAATTATTCATCGTAGAGTTTCAAAATGAATCACACACACTGTAGAACACGTTCCAAACAATTATGCAAGTATTGGTTTTCTCCGATTTTTATAGTGTATGAAAATGGATCTCAGCATGATTTTCAAGTCGTCAACTGTGATAGGTAGCCGACAGGTTTGCGCAGAAGCTAAAGATCAATTATTCGTTCAATCACATGCAAGAATTGCAAAGCTGCTGTTGAATATCTGACGTTAAAATGTAACCTGGCCTGTTAAGATGTTTATCATTCCAGCAAATACAATCTCAGGATGCTTTCAGTTCTTTACAAGCTATAAAATGTCTTGAAACATTGCTGCGCATAATAATTTGGAAAAATGCACTTTTACATTTTTATTTAGGGTATGGGTAGGGGGGGAGATTCTGTTATCATTGGGTAGTTTTGTTTGAAAACATTAAAACTAAATATTATGCTGGGTGCCATTTGAAAAGACTAGAAAAATCATTTGCATAACAATGTTGAAAGTGTTTCGGGCTATTGGTTGTTTGTGTGGTTGAGTGTACTCAAAGATTGCTGCTGCTTTTGAATTCACTGCCAACACAAACGCGATTGTATCTCAAGTGTGCACTCGCAAGTCAAAGCAAAACAATCATCTGAATGACGGCTCGCCCTTCAAAATACAAATCGGGTGACTCTTAATCTCATGACACCACTATGATTTATTTATTTATTCATTTATTTTTAGGTTCTATTCACATCTCAGCCTGTTGACGGCCTTTGCTCATTTCCTGACTCTACCTACTCTGAGGCAACAATGTGATATGCCAAATTAGAGGATGCGCTATTGATTAGGAAGCTCACAGAAGACACGGTGCCCTTTGGGGGGGGGGGGGTGATGAGGTATTTATGCAACGTATTTATCGGGATGTTTTGGAGCTAACAGAAGATGGACTTTTACTTTTTTTTTTCCTTCTTACACAAACGGACAGACTCTGTGGACATCCCATGAGTTCACAATGAAACAGCCAGCTCCACGACAAGTGTTGCCAACATGATAAGCGGCTGCGTATTACGCTAACAACAGTGCCTTTAAGTATCTATTTAACACAATGGTGCTCGGCCCAGCTGTCCGTTTTAATTGGTGAGGAAATCAATGAAGGGGTTGTTACCGTGGAAACGAGAGTTCCTCTCTTCGGAAATTGCTGCTTGGCTTCCGTCCAAAGCCGTTGGTTACTTTGTTTTGAATAATAATGGAAAAAAAAAACATCCATTTTTTTTCTTTCTTTGTTTGTTTGACTTTCAACCTCAAATTGCGTATTTCAAAGTAGCACAGATGGAAATCATTTTGCTGGCTTTTCTATGACAATTCTTAATTCTTGCAAGGAGCTTCCAAGAAGAAGCGCAATGTGAGATCACCCGATAAGTATTTTAAATGTCTCACGCAGCACAAGTGAAATGGGAAATGAAACCCAATTTTCACCTTCACACACACACACACACAATTTTCCAATTAAAAAAATGCCCCAGAGAAAGCAAAAAAGGTAAAGTAATGGATATCGTCACAGCAAAGCCCTCCCAGACTGCTGTTTATTCAACAGACACAATGTATTGTTTGTGTGGATTCATGACGCCTGTTATGGCCAAACAGTTTTTTGGAGAGTTAATTAAAAGCGAGCCTTTGACTGGCAGTTCCAACAATCCATAGCACTCACTCTCCTGGTGTGGACCTGGCTGCAGCATAATCCATAACGCAACAAAGCTGAGCCAGGTATATTTGCGCCGCTTCTTTTTTTTTTTTCTACTGGTCAGCTAAGGACAGCAATAAAAATGGTGTCCAACAATGTTTTTGTTGTTGTTGTTGTTTTAACCTGCAAATATTTGAGGAGAGCGGCCCGTTAGTCCAGTGGTTAGCACGTGGGCTTCACAGTGCAGAGGTACCGGGTTCGATTCCAGCTCCGGCCTCCCTGTGTGGAGTTTGCATGTTCTCCCCGGGCCTGCGTGGGTTTTCTCCGGGTGCTCCGGTTTCCTCCCACATTCCAAAAATATGCATGGCAGGCTGATTGAACGCTCTAAATTGTCCTTAGGTGTGAATGTGAGCGTGGATGGTTGTTCGTCTCTGTGTGCCCTGCGATTGGCTGGCAACTGATCCAGGGTGTCCCCCGCCTACTGCCCGAAGAAGGCTGGGATGGGCTCCAGCACCCCCCGCGACCCTAGTGAGGATTAAGCGGTTCAGAAAATGGATGGATGGATGGATATTTGAGGAGAAATCTATTGCATACTGTGAAAAACAAAGACAAATCAGATTTTAAATGCCTGCCAGGAGATGTGCAGAAACAGAAATTAAAACACTCTCTCATATAATCTTGTTTGAATAAACTGAAGAAAAAAATGCTAAA
Source organism: Hippocampus zosterae (assembly GCF_025434085.1). Taxonomy (NCBI): domain Eukaryota; kingdom Metazoa; phylum Chordata; class Actinopteri; order Syngnathiformes; family Syngnathidae; genus Hippocampus; species Hippocampus zosterae. The sequence continues at coordinate 3,075,510 of NC_067465.1, read as the reverse complement.
TGCATTTTTTTCGGTTCAAGGACAAACCCACACCCAAAAAAAAAATCTTTCACTTTGATGTGCTGGTGGAGAAAATTATTCATGTGTACTTTCAGACTGCGGCCAATAACTGATACTCGATGAATTATCGTATTTTCCTTCTTTTTTTCTCTCTCTCTCTTTTACATCAACTGCGAGGGTTACAAAATGAGGTTCATTTGAAAATAAGGTGCGTTTGAAAATAAGACAATTAATTGCTCAAGAGGTCGGCGTCATGCCTCGAGCATGTTCAAATAAACGGGAGTCAGTCCCACACCCTTGTACTGCAAGTCGGTGCAGGCTTGTGCCATTAACCGTTTGTTGGCCGTGAACTCTGCTAACCATCGCGAGTCAATCCCACGCCTCACACGCCTTGCAATTGTCAGGCACAGAAGACTGCGTCTGTTTCAAGTAGGGACGTGCGCGTTTACTTTGGCTTCACTCTTGCAAAAAAAATAAAAAGAGATTAATCCGATGGATGAAAATCAGGTTATGTGTGTCCAGGTGTGAGGGTTGCTGATGGTAGCACGTCACTTATGATACAGTACTTTACAGTACTGACATGAGGGATAAGTGTGAATTGCCTTCTTTGGCAATAGTGTTCTTTGCGATTAAAGGATTAAAGGCTTAAATATTTTTCAGCTGTAAAGTCATACTTGGCATGCCATTTTTCACGATGATGACGATTATTTTTTTTGACTTTCTCTAATCCCAAAAGTTGGTACAGCGCTACATCCAGGTGCAAGTTTAATTAACAATGGCGAATGGCATTATCAAAGGCTTTGTGTGTGTTTTTTTTTAATTTAGAAAAGTAGCACTTTTATGAGCATTAAGCTAGAAAGCTAAAGACGTTAAGATAACTTGTTTAGAATAGCCAACGTGTAACTCTCCTAGTTTAATGTTTAGTTTGACAGTAAACCTCAACTGGGAGTGAAATGAAACAGATTGAAGACTCAATTTTGATGAATTGCTCAATATATGACACGCCGCTGCTTATAGTGAAGTGAGTCGAGTTCACTGCCCTGATAGAGTGTTTGCGTCTACGGGTCAAAGCAAAAAACAAACAAAAAAACAACAGCTTGCATTTCAAAAAAACTCACAAGTCAGGCAGATCACTCGTATCTCAAGGAACCACAATATTTTCCCAATATTGCCCCGGCCAATACTATACATCTGTACAGTACTTGTCCTCGTAAAAATGCACAGATACTACACACCGATACCACTAAGGAGCATCTTTCCACCAAGTCACAGAGGAGTCTAAACACATGTGTGCATGTTTGTGTGTGGAAGTTACTCGATGTATGTTTTGGTGAACAGATGGTCCTTGAGGAGTTTTTAAAAAAACACAAAAAAACAAACAAACGCATGTGTCCAGTGAAGTAGCATCACAGATTTTAGCAGGAAATGATTTTCAAAGGTTGGGGAGGAGCTGTGGCACTGAAGGCTCCATCGCCTGCCCAAAAAAAAAATAAACGAGAAAATTTACTTGATCAATCTCACTGGCATTGTAAAATTATTTTTATCCTGTAAAAGCCGCGCCCCACGCAAAACGTATTGTTTTGTGTTTTTTGTTATTGTAAAGTGCCCTTGGGTGTCTTGAAAGGCGCTTATAAATAAAATGTATTTTATTATTACTATTCATTCATTCATTCATTCATCTTCCGAGCCGCTTGATCCTCACTAGGGTCGCGGGGGGTGCTGGAGCCTATCCCAACTGTCTTCGGGCAGTAGGCGGGGGACACCCTGAATCGGTTGCCAGCCAATCGCAGGGCACACAGAGACGAACAACCATTCGCACTCACACTCACACCTAGGGACAATTTAGAGTGTTCAATCAGCCTGCCACGCATGTTTTTAGAATGTGGGAGGAAACAGGAGCACCCGGAGAAAACCCACGCAGGCCCGGGGAGAACATTCAAACTCCACACAGGGAGGCCAGAGCTGGAATCGAACCCGGTACCTCTGCACTGTGAAGCCCACGTGCTAACCACTGGACTACTGGGCCGCCCATTATTATTATTATTATTATAAAAGTTGCAAGCAAACCGCGTGCTCATTGTGAAACCATGTCAACAAAATTCCTTATTTTATGAGGACCAGGTATGTCCCCTCAACAGCCGATCCAAGCGCCGACTGGAAGCGCAGAGGGGAGCCGGCCGGCGCGCGTTTAAACGCATTCGGATGTGCAACCTGGCTGAGACTCTGGGCCAAAGCACACAGCAACACAAACATCAATCTCATCAATCACACACAACTGGCCAGTTAACAATCCAAGAGTGTCTCCAACTCTCCTTCTGCCGCGGCCATTTCCAAAGTTTGACAGAGAGAGCAGAAAATAGACGTGCGAGAATGATTTGTCTGGCTTTTTTTTTTTTTGGTTCCTCTGTCACTGACTGAATTCCAATTGACAAACCAACATATCATCTGGTTTTAATACATTCTGTGGAAACAAGCAGAGCATTGTAAAGGAATTGCCACACTAAACAGCTGGACGAATGGCTGGCAATCAAAAAATCCTCTTGGAGACATTTCTTGTTCACGTTAGCAATATTACCAGACCGAGAGGGAGACGGCAAGGCAGACGATAGTCAGAGGAACTAGACAGAGTCGGGACCATAACTCCATTAATGACCCGTTTTACTGCCAGTCAATAGATTAGGTTCTGTTCTGTGGGTTATTACGCGCTTTTATATACGTGGCCCAACATGGAGATGCCGCAGCAGCCGATATACGACCGTTTGAGATCCAGGATGGGCCAAGCATGCATTCACACCTGCCGAAATGCAAACACTGATTTTTTTTTTTTTGGTTTTCTTTCTATGGAAGGAATGCTGTACAAAGAGAATGTCTCGGGCAGACGAGGGGAGGGGGCCGCGATGTGCAATACATCAGCTACATCACTTTGCACAATCCTCTGAGAGCCGCAGAGCCCTGGCTGTAACTCCTCTCTCGAAGGTAAAAAATATGCGCCTTAACATCACTCATGCTCAAAGTGGAGGCGATTGAAATTCATTCATTCATCTTCCGAGCCGCTTGATCCTCACTAGGGTCGCGGGGGGTGCTGGAGCCTATCCCAGCCGTCTTCGGGCAGTAGGCGGGGGACACCCTGAATCGGTTGCCAGCCAATCGCAGGGCACACAGAAACGAACAACCATTCGCACTCACACTCACACCTAGGGACAATTTAGAGTGTTCAATCAGCCTGCCACGCATGTTTTTGGAATGTGGGAGGAAACCGGAGCACCCGGAGAAAACCCACGCAGGAGAACATGCAAACTCCACACAGGGAGGCCGGAGCTGGAATCGAACCCGGTACCTCTGCACTGTGAAGCCGACGTGCTAACCACTGGACTACCGGGCCGCCCTAGATCGATTGAAATTTGAACCAAAAAAAAAAAATAGAGCAAAAATATGGCTACATATTCACAAAAATCACGGAGTTTGTTTTCCTCCATGACATCGCAATCATGCTGGAGTTGAAGTCAGTCATAGCAAATTGTGTACTAGCTTTTTTAGTCGGCTGATTTTTGGATGAATAAGGAAGTGAAAGCTTCTAACTAGGTGTAACTTTGTTGAGCTGTCTCACGTGAGCTCACGCAGGATTTTTCTGGGAACGATTTCACAGGCCGCTACATGTCGAGGATCACGCGGGCTTGAACGCACATGCTAAATATGTACAGTAGCCGTGCACTTGTGGGCATTGAAATATTCCTGAGGCGCCACGGAGTGCCTTGCGCACTATGCGGCTTCGCAAATCTGAGCCGTTCCTCTTATTTGGCATGAACACAAAAGCTAAGTCGCGCTCGGCCACCTGGTTGAGATTCAAGGTGGTCCCCTTCAAAGCTGTAATTGATGTCAACAGGGCGTGAGGCCCAATTACGCATGGCAAGTGTGACGATGCGGCGTCCAATCAGTGCCGTGACATTTTCAGACACCTGTGAGATGCGCATTTCATAGGAATGTCGCAGGACGAGAATAGATGACTAGACATGATGAGATGCTACATTTGACAGCACAGATAAAAAAAAATATGAACCGGTGCCAAGTTTTAATGAGTTTAAAAACAACTGTCAAGTTGATAAGATGAGGCTTCAAAATCGCGAACAATCAACATGAAGATGAAAAATCATCTCAGCTCTCAAACGCTGTGGGCGTGTCCGGTGATCGGGCTGAAACCACAGCGCGCTCAACTAGCAATTGTCAAACAAAAACCATAAGTACACCCTGAAAGCTACTTTGTCGAGCATCTTTCTCATGTCTACACGTAACTACATGCCTCAGCCACAAAAATACAGTATATCCACTTAGGGCCTCCATTGGATGGAATAGGTGCGACCAGGTTGGAACAGGAATTTTCCACACTGCACCAACAAGGCACTCTAAAGCACATGCGAAGCTCCTGTTGAGATGCTGGCTTTCAATTTGTCAACTTTACAAAATAATTCAAAAATAAATTAATAATAATAAAATAATTGACTTCACTCTCCCAACCCTACGCGCATACTCGCGGTGAACAACGAGGCACTCCCTGGTCTCCACCTTGGCTGTTGCTCCTTTATTGGTGCACACTCACAAACGATGAGGCACTCTAAAGCAGCCATGTCAGCATCAAGTCCCTCTCCACACAACGGCTGTCAAGTTGTTTTTCCTTCCTCGCGCTTCCACTTTCTCTCGGTGACATGCATGCACTCAGGTCTGACAACAGGGCACTCTAACACAGCCACGCTATTCCAAAGCCTCGGTCTGCACATTAGCTATATACTCGGAGCCCCAAAGCACTTTACAAAGGGCTAAATTCTTCTTGCTGCTGTACCAGCTCTGGATATCATTTGGGGGGGCGGGGGGGGGGGGGGCAACAAAAGACCAGGCCATCCAGAGGGGAACGGAATCCTGTTCCGTCACTCTCGTCAAATGGCCTCAAGGGCTTGTGTGAAACGGCCCTTTTCTTCTCGGTTCCTTTCAGAGTCCAAAGAGTCTAAAGTCCATCTACATGACAAATAGAGTTACTTTGAAGTGGCTTGTGTCATCTCGGCCTTTCTGCCACTCATCGGTGACCTCTTGATCCCAGCGTCTCATCTTTTTCTTTTTTTTCTTTCGAAAGTCATTGCATTTTTGTCCATGTTCCTCTTTCATCTTCAATCGCCCTTTATTTCACTGAAATCTGTCTCTCCTTCCAAGTGGTCTTGAGTGCGATGATGTCCAATTTGTGTTTATGAGGATACCAACAACCTCCATTAAGTACGGCACTCCTGTTGCGTGATATCTTTTGACCCACCTCACTAGAGTCTCGACAACAGACCCTTAATAAAGGTTTTCTTATTCTTATTCTTATTTAAAGGGGACACATCATTGCAGTCAGTTCATATTTGTCTTATTGGTTTGTCTCCAGTTGCTTTTTTATGCATTTACTGAGCAATTTAAAATGTTGCCTATAGTTTGAGAACGAATTCTCTTCCTGGATGACTTTGTTCCGCCTCTTCAGTATGTAATTATATGTCATTATGTCAGTATGTCATTATGTTGCCTTAAGCGTGAATATGTGACATGCAAATGATTGTCGACAAGCATGAAGTCATCATCTTACCTGGTTGAAGGTTTCAAGCCTCTCCTTCACGTCAGCGAGCGAGGGGTTCGCGCTCCGAACTTTGACCTCTGGATTCTGTCTTTGTGCATGCAGACCATTTCCTACCACTCTGCCCGTATAACTGTGGGAGGAAATAAAGTAGAGTGACATCATCATCTGTGTCTCGATATAAAAGTGGATGCTAATAGGGGGGGGGGGGGGGATTCATTGTAACCATGCTGATTTTTTTTTCCAAAAAAAAACCAATGGTAATAAAATTGATATCATTTCTTGCTGTGTAGTTGTCATTCCGCTGCTGAATAATGCTGCTTTTATTTTATTATTATTTTTTTTCGGCCGCTTGTATGAGTTTTCTCCGCAGGGTGTCCGGGCTCTCCCTTAGAGATAAGGTGAGAAGCTCGGTCATCCGGGAGGGGCTCAGAGTCGAGCCGCTTCTCCTCCACATCGAGAGGAGCCAGATGAGGTGGCTTGGGCATCTGATTCGGATGCCTCCTGAACGCCTCCCTGATGAGGTGTTCTGGGCATGTCCCACCGGAAGGAGACCCCGAGGAAGACCCAGGACACGCTGTAGAGACTATGTCACCCAGCTGGCCTGGGAACGCCTCGGAATCCCCCTGGGAGAGCTGGAAGAAGTAGCTAGGGAGAGGGAAGTCTGGGCTTCCCTGCTAAAGCTGTTGCCCCCGCGACCCGGCCCCGGATAAGCGGTGGAAGATGGATGGATGGATCGATTATTATTTTTTGTTATTGTTGTTGTTCAATTTCCCTTCACTGGTCTGAAAATGATTACCTACATCAAATAATGTATCACGTGTTTCTTCATCAACAACACGTAGTGACAGACAGAACAATTAAATGCTCAGCCACTAGAGGGCAGAATTTATCGTTGTTACGACAGAGGAATCGCTTGATGCGAGTCAATGAGTGAGCGGTGAGACAAAAATCATTGTTCATTTTTTTTTTGCACCATTTTTGTAAAGGGGGTGTGTTGGTGATGTTGTTTCCATCTTAAAACTACCTCCTAATAAAGCGTTTTGTCACTCATAAATTAAAAAAAAAAAGGGCATTCACAGTGATCCCGCAATCAACAATTTGACATTGCCGTCACTTCATTTTATATGTAGAGTTTATTTTACTCCCACACTCTTGTCTAAAAATGAATTTGAGATTCACACAATGATATGAAACTTTCATGCTTTGGGGATTTAACGGCACAGGCATCAAATCAATGGAGGCAACTGAAGGCAGAGCGAGGCTGAGAATGATTGGAAGTGATTACGAATGGCATGAAAAGTGTGTGCATTCTTCTGGCTGTGTTTATGGTTTTCGGAGGCTGTGTCGAGTGCGCGTATCAACGTGAATATGAGTGCAAGCAATCATAAAAGTGCTGAACATGAGAAATCTCTGGCATGTGATCTAAGCAATGTCCTGATAAGGTCTGCGATCCTGCTTTGCTGAACAAGCACTTTTAAAAAGAGACTATAAAAAATACACCAAAAAAAAAAAAGGCCCAACCCTCTTCCGCTTTTTTTTTTTTTTAATTCACACGCCTTCTATCATCAATTTCAATTGTGCTGATTTGCAAAAATGGAAGCCAGAAACAGCTTTGGTTTTGATGACAACACGAGTCAACAGCAAATTTTGAATCAGAGATTGAAAAATGTCTTTCCTTTTTTTAAGCACATCAGGTTCTTTTTAAAGTTTGACCTACAAAAACGTTCACCACGTGTTGCCATTTATAGCTATAACACTTCCGATAAAAAAAACAAAAAAAAACATAGAACCGTTAATTCATAACTATATGTCATGACAGGCCGGTCTGCACTTCTTTTTTTTTTTCCTTGTAGAGGAGTAAAGCAGTCAGTAATTCGAGAATGACCAGATTTATCTTGATTTTGAAGCCCATGTAAACCGTTCAGATTTGGCATGGTTGTTTTCTTTCCTTTTGCGCAGCCGTCATGTTCGTTTTACGGTGGTTTGAAGAACACCCTCTCGGTTTTTCATACAACAAAAACAACACCGTCTTAATTACGATGATTCAGACAGCTGCATAAATTGAACCCCTGGACGTGACCCACCGCATGGCGAATACGCACTTTTGGCAACGGCGAGCGTTCACTCCTCTCGTCTTCCACACTTGCCCGAAGCGTTCGAAACACCGACACCGTGTACGGTGACCTCGGCACTGAACTGTTGAAACTCACCCCCCCCCCAAGGCGATTCAAGCGTTCCCGTCGATATGCAGCGAACAAAGCAGTTCTGCATCAAAATGAACAATTTTCAGAAATGAGTACACACGAGGCTGTCCGTATTTCTTCAAGTCGTCTCTATAAACATGTCTTCTTATTATTATTGACGCCGAGCGAAGCACAAACGGCTCAAGCTGAAACCAGCCGAGAGGATTTCTTACCAAAATTAGCCCCAGTCACGCCTTAATGGCTTAGTTGGTACGGATTCCGTGTCAAGTGACTGATGGCCAAAGTGAACGGCATCCAAGGCAAATACTTACAAGAGTGTTCAAAGAATAGAGGACTTGATGAATGACCGGGTTCACTTATCACAGGCTGAGAGGGCTAATTATACAGCAGAATCATTTTTTTTTCCCCCAAGCGGGTGATGATGATGATGATTATTATTAACAATACATTCCAAAACATATGTCAACTACCTTTGCATAAGAAGTATCTGCGATGACTCACCCCATTTGCGGTAACTGTTATTTTCCCCACTTCATGTGGTGCATATGTATGGTTAAATCTATAATTGCGGTTGTTTGTTTGACAATGAATACTGTTGCACGAATTGAATCTCTTGAAACTAATTAGACTTTTGCACCCGTTGTCCTTCTCGAAAATGACTCAAACGCGGCAGGAAGTTAATACGTCTTCATTTCAACGGTATGACCGGGTGCCGTTGTTTATTTATTTATTATTTTTTATTCCAATAATTTTCTTTTTGCCGTGAGGAAGACCTGCTGCTGGGAAAGAGAAAAAAAACATGTGCTTTTTTTTTTAATTAATAAAATGGATGCCGACTCACCGTCCCCTCCCCCCCTTGCTGTGGGCTATGGTAAATATTCAAGGTTATTTACAGATAAGTGAAGCGGTTTGGGGCGGCCCGGTAGTCCAGTGGTTAGCACGTTGGCTTCACAGTGCAGAGGTACCGGGTTCGATTCCAGCTCTGGCCTCCCTGTGTGGAGTTTGCATGTTCTCCCCGGGCCTGCGTGGGTTTTCTCCGGGTGCTCCGGTTTCCTCCCACATTCCAAAAATATGCATGGCAGGCTGATTGAACACTGTAAATTGTCCCTAGGTGTGAGTGTGAGTGCGAATGGTTGTTCATTTCTGTGTGCCCTGCGATTGGCTGGCAACCGATTCAGGGTGTCCCCCGCCTACTGCCCGAAGACAGCTGGGATAGGCTCCGGCACCCCCCGCGACCCTAGTGAGGGTCAAGCGGCTCAGAAGATGAATGAATGAATAAAATGTATGCCGACTCACCGTCCCCTCCCCACCCCTTGCTGTGGGCTATGGTAAATATTCAAGGTTATTTACAGATAAGTGAAGCGGTTTGACATGTGAAAAGCAGAATTGCAAATGGACTGTATGTGCATACAGTATTTTATAGGCTTGTAGCATCAGACGGAATCCCACAAATAAGGAAAAATGCACGAGTGCAGCACAAACCGGGGCAGAGGTGTAACAAATGGGTTCTGAATTTCGTCACAATAGATTACTGGCAGGGGAGAGTTCAAAAACAATTGGATTCACAATGCTTCATGCATAATACTGACCAAAAAAAAAAATAAAATGGCAGTGCACCTAATCATGCTTCAGCAGGTTTGCACGCGTCATCACTTCACATCCAAATGAAACTGGAAAAAAAAAAGTGAAACTCAAGACTGATATGTTAAAGTCAGTGAAGCGTATTGAGTTATGTTGCAATGCAATGAAGTTGTGATTTTTATTTTATTTTTTAAACACCCAAGTCCTGCCTACACTGGAAAATGTCTAACCAAAGTAAACATTTCTTATTATATTATAATACCTCACCTCCTTTGATTTCGGGTCCCCGCCCCTCCGAAAAAAAAAAAAAGTAAATGTTGGACACAAGGATTTTACAGTAACAGCATAGGACATAAAGTCATGAGTGAAAAGTGGCATAGCTTGCGGCCGGCTAACTTTTTACGAGCAGTGTTTGGACAGTGACTTTGAGATAGTTCGGAATAGGAGGTTTTGTTTCGAAAGGCCAGAGTGTTCTCACACTCCTGACGTCTTCGGAGCCTTTCCGTGAGCTAACACTCAACATGTGAACTATCACTTGTTGCACTTTGCAAACATTGAATCAGCATGATTTGTCTTTGCGCGCGCTTTGTCCCCGGCACTGTAAACAAGAGCGCGCAAACACACTCAAATGTTCTACAAGTCAACACTCTGTACTGATATTTTTACAGTATTTTATATGCACAGAATATTCAGACCCTCCGACCATAAGAGCTTTGTTACCCGACTTATGATAAACAAGTCACATCCATATTTAAGCGGTGGTAAAATATGTTGTTGTTTCCAAAACAGCTAGCTAGCTACATGCACTTTCTTGCCCCTTCGGCCATTTTATTAGCATAGAAATACAAAGATCATAAAGAGCGCAGGCAGAGGCAGCGGGAACATCGCAAGGTCAAGTTACAGGGTGGGCAGGTTCAAATCATGCACTTTTCTGTCTCTGCGGTGTTTCTCTCTCACCCCCGGAGTCGCGCTAATTAGTTGGCGCACAGTTGTCCAAATCCAAGTCCTCCAGGGCCACTATTCTGCGTGTTTTGTGTGTTTCCCTCCTCTAACACACATGATTCAAATGTGAATGTCAAGGTTTCTGAGACGAAATGAAACAAATATGTGATCAAGGTCCATATTTGCTTTATAAAACAATTACACTCTAACTCAGGGGTGTCAAACTCATTTTTGTCGCGGGCCACAGTGTAGTGACCGTTTCTCTTGGAGGGCCGTTATGACTGTGAAACCATATAAAGAAGTCAATGACTGTAATGAGGGTTTTGGCAACAAGAAAAGGCTAACAACATCTCTTTTATTACATGTGAGAAGTTGACATTTTGGTCCAGATTTTAGCAATTATCGTAGACGTTGACACGTTTGATTTGCTTTCATGGGCCACATAAAATGATGTGGCGGGACAAAATCTGGCCCCCGGGCCTCGAGTTTGACGCTCGCTAACTAATCAATGATTGAATCAAAATACAAAAGAAAAATGTTCAAAAATGCATGTAAGCTAACTTGTATACAATATATTGTAACTATAATAATATATGTTTTTGTTTCATGGAATGAAATGAAAAGAAGGGCCATACTTTACTATTACTTTTCTTTTCAGAAGTAAAAATATCAACAGCATTTCTAAACTGGAAGTGCACGCTGATGGACAACCACAGTGTATTATTCCCCCCTGCCGTCATCTGGGTTTGGCATGAGGAAAGTGGGATTAGAGCACAGTTGCTGAACCGAGTAGGGAAAGTTTATAAAAACAAAGTGTGGAAAATCTGACAAAATATAAGCATGACTCTGTGTCGCACGAAAGACACAGTCATGAAAAAAAAACCCAAAACCCAAAGACACCCCCATGTTTTATTCAATTTCTGGTTCATTTTAATGTGGTGCCACTAAGAATGTATCAAGTGACTAACTGACACAAGAGAAAATACGGAATGCCGAAAAGTGTTCGGTTGGAGCTAATACAGTATAGCTCTCTAGCAGACAGTAAAAAAAATAAAAATTAAAAAAAATCTGCAAAAAAGTGGCTTCAAACCATTTTATGCCACTTCCAGCTAAAGTATCCTGCCAAACTAAACATCAAACTAAGAGGATTACATATTGTGTGTTTAAAACAACCACATGCTTGAATGTTTGCCTGAGGAAAGCCTGCGTAGCTTAATGCTAACGAAGAGCATGGTCGTGTTCTTCCCCTTAACGTCACTATCCCACTTAGCTACGAACAAGCTACGAAGTTAGCAAATGTTCACTTCGGAGTTCCTTCAAGGCTGCAAATATTCAAACGGTTGCCAAACAGCCGCCAGATGTTCCCCTGTACTTTCCTTGATGCAATCAAATTTTGACTTTTAGGTTGATGACGAATCATGACGTTTGGCTTCAGTTTTTTTTTTTTTTCTTTTGGAGCTGTTAGTGTAGGAATTTGGAACTGTGCGCATTTGTCCATTCGCACACCCAAAGTGAGGCACTGACCCAATGGATACTTGGAAATATCACGTCGACTCAGTTGGAAACGAGTCTTCAAATATTCTCTCTGTTCTTCACTTTAGGAGGCGAGTGGAGGGAGCCGTGTGATTTTTGTGGAGCTGGCTGCCTGCCTAGCGGCGGCCCCTCTGTCACAGCCCTAGCAAAGCTGTTATGTTGAGTGATGAGTCAGAGAGGAAGGCAAACTTGAGCGGGGGTCAGAACCAGAGAGCGGCAAAGGCAACAGAGGTTCTGTTGGCAACTGCAAACGTGATCAACAACTCAGCCGCTGAAGCTCACGTTTTTGAAGCCAATTGGAAATTGTTTTGGTGATCTTGCACTGATGGCTGTGTTGGGTTCAGTACCAGAAGAATACGTGCACACGTACATGCACAAAATTTTATTTTATATATCAGGGGGGGAGGGTGAATGCATTGCAGTTGAGGCATTTTGGCTTTCTTGCCAAGTAACCACCTGCCCCCTGACCTTGTTCAGTGGTCAGAAATCATTAAAGAAGCCGACCAATAGGTTATTTTTGGCTTGAGTTACACTAACTGAAGGATTACGCAATTTTCCGAACATCAGACATTTGTGTGCTGGATCTGAACATCAATGAAGCTTTTTGTTTTGCTTTGTCCTCGATCTTACCCGAGGGAAGACACCTGCACAGAGCAACATGAATCTGACCAGAGATTTACGGCTGGTTGTGGACGTGTGGATGGGATGAAATTACAGACGGCAATGTTAATCTCTCTCTCATGCTTTGCCGCTTTTAAAGAGGCCATTTTACCCAAGGCCGAGCAATGTGCGGTTACAGCGACAGCGAAGTATAGTTGACGGTGCTATTGATTTAATGGGTCTAATTTCATCTCATCATCAGTGCTTCCTTTACAAGGTTGTTAATGTGATCCAATAAATGTACACATTATTGAAGTGAATTGGGCCCGGGCTCTGATCACATCTTTCAAACAGGCATATCTCCCCCAAAATCCTGCTGTGCAGACTCATAAAGCTCCAGATTCCGTTTTCAACTATGAGGAGGCTAGTTATGATGAATTACTATGCTGCAGAAGTTTTGGTTTCGCCTTGGTTGCTCTGAGTCACGCTCGGTCCCACTGTCGTATGGTGTTCAACAGGGTTCACATTCGGGTACCCTGCTGTTTTCATTGTATTTGCTGCCCTTGGAATCCATCTGGAAGAAATATGGTATTTCATTCCACTGCTATGCACATGACTGTCAGATCTATATCCCGCTGAGCATAAAGGACGCTTTGGCGCGGAGGCCACTTTTGTCCAGATCAAGTGCTCTATAAATAAGGTTGAGTGAGTGACAATTGCAGCCATTTCATTGTGTGATCCGATTTACGTACAACATATTTCTTGTTTGAACACTCAAGGCAATGCAGTCTTTTGATTACACCTTCAGCAATTATTAATTGAATTTGTATGTTATTATAGTTTGTAATAAAGCGCAAAAATTTCCCCATTGTGGAAATAAAGGATATCTTATCTTAAAATGTTTGGCCTCATTTCGACAAGTAAAAGTTCAGCGAGACTATGTTTGTGGTGTAAAAACAAAGCTTTTTGGGCCACCTTTACAAGTAATTTGTCTAGTCAGGTGAGCGCAAGTCCCATCCTGTCGAGGTATGCTCACTAAGCAAACTGAACCAACCCTGGGGAGCAAAAAGGAGCGCCGTGAGGTGAGTGAGATCGATGACTAATAATGATTCACCTATCATGGCGACAAAGTGCACTTAGCCGTAATCACACACCGAGATAGCATGTACCCCAGAGGTGTTTGATGTTAGGACTTTCCATCCATCCGTTTGTAATGATCCCACAGGCCGAGCTGTGTCTCCAATATCGAGTGCGGCTCATCAGGCGGCCATTACTTGCCATCGCAACCAGTCAGCCGTGTGCGAACTCCTTGCTCCTCCAGGCTAATGAACACAGATCGATTTATCAAACAATTACGGCGGCCGCTGAGAGCTGCATTAATTTGGTTTAAGTGACTCACACTTGGCGAGAAAGTGATGTCGCCCACGTCTAAATCACAGACTCAATCAAACATTTTCTCCTTGTCTCATTTTAGTAAGCAAATACTTCCATTAAAAGGTTATGTGACACAATACAGAGCTAGACACAGTACAGTACTGTGTCTGCTATGCATTCTTTAATGGAAGGGCATTAGAACCAAAATGCATTTATTTAGCCTCACAGTAATGTAGGTAGATGTTGAAAGTCAAGTTTAGATCATTTGTATAAATTCCCACACTGCACCCTTGTGGCCAATATGTTGCATTGCCCCTGAGATGCTCAAGTGACGAGTTCAGCATGTTGTTTTAGTAGTTTGCTTACAGTTTTAAGGTTCACAACCCCAATGAGGACGAGCACTATTGAAAATGGATGGATAATTAAATAGCCATTATTTTATTTATTTATTTATTTATTTATTTATTTATTTATTTTTGTTGTATTTTATCTTATTTGATGTTGTTTTTAACATTGTACTCGTGATTTTAACTGCTTGTTGTAAGGTGTCCTTGAGTTTCTAGAAAGGCGCCCACAAATAAAATGTATTATTATTATTATTATTATTATAATGCACTGAACTCAGATTGCCAAAATCATCAGAAGCTTGGTTGATTCTCCAAATGTGTCTGGTTCATTTACACTATCAAGGCAAAATATATATATAAGTGCACCTGAACTTTACAAAGCCTCAGTCATTTATGGTTTGAAGTCCTCTGGAAAGAATTTCTTCGCAAATGTTTGTCAGTGGGATTTCTTTTGTCTGAAAGTAAAGAAAAGTGTGTGCACACTTTCAGTTTGCACATTCCCTCACACCATTTTCAAGATATAAAGGCAAAAACGGTTGCAATAGACTATAAATTGGTTAAACAGCTCTATATTTTTACCATTGATAACGCTAACGAGGAAAATTTTTAATCTGGGTTTCAGTTATTTCGGATCTGTCGTCAATCCACGATGCAATGTTCAATGAGAGAGATTAGCCACGAGGGGGCAGCATTACTCTCCACACAGAGCCACGAGAGGAGCTATGACCGAATATGATATCATGCACCTGCAGCATGACGACCTGCCCCATCATTAGGCCCACTTGTACACGCTAATGATATCCCACACAGGCACTGTATTGGCCTGAACAGAAATAACTATGTTCCATTCTGACTGCCACTAATGAAGAATTATTTATTCATTTAATAATATGTTCATAGTTGCGGACTGTAGTTTGACCATTCTGAGAGCAATAAATCCAATAATGTCCAGTTTAAAAGATAGCTAAATAGACTATTAGAGCTCCATCGGGTTTACTGGCATTTGGTGTAATATTTCTTTCTTGAACTAATGTATTGAACACATTCTTGAGCTTCTGGTTCTCTGTGGACATACAGACCAGGGCGTGTACAGCTCAGGTTTTGGGTGTGGGCGTGGACGGAGCAGGGCAGTTGCTGTATGGAAGGCAGACAAGGATAGGCAGGGGCAGAGCCAGGACAGTCAACTATGCCCTCGGGTATAGACAGGTGGGTGAGTGGGGGCACATCATGATCCTCTGGTGTGCTCCCACCACCTGTTTGTCTGACTGTCTGTCTGTCTTTCTGTCTCAAACCACGGTGTGATCTACTGCTCCCAGTTGACATGCAGTCAACATGGAGGATTACGTTGTGCAGTACCTACTCTATTTAGCCTTTCCACACAAAATACATAATAACTTAATAAACATAATAACTTTGTTGAATGAAAACTGATTTCTTTCTTTTTACTTTTTTATCTACCTTATTTTCTGTCAAATTATTACTGAATATGTTTTATGTTCAATAAACAAATTCGCAATTCGCAAAATGTGGTATTTTATTTGCATGTACGCTCTACAGATACATTAAGATTACAGTACATAATAGTCAGAATATATGCCTGTGATTATTGTTGTAAGATCTGTCTATATGTGTTGCACCACCATTTGTGCTCAAATATCCACCACCATATGTGTTAACTGCCCAAGACTATTTACATCATGTCTATTAAACTAGTAGTCTTTCAAGCAAAGTTCTGTAGGTGTTTTAAATACACAACATGTAATTCTCTATGTGAAGTTTACTTTGATACAAAACTTCAAATGGTAGTAGCAATAGACATCTTGAAGCCTTTTTTTTTTTTTTGCAAAGACTTGTTTACTATCTACTAAATACCATTTTAAGCTTTTGCTCTTAAGTCAAAGCACAAAATTGGTCAAACGACCGTTCGTACCTCTAAAAACTGACCGTGAAAGAATTTAGCAAAGATAAACATGTACAGTACATCTTATGACGATGACCACAAACTACAACCACATTAAATTCTATAAATTAACCCAGCTTAAAATCATTTGTAAATATCACATTTTGAATACAATTCTTGCATTTGACCTCGTTGGATTGCCCAGGTGTACCTAACAAAGTGTTTCACGAGTGTTCATGTCAGTACACGGTAAACTCAAAGCAAACAGGCATTTACTGTACATGCATAGCAGCAGATGGTGAGGCTGCCGAGTGAAAGGGTCAAGGGTCGGTCTCCGTCGGTTGCTATAAAGAGCACAACCCAGACATACACGGTACATACAAACATAGACCACCAAGTCAAATCCATTTAGTGGGTTTCATCGGGAACCAGAAGCTTTACTTACCCCCCTACACATACACACAATAACAGTCCACATTTTATCCTGCAGTTTGCAAACTCCAGTGCCAGGAGTGAGGCAGAGTAAAAAAAAAATATGGCCAAAGGTTAGTTATTCAAAGCGAGTCTGGCAGCTGGTAGCGTTGACATTGACATTTCTGGGCCAGAATCCCAGCCACAGCCCTTAAATGTGTCATGATCAGGCCTATCTGTCAGTCAGCAACCATTTGGAAATTGGACTCGTCGTCAATACACTCTAAGGCGGTCGGTGAATTTGGACCTCCCTCACCTGAGGCTGATGATTTGATTTTCCTCAAGCACGTCCCACAGTTTTAAGATGAATGGATTGTCCCAAAATCCAAAAAAAAAATTTTTTTTCTCTTCTTCTTTCTACATACATTCTTGCTGCTGGAGGCTGTAAATTTCCCCATGGTGGGACAAATAAAGGATATCTTATCTTATCTTATCTTATCTTATCTTAAAAATCGCCTATCTTGCTTTCTTTGCATTGTATTGAATATAAAGGGGAAAACGGTGGGGAAAAAAAACTAACCAAGCAGATGTAGAAAAAATAACTAGGATTTTCAATAAAGCATAACTTGAGTCCATCTATTATCTATAAACTCCTCTTCTAAAATGGCCAATTCTGAAAATGTTAAATTTGACGTCAATTACGTTCCCCCGCTCTTTGCAGCGGGGCTCGGTCGCTTCCTGTATGATTTGCGTCACATTAAAAATATCATTTCGTCCACTGTGTTTCGACTGCATACATTCGTCTGTGTCGATGCGGGGACTTTCCCTTCAATACGCCGCATTCCCAGCACCACTCCAGAAGGCTTCAGTGAGCGGGCCGTGACACCCAAACCCACGCGGAATCCTAAGAACGTTTTCCCCGCGGTTTCAGGTTACCAACACAGACGCATTGCGCAGATCACAGGCACATTCGCACAAACACCCCCTCCACAGGGCGTTTACTGTATTTTGGTTGTTTGCACAGCGTGAGCTTGTGTTAGCTTTGCCTCGCTCCTTCTGTAGCTGTCATTCAATAACCCACCTATACGCTAGTCTTAAACTTGAAATTGGAATGCGGGACTCCCTCCCCCCCCCCCAAAACACCCTTGCCCATATTCTCACACCCTGATGCAAAATATCACACGGATATCGACATGCCGTCACACCGACGCGCAAACGGAAAACATTTGCCTCTTTGCCTAGCATTGAGCAGCGGATTCGAACATGGGGTAAAGTTCAACACTTTGCCTGTCACGTTGAGACAAAAAAAAAAAAAAAAACTTGACTCCCCTCCAAATCACCCGAATTTCATGATCCCTTTGTGTGCAAGTGTTGGTGGAGAACTAGTGCGTTTTGAACAGTCCTGTTTAAGAATTGCTTTTTGTGAAAAAGATAAAAACAGACTTTTTGACCATCCAACACATTTTCCGATACATGCTCTGCGAAACGCTTCAATTTGAGCAACAACCCCGATTCGTATCGACTCGGTGGGGTTACGATTCACTTGGAAATCACACAGCTCCGTTTGAAAAGGTAAGACTTTTTTTTTTTGCCCTCATTTTACATACACGTGAATAAACTTGTCAGCACTGTAAATGAGATTTATTCATTCATTCATCTTCCGAGCCGCTTGATCCTCACTAGGGTCGCGGGGGGAGCTGGAGCCTATCCCAGCTGTCTTCGGGCAGTAGGCGGGGGACACCCTGAATCGGTTGCCAGCCAATCGCAGGGCACACATAGACGAACAACCATCCACGCTCACACTCACACCTAGGGACAATTTAGAGTGTTCAATCAGCCTGCCATGCATATTTTTGGAATGTGGGAGGAAACCGGAGCACCCGGAGAAAACCCACGCAGGCCCGGGGAGAACATGCAAACTCCACACAGGGAGGCCGGAGCTGGAATCGAACCTGGTACCTCTGCACTGTGAAGCCAACGTGCTAACCACTGGACTACCGGGCCGCTAAATGAGATTTATCTCTCCGATAAATACGAGCTATATGACGGTGACCGTTCTACTTGACGTTTCTTTTCATAAAACGGTTCTTTTCTCCACTTCATGATCAGAAACTGGTGGTTTTGGTGAAACAACCCATGTTTTCCTGCGGATGACTCAAGAGAGGAAAAAGCTTGTCTTCTGTGCTTTCATTTGGTCGGTTTTGGTGCTTATATTGTCACAAATAATATTCTGCAGGTCTTGAAGGGTCAGTCAAAATGCTCTAAAACGGTTGGCAATATTGGGAGAACTCTGAAAACAACTGCCAGTAAATGCACGAACGCACCGCGCACCGCAAAATACACGATCAGGCTAATATTTCCGACAATTTGACTTTAACGATAGGGGAGTGGAAGTAGCAACGTTTGGCCTGATTGCCGCCATGTCTGCATTCCCACTCCCACATACGTTGTGCATGATGTCACGTTCAATTTATTCAAACCCAAAATGGGTCGCGCATCAGGATCATTTCATTTCGTTGATTGTCAGGCACATGGTTTCTTGTCTAAGAGCATCTTTAATCACATCATACATTTTTATTGATCATTTGTGTATGTCGAGTAGAGTATACGGCAATGTTACGGCAATCCATGACAAGTTTGGATCCTGGGAACCTTCTCATAAGTTCTTCTGAAGCTTTTGTCCTTTGTTCAGTGTCGTGATGTGCCCGAAAGTGTGTCAAACTATACCTCCACACACACAGGAAGCAGACACAAGACAATGACACACACACACACACAGCGAGGCCTCTGTGGCTCGAGCTTCCTCCTACAACTGACCCACATCTCTCATTTTACTCTCTCATCCATCAATTATCTCTCGCCATCCTCCCTTGCATCCACCGTGTCCTCACGCATTCTTCCGTTCCCCTTCCTGTTTCTCATCATTTCCTGCAATGAGTGCCATGTTGTGCGAGGGGGCTGGGGGGGCAAGTGAAGTGGTCGCTGGATGCTCTTCCTCATCCACTGAGCCTATTGTGGCACTTTGATGAAATTACATCAAGCCATCCATAGGACATCCACAACATTTAGCATAACGAACAATTAAAAAGAATAAAAGATGCTCCAAGCTGTTCAATTCCAATCCTAGTAGTGTCAAACTAAACATCAAACAAAAGGAATTGCACATTGTGTATTGTAAGCCATGAAATGATTTGAACACAAATGGTGGAGCACCACACATAGCCAAACAATAGCAGCTCTTTATCGTATTAAATGGACTCTCGCACTATTAAAAGTATGCGCCATATTGTGCTAAAAGTTGCCCACCCAGCACCCATTAAAGCCTGGTCATTCTGGAAAGAGGATTGTACCCATCTGCGGTCCCTTCTCAAGGTTTCTTTTTCCTGAGAACATGGGATGTCGCTAATATTTGCCAACTGTGGTCTTGTGAGACACTTTTGTGAGTAAGGGCTACAGAAATTTCATTTGACTATTAAAACAGCAGTCGCGGGCATATTAACTATCAACTCATTTACAGCAGCTTGTGAGTTTTAACCAACACCCTGCGGACACACGGGGAAAAAAAAAATTTTCATTCACCTCAATGAGGAAAATGATTTGAGATGTATTGAGTTACAAGCATTGCCATGGAACAACTTCAACTTGGATCTCAAGGCTAGTTTCAACTAATCACAGTGCATTGAACAGAGCATTATCTGCGACGACACACGTTCATAGCAAGCCCCCTTTGCTCGGGAGGCAGGTGGGACAATTAGCCGACGGACTGATTGGACTGGACAAATGAGGGAAAAGTGAGCAGAGCAGAGCAGAGATCGTGGGGGGAACAGGGGGAGGGTTTTTGCCTGGTGGAACACTCTCCCCCACCTCTCAGCACACAGACGGAATGAATTCCAGATGTCAGAATCATAAACAAATGGATTGTCATAAACGTATAAAAATGCAAGGCATTCAGGAGCTCTTACACCGTCTGTGGTCCATCGTCCACAATGAAGGCAAACATTGAAATCAGTTTGTGAAATATGGCCATGACTGTGCGGTCATCCATCTTTTCAATAACAAAGGGGCGCGCGCACAACCATTACTCACCCACACACACATTCTTGTAACCTCTGAAATCACTTTGAATGATTGGACCACTTGCTGTACAGTGAACGCCCGCACATTTGCATTTCAGCTTTCGCTGATATATGTTATTAGGAATCTATGGCTCTATTGTTCGCTGAAACGCTCCCACGTTCTTTGTTTTTGTGCACATTATTGCCTTGGCAACCGTCTTGTGGTATTTTGGTACTGAAGATAGTTGAGGAGCTTCATTTAGACTGGTGATGGGGTGAAAAAAAACATTTTTAAAAGTTTATTCATTCATTCATCTTCCAAGCCGCTTGATCCTCACTAGGGTCGCGGGGGGTGCTGGAGCCTACCCCAGCTGTCTTCGGGCAGTAGGCGGGGGACACCCTGAATCGGTTGCCAGCCAATCGCAGGGCACACAGAAACGAACAACCATTTGCACTCACACTCACACTTAGGGACAATTTAGAGTGTTCAATCAGCCTGCCACGCATGTTTTTGGAATGTGGGAGGAAACCGGAGTACCCGGAGAAAACCCACGCAGACCCGGGGAGAACATGCAAACTCCACACAGGGAGGCCGGAGCTGGAATCGAACCCGGTACCTCTGCACTGTGAAGCCGACGTGCTAACCACTGGGCTACCGGGCCGCCCTTAAAAAGTTTATTATTATTATTATTATTATTATTATTATTATTGGGGGGTTTTCCAGATCCCCAAATTCCTCATAAAACACTGAAAAACATCAATATTGAAAAAAAACAATATTGAAAAGAAAAAAAAGAAAAGAAATTGTGAATATGCAAATCCGTAAACTGCAAATATGTGGGTGTTGACTGTAGTAAATTGTAATATCACCAGTGATCACCAGATGGCAGACATCTCTTAGTTGTGCTGACACTGCCCTATATTACGACGTTAGTGGAGCGGTTTTGGAATGATATGCAGGACAAAAGTCGTAAATCACAAACATTACAATTTTGAGTGAGTTGATTATTGCGAACAAATGTACGAAATGAGTTGATGCACTGCAATGTTGTTTTCTTGTTCAGCAGTTGTGTGCCGTCCTTGAATGGTCATTTTTACGCTAGAATAGTGGATCTTGTATACATGCATTGCAAAACGTATGCTCAAAAATGACGTATTAAGAGAACAAATTTTTCCCAAAAATTGCTTGTATTTTATTCTCATTTAAAATAGCATACTAACACAATAAAATAAAATTCCCGGGCGGGGATTTTGCAAGTTTCAAACAGCAACATTTTTTAATTTTTTTCATCTCGCCTGCTTTTCCAAGTTTTCTGACGCTACTCGCATCAAGTCTGAGTGTCGACTCCTTCCTGGTTCACATCATTCAATTAAGTAATTTCAAGGCAGCAGTGCGGTGAGGCCGCTCGGCGCCAGAAGGCAGGGCCTTGTGGTCCATTTCGATTTTTACTGTTTGTTGCCATGCAGCTTTGATTTCGCGGCAAATCACAGATCCCAGAATAAACTACTGTGTGTTAAACAGTGGAAAGCTAATGACAGCAATACACCGACTTATTTTGTTTTGAGCGTCCTTTGTAGAGGGCGGCTTCTTCACAACACCGCCACTCCACTTACAGTAATTAACGATGCCACGCTTCATAACTCCTCTAATTTATTGCACATCTCCTGAGAGATGTCAATGAATTGTTTTACTTTAATGTTGTTATCATTATGATTTTAGTGTTATTGTTGCTTTATTGATCTTGTGTAGGCGGCCCGGTAGTCTAGTGGTTAGCACATCGGCTTCACAGTGCAGAGGTACCGGGTTCGATTCCAGCTCCGGCCTCCCTGTGTGGAGTTTGCATGTTCTCCCCGGGCCTGGGTGGGTTTTCTCCGGGTGCTCCGGTTTCCTCCCACATTCCAAAAACATGCGTGGCAGGCTGATTGAACACTCGAAATTGTCCCTAGGTGTGAGTGTGAGTGCGAATGGTTGTTCGTTTCTGTGTGCCCTGCGATTGGCTGGCAACCGATTCAGGGTGTCCCCCGCCTACTGCCCGGAGACAGCTGGGATAGGCTCCAGCACCCCCCGCGACCCTAGTGAGGATCAAGCGGCTCGGAAGATGAATGAATGAATGAATGATCTTGTGTAAAATGTGTTCTATTATGGCCGCGTTAATACAATAGGTCTGGCTGATTTTTCCACGACTATTGATGTTATCGCTGTTGGTTGTTTTTAAACGGTCCTAATCAAGTCGCACATCACTCCTATCTCAACAAGTGCGGTCATTTTGGTCGATCTTATCTTTCCGGACAGACGGCGCAAAGTGTTCACACGTGTGTTCCCGAGATCTTTGAATTCATGCCAGCGCACACTTTGGACGTTTATGACCGCTCGCCGTCCCTCACCCTCCCCCCCTCCTGTCATCAGAGGCGGAATAAAGAGGAAGGGAATGTCAATCCCCGTTGCCTTTTATGTGCTTTGAGCTAGTACAGCGTGCCAGCGTGCGTATTTGCGTTGCTCGCACGAGCGCGGTGCAATCGCGTGAAACGCCCCCCTCCTCCAGCTGTTGAGGAGAATACGAACCCAGTGATGATAGATGTGCAACTGTGCGGGTGTTTATTGTGTTTGTGGGGAAAGGCCAAAGGTCAATTTTAAGCAACGAAGCATACATCTACGATGTATTTCCCATTTCTCGTCATTGTGGGACAAATAAAGGATATCTTATCTTATCTTATCTTATTCAAAGCCTCTCTCTCTCCGAAGCTCTCGTCTAACTTTCCCAAAGCACGGTGTGGACAATCAGCTGTAGCGGCAGCAAAGTCTTTCCCATGCAGCCTCATAGGAAGGTCTTTTGTTCACCCTAAAGGCTTTGAGGGTCCCCATGGCAGGGCCGTGGCCCACTCTTGGGCCTCCACAATGGGTCTTTATGCTGCCAAGTCTCCCTCCCCCGTGTCACTGTACCATGCTGCCCTCATCAGGGGCACAGCGAGGCACAAGGGGGGGGCATCACAACGCCAATGCTTTTAATGCACGGATCTTCTTCTTGGTCTTTTTCTCGCACGTCAGCTTCTCACCACAAAGCCGGGCCGGGCTGGAGAGTTGACGTATGGTGCCAAATGTCTCAGTAGGGTTCTTCTTCGGCCTAAGACTACTCGACACCACAAGAAAAGATCCGGCTCGAACCCGGGGGGAGTGCGTGATAACACACCATTAAACTATTAGCGCTGTTGTTGAAAGTCGATGCGTTAGCTAAAACGTGAGTCATCTCGCACGCATTGAAAAAAAAAATGCAAGCTTGGGTAGAGGGGCGGAGGAAAATGTGGCGCTTTAGGTGCAAAATGGACATTCGGCCCGTCATATGTTACTGATCATGAAGCTGGCACTGATGCGGTGGGCTGCCAACTGTACTTTGTGTGCTGACGTGCCGTCATGGACGCTGGTGAATGGGTGGTCTGCTCAATATGCGGTTGGCACACATATAGTCTTGGTTTGCGGAAGAGAAGAGAAGATGACTTTGACAGCCACTGAGGCTGGCATAAGGGCCTCATATTTTCTCCCGGTCCAAGAATACATCACATTGCAATGAGCTGCAAAATACAACTTCATCTCGTCGAATTAACGATTGAGAGACGTGACGCGCGCATGGGGAAAATGCACCCGGCTACTTTTGTTTACCTTTGAAAAAGAAAAAAAAAAGTCAAAAAAGTACCAGTGCCAAAAGTAAGGGGAAGAAAGTCGAATTTTATCATGAATGCTGGACAAACAGATTGAGTCCACATAATTTCGAGTCATTCATGTCATCATCTGTGTGCATCTTTGGTATTGGAGCGTTTTACTGACCGGATTTTAGATTCAGTTGACATTTTTCGGGATGGAACTAATAAGAGATTATTTTATGACACGACGGTTCCTGTTCTGTGCGCGTCATTTCGGGATCTTACCTCTCCACCACCTCATCTCCACTCCAGCATGTGGCATCATCCACCACGTTCTCCCCTTCACACAGCATCTCTGGGAGCGCCGAATAGAAAGACTTGTAGCGTTGCAGGTACATCAGGAAGTCCCTGAGGAGATACAGAATGTGAGCGAGAGCAATTGAGCATATTTTTATTTTCGATGCGTCTCCTCCAAAATGGTCAATGGAAAGATGGGAATTTTATGGCAGTAACATGACGCCCTCCATAGCCACCCCACACCACCCACCCAACAGTCTCTATGCGAGCCGGGGTGCATTTCACAGCAACTGTCGCCAGTGAAGCCTCATTTTGCCCTCTACTGGTTGCTAAGTGACCCGACAATGGAGCTAAGATGGATGGTCGACGGTCGTCAAAGAGCTGGCTCATTCCGTTTTAACTTTCGACCCAAGAAAGTTTGCAGCGAGGCCAAGTGGACGTCTTCTTGATGGTTGACATTTTGCCTTTAATCCAAATGATTTTGTTAACTTCTAAAAAAAGTTAACTTTGATTCAGCTACTGTGAATTATTAGTACTTAGCCTGTACGAATAAGAAGCTACACAGAGATTCTTTACCAAACACAATTACTGCATTTCACGCTTGATAACCCCGTAAAGTGAGCTCAGATATCTGCCCTAAATTTGACACACCGCAAAAGTGTTTTGTTAACAACCGTACATCATTTGAATGATTTAAAAAAACAACATTCAAATAAAGTGTTTCAAATGAGGCTTCAAAATTGCAAAAAAATCAAGGCATTGTCCCTGCTCTTGAATGCTGCTGGCATGTCCGCTGAATGCGGTGAGACGATGCCTATGCTCAAAAACGTCTTCCACAACCTGAAAAAAAATGAATGCGATGTCATCTACTGTTTTTATTCCTGCAGATTATAAATCCGAGCTATGAAGATATACAGTATGTGCCTCTCAAGTGGCTGGAATAATGACATGAAAACCAAAATCAGTGACAATGAGGCGCTCTAAAATGGGCAATTGGCCATAAACTTTAATCCAATCCAATCCAGTGTGAAGACCCTGCACACAAATCGGACTTGTTTTTTTTTTTTTTTCTCAAACCTCACTCTTCCACTTTCTCTTTATGACACTCACGACTGACAACAAGGCGCTCTACGGTGGGCACGCCAGCCCGACGTGCCAATTCCACACGCTGACTGTCAAATCAGACTTCAATTTCCACCTCCTCTTTATTCCACCTTTCTCGACACGGCGCGCACTCACGGTCAAAAACAAGACACTCAAAAGCGGTGATGCCATCCGATTGTCCAAAAGAAAGCTTTTCAAGGTGTACGCCTTAGCTAGCTAACTGCATGTAGCAGTTTGTGTCAGATACACTCTGATGTGAACGAAAACAGTCAAGTTATTAAATAGAAGATGCCAAAGTGTGTCGATGGCGACAAAAATAATAATAATAATAACAAATAAATAAATAACCAGGTAACCTGAAATGCTAAAAACTGTGGAAAAAGTTTACACCCCCAAAAATTGACCTCTATGTAGTTCTTTGTCTTTGCAGGTTTTCAGCAATTATCTTCAAACATCAAACATGAAAATCTCTGAATTCACTTGACAGGGTCCTGGGGTATGTGTTCAGGTTGCTCTTTTCAAAGGGCACATTTTCATTGGTGGCCTACACAGAATCTCCCAAGATTTTGAAGACATTAAAAACCCCAAATGCAAATGTCACCACCCCCTTACCCCCCCCAAACAAACAAAAAGAAGTGTATGACACATTTCCTGGGTGCATGCTTACCTAGAGAGCGTTCTCAGACTATGTTTATTGTTCTTGGAGGGTTTCAGTGGGGGCGAGCTGGGAGTGATGGGAGTTGAAGTCCGGGTGAAATTGATGCAAGCAAGGAGGATGCAGGGGTGGTGGGGGGTGGGGGGAGTAAAAAGGTTCGGTGAGAGATAGAAAACAGAAACAATAGCACATCATGACACGACATGGTGAGGAGGAAAAGACACTCATGCACATGCGCAAACACGCAATGACATCCCTTCCCCCCCCCCCCATTGACGACCACCTTGAAACAGATTCTGTGCTGTGACGCACATTGTTCATTTTTACTTTGGGAATTCCTATTTCATCCCGCTGAAATGAAACACTGACGTTGCTCGACTTTCTTTTGCAGCGGCGCGGTAAACGTCTATGAAGTGGTCAGCTCCCGCACGTGCTCTGGTCAGGTTTGGCAGACGACGAGGCGCTCTGGATTGCGTTGCCGTGAATGATAGTGGCATTGCCGGGGTTAGACCTGTCAGTGTGGCCGGCATCAGCGCAGTGATTCATGCTTTGGGACAAGGTCAGACAGAATGTGTGTGCCGTACTATTTCAATTGAGGCCAGCCGGTGTTAAGATTCGGTGGGGTGGCTGTCTGGGTAAACAGGAAATAGTTGGTTTGTTAAATTCGAGCTTACCCACACTGCCCGTAGCCCGGCAGAGCAGTGCCAGCTGCGGGAGGGCCGCCTGAAAGGCCAGGTGGGGGGGCATGCAAGAGTGTAATGTCATGGAGGATGAAAAAAGATGGCTGTGCGCTTTCAAATATTTGCTTCTCGGAATGAGAAATTGCGTGTGACGTGCCGGTGAAGACAAACTCGGCTTCAACTTCTGTGGGGAATCAACCAATTTATGCGGAGACTAACAGTTAAAGATGATGTTTGACATGTGGCATGTGACTTGGGGGGAGTTTCTTGAAGCACCTTAGACAAATATTCCGGGTCTTGCTGAAGCAATTTCTATCTCTGTTCTCAACCGGGTTGCCAAAATGCTCCCTTACTGCTCGTCTACATGAGCTTGGGCGGTCTGAAACAGAACTAGCATTAGCCATAGCCACTCTTTTGCTCACTTCGGTCAGATGAACGTGACCAGAAAAAAAAAGGTCATGTGGCATGGCACACAGTTGGAGGACGTTTTTTTTTTTTTTAATTAATCCATTCGGGGCGGCCCAGTAGTCCAGTGGTTAGCATGTCGGCTTCACAGTGCAGAGGTACCGGGTTCGATTCCAGCTCTGGCCTCCCTGTGTGGAGTTTGCATGTTCTCCCCGGGCCTGCGTGGGTTTTCTCCGGGTGCTCCGGTTTCCTCCCACATTCCAAAAATATGCATGGCAGGCTGATTGAACACTCTAAATTGTCCCTAGGTGTGAGTGTGAGCGCGAATGGTTGTTCGTCTATGTGTGCCCTGCGATTGGCTGGCAACCGATTCAGGGTGTCCCCCGCCTACTGCCCGGAGACGGCTGGGATGGGCTCCAGCACCCCCCGCGGCCCTAGTGAGGATCAAGCGGCTCGGAAGAATGAATGAATAATCCATTCGGTTTGGCATCACTCCAGCCTTCTACTTTTACATTTGCCTGGATGGAGTCAGTGTTGAAATCCTTTTTCAAATTTTTTGGTGTTACCTCCTCAAATGGGCGAGCTGCCCCAGCCACTGCTCTGGCAGAGGTTTGAAAGGGGCAGCAGAAGGAAGCGGAGTTGTCGAGCTCCCACTGGGGGTTGTGACCTCCGGTCCGGTAGGCTGCGTGCCGGTAGGCGCTCGGGTCGTCAGGCCACACACCTTGTCTACCTGTGGGGGAACACAGAGAAAACACACACAGACACACTTGTTAGGCTATAAAAAAAAAAACAGAGCAGCAGGGAGCTGCGGTGGGTGACTTCCATAAACCAGCCGACACCTGCTCACTTGAGAGAACGCAACTGGACTCTTAAGGTGAATTCTAGCACTGACTGATCCTTTTCAAAGGAGGTCAAATGTTGCGCAACGCCGGGTCTAAAAAGAGAAACGAAAAGCAGTCAAGAAAGGACTCGCTGCACGTGCTGACGGTAAAATGTAGAACATTCCACGACCTCATGGGGGGTGAATGCGTGTGCAGTTGGCAATGGGGGCAAGGATCTCAAGTGGCCTTCTCAAAACCAGGAGCGGGGGAGGAGACATCAGGGTCAACGAGAACGGAGGGGGGACGTGTTGCTCCAAACCAAAATCAATGACATCTCATTGCCTTAAAAGCTCCCCAACCCCCTCCCCCCTAGTTAACATGATTTAAAGCTCCTCGATAAGGCAGAAAGAAAGCGTAATGATTCCAACGCTCCTTTATCGTGACTTGTGGGTGAATGCTGACAGAGAGGTCATCCGTTTTAGGTGAGGTCATGCTAGAAAGACTTATTTTGAGTCACCGTACCGAATTGGGGTCACAACGGCGTGTGCGCATGCTAATCAATTCAATAACCACCATGAATTACATGTGGCAACTGTGGAGTCTTGAAGCATTCATTCATTCATTCATCTTCCGAGCCGCTTGATCCTCACTAGGGTCGCGGGGGGTGCTGGAGCCTATCCCAGCTGTCTCTGGGCAGTAGGCGGGGGACACCCTGAATCGGTTGCCAGCCAATCGCAGGGCACACAGAGACGAACAACCATCCGCGCTCACACTCGCACCTAGGGACAATTTAGAGTGTTCAATCAGCCTGCCATGCATATTTTTGGAATGTGGGAGGAAACCGGAGCACCCGGAGAAAACCCACGCAGGCCCGGGGAGAACATGCAAACTCCACACAGGAGCTGGAATTGAACCCGGTACCTCTGCACTGTGAAGCCGACGTGCTAACCACTGGACTACCGGGCCGCCAGTCTTGAAGCAGTACTATGATATTTAGTCATATTTATAAATTAAGGGTTGGGTTAAGCATCGGGTACACTTTTTTTCTAAAACGTCATAAAGCTTCGAAATTTCTTATTATCATGTCGCGTTTGAATCCAAGTTTTCACTTGATGCTCATCTATTCTTAAGAAGTGGGCTAAACACATGCCTCCTTATTTAAAACCCAACGATGGCATCTGCATTGAACCGTTTGCATTTCACTCTTCACTTTTGCTCTCCTCGTGTGGCTTTATAGTCTTCCTCGTCTTTCAGTCGCAAATCCTCTCTCGAGGCAGACGCAGGGCACGGGTAAGGTTGTTTTATCGCATTAACCTTAGCCCCCCCACCGGACCCATAAAACCCTCCTCACATGTGCTGGAACGGCTCCCAGCCACACATGCGAGTGCAAACATTCCACAAATGGACATGCAGACCACAAAGCATTGCGGCCGCGAGAAAAGAGAGAGCAAAGCAACTGTCAAGTCAATGTAGCCAGCCAATGGGGACCTGGCGTGTTCACGCTCCTTTGCATGTGTCGCATTGCTTGACTGAAAATAATCGGCACCTAGGAAATATTTTCTTCACTGGCAGG
The DNA here is from genome assembly GCF_025434085.1 of Hippocampus zosterae. Lineage (NCBI taxonomy): Eukaryota > Metazoa > Chordata > Actinopteri > Syngnathiformes > Syngnathidae > Hippocampus > Hippocampus zosterae. Next base: position 3,045,796 of record NC_067465.1, on the reverse strand, counting down.
TATATTACAATTTATAACATGAGAGCCAAAATAGTTCATTAAAAACATCAATCTTAGTGTGATAAAACCATAAACGCGCCTTATATCGCCTTAAGAAGTGTCGAAAACAATATGTAAAAAGGAAAGAAGAAAAATACTGGGGTTTCAAATTCCAACTAGTGATTAAATGGTTTGCCTGTGATAACATTTCAGGCATTTTGCATCAATCATATTTACGACGAGGGCTAAAGTTAATAATACAACTACAAAAAAAATGGTTGAGGCAAAAATCTTTCCTTCAAAGTTTCAGAATAATTTTTCTACATGGACTCATGTTACTCTGGACTCACACACCACTGGGTGTAATAACAAGCTCGCACAATTCTAGTGAGCCAATGGTAATAAAGCATCTGTAAACGGCAGCGAAAGCTTTGGAATCATTTCACACTTAAGCAACAGAATTAACGAAGATGCCGCAAGAAAACGTTGACGATCATTAAAGCGACACACACTCCAAGTCACAGATTGTACGGTGTGGAACATGGGGTATGCTAACCCCAAAACTATTTCAGCCGCACCTCACGTGTATATTCATTCATTCATTCGAGCCGCTTGATCCTCACTAGGGTCGCGGGGGGTGCTGGTGCCTATCCCAGCTGTCTTCGGGCAGTAGGCGGGGGACACCCGGAATTGGTTGCCAGCCAATCGCAGGGCACACAGAAACGAACAACCATTCGCACTCACACTCACACCTAGGGCCAATTTAGAGCGTTCACTCAGCCTGCCACGCATGTTTTTGGAATGTGGGAGGAAACCGGAGCACCCGGAGAAAACCCACGCAGACCCGGGGAGAACTTGCAAACTCCACGCAGGGAGGCCGGAGCTGGAATCGAACCCGGACCTCTGCACTGTGAAGCCGACTGTCCAGCTAACCACTGGACTACCGGGCCGCCCCTTCACGTGTATATTTTATTGTTTAATACTCGCTAAATCCATTGGAACTGGTTACTTGATTATTCGATGGGAAAATTGGTAGAAAAATCAGTAGAACAATAGACTAAAATAGAATAAAATATTTGATAGCTAGCTTGCCCCAGTTACTGAGTGAAGTGGCAAAAGTCCGAGACATACAAGACGCTTGAGCGTAACAGGCTGATAAATAGGCAGTCTTGGATTTGTGTCCACTGGCTCAGGAACACTGTTTACCTCTCCCAAGTGTTTGTGAGGTTTTGTCTACATTTACGAGACAAAAGGCGATATTTTATGTCCTTCCTCTAATCCATATCGTTTCTCACCTGTCACAGTGTGACACTTTGCTATTCTTAGAGACAAAAAAATGTCAACATCCTGGAAAAATGCGACTCTCAACAGGAGGTCATTCCCGCATTATTTTTACAGGGAGCGCAGGAGAGGCTCTGCTTTTCATGAAGCAAGAGATCAGTCAAAGTCTGGGAAAGCAAAACAAAATACTAATTATTTACACGCCTAACTAAACATGTGAATATAAACAGAATGCGGCGTCCTCGCAGGGAAAATAGACAAAGTCCCTGTTCCGGGTGAACTTGAGGAACGCGGATACGATCCTTTAAATTGTCTCTCGTGCCTCCGTAATCCTGAGGACCAATCGAGCGACAGCTTGAATTACGACCAGGACAAGAACCCGACGATAAATCAATTATCTCTTGACCTGCCGATGGCGTGAGAAGGAAAAATCCCCATCTGGGTGGAGCTTGAACAGGCGCACTGGTGTTGGACCACCTGTTTGCCCCTGTGATACCTTCACAATTTCAGCTATTTTATGGAACATTCTCTGTCTGATTGCCTGAGGACAGTGACTGACGAAGGGCGAGACTGATACGAGGCAGCTTGGCTAGCGAGGGAGGCGACCAAGGAAATGCGATGCTCATACTCAGATGGACACGTAGCATGCGTGTCTTACAGGACAAGGCTTTGCTAATCAACATGGGATACGTTAAATATAGTTCTGCTGCTTCTTTTCGGGACGACCGCGCCAATGTATCTGCATCTCTTAAGTGTATCATCTTGAGGCAAGTGCGTGTAAGAAGAGCTTAGCGAGAGAATGAGTATAGGCTAGCCTAGCCCAGGGCCATGCCTCCTCCAGGGGAGTATTGGTTTACGGATAGCAATGGTGGTCTTGCCTTCCTAGTTTATTTATCAAGGGATTACCCAGGAAAGATGAGGGAATTTTTTCACCCCCCTTCTCGCACAATGCACGCCGCACTAGGGGGCGGCTAGGCCCTAGATTAGCAGGAAGAGACTGCTCACTCTTTTTCCAATAGTGGACATGCTCTGGCTCATAGCATCAAGCCATGAGTGATTTTACGAAGTTTTCTGTCGTGAAAAGTGACGCATATCAAGTACGGTATTTTCGCACCAACGTGCATAAAAGCTGTGATTTATCTTTCATGGTCAAATCTGTTGGAATGGGAATAAAAGTTGTATAGCGGGCTCCTCTAACATTAGCAGCCTTTGTCAAAACAAACTATCCCTTCTTCACAGCGCTTCGGGAGTTGAATTTAGCTACTATGGAAATGCATCACAAAGAAGTATTCCCCTCAAGGAAACAAGAATCCTTCAGAGTACAAACCACAGCTGCTGTTGCATTTTTCTAAAAAAAAATTGTACCAAATGTTTTTTGTCCCCCCCCCCCCCCCTGCCCTCACATTGCAGTTTCATAAACTTTGGATTGAAAGTGCGAAGGAAGATCAAACAGTCAAACCTTATTTTTGGACAGTTAACTCGTGTTGCACTTGGCTGCATGGAAATAAAAAGTCAAAAGTTGAGCGGTGAAAGAAAAGTGGAACTTTTTTTTTTACATTTCTTATGAACTGACTTGCACAGATTAAGAACCGTAAATATGTCTTTCGATGACAAGGGTACCTTTGAGTCGTCCAAGTTTCTCTCAGTGTGTAACAAGATATGTAAAAAATTTCATGCCTCTACAAAGATTGCCTTGCATTGATATGTTACACTGAACTTATCTAAATTCACAGAATGCAGAAGTGAAATGGAGACACGTGCAGCTAAGAATTAGAGCATTATGAAGCATCTCGTCAGCGGCTGATTGGCTACGAAGGGCGTGTGGGCGAACGCGAAGAATCGAATTTGTATGTTTAAAAGTGAAGATTCATCACCAAGTGATTGACATTTGCGCTTGAAATAACGGCTTTCTCGCACCTTACTAACTGAATGCTGAACTAGCAAGAAGAATTGCAGGCCGCTCTCAAGACGATGACAATCAATCGCTAATCAAAATTTGTCCATTTGAAAAAGCAAATAAGCAAAAAAATTCCTTCAGCTGGTCTTAAAAAACAACAAAACAAACAAACGTACCGTGAAACAAAACAAATGTGTTTTAGGAGAATTTAACACTGGCCAAATGGTCTTTGGGACTGTTTGGTTTGACATAGAAGACCACTTGACAAACTTGTCTCAAGGTGTAAATGGGACTTTTCCTGATATCTCATCAATGAATTATTGATTGGCTGGTTATTATTATTATTGGATGCGGATTTGGAGCTGGGAGTCGCGGCTTGGAGTTTGAAGCGGATTACGTGGGACAGGAGAAGTGAACTAATGTCTTTTCGTCAATGGATGCTACAGCTTTGTGTTAGCTTTCAAAACTTAGCTTGTAGCAGACGTGTGCACATTTTCAGCATGACGTCTCTGATCCACTGGAGAAAGGACACTTTGATCCTCTCCTCTTTTATCTAGAACTGCTTCAGACAACAAAGTGTATGCAGAAAAGTGGTGAAGATTGAACGACTGTCTGTGTCCTATGTGTTGTCTTGTGTTATTTTTGTTATTTTGACTTCAAAATGGCGCCGCGAGAGTGGCTGCCTTTCCAGCAGCTCCTATTTTTTTGTTGTTCTACTTCTTACTTTCATAACTTTGCTGCTGTGAATTGGGAATTTCTCCATTGTGAGACTAATAAAGGTTTTCTTATCTTATCTTATCTTATCTTATGATACTTCAGCTCATAATTTTCTATTGATTGCACCGCTTTTTTTTTCCTCACATCTGAAAGCGCAAGGGTCCGAAAGATCCCACATTAGACATTCTATACGTCAACCCGCGTAGTGCGCAGTTGACATGTACGTCATATATTACTCAGATGGACGGAAACTAGAGACAACGCGATCTCCATATTGATTCATCTCAGAGCAATCTTTACAGATGACGCACTCGATCGCAATCCATAATCTCCGTCAGGTATGATGGATGATGGGCGCTCGGACCATATTTATTTTCAAAACCAAGAAACGGCATGAGTAATTACCCCAATTGTCAATCTAATTCATTACTTTTGTAATAGAGATCTTTTCAAAATTGATGTTTTTTTTTTTAAGCAAGATAGTAGCAGACTATTATGGACAGAACGTAACAACGATGCCTCATTTCGTGAATAATATTTCCCGTTTGTGGATGATCTCTTCCATGCAAATGCTCGGCTGTGACATTTGTTGTGGATTAAGTGGCAATTAGACTTTAAAGAGCAGACACCGCTAACCGAGGCCGGTTATTATGTTTGCGAATCACGAGTTGACAATCGCTTGAAAAATGATTCTGTTCATTAATTCCTTTTGGATTCTTAGTCATGGTCCCTAAAATGAACAAATGGCTTGCTAATTGGTGACCGCTTTCCTCCTGGCCTCTCCCAAAAAGCCTTGGACCTGTTTGTATGATTTATGCTCATGACCTCACCTTCCATCATTTTCCATTTTCCCTCAAGAGTTTCATGCCATTATATTCCCATTTCTTTGCGTCCAACTCCTGTCTTAACTTTTCTCTTAAGTGCGTACTTTGTGATCCGTTTCAATCGGGCCGTCGGCCTCAACCCCCAGCCTTTTTGTGTTTTTTTTCCTAGCATTCGAATGAGGTCATTGCTAATTAAAATGAGACTCCGTCCCTAATATATCACAGGGACAAGTCCTTGAACTCGAAATCACTAAGAGGAACACTTTTCTCACTCCCTCCACTTTGAGGGTTTATGGCACAGCAAAGAGAGTGACCCCACCCAACTCCAAACCGGGGTCTTAAGCGGGGTACAAAACACGCAAACTGAAACCTGCGGCGGAGGGCCAGGCTCGTTGAAACGAGCGCAGGCTTAATCACACGCGGCGTCGTAACCACAACTTGCTTCTCGATTGTTCCGCCGAACCATGGGCGTTCCTTTGAATTGAGCGAGTCACATTTTCCCCCATCTATAAGTGCGTAATTACAAGAATTACGGGCACAATATGTGGAATAATATCTCGATTCCAGCGCCGTTATTCTAACAAGGTGGTCAATAGACAGCGTAGCTCAAATGAGTTCCTTGTGTCTGTGTCTGGGATACGGTGGAGGCGATGCGGATTGAAGAATTTCCGCGTCCATTTGAAGCTGCCCAGTGAACCAGCAATTACCATTAAAATGCTAACACAGATGAGGTAGGCATCCGTGAAAGTGTCACAGCTGTAGCCACAGCTGCGCAGCATTACGACGACTGAAGTGAAGCTTAGCAACTGTAGATTTAAGGCCGCCCCAACATCTGGCTCATGGTCACCCAGGTATTCAGTGCCGTTGCTGCCGTTGCGGTCTCGGGAGACACAGGCGTGGATTGGCATGGGCTACTCGGGCTGGCAAATGGGAGAAACTGGGGTGGTGGTTGGAAAGAGAGGATATTAAAAAAAAAAAAGTCCTTGTGAGAAGGAAAGGCTTTGAAAAAAATGAGGCGCAAAAAACACAACCAATATTGCATCAGAATGATTCACCTTAAACCTTTTGGACGGCGGACCCCCAACCTGTTTTTTGCCCTCACGGACTGGTTTAATGTCAGACAATACTTTTGTGGACCAGCCTTTAAGGCTGGATAAATCTATATATATATTGCGCGTCGTCCCGCACGCGGTCTGTCCTTCCGTCTGTCCCTTTTCAAAACGTACCTACTTCACCGCGCCGCTGCGCGCCGCCAGTGCGCCGCTCAGGCAGTGGCTCACGACGATCGCGCGGGCATCTTAGCGGAAAAATGTTGTCTACCCACAAGCATTGCAATGAAATTGTTAGTTATTTAGTAGAGCTAAACATCTCTTTATTTTCGCGATAAGCAATGAAGATGAACAAAAAGTTGAACCAAGCAACAACACTTTTGTGGGCCGAAGGCCCACCTTACCAGCCTTCCGCAGGAACTAGCTGATGAGCCACCTGGAGGGCGGCGAACCAGCTAGTATTTATATATATACACCGTATCTCCACAATTTTCAGAATGTTTTCATGAAACATGGCTCATGTATTCAAACCAAATCTCGTGAATTTATGGCTAAATACACATCTGCCCAAAAATGTGCATGATTTCTAGCATGAAATGATTTCAGCATTTTGATTGATGCTTCACAGAGAGAAACAACGTCCTCTGGACCGCCGCCTTATGTTCCGCTCCTAATGTAATGGCTGGGCATTAAATCACGCGGCGATTGCTTGGTTAGGAACCATAAAGAAGACATGTGGGGGGGGGGTTCTTTTTTGTGGGTGTTGGAGGCTTACTTTAATATTGTCAGCATCTTAACGCTCAGCGAGCGCAAAAAGGAAGAGATGTGCAAGGCGGCCTGAGTGGAAGGCTGCAGACACTGTCATTAGCTAATGGAGTGCTGAGTAAGTAAGTGAGTCAGTCGGTCGGGCTTGAGGGTTAGACAGAATGCCAATGGCGCATACAACTTCTAAAGATGAGTATGGATTGGCCGGGGGGGAATATTTGGTGTCGGCTACCGCTGCGGCAACTCAAATATCGCGTCCGCGGGGATCCGACAGCCATTCGGTGATGTTTGCCCAAACCAAATAAACACCACTACATCGTGTACATTAAACACTGCCAGTTAAATGAAAAGCAAACCAAAGTAAATACATTTTATATGAAGCAGAAGGTTTGCAGTTTCTTCGGGTCAAACCGTGGGGAACCGTAACGTTGCAGTCGACTTGCCATTATTTCCATTATTTCAGGGCTCAGGCTGCCACCATCAGTCCCGCATGAGCTCTAATGAGAAGCTGCGGTAAAACCAATAAGAGAACAGGGGGCAGGCATGCAATATTTGGCTCGCAACTATATGGTCAATTGTCATTAATCCAGACCATTGATGCCATCTTCTTCCAAGTGAACGCTCAAGCCTTCAATAAATGATGGCGAGAGATGCAAGAATGTGTCAGGACGGCAAAATCCATATTTCCACAAAGCGGTTCAAGTTCATTTCAATTGGCCTGGGTTCAGATGGGGGAAATGCAGATCAGAGGTGTATTGTCTGGATCTGCTATGGATGGAATGTTGTTGTTGTTGGGGTTTTCTTTAACCCTTTTCATGCAAAATAACAATCATAATAATAATAATAATAATTAAATTATGTGAAGGAAAATTGTAAATAGTACTGTGATTTATCCATTGTGTTCATATTGTATTTAATTGAAAGATGTTTGTTGTTTTTTTCTCTTGCTTCTTTCTTCTTTCTACATACATTCTTGCTGCTGGAGGCTGTAAATTTCCCCAGTGTGGGACGAATAAAGGATATCTTATCTTATCTTATCTTATGCACCCCGTCACCTCATAACATGGTACCTTGTCCACTGTAGTAAGCGCTGTCCCTGAAAGGGTTCAATCTGATTCATCCATGACTCAAAAAAATAATTCACAGGTTCATCGATTGTTAAAATAATCGTTAGTACGCAGCTCTAAATTGATAGATTTAAGATAAGATAGGATAAGATATCCTTTATTCGTCCCACACTGGGGAAATTTACAGCCTCTAGCAGCAAGAATGTATGTAGAAAGAAGAAAGAGAAAAAAACAAACATCTTTCAAATGAATGCAATATGAACACAAAATGGATAAATCGCAGTACTATTTACAATTTTCCTTCACATCATTTAATTATTATTATTATTATGATTGTTATTTTTTATTCATCAGCCTGACAGGAGTCGGTCGCTGACCGTGTTGTGCTATCAAAATCGGTAATGGCTGAGCTCATTCATTATTGGAATTGGCAGTATAAAATATTGATCAGAAGACCCCTCAATATCAAATATTGAATACCGTCGAAAATGCTCACAACAATAATTGGATGTTCTTTTGACGGCCATTTTCTCACTACGTTTACTGATGTCTTAGGTATCGTTTCAATATTTGTCCCAGAGAACTATAAAGCAAAAACAAACAAAAAAAACCATTATAAAGAAGACGTGATTCTTCTCTCAAACATCCCACGTCGGCCATTGTACAGCACTGAACGTAGCTAGGCTAGGATGTCCCCCGTTCTTAATCCACAAAACAGATGACATCACAATACATTTTCTTTGCAATGCACTTTATACTTCAAGTAAATCTCAAAGTGCTACAGGTCGTTTAATCCTTTCAGGGACAGCAGTCGCTACCGTTGACAGCTTATCGTGTCATCGGGTTACAGGGTGCATGAAGGGGTACAAATCAAAGACGCTAAAAGGTGCTACAGTCAACCTCCGGTCTAGCCCGGCTCCAGACGGGCCTTTATTAACCTCCACTTTTGCACGGCAGTTTATTTTCTTGCCGCCATCAGTCTTTGCCCAAATGAAAGCAATCTCATTACAATAGCCAGCAGACCAAGGGCAAAAGCTGAACCAAAGGTCCTACCTAACAAATTAAGAGCGTCGCTGTGCTTCGACTTGACTGGGTGTAGCGGCCTGTTACAGGGAACCAGATCCAGCTGGTGATCATTCACTTTTACGAGAACAATCAGACTGTTTTCTTGCAACACAGCAGACTTGAAGTCATTCCGCGCACTGTCCATTAATATTATTCAAGGTTAATTACGAGTGCGCCGTTTGCCGTCTCCGACAATGACTGGCCTGTCGAAGCGCGATGAGGTGATGCTTCGCCAATTGAAACGCTGCCGTAATCGTCCGTCTTTCGATTTCAAAACGCAGGCCCGTGTTTAGATCAGAATGTACTATTGAAATAGAAGTCGTGGGAAAATCCCTCGTTTGCCTGTAGCGTCGCTGTTACTTGTTTGCATGCCTCATTCCGACTTATACATTTAACGCCGCTTCGCGGGAGCGACGCCTGAGCAGTTTCCCGCAACGGCTAATTTCGTAGTGGAAAACCGACCACCCCAAACGAAGGCAAGTAAAGCCAAGTCCAGCCGTGCCAGGTAGAGAATGTACTATGCATTGGAAAAAAAGCATCCTATATATTTAAAAAAAAAAAATAAAATGCCATCTTGACGGTCACATTAACAGAGAAGACCACCGAGTACCAGAGCCACAATTTTCACAAAGTAGCGACTTCTCCACGAGGTTCTCTCACCTTCTCCTACTTGTGTCAACTCAACATAATCCAACCACAGTCTCCCCTTAATATCCATAACCACTTCCCTAGACGTACTCCATCTCAACGTAAGCAGGAATGTGTTAAAAAATAATTCATGGTCTTGCTACCCCGCGTAGCTATCAATAACGGCCTTTCAGTCCTTGCGAGTACCGTCAAAGGCTGGGCGGCTTCTCCACCCCTTTCTTAAAACCCGATCATTGGATCTAGTGTGCGTGTATAATATCAGTCTCGTGGTGCAAGTGTAGGGCAACGTACGGTACAGTGCGGAATCTGTTTTTGCGTGCGGCACATTAAGTGGGAGAGAGCGACCGCAAAAGGGGTTGGGGGGATAACATCCCAATCGAAGACCACACAATAATTCATTTAAGCAACTAAAAAAAAAAAAAAAAAAAAAAAAAGTCAATAAATAATGTATTCTATGCGCCTAACTTTGCGTGAAAAACGTATACATTACATAAGTAAACAGTCGGTCAAATCTGGTATTTGCACTTTATTTACTTTGCGTTCAGATGGTCATGATAATGTGCGTAGTATAATCAGAAATTGGCCGTTAAGTGTGTTTGCCTGGGAGGGGGGAGCGCACTGAGGTGTGGAGGTGAAGGTGGATACGCTGACACAGTAGTCGGGCATTGGAGACTTAACAGTTTTCCTTGACAGGTCCCAGAGGTTTTATTAAAACGTTCGGATTTAAAGTTACCGACGACACATGGCAATCCAGCCTCAACAGCTCTGCGCGCACATTCAGTCCTATTTTCAGGCTGCGTGAACAACAGAAGCTCGCTTTCTTTCATTTGAATCAGTTAATTTCCCTTCCTCGGGGTCGGCTTCATCCGTAACGGTCGTGAACATAACAAACGAGTTCACAAATAAATACTGTTGACAGTCAAAACATGTCCTGACTGTAAATGACAGAAAAATTTGCAAAAAGAGCAAATGACGAAAGACACTAATAGCTTATTCCACAAGTGCTCTCTAGCGACTTGTGATGCGGAGATGTGTTTATTTTGCAGATCTGGTTACCGTAGCCAAGATGTAAAAGATATTATTGGAGAATCTGAACAGGGCGTGTCATTTTAGGGAAGAACTGGCAATGCGCACTGCAATTCGGGAAGGAGGAGGGGTCGATTATGAGAGCGGAGAAAATGGGAGCCACCGGGGGTTCGATTGGGAACACATTCTTCTCTGGCATCAAATCTCAAGGCCGTTCTCCAGATGATTGGTTCTAATTTATACGGCCTGGTTCAAACCCGTTTCATACTGCAGATTGGCAACCCACTTGGACCCGGATTTGCGTGCACATCAAGACAAACAAAACAAATTGTTCTCTTTAGGTAGTCACCCTATGGCAGGGGCGTCAAACCCGTTTTCGCAGCGGGCCTCATTTTCGTGACCATTTCCCGTGGAAAATAACATTTTCTTCAACTATTGTTTCAGTTACTGTCATGATGTGTCTGGCAACAAGAAAATGCTTACAATGTCTCTCTTAATAAGTACATTTGAAAATTTGAAATGTTGGTACAAGCATCACGGAAGTTGCCATGTTTGATTTGCTGTCGCGGGCCATATAAAATGATGTGGCGGGCCAGATCTGGCCCACGGGCCTTGAGTTTGACCCCCGTGCTTTATGGTAATAATCCTTTGTCTGAACATCCGGGAAACATAATATTGTGTTGTTTTGTCTTTTTTATAAGTGTTTCTAACGTGTCGTGTTCTTACATGAATTCAGGACGATTCAAGTGGTTCTACATGTACTGGATTTCACTAGCGAGAACCTTCCTCTAGAAGACTGTGAAATGTGCAACCGCATGTCAAAATATGCTTTGGGCGATTGAGATTTATGGAACTACTAAAGGCTACTCCCATAACAAAACTGATTTGTACCACACTGAGAATGAGTGTGGACAGATCTGTGAAAGATGATAAGTCTTTCATCGGTAGATGCAATCATGTGTTTCGTTGAAGCTTCGGTTGAAATGTCAGAAACTTGTTGAACTGCAAAATTGATTGGAAGAAGTATAATGAGACCGTATGTTGATTCAATGCGCAATAATAAAAACGGGATGTGAGAATCCAAGGGAAATTCTTGAGCAATAGCACCATTTTGTCTCCAGAAGAACACTCCCATTGATCTTTTTGGACTTGGAATAACTCACAATCCAAGTATGACTGCATAGAGTGCACGAAATGCATCGGGCAAACAAAGCCCACTCCTTTCTCTTCCATTACGAGTCATTTCGGCAGTCTACAAGCTAACAACGACAAAGCTTAGCCTTTTCGCCGCCTTGCTCCTTTGGAAAATCTCCCCCCCCTTAAACCTCAACTCTGTCAGCCATTTCTTTGGAGCGTTTTCTTTTCAGTATAAACAATATTTTTCTGTGAATAATTTGAACACCGTGCAAGCATTACTAGAGTGTGCGGTGCTTTTTGTTGCGCCGGTGGAAAAAAAAATAATAATAATAAAGCTCTAGGCGGCCCGGTAGTCCAGTGGTTAGCACGTCGGCTTCACAGTGCAGAGGTACCGGGTTCGATTCCAGCTCCGGCCTCCCTGTGTGGAGTTTGCATGTTCTCCCCGGGCCTGCGTGGGTTTTCTCCGGGTGCTCCGGTTTCCTCCCACATTCCAAAAACATGCGTGGCAGGCTGATTGAACGCTCTAAATTGTCCCTAGGTGTGAGTGTGAGTGTGAATGGTTGTTCGTTTCTGTGTGCCCTGCGATTGGCTGGCAACCGATTCAGGGTGTCCCCCGCCTACTGCCCGAAGACAGCTGGGATAGGCTCCAGCACCCCCCGCGACCCTAGTGAGGATCAAGCGGCTCGGAAGATGAATGAATGAATGAATGAAGCTCATAAGCCACAAGTAGCCTTGACTACGCTTCCAATCAATACATGAACCGTTGCCGAAGCGCAGATGTCAAACCAAGAGGTTGCCGATCGGGTTCGTCTGTACTCACCGTGGCTGTGATGAGTGGACCGTGAAGTTGCGCGTGGAGCAAGGCCTCGTTCACGTGGCCCCGCACTCCCAGCAATGCGAGTTCCAGGCTGTGGTGGCCCACCATGGCGTTGGTTAGCTGTTCCAACAAGTTGGTATACCTCCTCCAAGGCTGATCGAGCTCAGATATACTGGCCAAGCAGCCGCGCATCACATTGAGACAATAACCCACACAGGGCTTGATGAGCGTTAGTCCTCTGCAATGGGAGCAGTACACCATCTTCACCAGGCCTTTAAGACAGTCTTTGGTCAAGCTCACGTGTTCGGTGGCATTCAGCACCTCCAGACCTTCCTCGAGGAACAGGCCCAATTGACGGCCCACGCTCATCGCCTCGGATAGCTCCTTGGCCATGACGGCCGGATGCGGCCCGAAAGGGTTGACGTCTTGCCGAATCATACGGAGGCAATCCGTCATTTCCGTATCCGCCGCCATGCCGCTTACCATGCCCGGATTGATGAGCCGTGTGTAGACGAGGGGGAAGAGGTTATTAAAAAAATGCTGGACCGTGGTCTCCACTGAGACGTTGGCCCCGCGGAGATGAAGGGAGAGTGAGGAGAAGAGTTTGTTTCCGTGGGGCAAAGCTTGACGAGAAAGTGGGGTGTAGGTCCCTTCCAGCAGAGAACTCAGGTGTCCTTGGGAGAAGGATAGCAGGTACTGGAACATGTCTACAAAAGAAAGCAAAAGAGAAACGCAGGGCATTTAGAAAGATGATCGACATACATGTCCAAGTGCAAACTTATATCCAAAATTCTGGCCCCCGAAGGGTGCACAACCAGCGCCAACTTTCCTTTTAATATGGCGGCAATACCATTTTTTCATGATGTCATCACCCCAATATGTAATGACCTATGGAGACGGTCGGCCAGTCCACGGACGGAGACCAATGTGAGACAAAGATACAGACTTAAAACAGCAGAGTCTTGTCGTTTCATTTCAGATTTTACCACTGGCACAAACAGTCTGAGCCTAACAATGACCCCTTGACCCAAGCATTGTCATTTTCCGGATAGAGGGCACGTTGTTTGTTCACCCGTGAACAAGCTGTCCCCAATTAACTTCTCTTCACTCTGAAATGACTACAACATTCCACACAGTTGAACAAGAAAGGCATTCAGTTCGTTCTCGATTTCTTCATGGGTGGGGGGGGGGGGGGGGGGGGGGGCGCTGCAAAGTAATCAACGGTGCCGTTACAAAGTCCAATTAAACGTTTCAAGGTCCTCTTTGTAGGCCCAATTAATCACACATGGTCGTTGGTGAAGAAAAGAGGGAAATAAATCTCTTGCCCATTTTAAGTCATTCACTCCCAAAGACGTTTTTAAACGTCTTTTCAGACTTGGTCTAAAATTAGCTGGTCCGGAATGAATTAAACATTTTTGGTGAACACCAATTAATCTTTCTTCTCTTCAATCTACCGTAGCGCGTCATCTAACATGTTCGTGTAGATGAACTGAATGTCCAAAAGTGTTTGTGTGCGCAGGCTTTGGATGCTACACGCTACACTTCTGGGATGTGATGTCAACTTAAAAGCATGCCTGGACATGAAGGAAGAGTAGCAACTGTGGTACCCCAGTGCGCCCCCCCCCCCCAGTTATGTCTTCACAAAGGTTTGCGTAACTTGGTGGCCTTAAGCAAAATATTCAATTGTGATAATTGTACAATAATAATTGTCCACCTTTGTGTGTGTGCATGTACAGTATGTGTGTGTGTGTGCTTGTGTGTGTGTGTGTGTGTCGCACCGCGCAGACAGAAAGATAACAACGGTCAATCTCAACAGCTGCACTAATATGTCTGACACATAGGAACTCCCGGCTGGCCAGTAAAGGGCACGTGTAACTCTCCGAAATACAACCGACGTTTATATGCGGCTACCACAAAAAAAGATTACAAATTATACTCCCACAACACAGCACAAGTTATTTCTTGCAAATATCGTCATGAATTTCCTCAACACTTCACCAATTTAAGAGATGAAAATGTGTTTTGTTTTGATAGGACCATGTGGGGGCATCAAGCTTTCCCCAATGATAGTTTTGGCACGGTGCCTCGTTGGACATTCTTAAACTCAAGCCAGAGTATAAATTACATTGTGGGCGGAGATCATGCAGTATGATTTGACCTCTTTATGTTTCCGTACATAGCAGACTCACGTGTCATTACAAAGGGGAACATTAGTGACAGCTGCGTCGGACGGAACCACTGTGGGGTGAATGCTCATCGGTTCGGATCCCATATGAAAGCGGTATATGCTAAAGTTATGAGTCACATCTGTTACCCGCACTACTTCACCCCCCTCCCTTCCCCACCCTATTCATGCATTATTAGTTAGTAAATACAAATGGCCTCCGGCTGTTTAATTTTTTTTCACAGAAAATAAATAAATAATAAAAAATGTCAAACACAATTTCATTTGGCGTAATTCAAGAGACTGTTTTTTGTTTGTTTGTCTCTAAGCAATGCCAACTGTGCCTCACTTCCAGCATCCAAGGAAATCCCAATGAAGTGAAACCATGAAACCCAACATGCGAGTGGAACAATGAAAGTCTATGTTTGGACTTTAACGGTGGCCGTGTCCCCCCATTTGTCTACCACGCAGGACAAATTATAAAGACTTTCTATATGCTTCATGGTTTATCATGGCGTTGGCGTTTTGTGTAAATACCAATAAAAGCTTGATGTTTTGCAATGAGCCATCCAGAGCAACCCGCAGACAGATTATCATATAGTAATTTGAATGTTCCATCTTGAAAAACCTGCATGAGGGCCGTTAACAATCAGCCCTTTGACTGTATTCATGAGCCCCAAAGGGGTATCCTTGAGGTGAGCTCTAACCTCCTATTCTCTGGCTGCAGTACTTATTCCGCCTGTAAGAATTTGGCTTGGGTCCCAATACAAAACAAAATGAGAAAAAAAAATGTAAACACGTTGCTGAAAAGAGTGTCACTTTATTTTCACATGAGCATTAATCGGCAACTTTACAATCAAACTTGATGGACCCCCACAAAAGGTCATCTACATTTGTACCGAATACCATGGAGGAGGACATTTTGAAAAGCCATTTGGATTAATTTGGCCCCCGGGATCGTCGCACATCCCCATCTTTGCGCTTCCGTTTCTTCCAATGTGCACAGTTTATGGAGATGACAAAAGTCCACCTTTCCGAATATATTCCGCATTGAAAGGAAACACCGAATCTCTTGATAAATCATTCTCAGCTTTTCTCTGTTCTTTATCAAGCGCTCTCCCACGCTCATACTGACTCAGCGCCTCAACTGTGATAAATCAAACAACTGCTGTGGGTTTCTCCGTAATTTATAGTACTGGGGAACAGAGTGAGAACAAAACATAAGAAATCAAAAAAGGCAGCTTTGAAGGCCCAAATTGCGACCGCAGAGCCTGAATACAGCTTTCACCTCACACAATGCTGTGCCTGAGTATCATTACTGTGTCACATTCTCCTATTAGGAAGCCGCTCTTAAGTTTTGTATGAAGCAGTTCATTTGAAAATGTGAGGAAGAGCCCAAGAATACCAGCTTTGGAGCTGCATACTTTCCAGGACAACCTCACAGGAAGGATGCCTGCGTATCCAAAAGAGAACTTATGGCTTTGGAAACCTTTCACCAGGCAACCGGGTGACAACGCAGAGTTTTAATCATAAAAGGCTACTTCCCCTTGACATTCTGTATGGCACTGCTAAACTGTCATTATGGGGAGTCGGTCTCCATAATATCAAAGTAAAACATAAAAAATAAAATGGCAGATGTCTGATTCAAGCCAGAAGTATAGTGTTACCACGCTTTGCAACACAGTGGTCTCTGACTTCTGAGGCATTTCAGTATTGTGAAAGATGAGTGTAAGCATGTGTGAGTTGAACTGAGCAGTATTGTTAGAGCGTGAGGGAGCCACGGCTTCAAGTGTGGTTGCCAAAACCCAGCACAGACATGCGGCACCAGACAGGCCTGCACTGACACAGGGCTCGCACAGCCTGATTATACTGTGTAAAGAATAGCATTCCCTGAAGAGAATGGACTATTTCACAGGCTCCAGCATCTGAATTCATTTCACCAAAATGAATCCTGTCAGTCATCCAGTGTGCAAGTTTCCATATTGGCTTTCAGATAACGCGCTGGAAGAGATGAAATATGTGCCGTGTGACACGTGTACAGAAAAAAAAACGTGCTTGCAAAGAGGTAGGTGATAACAAATTATCACTGACCAGAGATGAAATTCACCTTGATATGGTGTGGATATGATTTGTATTTAAATGTTCTTTAAGATTAGAAATAAAAAGTCTGTAACTATTGAACAATTACCACATTTGGCCTTTTAATGTATTCCCTATTACTCATTTATAGTCATTGGGCAAAACGGAGCAAGCGAGGCAGCTCTTTATTTTAGTGTCTGTTTCAAATTTAAGTGTTTCCATGATAGAACTATCATCATTAGTTAGCAAATCTCTTATTCAGAAACTTGGAACCCGAAAACCAAACTTTCTGAGACACCGCATTCTGCTGTTGGACTCTACATGTTCTTTTCAATCTGAATCTCTTTAAGGGCTGAGCGAAACAAAAGTTACACTAAATGGGGAGGGGGGGGGGGACTGTTGTATTATTGTTTTTTTAATTACATTTACCACTAATGTAAACTTTCAAACATTACACACGCATAACACTCTACCTTTTGATCACAAGTGACAAGCCTATGGCAGCTAGCCACTTGGCAGCTAGCGGTTAACAGCTAGCTTACGAGAGGCGTACGTGAAGTGTTAACAGAGCAGTCTAAATCTTCAACTCGTGCTCCTTCTTGTCAAAACATACAAAACACACAACACCGCTCAGGATTAACTAATCAATTCTCCTGATTGAAGGCTCTATAAAGAAAACAAAAGCAGACACCCCAAAAAAAAACAACAATCCCTACTAATGTTAAATAAACATATGCGTTGATATAGGCAACATTAATTGCTGCAATACCTGTAAAGTGGTGTGTTAAGTTAAAAGGTCAAGTGATGTTACTGTATATTGCGGGTAGAATTTTTTTTTTTTTCCATGAGGGTTCCTTCAAGGTCGCAAACGATTATGTATTTGCAAACCTTCGCCGCTCAGTGAGATACAGGCATAAAGGAATGATATGCTTGGTCAGAACTACCGGTAACTGTATAAATAACGATATTGCCACCCAAAACCTTTTCTCAAACCAGATGTCTGTCATAAAACTAAGACTGACCTGTGAGAGACAGCATGGTGCCACAAGGGAGCCAGACCACCAGAAAATACAAAGAAGAGGAAAAAAAATCGGGCAGAAGAATAAAATGCATAAGTACCTGACGACTTAAAGATTTTTGTACAATTTTATCCATGTTTTTATTTATTTTTAATCGCTCGGGAAAATATTTTAGAGACAGTCAAACAGCAGTGGCCTTTGCTGATGCTCAAATGTAGCTTGAATTCATGTGTAGCACTCCTGACATATTTTTTTCTGAAAATTTTGATCAAACTCCGAATGGTACAAGCCTTAACGAGTTTCATCTTGGAGCTGCCATTGTATAATGTAAGCAAAAGTTTTCATCACATGCTCCTCCATTTAAAAAAAAAAAAATGGTGTGTGTGTGTGCGTGTGTGTATAGGATTACACGTGTGTGGCAATGTGGTAATGAGGTTGGAGACACCGATCTAATGCCATGGAGCTGTGCGTCATTCCCGACTTGGCAAACAGCCGCGATTGGTCATCGCCTCGCATCTTCTCAGGGAAAAGCATCTTAATCCCGTCGCCAGCTTTGGTTTCAAACAGGTCACCACGCACATATGCAGCATAGTGACATGTGTGTGGATTACACGGGCCTGTTTTAATTAGTAAAGATACAGCACAGTGAAACATCTCTCACCCAGCAAAACGCTTCTTAGGTTTCAACTGAGAGCTGCAATGTCATGCAATCTCGGTCGGCCTGCAACCTTACAGCAAACAGTTACACGGTAATAAACTATTATTAAGACAAAGAAGCAATCAGTTGAATCGTCATTTTGCGCAGCCAAGCACGACGTCTACAGTCTAAAGCTGTAGATTGAGTGTTCAATCAGCCTGCCACGCATGTTTTTGGAATGTGGGAGGAAACCGGAGCACCCGGAGAAAACCCACGCAGGCCCAGGGAGAACATGCAAACTCCACACAGGGAGGCCGGAGCTGGAATCGAACCCGATACCTCTGCACTGTGAAGCCGACGTGCTAACCACTGGGCTACTGGGCCGCCCCCTTTGAGAACTGACAAATGAAATCACAAATGTATACCCCCCCCCCCCCAAAAAAAATAACACAACCCCAAATTATTATTTACTCAAGACAGGAAGTGAAATTTGGTGGAAGATGGCAAGAATGTTGCGGATCATTTCTTACCTCGCTATCAGTATTATAGTAATCATAACCCCCCCTCAAAGATAAACAACTGCATAGATGCCAGGGGCATATTCGGTGTCAGGGTACACTGCTGTAATGCGACGGGAGGAGGGACGGAGGTGCAGATTTGAGAGAGGATCATTGCTATCCGCTCTGGCCAGAGAGCGGAAACATGACCGAAGGCTGGCGAACGAGCAGATGAGAGAAGGACGCTGGGAGAGGAGACAGCGGGCTGAAGAGAAAGCCAGGGGAGAGCATGGGAGGTGAAGGGAGGGGTTAGGGGGGGGGGGGTGTTCAAATTCCTAATACCATGAAGGGGTTATATTCTGAGGGCCAGCATGGGGATAGAATGCCTGACAGACTGACGGACAGCACCCCTGGTCTGAGGCATTAGGAAGGCCAGGGGGCGGGGGGGGGGGGGGGTCTACAGTAACCCCTCATTTCTCTGTACTTTATCGGTGCGTAAATCACGGTGACGCTTCTGATACGGTGTTAAAGGGCAGCACGTGTCACACGCAATGACCGCCGCCATGCGCCGACAAAATGCACATCAGGTATGACAACACACGGGGGGGGGGGGCAATCCGAAAGATCCACCGCCGCTTTAGCCAAGGGCAAGCCTTTGTTCTACAAAATGGCACGGCGTAAAGAATTGATGCGGGCATTTGCGATAAGCAGAGGGTCGTTAAGGTCAAATTTGCCTGCGGATAACACAGAGGCAGAAGGGAAATACTCTGACCGGCAGATGAGGAACGTAAAATAGAGGCGCAAATGCACGAGTGTGAAACCACTGCAAGGTGAAAGGGGATCGTCAAGAATGTGCCGAACAGGTGTGGCTCAGTCACAAGGGGTCAATTATGTGTGGCTTGGCCACCAAAAAGAATCATCGAAAACTGAATCATGGACGTCCCAACCCTCATCTATGGTCACGAGCTATGGGTCGTGACCAAAAGAACGAGATCCCGGATACAAGCGGCCGAAATGAGTTTTCTCCGCAGGGTGTCCGGGCTCTCCCTTAGAGATAAGGTGAGAAGCTCGGTCATCCGGGAGGGGCTCAGAGTCGAGCCGCTTCTCCTCCACATCGAGAGGAGCCAGATGAGGTGGCTTGGGCATCTGATTCGGATGCCTCCTGCGCGCCTCCCTGGTGAGGTGTTCCGGGCATGTCCCACCGGGAGGAGACCCCGAGGAAGACCCAGGACACGCTGGAGAGACTGTCACCCAGCTGGCCTGGGAACGTCTCGGGATCCCCCGGGGAGAGCTGGAAGAAGTAGCTAGGGAGAGGGAAGTCTGGGCTTCCCTGCTAAAGATGTTGCCCCCGCGACCCGGCCCCGGATAAGCGGTAGATGATGGATGGATGGATGGAAAACTGAATCTCATGGGTTCTACTGATTGCAATGTACGAGGCCTTGTTTTGGTCAAGGAAAACCGTAGCCGGATTCAAAATGAAAAATAACACCTTGGCTTCAGCGTGGCACAATAATGTGGCGTGGTCATAATAATCATTCGTACCTCACACAAACTATTTAAGGCCCCAAAGAGACAAATCGAAATGTCGTTTTGCTCCCCGTCTAACGCTTTTCTCATGAATTGTACTTCGTTCCTTTGCGACACAATGGAGGAGTGACTGGAGGCTGAGTGACAAAAGGCCCACCATGGGGACTCCTTAATGGCTTGCGAGGAGCCACCAAGTCGAGGAGGAAGACGGGGTGGGAGCAGAAGAGTGTCCGATATGGCCTATAAAATGCAAAGTGAGTGCACTTGAATGGCTGTCGAACGGGCGGATGACTGACCAAGTGAGCCAGAAGGGAAAAGACGGATTGGAAACCGGCCAATGTCGGACTGAAAAGTTGCAACACAGATACAAGCTCCTCCTTCCCCTCAGTGGATTCTCCTTACCCAGACCTCGGTTTGTTCAAGTCCAACATGAGTTCTCACAAGTTTTTGGCTTCTTTCGCAGCAAACGCGTAAAGTTGGAGCATTCCAACCAGAAGGGAACGATTATGTAGTCACATACGCAAAACTACTGCATATCTCAGAGCTTAACAAATGAGCCTCCTCCTTCTGTGTCAGACTGAACACAGAGGGAAGAGGCGGGGGTCCGGGGGAGGGGGGTTAGCGGGTGTATAGTCAATCTGGACCAGTCAGCAGCAATGGAGGAGAAATCCCAACAGCCCGACAAGCAGAGATCCGGTAATGTCCAAATCTCGATGACCCTAATTGAAGACCAATAAACACCTTCGGACTTCAAACTTGCGGTCTTGATGTGATAATTGCAAGAGTTTCAGAGCTTTTGTTGAGATGTGAAATGGCAAGAGGAAGAACAATGTGTCAAATTCGCAAGGCTGTGTAAGAAGATCTTTCCCGGAGAGAGAAGATGATGTTGGCTCACAATAAAAGTGGCACTTCCCCCCCCCCCCCCCCTTCGCAGTTTGAATTGATTTTGGGAATGCCTGCAAAGAGTCTCCTCCACGCAGACCTCTCATTCATCTAGGCAATGAAAGTCAAATGAGAGGAGCTGAAGAACGATGAAAGGGACGGGGGGGGGGGGGGGAGAGATATTAACCGGGGAGGAAGATGGCTGAAGATTGATGCATTTATGGCTACGTTGTGTTGCGTGCATGCTTGGCAGACAACATGTGGGTCCCTTGCAGCGTGCAGGCCAAGCAAGAACGCCGCTGGCACGATGCCCACTCTTGTTAAGAAGCCCGTTGTCGACAGAGCAGTCCGCACTTGGAGTGGAACTCAGATGGACAAAAAAAAAAAAAAAAAGAAGAGCAATGAGTTGAAAATACCCGTCGAAATAAAAACATGTATTGTGTGTAACTGATGCCAAAAAAAAAAAAAATGGCGAGGGCGGGGGGACAAAGTCGTCCCAGAAATGTTCGACTTTCAGGTGTCGGGGTATTCCTCAAGCTAGAATCGAGAGTGTCCAGTTTAACACCTGAACCCTTCTGAACCCACTTTTTTTTTTTTACAGATTCTCTCAATCCGAGGAGCTTCGCCTTCTCATCTATTCTAACATTCTCTTTCGTGCTACAAGAAGATGGCAAAAGCTTGGCCCGAGGCATTTTTGTTGTGGCGCTAGCGGTTTTTGCCCGCGATGTTTGGTCCCGCTTCAATTTGTGCTTATTTGTTTGTTTTTCTCTTCCACTGGCGCCTTGGTTCAATTAATGCTGTGACCACGCTCGTGAATCAAAACGCGTCCAATCATCTTTCCATATTGAAATGAATGGAAACGCCATTGATCCATTGCGTAAAACCCAGTGACATTTTTGAGATCTGTTTTTTTGGGGGGGTCACATCACAGTCATGCAGACACAAACTACTTTCAGTGACTCCGTACACTGCAGTAATATTAGTCATTTATCGCAGAGGATAAAGAATATATGCCTGTGATTTTATGATGCCGTCTGTCTACATGTGTTGACGCACCATTGTATTTCTACGTATCATATGGGGGCGTGGCTTTAGTTTTGCTTTGAAAGCCACACACCGAAGCGCCAAACATGTCTGTGTAGAAGAGGTTTGTCTCCTTCCACCCTCTCTTCAGCCTGCTTCTGAGGGGGTTGTCACACATCTCTATTAGGTGTGAGAAGCAGATGAAAAGCAGAGGTGATTAGCGACGGTTGACGTGCGACTTTATGACTCCACAAGTCTTTTAAGACTCCACCTCCCCGACTTCAGCCTTCCCCCACTTTTCACTCGGCAAGCCGGAACCCTTGCAGACTCATCCTGTTGTGATGTGTCATGTCCACTCAGGAGACCATAGAGGCATAGCTCCAACACAAACACGACTGGGACACGAGCACATTCACCCTGAAATACGCAATGTATTCGTTCCTCTATTAGGTCCATAAACACGTTTCCTCCCCGCCCCGAGTGATTAAATGAGACGTGTAGGGACGCATTCCGGATATCCTCCCTAATTTGAGCATGAGATCATGGTGCGGCGCACCGTCCTCCAGTGTCCAAGCATCAGCCTCTAGAGCAATAGCACGGCCGGTCAAAACATCTGCAAAGAAAAATATATGCGGATATTGACACAGAGAGCGCGTATGAGA
Source organism: Hippocampus zosterae (assembly GCF_025434085.1). NCBI lineage: Eukaryota > Metazoa > Chordata > Actinopteri > Syngnathiformes > Syngnathidae > Hippocampus > Hippocampus zosterae. Next base: position 3,023,034 of record NC_067465.1, on the reverse strand, counting down.
GGGTGGGAAATGATGGCGAGACAGGAGGGACAAACTTACAGCCTGTGGCCGGAATATATCAGGCCGGGTTGTAACGGGGCTTCTTCATGCTGCAACAACAAGGCACTCTAAAGCAGCCATGACAGCCCGAAGCTCTGCATACTGGCTGTCACGTTGGTTTTTTTCTGCCCTCCCCCCCTCCTGGCTCGTCTGCCTTTCCCTATCTGACATGCGCACACTCACAGCAGAAAACGATGCACTGCTAAGCAGCCACGCCATTAGACTGTCCAAAGAGAAAAAAATGTTTTGGTGTTGACATGCTGTAGCTAGGCGGCCCGGTAGTCCAGTGGTTAGCACGTCGGCTTCACAGTGCAGAGGTACCGGGTTCGATTCCAGCTCCGGCCTCCCTGTGTGGAGTTTGCATGTTCTCCCCGGGCCTGCGTGGGTTTTCTCCGGGTGCTCCGGTTTCATCCCACATTCCAAAAATAGGCATGGCAGGCTGATTGAACACTCTAAATTGTCCCTAGGTGTGAGTGTGAGTGGTTGTTCGTTTCTGTGTGCCCTGCGATTGGCTGGCAACCGATTCAGGGTATCCCCCGCCTACTGCCCGGAGACAGCTGGGATTGGCTCCAGCACCCCCCGCGACCCTAGTGAGGATCAAGCGGTTAGGAAGATGAATGAATGAATGCTGTAGCTAGTGAACCAAATGCATGTCATGATTGAGACGGATAACCACCGAGTCAAATCCGCTCAAATCCTTCCATAGTGTGGTTTTCTTACTCATGTCTTTGAACAATGGCCCAAAAATTAAGAAGGCTGGAATGAACAAAAATAGTTGAACGCTGTACCTCCACAAATTGAGTGGCGTTTTGACAATGAATTTTACTGCATTTTGACCAAGTGTCTTGAAAGAATATGACACTGAGAAACTTTTAAAGCGAGCTGGATCATTTGGAGAGGTGGATGGATGGAAAAATGGAGACTTTATTAATCCTGAGGGAGATTCCCACAGTTTCCACAGTGTAATATTTGCCATGCGCATGACCAGAAAGAAAAAAATGAATCCTCAACTTGTCTTTAGCGTTAGCATGTGCTAACCCAACACTGGAGATCTCTGGTTTGCTTCACCAAAATTTGTTGTCTTAGGCTAGCATGATGAACCTGTATAATGTCCATCCATCCATCCATCCATCATCTACCGCTTATCCGGGGCCGGGTCGCGGGGGCAACAGCTTTAGCAGGGAAGCCCAGACTTCCCTCTCCCTAGCTACTTCTTCCAGCTCTCCCCGGGGGATCCCGAGGCGTTCCCAGGCCAGCTGGGTGACATAGTCTCTCCAGCGTGTCCTGGGTCTTCCTCGGGGTCTCCTCCCGGTGGGACATGCCCGGAACACCTCACCAGGGAGGCGTTCAGGAGGCATCCGAATCAGATGCCCAAGCCACCTCATCTGTATAATGTCTTCAACGAGTAAACCAAAGTGTTTCAACCCGCATGAAGATCAATGAAAATGTGTCCAGGCTGTCAGATTATTCCGCTAGCGATTGTCTACGCTGGGTTGACAAGGCAAAGCCCATCATGATGGAAACTCTAAGCCTGCCTGGCTCACACTTTGCTTCGTGTTTGACACCTTTCCTCCATGACAGTTAAGTCATGTCTTCTCCTGAAAGTGGATGAGGAAGGCGTGTTTGTTTACATGAAGGGGATGGAGGAGACCAGAGGAGCTAGCTTGGGCGTGTCTGTGCATGTGTTTCGGGGAAGTTAAAAAGGATTTTTTTTTTTTTTTAAAAAGCATGTGGTTATTGTTATAGTGGATTTTAAGGAGGGGGTGTGGGGGGACTTAAAAACATGGAACCACCCGACAGGCATTTGTGATGAGCTGATATCAAGATTATAGGTTCCGTGTAGGGTTGAGCTTTCTGAATATGCTGTTGGGGAACAAAGACCCATCACTTTTATAAACGCGATGTGTGTTTGTAGGGTCGTGACATGACAACTCCCACTCATGACAAAGCACAGTAGGGCCTTTTGCACTGTCCAAACAAGGACAAGCCAATGAAAACACACATTCAGGCAGCCATGCGCAGCATTTCTCATCTCACCCCTCAGCGAGACTCGGAACAATACAAAGCGCGTGATATGAAAGAGGAAAAAACTGATTTCCGATTTTTACAGAACCTTTCACAGAATTTTCACAGAACACGAACAGAGCAACAACCCAGGACTTTTCCACCCGTCTGAGTTCAGATGGTATCGGCTAAAATCAAATCGCTGTCCGTTCATACGTACACGAGTCATGTGCCACGTTCCACTTGAAGCACACGAAGGCAGCAAAGACTGTCCTTCGAAGGCTTTGCAAGTGGATGACTCGTGATGTCATCTTTTTATTCCGATTATCCCCCCCGCCACCCCGCCACCCGCTTGTATCTGTTGATAACACGTCATTTTTCCATTTTGGCCTTTGTGTAAAGCACTCGATCCTCATTCAGCCAGACGGGCCCCCAGACATGAGGTAAGACGTGAAGGAGCTTAATGATGACGAAAAGGGCAAATACCAGGAACACATTCAGACATTTTTGCATGTATTAGTGCAGTGGAACCGAGAAGAGGCCCGACACCCCAGCGCTGCGTGGCCTCGTCGAGAACATGTTTGACGGCACTATAATTCCAACAAAGTGAAAAGTATTCATTTCCATGACTGCAATGTTAGTTTTGACAAATTCCATTCTCTGTTTTTTTTCCCATAGTTGTGAGCAACATAAGTGGCATCCGCTCATTCATCATGGGGTAAAACATGGCCTGTGTCTAAGCAGTCTATTGTCTTCTCAGAGTAATTGTAAGCTTTCGATAATACTCGTAACTATAACACAGAACTCAAAAATATAAATGCATCTCTCGAATGGTGTGGGATTGCGCTACTTTTAGGGAGGAAATGTTCAAATTGAGACCGCACTGCTATGGTGCTGTGGTCAGATGGGCACCGAGAAAAAAAAAATGTTCCTGAGGATCTTGGACAAAAAAAAAAAAATGTAAACGTTGATGCAGCCGAGGAAAGCAGACTCATTAAAATTGAAAGCTTTTAATTCCTCTAAATCATTTGAAGTAAGAGTTCAGCAAAAGGAAAAAATAAATAAACAGGTAGTTCGCTAAGATCGAAAGACTTTCAATGAGGAGGCCAGAATTTGAGCAGAACATCAATCAAGCACCAGAAGCAAGAAGAGAATGTACTTGATAAATCACGACGAGCTCACCAAACATGTACTTCAAAACCATGTCCACTTAAATCCATCCAGGACAACCCGAAGCCTGATTTGTAGTCTTTGTACTTACCCTGGAAGGCATCCGAGTGGCGAGCGATCAGGTGCTTCAGCTCATAACTGTATAAGTAAATGTTGTGGAGGGTTTCTCTCCTCACTGCGAACTGGTAGCTTTCCTCCATCTTGCGGGTGCAGCAAGATGGACCTTGGTGCTTGCAGACCAAGAGATCCACATCTGGGGAGAGAAAAGAAGACAACGACATAGGTAAACTCGCCACTCGGTACAAAATGCAAACAAATAATTTGCGGCTTTACTTTGAATTGACGTTGGGGGTCATTGATTCATTCATTTATTCATCTTCCGAGCCGCTTGATCCTCACTAGGGTCTTGGGGGGTGCTGGAGCCTATCCCAGCTGTCTCCGGGCAGTAGGCGGGGGACACCCTGAATTGGTTGCCAGCCAATCGCAGGGCACACAGAAACGAACAACCATTCGCACTCACACTCACACCTAGGGACAATTTAGAGTGTTCAATCAGCCTGCCACGCATGTTTTTGGAATGTGGGAGGAAACCGGAGCACCCGGAGAAAACCCACGCAGGCCCGGGGAGAACATGCAAACCCCACACAGGGAGGCCGGAGCTGGAATCGAACCCGGTACCTCTGCACTGTGCACTGGACTACCCTCCCGGGGGTCATTGATCCAGTAGGAAATTCCAGACTAGTTAGCACGTATCCATTTAGAAGTAGCTCGTGGGTTTTTCCATCCCATTTGCAACCATAGTTCATTTTAATTTTTAGGCTCACTGAAGCTTACAAGAACTGTGTCTTCCTTGTGGTGTATTTCACAAGTGAAAATGAGATAGACACGAAGACCTTAACAGCCAGATCCCGTAGGATCTTGATCATGGTGTCAAAGTCAAGGCCCGGGGGCCAGATCTGGCCCGCCACGTCATTTTATGTGGCCCGCGAAAGCAAATCAAGCATGTCAAGTTGCATGATGCTTGCTAAAGTCTGAACCGAAAATGACAAATTGTCATATGTAACCCATAATAACAGTCATTATTCTTGATTTCTGATTTTAAAACTAGTTATCCGTCAATTTGTTGTGCGCCGTGTATGTAATTAAACATTTATATGGTTTCCGCAAAATTCATACGGCCCTCCGCGGGAAACCGTAACTACAATGTGGCCCGGGACAAAAATGAGTTTGACACCCCTGATCTTGATGATATGGGGGCCCAACATGGCACGGTCAACAAGGCAATATGAAAGATTGGTCCAAGCCTCAAAAACTCGTATCTAAAAGGATGACGCTAGAGTTGACGTTACAAGGCAATAGGTTTGGAAAAAAAAAACAGCTGACACTTGCCGCCGCTAATAATAAACCTCTATGAACAGGAGTCCAAATCCGACGTAGTCCTGTCGCTTCCGGGGGACTACAGATTTATGTATATCTCATATGATTGTCCAGCGTGGAGCCCGAGTATGCGCGTGTTTGTATAGCGGCCTGAGTATGCACACGGATAAACAGCCCATAACTCTGCTGGGGGAGACACAAGAGGCACTAAGGGCGGGTGAGAAAGTCGACGAACGACATTTCCCGCTATAAATACTTTCTCTGCCGAATACAGAAAACATCTTCAGCTTGTCGTTGTGAAACGCGGGCACAATTTACATTTCATGCGCTTGACCAGAACAACAATCAGAGCATCATCATCACCGAACGAGGCCAGCGTCACCCGTTTCGCACCATCATAAACGCAGCCATGACATCATTCAAAGCGGTCACGATGCACTTGGATCTATTCAAACAGTCTTTTCCCTCCCCCACTTGTTTCCCTGCCCAAACCGTTTTGCGCTCAGAGAGCCCCGTCGTTGCGGTAGCCTCGATATGATAACTCCCGCTAAAGGGGGGAAGGGCTGGAAGGCAGGTGTTGTAACAAGAGCCTAAAGTATGGCCTTAGGACAGACCGCAAGACCAGTGCCTCAGCGACCAAATCCCTCCGTGAAACACAATCGGGTTACATTCTCAATCCCCTCTTTCCCTTTCTGCCCCCCCCCCCCTCTCTCCCATTCGCCCGGCGCATCCTCGCCAGGCTTGGGTGTCTCTTAATTACTTGCCGAGGCTCCATTTGTTCCCATCTCGGAGCCGGCCGAGTCGAGCGATAACCGGATCTTCTGCCCCATTGCAACTCATTAGCTCATCCCGTTCTTTAATGTTGACGTTGTCCGTATTTTGAACGTCGTGCAACAACGGCGCGCGGTAACTCGGTCTTGGGATTGGAACGCGACTCACGTCAACCTCTTCGTATAGCTCACAGTGAAGCTGTGAAGTGAATTGGAATACATCATCGTTCCAATTTTGGCTTCTTTGTCGTGCGGCGAATTTAGGAGGCGCTGATTTGGAGTGGGACAACATATTGATGATAGCTTGGACTGCTCATTCATTCATTCATTCATCTTCCGAGCCGCTTGACCCACACTAGGGTCGCGGGGGGTGCTGGAGCCTATCCCAACTGTCTTCGGGCAGTAGGCGGGGGGACACCCTGAATCGGTTGCCAGCCAATCGCAGGGCACACAGAAACGAACAACCATTTGGACTCACGCTCACAACTAGGGACAATTTAGAGTGTTCAACCAGCCGGCCACGCGTGTTTTTGGAATGTGGGAGGAAACCGGAGCACCCGGAGAAAACCCACGCAAGCCCGGGGAGAACATGCAAACTCCACACAGGGAGGCCGGAGCTGGAATCGAACCCGGTACCTCTGCACTGTGAAGCCCACGTGCTAACCACTGGACTACCGGGCCGCCCGCTTGGACTGCTGTTTTTTTTTTTTGTCTTGACAATCAATACTCTGATGACACATGGTGATATCTCTGGCAGGTCAATGACACCGTAACCAATTCCCGATGCCATCGCGCAATGAAGAAATATCATTGACTCCTTCTTTCGAGTCATGCGCCTCGTGAGCTCATCGCGGGTGATCTCGCTCTCCTTTTCCTCGGCGTTTGCGTATTATCTCTCTGATATGAAATGAATACGCAGGAGACCCCGAGTGTAATCCAGGCCGACCTCAGTGTCCCTTGCGAGTGGCTGGATGAAGTAAGTGATACGCAGAAAAGACTTTTGGCTCTTGAAGCCATCACGGCGGTCGGGACTGTCTGACCAGTGTCTGACCAGTGTCACAAATATACCTGCTCACATTTTTCTTTGGGGGGGGGGGGGGTCATTAGCGGCCACGCCACGTGTGTTTGCAGTCGTTTAGCAACCGCCGAGTCTTTGAGCGGGTGGGAACTAAAATATTTTTCAAACACGGGGCCGCTCAAAGGTCTACCAGTAAAAGTTTGGAGAGTCAGAGCGCTCTTCCAAAGTTCAGTCTGATGGCTACTGTGCAGCTTTGGCAGGAGTTCCGCGGCGATTCGGTTCGTCAAAATTCAAAAAGCAGATCAGCTGTAATTTATCTGGCAGTTTGGCGGGGTTATCGCATCCGATTAAAGGCCTCGGCAATCAACTGACCATTGGTTTTGGATTTCTGCGACGTCTCAAGAGCGAATGGGTTGTCTAGAGGCGGCTCGTGAAATCAATGTGGGCCACATGGATTACTTAATTTGGAAAAAAAAATAAATAAGTGATCTCATCGTTCGTCTTTGCACAACTGCCCAAGCAAGGTCCAACTGCTTAAGGAGCGCATTGTTCCCAAAATGTGAATTAATGAGCGAGCTCGCATTCCCAGAGGTGATTTCATTGGAGCCATTTCAACAAATCATCTGTGCAGACTTGTGTACTGTACGCCGGCTTGCTAAAATTCATTCATTCATTCATTCATCTTCCTAACCGCTTGATCCTCACTAGGGTCCCAGCTGTCTTCGGGCAGCAGGCGGGGGACACCCTGAATCGGTTGCCAGCCAATCGCAGGGCGCACAGAAACGAACAACCATCCACGCTCACACTCACACCGAGGGACAATTTAGAGTGTTCAATCAGCCTGCCACGCATGTTTTTGGAATGTGGGAGGAAACCGGAGCACCCGGAGAAAACCCACACAGGCCCGGGGAGAACATGCAAACCCCACACAGGGAGGCCGGAGCTGGAATCGAACCCGGTACCTCTGCACTTCGAAGCCCACGTGCTAACCACTGGACTACCGAGCCGCCCCGCTTGCTAAAATAAACAATATTAATATATTATGACGACTGGGATTTATGAGGAGCTACAAAGCAGATGACAAATGAGAAATGAATTCTTTTCTTTTCAGTCGTGTGTGTGTGGGGTTTTTTTTGGGGGGGGGGGGCGGGGCTTGACAAACGCAAGCGTAGTCTCCAGCTTCTTTGTAATTAGTGGCCACTGAATTTATTCTGCCTGGCTAAACCGTTGACACGGTTCACCCCCTAAAACTCAACTCTGAATCCTAATTCCCTTTAATCATCCTCAGGTGACAAATACCTCTGGAGTAATTTAGCATATTAAAAAATCAACGGCTGAGGGGGTCTTGGCTTGTTACAAACAATCCCTTCAGTGACAGCTCAGTGCCCTTCGATGCACAAGTCACAACTATAATCGCCACGCGTGCTCACATGCCATGTGCGATACGTCGTGTCACAGTTGCCAGGCGGAATACTGCCGAGAGGGCCGTTTTTTCACGCAATTAAATTTTTTAAAATTAAAATCAACCACACGCCGGCCACAGCTCTTTAATACGGTTAGATCAAGAAGGGGGTTACGGTTTCCTGACCCCGTTATTTTGATATTTTACATGAGAACAAGAAAAACATTGTAAGAAAACAAGCAATTAAAAGGTTCTTCGGCCCGGGGAAACCGGTTCCCTTTTAACTTGTCTGATCCGGTAAGCATACAGGAGCCGCATGCTTTTACAGATGGGCGGGGGGCTCGGGGTGGACGGTGCCAAATGCAAACACACCTCAAAAGGAGTCTTTGCAGCATACCTGCATTTTTTTGGACAAGGATAAAAGCTGTGGCGTTTGGAGACCTGTCAGGGGTCTGGCTCGCGGTACAAAGACGAAGGGGTCGGACAGAGAGCGCTAAGAAGGCGAAGCGCAAGGCTGACGGGCCGATAGCTACGGACACGATTAGATCAGAGGTGCCGAGACGCTGGCCAAGAATGTAGTTTGAACTCTGAAAACAAGAGTTCTTGAAGACGCAGCTTTTTGTGAAGCTCCAAGGGCCAGAGAACGGCACATTTCGCCACGTGAATACAATCCAACGATGGACAAAGAACGTCCGAGGCTTGGGATTGTGCTATTTGACTGAAGTAGGGAGTTGGGAAAACACAGATGCGCAACAATTTTTTGCCTACGTGGAGGCGGACGTGTCCCCCCCCCCCCCCCCATGTGTTTGCCTCCTCAGCAAGAAAGGACAAGTTAAAAGGGGAATCCAAAGACAGAATCGACAGCCAATCAAAGCCCTCCATGCTCAGCTTGGAGGGCTTTGATTGGCCGTCGCCAAAACTTTTGATGGTCTAACTGGTTAAGGATGTGGCGACATGTGATATAAGACGCAGAGCTTCCATTCCCAGCGGCCCGGTAGTCCAGTGGTTAGCACGTCGGCTTCACAGTGCAGAGGTACCGGGTTCGATTCCAGCTGCGGCCTCCCTGTGTGGAGTTTGCATGTTCTCCCCGGGCCTGCGTGGGTTTTCTCCGGGTGCTCCGGTTTCCTCCCACATTCCAAAAACATGCGTGGCAGGCTGATTGGACGCTCTAATTTGTCCCTAGGTGTGAATGTAAGCGTGGATGGCTGTTCGTCTATGTGTGCCCTACGATTGGCTGGCAACCGATTCAGGGTGTCCCCCGCCTACTGCCCGGAGACAGCTGGGATAGGCTCCAGCACCCCCGCGACCCTAGTGAGGATCAAGCGGTTAGGAAGATGAATGAATGAATGAGCTGCCATTCCCCTGCGAATAACGCATGACCCGATCGCTTTGAATTTAGGATGCACCGCGCGGCGTTTCTTCACCCCCTGAACGAGGGTATAAATTTGCCAACTGGGAAAGAATTTTTTTTTTAAAGCGTATGTTTTTACAGAATCAGATAAGCCATGCGCTAAGAGGGTTGTTTGAAATCTATATATATATTGCGCGTCGTCCCGCACGCGGTCTGTCCTTCCGTCTGTCCCTTTTCAAAACGTACCTACTTCACCGCGCCGCTGCGGGCCGCCACTGCGCCGCTCCGGCAGTGGCTCACTACGATCGCGCGGTCATCTTAGCGAAAAAATCTTGTCTACCCACAAGCATTGCAATAAAATTGTTAGTTATTTAGTAGAGCTAAACATCTCTTTATTTTCGCGATAAGCAATGAAGATGAACAAAAAGTTGAACCAAGCAACAACACTTTTGTGGGCCGAAGGCCCACCTTACCAGCCTTCCGCAGGAACTAGCTGATGAGCCGCACGGACGGCGGCGAACCAGCTAGTGAGCTATAAAATACGTGGTCGGTGTTTGAGGAGGTTCCCAAAGAAGTCTGAGCGGCGACGCTGAGGATTTATGACCTAATCTTGCGATGTGATGTTTGGCTGCGTATCACGACATCGAGGCAGCACACGGGAACAACACCCTTGAAAAATCTCCGCGTCAGCGATCGCCGATCTTTGGAGTTTGATTAGGACACGAAATGTGACGCTGCTGCTTTTGGGGGGTCGTGTAAGGATTTAAACATTCTGTGAACAAACAACACAAAATGTACACCCCCCCCCCCCCCGGGGATTTATATTTTTTTACATGACCATTTCCAGTTAGCAGTGTCTGATGTTCCCCATTGCCACATTTGATGAGAAATCCGATTCGCCGCGCCGCAATGAAACGCGGCACTGTATCCCGACACAAACGACACACTGTGAAAGGAGCTGAAGGTTTGCCACTTCAAATTTCAACCGTTGCTTTTGTTGGCATTTGATCTGTAAAAGTGACGCGGTGTAGCGCAACCTCCGTACACACAAACACGCGCGGCAAATCTCCCCACTCAAAACATCCCCGCCGCCGTTAACCACTTTGAAGACATGATCGGGCCCGACCCAAAACAACCTACTCTAAAGGCGAGTGTAAATAAAAAGCAAAATAAGAAGCCCAAAACTTTCACATAAAAAAAACAGTGCGGTGTTTGATCAGCTGGGAACTCGGGAGGCGATGACAGAAACCTTAGAAGCCTAAAAACATCAGAATTTATATGTCGGTTTCTTTTGTGTTATCACGATGAGGGTCGAGGAGGGTCATCGGTGGTGTAGTGGTTCACATACAAGACTTTATTTCGGCGGCCGAATGACAATACATGAATATAATAAAAGAGTTCAACATTGCATCCAGATCGGATCGAAAACTGATGACAGATCAATTTTAAGAACTGAAAAGAATGAACCCTACTCAACTATGATCGAAACCAGCAGCGGACTTTGCGAACAAAAGCAGAGAGGCAACAGCAGACACCAGAAGTTGCAAACCACTAATGTGCATGACGAATAGGAAGGCCGGGCTGGAATTTGTTAAACGGTACAAAGATGAGCCTCAACTATTCACGGATGGGATGTTTGGCCAGCCGGCTTCGCTTCCAAATGGCACATTTAAAAAAGGTAAAACTGCTCAGCATCAACATGAAATGCAAAGCCGGTAGCTGTGGCCCCCACGTCAATGGAACATGTGTTAAGAGCTCTGACAACGCTAACCCCCCCCTGAGAGAAACTCAGCATAGTTGAACCAAAACCTGAACTCTCTCCAAATGTGTTTCACCTCCAAAATGTTCTTGGAATTGATGGTTATCCTCATAAAACGACTGTTCCCTTTTGGTGAAGAAGGAAAAACACAGACCAGGACGTGAAAAGACATTCATACATACGTAATCTGGTAAGGGAAAATCCGATGCCAGAAAGGGATCATTTCTTTAAGATGCATCGGCAGTGCTGAACTCATTTTCGAGATATTGCGATGTGCAGCAAAGTAAAATTCTGAAACTTGCTCTCGCGTCAATTATTTGACATGAAATCATGTTTGGAAGCGCAACCCCAAAATGTGAACATCCCAACTACTGTAGTAAGTGCAGTGGTCCACTGAACAACCCGACTACCGAGTTTTGAGATGAGGGTCACCAGTCCATTTTTTTTTTTGCAGACTTGCCAGGTTTACTGTCAAACTAAACATAAAACAAAAAGAATTACACCAACACGGGTAGAAAGATAATACGCAACAATACTCGAGGCATATATTCTTTATCCTCCTAGGGAAAAAAAAGATGAGTTTTACAGCATCTGAAAGATTCTCTTACATTAGGAGCAGACATCGAACTTTTATTCTTCCGATTGTGCCTTCGTGACTATTATACTGCCCCCGGTGGTGAAACTAGACACACCAAAAAGAGAAGCACAACTTATTTTCAAGCCCTTTTTTGGGGGGGGGATGCTTTAATGGAATCGCTATTCATTGCAATGAGGAAAGATTAATTGAGATATTTGATGGCCGGGCGCTGCTGGAGTTGATCGCAGCTGACCACCATGCGAAAGACAGAATACACCCTGGAATGGTCACCGGTGAGTCACAGAGCACAAACCAAGACAAACAACTTGCACTTGCATTCACACCTTCACTGCCCGTACACAAATTCATGTACCACGACACCATTTGTCACCCATATCGGACTTAAAAAAAATATATATTTGATGAATTGTCATTGTTTTCATCTCATTTTAAATTGTAAATACAATTCAGTGTTACAAGACATCATACTAGTTTTAACAAATAAATGAGGTGAATGTTACAAAATGGAGTTTCTCTCTTCATTTTTTAATCTTTAAAATGTGTTTTATGAGGGAGGTCAAAGGAGTTTTGATGAAAAATGTTCACAGTATTTTACTTTAAAGTGTAAATATACATGTATATGAATGTTACAATATATAACACGATTAAAAAATATGTTGAATGTTACAACACATTTTTTCAGTTTGAAAAGTTTAATAGCTCCCTAAATTATATTTTTATGTAATGTAAAAGAAGCTCAAAGAACGCATTTTCTTTTAACAAGTATGAATGTTACTTGACATCACGCATTGATGAAAAAAAATGTGCTGCATTGACTCAATTTTATTTTGTCGAGAGGTTGCATAAAATAAAATCATCTGAATCCAAAACATACATGTTTATGTAGGCTATACGCATAACTAATACATCAATCTGATTATTTTGTTTAATGCAACCACTTCACAAAAAGTGAGTACATTCAACCACCATTTTTTTCAGTGCACGTTTTCATTCTTTCACACACACTTTCATTGATATCACCAATAACATCAACAGAAACAGATAGATAAATAAATGCTTTTCAGGATTCAACCGTTCTCAGCAAAGTTTACTGCAGAGGAGCGCGAGGGGGCGAGGGGGTGTCTCACCTGTGCCAGGTGTCTCCGGGACTCGATGCAGGGGGCCCACCTGCCTCACCTGGAAGGCGGCCCTCACCTCATGACAGCTGTACGCGGCCACCTGGATCGCGCTCGCCGCCAATAAGAGCGCCAGCAAAATCCCCCAAACTCCGCGGGAGTTCACGCGTGGGCATCTTCCTGCACGGGACATTGCCGCATGTCACACCGGACCGGAAAAGCCTGCTGGATAGATGCAGCCCCTTCGGGGGAGTGCGCGCGCGTGTATGTGTTTGTGGAGTCCAGAAAATAAGCGACGAGTTTTTTTCAACATCTGATCCAGACTGATGTTTTGTTCACATTATTGGTCGAGAGAGGTGTGCTGTCTGCGCCGTGACACGGGAGGAGTGCTGCTGGGTACGTGTCTGTGTCTCTCCACGCCGGGTGCGCGCACGCCCCCCTCCCCTCCTCTGTACCCCCGCCTCGCGCTACCCCCTAATAAAACTCACTCACCCTTTTTGTGTGCGTATCGTTCATGCGCGTCGGCGTTCAACAAACGAATCAACTATTTTAGATGATGCGATACGCAGGTGGCCTTTCTTGTTCATTTACTTTCGATTTAATTAATTAAACACGTCGTCATGAATCACATCCAGGATGTAGGATGCGGGTTTGTTTGTTTGTTATCGATTTGGGTGACTACCGCGTGTCATTTCTGATTCTTCCTCGCGTCCATCAAGCTTCATATAACAGTGAGTTCGAATGGATTGACTTTGCTGCCACCTACTGGTGAAAACTGTTCAGCCCTTTGCAACGGATATAACATTGAGCCACCAAGGCACCACAAAATCGTTGGAAAAAAATGAGGGTAAACCTCCAGAACAAGTTTTCCCAAAACGAGGGTTAGCTGCCCCTAAAATAATAACGATTATAATAAAAGACAAAAACTATAGGAGAAAAAAAAATCTTCAAAAACGACCCTTTGTGTCGAATTGTGCATATGCGGAAGGCCAGTGCCCATACGTTTGTGTCTTGACATAAAAGGTTGATTTGTTCTGTGAACTGAAAACACGGACATTCCATTCAGCCACCCGCAGCACCCGAATTTATCAACATTAATTTCAATTATGTTTATAAATTCAAACACACACACACACACACACACACACACACACACACACACACTTTTTTCCAATATGTTTTACTTTGCAGGGTTTTTTGTCCCCATTTCTACACTTTGTTTCCATGGAAAACGCATACTAAATATTTCTCAGCGTTTTATAAACAATTTCGGGTGAGGGGCTTATAAAAACAACAACAAATTAATCAATAAAAAATTGGGGTCGACCAGTTTCCCCATCCCTGCTCCAGCTGATATGACCGTGGTGGATTTGATATTAGCCGCTAGAGGGAGACAAAGTCCAAGATGACAATACCGATGATCCTGTCAGTCATGGGCCATGAGAAAGTCGGTGGGCAAGACAAACATCGCGCATTTCACACACACAAGGAAATTGAGTGTGATTCGCACAATTAAAAGTACAACATTTAAACAAAAAAAATGTTATAGAGATTAAAAAGTAAAGTAGAGCGGCTCACTAAAATTGCAAACAGAGCATACAGTGCAAGAAATGTGTTGATATTCCATGAGTATTTCTTTCATGTGAGAAGGTAGAGCAGGTAGGTAAGCATGATTTCCCACGTATTTTGGAGGTACGGGCCACTGAAACCAATGTTGAGCTTTTTTTGGCCACAATTCCATTAAACGTGTTTAGCGCAAACATAACACAATTCATCACCTCAGGAGCACCCCAGGGTGGTGGCAGCATCATGCTTTGGGGCTTTTTATCTTTTTTTCCTTATGTTTATAAAGTATTTTCTCAGCCCAACTTTAGTTTTGGAGGCCCAAAAAAAAAAAATCCTGGGCCTCTTTTCTGCTCTGATTATGCATCTCATGTCTTCAAATACTGTCTTTAGACCTGACTTTAGCCCATCAGTTCTGTCCGTCTAAACTGGGGATTTAAGGCGCTTACATAGGGTTAAACCCTCAAGATTGAAGCCTTCCATCGACTGTTCGAGAGATTACGCTTTGCAGTCTCCCATTTTCACCTCTGCGTTCGAGCGGTTGTGCGGAGGGGCGGTGGTGGTCAGAGGCAAGCCTCATCTTGATGCCTCTGGTGGGCGGAAGCGGTGATGATTTAGTGTCAAGAAGCGTGATTAACTTGAACATTAACCCACGCTGTACAGATGGAGGATCAAGCAGTCGAGGAAAAACGCTTGCTTGTCAACGGAACGGCCCTCGGTAGGCGGTCAAATCTGGAAAGCACTGGTGAAAGAGTTTATTGTGAAAGGTCATTATTAAAAGGTTTTACTTAGTCTACTTAGTTTAGCTTACTTAGTGCGCGTGACTATGTGTAATCACATGCGAGAGACAATTACAGATCTAGCAACGCTTTAAATCTGATGTTTTTACGCGAGGTGCTTTCCAAAAGCATGCTTGCTTAGACAGTAAATGTATCTGCAGGTGTGAATGTGAGGATACTATGTGCCCTCTGATTGGCTGGCAATTTTGCCGATCATCCAAACGTAGCAACGTAGCTCCCGTTTTCTTCCCGAATGTATGAGTGAAAAAAAACTCTACTTTAGCCATACAGCCTCAGACGAACAGATAAAACAAAAATACGTCTATGCTGTTTTGAAATGCCATAAGATGACATTCTCCCAAATTCTGCAACATATTGCGAAAGCAATATTCGAGCACTCTGCGCTGTACTTAAGATTATGAACTTGCAAGCAGTTATGAAACATGGAGTGGTCAAAAGGTGATGCGCATTAATAGGCAGAGAGGGAACCGTATGCTCCATTTCTCTTTGGCTGGGCATGTGAGTGGTGGAAGTAAGCCCATGGGGCATCTTTCATGAGCGTCTGACATGTTCAGTGCCACGGTTGCACCATCCGTCCAGCCCTCCTCACCTGTTCTGGAAATGCAAGCTAGGCTCTCGGGCGCCGTCAAGGGTCACAAATCCACCACCACCAAGTCGAAGAGGAAAACCCCCCAATGCCAATCATTTAAAGCACGCGCCTAATAAAACATTCAAAAGCTAAGCCTGTGGCGTATAGTCCACTGGCTGTATCTATGGTGATGACTAATTGATTGCTTTAATGGCTTTTAATTAGCCTGTAACAGCAACGGATCGATCAACGCAACATCATTTTAAGCGTGAGTGAACTTAACACGAGGCGCCCGCATTAACGTCAGCGTGTTCTATTAGGTGGTGAAAAGACAACACGGGATAGCTTGCAGGCATTAAAAAAAAAAAAAGGATGCTGGGTGAGTCGATATCCGCAATGGGAACTGTGATGTCAGATGTACAAAATGTGAGAGGATTTCTCTTTCAGTTCGTTCCTGATGGGGTTTATTTTGCACATCCCAGTTGTATTAACAACTGTGACACGCTTTTGTTGAAATACTACAAGGATAGAGCACGACTGGCTAATTTAACCGGATCATAAACTCTAATAGGTAGGGGTGGAAGGGTTAAAAAAAATCCACTGTTGGGTACATGCCGACACTGTGGATTGAGAGTCTTTTTGGCGTAACATTCTTTAGCGACATGTATCCTGCTTGTTTTTTTGCAAATTCCCTGGCATCATGCTTCCAAGCTACAGCAGCCCTGTTTTTTATTGAGTGAAGATGAAGAACTCTTGCCACTTGTCTACTATACAGAAAAAAAAACACAAGAAGCTTCATGCTAAATGCATCCCGGAGGAGACATGGAGAGGGAAGAGAGCCGGCACTAAAATGTCGTAAAGTGAATTAAGGGAGACGACTAAATTGGACAGGGGAATTGAACCAATCATTCAGTAATGTATGTCTGTTTCTCGCTATTGACTGTAGAAAAAAAAACTACAGTTCCTTTTCAAACTCATCTTGTAAACAACGTGAATGACATCATGCACCCTATGATGGCGAAATGACCATTTCAACACCTGGCGCCCTTATGCTGGCCCTTGTGGTCGTCAAATTTGCTCCGTCCCCAACCTTTTTTGCCCCCCCCCCCCCCCCCCCCCGGACCGAGTTAATGCAGACATTATTTTCATGGACAGGCCTTTAAGGTGTGACCTGCATGAAAACTGTAGTATTTCCCAGAGATGTTTGTTTTTTTACTCGTTTTTCTAGCTTCCTGTACTACTGTAGACGGATGTAACAGAGAATCCGGTAATTTTTCAAAATAAAACATTTTTCAGAGTCCGAAATAAATGTAACGCAAGTCATCTAAGTTACTTATTCTTTCTGTTAGGACCGGTCCCAAATGACAGACGGTACCGCGGTCCGGGGACTACTCTTTTTGAGGATCACGCCATGAATGCCAAGTGTGTGTGTGTGTCGTCGGAGGAAGGACATGTGGTGAGTGTTGTGTTCAATCTCTGTGACCAAGTACTCACCCTGCAGTGCTGTATTGTTCTCCCCCCCGCAACGCAGCGACGACACGGAGGGGCTGGGCCGTAGTACAGAAGAGGACCGAGGAACTCATGGACTTGACTTTTGAGAAGAAGCCAGAGACGCGCTGCCATTCGAGCCCGAATGTCTTTCGCGCTTGTCGTGAACTTGCAACACCTTGATTGTCCACTAGGTGGGCTATAATATAGTTCAGGTGTGTCCATAGTCTCTCAAGAGCAACACACCCGATTCAAATAATCAGGATTGTTCTAATGCTGCTTAAGAGCTGCAGCTTAAAAATCTACTTAATTGTTTAATTTCACACTCGGTGGTTGGGAGACTAAATAATTTACATCCAAAAAAAAAAGTACATTTTCCATAAGTCCCAATATAATGAATGCTTTGTTTTGTCTCTTGGGATTTAAAGCAAGACATGCTTCCACATGGCTCTTTTATCCATCAATAACATTCTGGCTTTGAATTCAGTTAACCATCCATTTCCTGATGCATTCAAGTGCCTTTCAAGCACGCATTGAGTGTGTAAATTAAAAACTAACATTCATTGACTCGCACTTCACACTCCTCTCCGTCCCCGAGGGAGTGTCCTCGACTGTTCACAAAACAAAGTGCTGTTGTGCACCTCGGTGGAACAATTTGTTTAACCCCGTTTGCCCCTTGGGATTCCCTCCCAGTTCATATTTACTGAACTCCCGAGGGCTCTAAGTAGGATCCTTTGCACACACATGGGCCGCGCACAGAGGTCAGTCTGCGTTCTTTGTGCACGTGTGTTGATTTTGGTCCGCGCAGAGCCGCTTGCTTTGTGTCTGGCTAATCGACCACGTTGCTTACAAAAGGCAGGGGGGAAAACGAGGGTGTCTACTTCTTTTTTTTTTTTGTCAGAGCGTTTTACGGCACTCGAATCATAGCGATTGGCTATTTATGGCATGCGGCATGTTGTCATGAGACAACACTGATGGTCTCATTTGGGATTTAGCAGTCCTGCAATGGCCCAGAACTGGAACGTTCGTTCAAACATGTTTTTTTTTTTTTTGCATGTCTAGACATTCCTCGCATATCATCTCACTGGTTTGGGGGCAAACCTTTTCCTCTGCGGCACCATCAGCCAGATAGTAGGAAAGTGAAGAGGTTGGGTTAAGAGAAATGGAGGGAAGGGTTGATGAAAACAACAGATCTCTGCCTAATCCTTTTGTGTCCACTGTGTTAATCCGTCCGAGCAAAGCCCACTCCACCTCAGACTGTTTACCCCCCCCCATCCACTCCCTCCCTGCTTGTGCACCATGTATAGCAGACATTCCCACCACATAAACAATCAAATATGTTGTACTCACCCCCCCCCCCCTCCCGCTTTGATCCTGTTCGCATCCTCGGCCGGCGGGAACGAGACTCTCATTTGCATGCCTGACTTTGTTTGCATATGCAAAATATATTTTCGGGTTGTGCAATGCTGCAAAAACAAAAAAAAAGTCTTTCCTTGCGTATCTTTTGTTCGGGTTCTGTTTTTGTTTTTTTTTGGTTGCTGTGAATGTAACAAATGCACTTGAGAGGAACACGGTACATCGGCGGCAAAGTATTTTTGTGTCTCGGTCTTGTTTATGAGCTGTAAAGGAGAGGGGCGGGGGGCATGCGGGATGGGGGGGGGGGGGTGACGACGGGATGGGGGGTGAGCGGTGGTTGCCAGGGGAAGAGGAGGTTGACTCTAATGAGGTCACGCCCTGGCAACCCAGTTGGCTCCTCCTACCCTGCTCCCCATCTCTCCACTCAGGAGAGGAGGAATGCCCCCCCCCCACCCCCTCATTCTGCCAGATAGCGCTCTCCTTGGTGCTGAAGGCAGAAAAACACATTTGAGCTCCAGTTACGGTACAGACCAAATGAACACGGCACTCAAGAGTGGAAACGAAAGAGGCACCGCACGTGAGTGAAATGGTGTGAAGAAGCGGGAAACGGGGAGGAGAGGTTAAAATTGATGACGTCGTAACGGAAGGTGGCTCCGGTAAGCCGTGGGCGTGTTCTTGTTTTGATCTATCACTGGGAAGCACCGTGTCATCCGTTCCGGCGCGGATTTGCGAGAGTTCAGACCTGTGAGGAGCATCTGGAACGGTGGAGCGCGGACGGGACTCTGGCATCCTCTCGGCTGGACCTCTCTCTGGATGAGGATTCCTCTCGCCACGTTGTGACACTGCGGAAGATGTTGTGCACATGCGCATCAGACCAAAGGAATAGATTTGAGATCCAAATTTAAAAGACTGTCGGGTGTACAAGCTGGAAGCGCGAGCGGCGTGTGTCCGTGTCATGCTCGCGGCGGCGTTGGAGTTGGCGGGTGCGGTCTGCAGCTCCACTGCATCTCGCATTTCCTGCTCTAGCATGTGCTGATGTGCGGAGTGGCAAAGCTGGCACCTGGCTAGAGATTTGGCACCATCGGAAAAAGGAGGGCGCGGATCTCCCTATTTTTGTCTCGGGGGGGGGGAGCGTTGGGCCTTGCACCCGATGGCTCAGTTCCTCTTGAGCAAGCAGCCTCAACCCGGCTCGCGGGGACTCCAACTAGCGAGCAGACCGATTGGACCGTACGATGGATGGATTTCTCTTTGGATTTAAGGGCAATAGTGCACTGGTGCCACAGAGCAAAGGTCAAAGTGTGTCCCGGTGGATGTGCCAGCTGAAGACAGAAGAAGATACTCTGGTGAACAAACCACACGGGTCCACCGTAAGTATACCCGCGACATGAATTAAAATTGCGTCTCAAAGTTTTGCATTTCCCCAAATGCAAAACGGCACAGATGCGTCAGGCCGCCAGGTGCGCGCCACCCCCCCCCCTTCCCCCCCCACCATCCACGCATCCCGTCAGCCTTGCAATCTTTTTGGCATTTGTGTCTGCAAAATATCCACGCCGGCCTTCTCCTGTCACGTGGTTGCCTGGAAACAGAAACACCGTGTGCCAGTTTCGTTTACATCCGCACCCAAAGTGCACATCTGTGTTCCAACTGTTGCAGGCAATGTCAACTGGGGCAGACACGGGAGGACGGAGGACCAGTATGAAAAAAAAAAAAGAGGGAAAGAGAGATAGCGAGCATATATCAAGTGAAGGGGCGGTGTGAGTGCGAGGGGGTTGCACCGAGGTAAATGGGTGGCTGAATTGACAGGTTTTATGGAGATGAGCAAATAAGAACGGCGTTTTACATTGATGAGTTATGGGGAGGACAATCCAGCGTGAAAGGTTTGGCTGATGAAAACAGCGTGATAAACACGCCCAGTCCAGCGCAAAATGCTGCTGCGGGCTTACGCGGATTAGGCAGACGGGCTTAATTCAGCTCAAACACTGTTTCAAACCCTGCCTTCCTAGCACCGCGTCCTTCACGTGTTGAACCGGTGCACTTGTGTCCTTTGAAAGCGAGTCGCATTCCCTATTTGTGACATTTTCGAGATCTCGGCGTGCCTGCTCGTCAGCGATAAGACATAAGGGAGGGTGAAAAAAATAAAAATAAAAAATACGTCAACGTCTTGTGTGCTTTGGTGACCTGGTTTGCACTATGAGATGCCGGCTGCCTCCCTGCCACTCAAAACCATGTGCCAAATTTTTTTTTTTTTTAATGTGTAGCAGCGGGCAGATAAACCCGTCAACCTCATGGCCACGCTGGATTTATTCGTAGACAGACAGAAGGGGAGACGGATGCCGAGGTTGGGCAGACAATGGTCGGCCTCCCAATTGGCCCTGCAATCTCCCATCTGGCTGCCCTCCAAGTACCCCCCCCTCCCCCCCACATACCCACACACAAGCAAGCAAACATCCATACAGTCATCACTGACCCCCCCTCCCCCTCCCACACCCCCGCAAATTCAGTGGTCGTCTCACACGTAAACAAACGCGAGTCTTCGGCTCATCTGCAAACGGTGACCCACATAATAAAAGCCGTCTTCGCCGCTGCCGACCATTCCGAATTCAACATTTTAGGGAACGCGCCCTGGTTCACGCACACTCTGAACTCCCGGCGTCCTCATTAGCCGCTGCGTGTGCCTCATCTCGGATGCCAAGTGGAAACAATTGAGAAAGAAACTGAGAAGGAGCAAACGAGAGGCAATGGTGTTTTTTTTTTGTTTTTTTTTTACACACAGCCACACACACACACAGCCAGAGTATGTGGCAAAGCATGTCACCGATGCTGTCAGTGAGTCTTTTATAGCTAGAAACGACTCCAGCGCCGACTATTTTTAGATCATCAAAAAGAGAGACGATTGTGCACACATGCAAAAGCACGCACTGCAGTCGAGTAAAAATTAATCCGTGCGCCTGCTCCCGAGAGAATTACATTTTCTCATTGGAGCCCACAACACATTTCCTTACAGATGAGAGCTCCTTTTTTTCCCTTTTTTTTAGTTCCGATCACTGCTATAACTTGATCAGATCAGGAGAGCTCAGCCAGAAAAGGGACAAAGCTACACTTCGAAAAGCAACAGCCGAATTATTTCCTTTTGACTGTTTGCATCATGCTGCAATCATTTGTGTCGACTGCATGTCAAAGCATGTCACATGACCTTGGAGGATGTCGCGATTCTCCAAGGAAACGGACATGATGCAAAAGCCCATCAGCAAGCATGAAACTTCCACGGCAAAGTGTAAGGAAAAACTATAAATAGCTCGGCTATCTTTGGTTGATTTCGCACTGAGGATGACCTTGAAAAATGAAGGTCAAAAGAAAAACAAAAAAAGAAAAATCACACTCTATTGAGGACCGTTCATCACACACTTGTTTTGCGTTTCCAGTGGAATCATTTGAAGAATGATGAGCTCCAAGGAGGAGGAAACTATCCGCTTCTTCCAGTATGTCGAGGAGAACGGACTGAAAGCCTACAACGGGCTGCTGGCTCAGAACCTGGACCAGGCCAGGAATGAGAAGAATAGGATATACCTGCAGGAGAAAAACGACAAGAAGAGAAAACAGGAGGAAGCCATAAGGAGGTAGGAAGATTCTTAGGCAGGTTTTTAGATTTAGATTTAGATTTAGATTTTTACATGGCAACATTACAAGCAGGGCGGCCCGGTAGTCCAGTGGTTAGCACGTGGGCTTCACAGTGCAGAGGTACCGGGTTCGATTCCAGCTCCGGCCTCCCTGTGTGGAGTTTGCATGTTCTCCCCGGGCCTGCGTGGGTTTTCTCCGGGTGCTCCGGTTTCCTCCCACATTCCAAAAACATGCGTGGCAGGCTGATTGGACGCTCTAAATTGTCCCTAGGTGTGAGTGTGAGTGCGAATGGTTGTTCGTCTCTGTGTGCCCTGCGATTGGCTGGCAACCGATTCAGGGTGTCCCCCGCCTACTGCCCGAAGACAGCTGGGATAGGCTCCAGCACCCCCCGCGACCCTAGTGAGGATCAAGCGGCTCGGAAGATGAATGAATGAATGAATGAATGAATGAATGAATGAATGAATGAATGAATGAATGAATGAATGAATGAATGAATGAATGAATGAACATTACAAGCATTGCACACACGCGTTGGGGTTTTAGGGTGATTTTATGAACGGGATATTAGTCATTGTCCTGCTTGTCAAGAGGTAAAGTGTTACTGGGTTCGCAGCAGGAGCGAGGTTGTAAGAAGTGGGCCAAGGGGCCGCAGGGTCCCTGTGGCGCAGGCAGTTTGCCACATTTGGAGGATTGCAAGTACAGACTATGCCCACCCGTGATCTATGGAGGATAATTAGTTTTTCACTTTTAGATTTATTTAGGACTTGGATTGAGGTCAGCACTGCTCCATTTATTTTGGGGGGAGATCTTTTCAAATCGGGAAAGGAAGCGTGTGCCATTACGTGAAATGTTTTAAGATGCAATCAGATGAGAGGTCAAGGGAGGTCAAACGGAATTGGGAGAAGGGGGTTGTCTTGAACTTGCGTAGTCTTTACTATAGAGGCACACCAGCCCAAAAAACACGTGTTCATGAGGGATAGAGGTCACAGGCCAATTTAAAAAGTAAATTTAAGACTGATGCCACGGGGCCCAAGTCATCAGGGTGATGTGTCCGGTACAAAAGCCACTGGAACAAAACACCATAACCTCTATTTTCTTTCAATTAAAATTCAAGAAGTTAAGCGCCATCCAGGCTGTGATCCAGGCCCAAAGTGACCTTAAACCGAAAGGGTCCTTTTTGCAACACGGGACATAGAGCTGACTGTTAGCAGTGTAAGGAAATGGCATGCTTTTCTTAAGATGGAACCCAGGGCCGGAAAATACATTGAATAGAGCAGGGGCCCCAAAATTGAACCGTGTGGCACACCATATTGGGGCAGAGTGGAACTCGGAGCAACCAAGGCCAACATAAAAACTCCTGCCTCCTAAATAGGATCTAAACCACTCTAGAGGGTTATGACTAATGACATTCTGGTGCAAACGAGACAAGAGAGCGTTCTGTGGTTCTTGTGTGGTCAACTGATACTGTCATTGCACTGCGATGAATCCAATGTGACTTGATGGTGGCTGGATGAGATAATGATTTTAAAAATCCCCAAGCGAGGATAAAGTCAAAGCAGTCGTATTCTAAGAGACGACTGTATTTTTAAAAAAAATATACAAGGCTTTGGCAACATCTTTAGCTTCTATTAGAGACGATGAGACCAAAGAAACTGTGAAAGGGAGTTTTTCGGGAAATAACTGGAAATAGTTTCACACTAAAAATGGTACCATACTTGACTTGTCCAATAATGAGTACAGGTAATAGAAATAAGAATGTGTCTCCGCAACGGACTTTGTTGCTACTGTATTTTGTTTGTATAGTCACATTTCAAATGCATTTAGCGTTTTACTCATGCCACTGAAAGGACCGGATGTTCATTTTGATGACAGGACAAGATGATGCCGACAGAGAGTATAGTTTACCGTCCTTTTACCCTTGCACTGTCTTTCAACTGTTGCCCAATGCTGAAATATTTATACATAGTCACGCGAGGAAGAGTCTCAAAAAAATGGATTTTTCATGAGGCATATATGTAGGTCGATTAAAGGACCCCCACGCATCCACTCTGCAAATCCCCTCGTTTTATTTTTTTTTGGGGGGGGGGGGCTGAGAATGAATGAGAGAGCGAGGACTCCAGTGAGCACGCTCACATGCACACATGCAAATAGGGCCGCTTCTAAGTGCATGCGTGTGAGCAAAATAGATACATTATCAGCGTGAGAGAAAAGATAGGCAGAGTGGAGGAGGAAAAAAAAAACTTCCAAGAGTAAGGAGGAGTGAGTGTGTGTGTGTGTGTGTGTGTGTGTGTTGACAAGTGAGAAAAATGTTCGTGATTAAATACGAGCAACATTGTGGAGATGTGTTTCTGCCTAGTGACAGCAGAAACAGCCGACGGCCAATCAGATCAACACGGTAGCTTTGAGTGAGGCAGGCCCAGCCGCCTTTGCCATCCGATATGATTTCATATATTCAATTTCATATACACAATCATGCCGAAAAACCGAGCATGCAAACACACGCAGAAATATTGAGGGTGTATTTTTACTTGTGTTATTGCACCTGTCAGAGCCAATCACAGGTTACAGAGCCGCTAAATAAAACCTACTTGTTGAGACAAAAGTCATGTATTTAGGTGCTCACAGGCGCCGTGAAACTATAAATACCAGTCACATTTTTTTTTATTTTGCCACCTGCAAAAACACAAGGACTAAAAGTAATGAAACGAGGAATAGACGACTTCATTTGAACAAAATTATCTGCCAATAGAACAAGATATGTTGATGTTAAAAAACAAATAAACACAATGAGCCCTTGCCAACCATTTAATTATTCGCGTATCGGTTTGCACACACTAAAAAGCAGATCTGTGCTCTATTTTCGCCAAGTAGAACGTGGCTTATTTTAAGATAAACATACTCATTACCTTCATTAAAGGTTATTAATAAGCAAGTGAAATGCAACACAAAGATTGCCTGGTAAGAAGAAATATCTTGGCAGACAAAAGAACAAGAGCAATTGCAAAGCTGGCACGTTTTTAAGATCAACACATTGCGGTTCATTAAAACAACATAAGAACTCAGATTCTACAAGTTGGCCAAAGATCTGCTTCATCAATCTGTGTACATGCCAGACAAGTCCACGTGCGGCCTTATTATTGTGGCTGGCTTCTTTATCTTGTTTCTATGGGTACCGCTGCGTTGCTAGGCAGATTACAGCTCGGACCAGACCCCGCTGAGCGCCTTCTGTGCAACAGCTGGCCGGCGGGGTATCAGAGTCAGCAAAGTCACACACCCAGGGGTCTAACGCATATTAAAAAAAAAAACATGTGACTGCAGCTTCATGGCATTTTTATTTTGAATTTTTTTTAACCTTATGTGACTAAAAAATACAGGCCAAACAATAAAATGCAAACACTCCAAATAAATAGATACAACTGAACGCTGCTATTAGGCCAATCACGCATTGATGATGGGTGATTGTGTGCACACCCGCGCGGGGTTTCCGTGAGGCGGGGGGCACGTGGTGTCAATTCTGAGTGTGATAATGTGAGCGCCGTCGGTTCCTATCCGGAAGTTAAACTCTAATCAATGGCTTGCCCTGAAAAAGAAGCAGTTTACAGAGGGCGATGGCACAGCTGTTAACAGTGATGTAACGCTCATGTGCAGAAAGGCAAGAGGGAGAGAAGAGAAACATGCCCTGATAATTATGTATTGTATGGAAAGAGTGTTTTTTTACTGCCCGGAGCATGGACAAGAGGGCAAGGATTCCTTTTGTCCCTTCACGTGAACTCATGCCCATTTGTGGTTCACTATTCACAAATTCACATATTCAGATTTTGTTTCTTGTATGAAGCCTATCCTCAGCTACTAGACGAAAACCTCACAAAAAAAATCGATGTGCTCTTTTTTGCAGCACCCTAAAATGTTATAAAAGCCCGGGCAAATAGGAAAGTAGTAGCCGGTGGCAAGAAAGTACTGTTGAAAGGAAACTGAGATACTAAAATGTTTGTACGTCAGGGAGGAGCTCAGGTTACTGGAAGTTGTGCAGAGTCTGCCATGCCAATGGCATGCGCACTTGCCACGGAACAAATTAAACTTGTAGGGAAGGCACCCCTCAATGTTAAATTGGACGACTTGGATGGCATGCATGGTATTCCAACATCTCCTTTTTACCTTTGTGTAGGACGGGCGAGGACATAGCAACGGAAGGCAAGCACTTGCGTATGTGCTCCATCGGCATGCCAGACCCGCCGGAACGCATGCCCATGCCCCACCCGCACGCTTTGGCCTGTGGGCAGGGCTTCTCCGTGCGATCCCAGTCCCTCCACTCCGTGGGTGGCAACAGTGGGGGCGCAGACGAAGAGGTGGGAAGCCCAACCTCCAGGAAGCAGCCCCCGCCCAAACCCAGGAGGGACCCGGCCACCAAGCTGAGCATGTCGTCCGAAGCGGTGGACCACAGCCCCGTGTCCGCCTGTCGCGGAGACAGATGTGATGGTGAGTGGCGGTGGCACTTCACACCAAAAGTGCGGCGCTATATTTAGCTCCTCTCTGAGGTGCCCTCTTCAACCCTGCTTCTTCGACACGGACGTGACATCTAACGAGACGGTCAGATTTAACCGCAGTAACACACAATTGGATTAACAGATGTCTCACTGAATACATGTAAAGAAGTACTTTTGATACCATGTAGCTCATCAAAATAAACATTGCTCTTCAAGTATCACCATCATTACCACCATTACAATAAAAAGGCCTAAACGCTCATTAAAAAAAAATAAATAAAAACGAGGCATACTTCGACAAAGAATATTTCATATTATTGTAAACTTCTTTAACATCACGCATGGTTCACATCAACATGGCACTTACATATGGGTCAATAAAAACAGGAACTGTACTTCATGATTCTTTTAAAGTATTGCACGGAAAAATGAGAAAGTCATGTTTATTTATTATTGGAATATGTTCGATGCACCCTCCACTCGTCTAAATACGGAATCCTGATCAGTATTGCGCTTGTATTGAGCAAGAAAATCCACTCGTTTGTATGTATCTCACGGGGTGGCCATTTTGCCACTTGGCGTCGACCAAAGATGACATCACCGTTGCTCAGGCCTCAGGTAATGACCAATCACGACTCAGCTTGAGAACATCACGTGACCAAACATGTCCGCTTCTTACTTGAGCCCTGAATAACTTGAAGAACATTTTTATAAATTTAAATTTTATAAATTAATAAATAAATATATATTTTAAAACAGTTCTTAACAATTAAATACAAACATATCGAATGTAAAAGTTAAATACGACAGAACTACACTACGGCAGTGATTCCTTCACGTTAATCACAGGGCATATTCAGAGACACATAACCAAGCCGGGTATGTGAAGCGCTACACTGTCAGTGGCCCGTTACCACATAATATCGTTTTGAAGAACACAACAGACGTTCATCATTGAGTACAGAAAGCATAAATCACAAACCTTTTATTTGTCAAACAATCAAAAAAAATGCCAAGGACTTTAAAAGTGACCTGAAACTCATGTAATGCACATTTTGCTTGGTTTATTTTTCCATGCGTGAGGGACAAAATGTTGGAAACATCTCAACGTTTGACTCCATCCATTCATCCATTCCCTTTACCGCTTGTCCTCTTTATTCCAGCTGACTTTGCGGCTTTGTTCGTTTGTTTCATCTCGGATTCACCGGCTAACTTTGGCCCAGCGGATGGTTGTGTGAACTCATCCTGCTCATACAATGTTTTTTGCGGGGACGGCTGCAAAGTCATATGTGAAGGGAGCAAAAGAGTCTTAACATTTCTGTGAACGTGCTGAAAAACTGTTCCATAGTTTTGAGGTCAATTACCAATTAAAGCCCAAACGTTTTGGTTTTGTTTTCTTCTGACTTCAAACTGGCATGTCAAGATGTAGAGATGGCATAATTAAGACCGAGGAGCAGCACCCCGCAGCAATGTCAGTCTGTTTGGGCAGAATAAACACATTTGCCCACGGATCAAAACAAGGGCTTCATTATATGAGACTCTGCATCCTAAAGGCTCTTATGGATCGGATTGGGATCAAATGAGCTCCAGAAACATTTTCATTTTGCATAAAGCAGTCGTACATGATATTATCGAAACACGAGGCTGTGAGAGCAAACTAAAACAGGTTGCTGAGGGGTTTTTCGAGTCCATTTCAGTCGGGATGCTCGACTGCCAATGTGACGCGAAGGGACTCGCCCAGCCTGACTGAGATTGGTGGGGATGTCCGTGTGTGCGCACAGATCTTCCTGGGCACCACGGCAACCATCCCACAGAAACAAGACCCCACCTTGGCCAGCCAATCACCACATCCCTGCTCAGCGCAATCCAATGGAGCTGCAGAGATGCTGGAGTCGGAGGCTGAGCAGCCAATGAGGGCGACCCTGTGGGGGCGTTCCTAGCTGAGGGGAGGGGGGGGAGGGGTTCGTGCACTGTAGCGAGAAGGGGGAGGAGCTTGGTCGAGTAGAATTCATTCAGGAGGAGCGAATGACCTAGATTTAGTTTCCCTCAGGATGGGGATACGGGGTTGCGGGCAAAACAGGAAGGGAAAGGGAGCAATCGAGGGAGAGGGGAAGGGAAGGAGATGTCACGAGCGGTGCTGAAACTGATCCACCACGTGAATCTGTGTGTACAAGAATGCAGCTGTTGATGAAGGAACATGCATGCACCTGCACGAACACAACAGGCACCCCCCCAACCCCCCCACACACACATCAAAATACTAGACAACACAGATGTTTCACTGAAATCATATCATCCACCCGAATCCACTAAAATACTGATTCCCAACCACTGCGAAGGGAGAGGTCCTCAGTTGTGTCTCGGGAAATGATCCAATTTCACAAAAGAGAGAATTTATGTCCATCAAATAATGTATCTTTGTTCATCTATCCATGCCAGCGACGTATAGTGATGAGCAGAAAAAAAACAACAACGCCCTTCCATTAAATTGTTAAAATCAGTTTGTAAGCTGTGACTGATTGTCATCGTTTCGGTGTCTATATTATGTTCCATTTTTTTTTATATTTGGTGGTGTGCTGTGGGGGTTTTGCTCCGTTGTAAAGTACGTGCCCTGACGCAAAATAAGGACTGCAATCAGGAAACATGCAGTTGTGCACCAGTCTTGTGTGTATTTCATCATCGACGGTTTGCCGCACAGGAATTGTTCAATGGACAGCCGAAATGTGTGTCTTTTCATAATAACAGCAACCTTGGAGTGTATCACAGACACATCTGCATGAATAGCACCGCTTTGCACAGCTTTGGGATGCTTATCTGTGTAACACCCTTTTCAAGGATTGGCTCTGGAAAAAAAAAAGGTGTGTGTGTGTGCGTGTGTGTGTGAAGGTTTGTTCATCGCTGCCCGCAGCTTTAATTGGCCTTGTAGCCATTGTGTTCATCTCAGCCATTTCACAAGAGTTACGGACTCTTGAGAGTTTGCACTTGCCACCAAGGCAAACGCGGACTCTTTAGAGGTCACACAGAAGCTAATCTAGTTTTGCGATGTCTTTAAAGCATTCCTATAGTCTTCAGAATTGCAGGCAAACATAAAAATATCAATTTAGCAAATGCAAGATGTGTTAGAGAAGCTCTAGTTCTGGTGTCACTCAAGATATATTGAAAATCTCTTGTTTTCTAAAGGGGCTCTGGGGCCTATTTTCGTTGACATGGGACACCATGCAATACCTGTCCTCATTTCCATCTCACGCGTGAGCATTTGTGAATTTGTGTGCGTGCGTGCGTGAGATGCTGGTGAGTCATACAGTTATGGGAAGTACCGTATATGCGTGTGTCTGGGCCATCTGCTGTCTGAATTATTAAAAGCGCAAAACTTGACAGCTTGAAAAGGTTCAGCCATGATGGGTCTCGGCAACCCTCACCACCACCACCACCACCACCAGGCCTGTCAGCGGAAGGGGCTCTCTTCATCAAAACATCTCAGGATGTGACCCGGAAAGCCATTTTGAACGACGACTGGATGACGACGGTTCAATGGCGTAACGTGCAACACTCCGAGGGGATGACGTGTTCTACTGCAGTAACCGGTCGAGCGAAGCATCATCTACGCTCACTGCAGCACATCAAAAGAGATTCACACTGCAATGCCACGTCACCGCAATCAAAAAGAAGCTCCGCGGCGTGTGTTTGCGTCTGACCCAGATACGACACTTGCATAGCGCATCCGCTGCTGTATATGTGACCTACAAACACGCATATGCCTCGACCATTCCCACATACCTGATTCGAGATACTGCTCTTAGGCACGCACACTGGCCTACATCTGACCCACTGAACCACACGTGTTGCACTGCGTGACCGCTGAATGAATCTCATTCAATGATTCATTGAAAGAAAGGGGGGGGGGGGGGGGGGGAAGATGGTACATCTCAAAACCAAACAAAAATGATTGAACCCGTTGCGCTTTACAACAAAAAGCCATAGGGATCATGTAAATGGGGAGTTCATCACACTTTCTGTTAAAAAAAAAAGTATTTATTTATTTAATATATTAGTCAATACAATAATCATAATATTTTAATGAGGCGGCCCGGTAGTCCAGTGGTCAGCACGTCGGCTTCACAGTGCAGAGGTACCGGGTTCGATTCCAGCTCCGGCCTCCCTGTGTGGTGTTTGCATGTTCTCCCCGGGCCTGCGTGGGTTTTCTCCGGGTGCTCCGGTTTCCTCCCACATTCCAAAAACATGCATGGCAGGCTGATTGAACACTCAAAATTCTCCCTAGGTGTGAGTGTGAGTGCGAATGGTTGTTCGTCTCTGTGTGCCCTGCGATTGGCTGGCGACCGATTCAGGGTGTCCCCCGCCTACTGCCCGAAGACAGCTGGGATAGGCTCCAGCACCCCCCGCGACCCTAGTGAGGATCAAGCGGCTCGGAAGATGAATGAATGAATGAATAACTACAATGGAAAAGGTGGCTGATTCATATTCCGTATTGGACTTTCCAACAATGTACTGTAATTGTTATACAAGTGTAAAAATAAGTTAACCAATGTAAAATTACAAATGCATGACAAATTTGACCGTATCA
Source organism: Hippocampus zosterae (assembly GCF_025434085.1). NCBI lineage: Eukaryota > Metazoa > Chordata > Actinopteri > Syngnathiformes > Syngnathidae > Hippocampus > Hippocampus zosterae. The sequence goes on along the minus strand of NC_067465.1, from coordinate 2,991,972 downwards.
TCGCAAAATGTTGTCGTGTCATCTGATGGCATCTAGCAGCGGGCGTATCTGAAATCTGCCCATACGTCAAATTATGGCTTGCAACACACACACACACACACACACACACACACATGTATGCGTATTATCATGGCATGACTAAGTGTCTTTATCTTCCTCTCTCACAGCTCAAGGATGCAGCGAGGAGTGCCGGCGCGTGCCACCGCCCAAACCCAAGAGGAACCCGAACACACAGCTGAGCGTTTCCTTCGACGAGTCCTACATCAAAACTCACGGAGGCGGAGGAGCGTGCCCTGCCAAAGCGCTCCACCGCACCTGCTCCCCGTGCGAGCGCAACGCCTCTCCGCCGCAGAGCGACGACAGCCCGACCGACGACTGTGAGGACGAGCCCGTCTACATCGAGATGGGGGGGATAGACGTCGGGGCGCGAGAACTCTTGAAAAGTGAGGACGAGGAGCCGGGGGAGTCCGTGTACGAGGAGATGAAGTACCCTATGCTGGATGATATGGAGTATCGTACTGACCCGGTGGGGTGTCGCTCCGCATGTCCTACCCCAGCACCGTATGACCCCGAGCCTCTCAGCCGATGCTCCACGCCGAGAAACATTCCTTTCTGTGACATTCCTGCGCCGTTTCCCAATTTACTGACGCACAGGCCTCCGCTGCTGGTGTTCCCCCCGGCGCCGGCCCAATGCTCGCCCAACTCGGACGAGTCTCCACTCACCCCGCTTGATGTGACCAAATTGCCAATGCTGGAGAACCAATCCTACAGCAAATCCCCGACCTCCTCTGCCGAGCCACCGTCCTCCGCACACATCCGTCGAGAGCTCACGGCCACCCCGACCCTCACCGTTTCCGGGCGCTCCTCGGCGCCTCCCCTGCCTTGTACTCTCTACAAATCGTCCACCGCGTCGTCCTATCAACGCAGCCACTCGGCGTGCCCGTCCCCAGTCAGTATGGGTCGCTGCCTTACCCCCTTGAGCCTCATGCGAACGCCGCCGTTTGATGCACCGGTGCCATTTCCGGGAGGTCTGCCAAGGAGTGCCTCGGCCACCCCTCACGGCAAAGGGTCCCCGCCCCAAGACGGCGTGGGACGACTCCACGGTTCCATGCAGAACGTGTCGACGGGGCGTTCGCGAACACCCACGAGCCCGCTGGATGAATTGACCAATCTGTTTACCACCGGCAGGAACATGCTGAAGAAAAACGCCAGTGGGAGGAAATCCAAAGAGCCCGGAGAGAGTAAGTCCTTTGTTACCATCTTGCCGAAAAATGCAATGGGTATCGTTCGCCTTCATTGAAAGTGATGAGAGCTCGCAATCGCAAACGACAAGTGGTCCTCGGTTCACAGAGGAGATCCGTTTCCGCGTCTTCACAGAATGCCGGAAAATTTCAAACAAATAAATACAAATCGGCGGCCCGGTAGTCCAGTGGTTTGCACGTCGGCTTCACAGTGCAGAGGTACCGGGTTCGATTCCAGCTCCGGTCTCCCTGTGTGGAGTTTGCATGTTCTCCCCGGGCCTGCGTGGGTTTTCTCCGGGTGCTCCGGTTTCCTCCCACATTCCAAAAATATGCATGGCAGGCAGATTGAACACTCTAAAAATTGTCCCTAGGTGTGAGTGTGAGTGTGAATGGTTGTTCGTTTCTGTGTGCCCTGCGATTGGCTGGTAACCGATTCAGGGTGTCCCCCGCCTACTGCCCGAAGGCAGCTGGGATAGGCTCCAGCACCCCCTGCGACCCTAGTGAGGATCAAGCGCTTAGGAAGATGAATGAATGAATGAAATACAAATCTGAAAACACACCGAGAACTGACCGGTGCAACTATGTAATCGTGCGCCGTTGTGCAAATGAGTTCATTGCACGTCGGTCTTAACCTCGTACGTCGGGGCCGTCGTAAACCGAGGACACCTTGAGTTGCCCTGTGTATGAAATGTGAAACCACAATGGTCCCGAACACCCCCCCTCAACTATTCGTTCCACGGGGGAATTATGACAACAAGCACTACAGCAACGTAGTACAGTAAATGACCTTTTCATAGACGCAGGAAGTAGAGATCCTTTTCTTTCTTTTTTGCCAATACTTTAAAGTCTACCTTGTGCTAAAGAAATCATCAATTCACTAGATATTAGATGAACTTGAGATCTTTCTGATTGATCCGTACTTAAATCATACAAACCCACAAATGCATCCTTACGCTGTAGTACTCTTAGCAACTACAACATAGCAACAGTGGAAGGAGGAGAATTCCATTTCTTATTTGCTGCTTCCCTCCCTCCGTGCAAAGGAGCCAATCACAGCTCAGGACATGCCGGCGCTGGATGGAGCAACACGCTCCTGATGTGCATTGAGCTATGGTCCTCAATTCCAATCTAACACCTCATCGGAGCATTACAGACGCTCTTGTCTCGCCAATCGCTGCGTGTTTCTTCTTAGAGTTCCAGCCAATCAGAACGCTGCTGCAGCTTTTACACTCTGAAGGGCATTTATAATGTCTTGATGTTGACACGAATGGAACTTGAATATGTCTGAAAAGACGAATCATTTGCATTTTTTTTAATCTTCTCTTGTATTATTTCCAAATGAAGGCGAGATAGAAAACAATGCATTTCCAGGAATGACTTACTGCGAGCTCTGCTGCTGTTGTCGAACCGCATACGTTCATTTAGCAGTTTTTTAAATAGTCGCACGACACATGTGTGAGCGTGTGTTTGTGTGTGTGTTGGGAGGGTTGTTGGCATCCATCTCAATACACACACAAGCACAATCATGACCACGGGAGCTTCATTTTTCTCTTTCTTCCACACATAAAACAACTGGCTCGACCCACATACCAACTGGTTAATCGCCATACACACATGCATCTGCATATAGATTGCATATGTGACACATATGGCTGCTTGGTACTGTTATGCAAGAGCCCATTTAGGAACCGGCGAGAACCACAGTACTGTACCGCCTTGTGGAGTGCAGTGGTGAGCTTTAGTGTGTTTCTACGTACACACACACACACGGGAATATAAGGTGTACAACAACTGTTGTGTTGAGGAGCAATCTGAATCCATCATGAAGATATTAGAATGGGGTTTCAACCAGAAGCATTGATAAGAGTTTTTAGATTGGTTAAAATAAGGCCATGTATGTATTGCAGATGTGATACTACATTATTATTACTCAGGAACTGCTTTGGTTCTTTGTGTGTAGGTGCTGCCCCCTAGAGGACAATTTTGTAGTGCAGTGATTTTATTTTTTTTGTACAGGAGTGTGCAATGTTATTGGAAATGGGCAGTCCAACATGACACCTCTGTCAACCAAATCTGAACCAGACTATCATGTTGATATTCTACTTTGTATAGGAGAGGACAAACTTCATGCATTAAACGATGCTGGGTTTTGCATGACAGTTTGAGTATGATTTTGCATTCCATACTCATCATGTCAAAAGTCATGCTTAGATACTTGACTGACTCAATGAGGTCAATCTGTTAATCTATTTGTACCTCTTATTTTTACTGACAGCTGAGTCAAAAAGTAAGTCCCACGGTGAGTCCAAACGTGACGGCAAGGAACGTCACAGCCACGGCAAGGAATCCAAGCGAGACTCGAAGGAGCGCCACAGTAAAGACTCATCTCATCGCAGAGACAGAGACAAAGACAGAGAAAAAGACAGAGACAAAGACAAGGAGAGATGCAGCAACGTGGAGTCAATGTCTCACCGGCGCAACAGCAAAGAACGAAGCGGTATGGACGCACCGCTCGTTCGCAGGGACAGCAGGGACGGCAGAGACCCGGGCTACAGTAGCGTGGAGCCCATTCCAGTGAGGCGGGATCCTAAAGAACGGAGCTGTAGTTCCGTGGAACCCATTCCGCTGATAAGAAGAGATTCCAAAGATAGAGGGATCAGCAACGGAGACCTGATGCCGAGACGGGACAGTAAGGACAGGGGTGTCGGACATGGAATGGAGTCTTTGCTTAAGCAGGAAAGCAAAGACAGAGAGAGACTCCTCGATCAGGCACCTGAATTGCTACCCAGACAAGAGAGCAAAGAGGCCGCGAGAAACGGCGTAGATTCCCGACACGACAACCGAGAGAGACTGCTGGATCAGCCGCCGGAGATCTTACCGCGACAGGATAGCAGAGAGCGAGTTAGAAATGGGTTGGATTCAAAGCACGACAGCAGGGACAAGCCACCCGAGCTTCTGCCCCGACAGGAGAGCAAAGACAGATTTAGAACCGGTTCCGAATACAGGCTTGAGAGCAAAGACTATCGTCCCGATTTACTACCCAGGCAGGACAGCAAAGAGAGGGTAAGGAACGACATGGAGCACAAACATGAGGGCAGAATTGACCAGCCGCCCGAGATCCTTCCCAGGCAAGAAACTCCCAGGAGCAGTAACAGTAAGGACAGGTCAGGATATGTTTCTGAATCAAAGCATGATGGGAGAGAGAGAAACATCCACAATGGAGGAGAGCTACCACCACCTCGACAGGACAGTAAAGATCTGAGCCGAACTGGCCTCGAAGTCAGACGAGACAGCAAGGACAGAAGTCTGAACGGCTCGGATCAGCATCAGTATGATGGTAAAACCGCCAAGAGCCCCACCGTGAAAGGCGGGTACGAAAGGTACGATAGCAAAGACAGGGCGTACAGATCCGATGGAACGCCGCGACGAGAGAACAGGACAAATCAGAGTACGGACCTGTCGAAAGCACAAGAGAGGAACGGGACCACGGTGTCGGGTCAGCATTCATCTACCACGACGCCGACTCACCACAGCAGATCGTCAGGCAGCCCCCCGATGACCGCGGCCAGTGGAAATGGTGAGGGTCCGTTCTGAAAATGACGTTACCCACTCATGTACCTTGACGGGTGGGGTCATTTGGGGTTGGAGCCAAATAAATGCCCGTTTTGTCCTCTTCACACTTGTACAGCTTGTGAGCGTAGTAACGGTACGGTTTGGTTCAGTTCAGGGCTACATTACACAAATTAACTCAAAACTTTCTTACCGTGACACATTTGTCCATGTTTTTCTAGATATAAAAGCAGCACCGAAATATGCCCGCTCGCCTTCCATGTCTGCTAACCCTTCCCCAATCGGGACGCCGCAAAGGAGAGCGGCGGAGGCTCATCAGAGCCAGGTAAGAACATGTGATTTGAAACGTGTAGGCTCCACCCCTGTGTGGAGTTTGCATGTTCTCCCCATGCCTGCGTGGGTTTTTTTTTTCCGGGTACTGCGGTTCGTCCCACATTCCAAAAACATGCATGGCAGGCTGATTGGACACACAACATTGTCTTCAAAGCCCTCCTCCAAACTCACTTGTATTCTTTGGCGTTCGACTCAGCATGACTTAGATTTGTTCTTGATTTTACTGTGTGGTGCTTTCTACCGCCTTTATTACCAATTTGTCTTACTGTTTATAAAGTTAAAGTAAAGATAAAGTTTATCGAGCGGAGCCAGATGAGGTGGCTTGGGCATCTGATTCGGATGCCTCCTGAGCGCCTCCCCTGTGAGGTGTTCTGGTCATGTCCCACCGGGAGGAGACCCCGAGGAAGACCCAGGACACGCTGGAGAGACTATGTCACCCAGCTTGCCTGGGAACGACTCGGGATCCCCCGGGGAGAGCTGGAAGAAGTAGCTAGGGAGAGGGAAGTCTGGGCTTCCCTGCTAAAGCTGTTGCCCCCGCGACCCGGCCCCGGATAAGCGGTAGATGATGGATGGATGGATGGATGTTTATAAAGTGTTCTATAAATACTGTTGACTTGACTTGACTTGACTTGACTTGGTGTGAGCGCAGATGGTTGCACACAAAGCAAACCTTTTACTTTCATTCGTGGCAACGGACAGTAATCGTACCTGAAAGACACCGAAGACCTCTTCCTGTGACTCACTGACGTTGTTCCTGCCCCTCAGATGCCCCAGATGCCGTGGATATGTGGAGACACCACAATGCTGGAGCAGATTGAAAGGAAACGAACACTCTGCAAAGAAATCCGCTCCAGACAACATCCTCGATTGCAGAAATATCTGGACAGGCCCCCCCCAGACAGGAGCGAGGAAAGGCACCACGAGCGGAGTCAGTGCAAACAAGAGAGCACCTCGGCCCTCCCGCCTTGTGGGAAGAGCAGCGAGGGCAAAAAGATCCGCCCACCTCCTTATCCGGCACAGACAACTGTGTTCTGGGACACTGCCATCTGACTTGATACTAACACGCCTCCCATCTGCCACACAACCCAGAATCATCCCCTTCCTCACCCCTTTGGGGACATCGAGACAACCAACTCGAGCCACGGAAGGACGATGCGCGCTGATGTCAAAGGACGATGGTGTTACCATAGCAATATTTCTGCTTGTTCAGGTTGTCACGTTTTCTTATCATCGCTGGTGATATTTGATATTTTTCTATTTCATGTGGCTGGATTCTTGTAACATAACTAACTAGTAGAGTAGATATTTGATGAATAGATATTTTCTAAACCAGATGGGGATTGAAGAGCATCCTAAATTATGTATAGCAAGATTTAGATGCCATCTAACATTTGTTTTATTTCTTTTTTTTTTTAAATTATGATTATGTTTTCTTGGCTACTTTGATCTTAAATCTATAAATACTTGTTCTGTGGTAGCATACCGTACTTTTTTTTTTTTTTTTTACACCCAACACTTTTTTGTTGTGCTAAAAAAAAAAATAATAAGCACGAAGATGAATGGTCTATTCGGTTTTGTCTGCAACTATTTGACATTTTCACTGTTGTATTGTCAGTTGAGTCCACATTAGGGATGGGTTTCAATCGATTGTTCAGTGTGGAGAGGATTGTTGATAAGTCGTGTTTTGAAGCATTTAAGGCAAAAACGGAGTGCACTGGGCGCAAGTTGATTCAGTCTCAACTCATTTGCCGTCGAATGAAGCGCAGCTATGGCAGCTATCGGCAGTTAAGCTTCATAAACACACACACACACACACACGGCGTGATTTTTCACAATACAAATCTGTCAACAAAACAAGTGTTGGGATGGAACAATCAGAGAGGCATCGTCCCATCCCTAACAAGTAAATAATACAGAAAAAAAAAAACTTACCATAGTCAACAAAGAAATTCAGTCAAGTGCCCATCCTTAGCGGACATGCTTTCAGTTGCTATCCATGCCCACTTCAGCTCATTCCAAATGTACACTAGAACAGAAGCCCAAATCTTTGGCCGCTTTGGTTTGTGTACTCCAGTCCCTTCATTTACGTCTTTTGAAGGGGGGAAAAAAAATGTTGGCACAGTGTAGTGGGGCAACGGACAAAGAAAGTGTGATTATTTCTGTAGTGTTTTACGACACCAATTCAAGTGTGTCGGAGTGGTAGCAAATTAGAAAAGACATTATTCACAGGATCATTTCCCAAATCAGCCAAAGCCTGTTTTCAGCGAGAAACTGTGTGGTTGCACTTTGGATGGGTTGCTCATGATAAAATGGGGTAGGTGGCAATAGCTGGTCCATTGAATGCCGGCGCCTTTATTTTGCCATGCACACTGCAAGTAACAGAATACAGTGTAAATACTTGATGCTCACAACCAGCCTGTACAATCAACACCTGAGCTTTTAGAACACGTCTTGATTTTACTGCAGATTATAATAGCCATATGCACTTGCGTAAGAAATATCTTTCAAGATGATACTTATATACAGTATATATTTTTGAAAACGTGACAAGTAGCGAGCTGAGCCATGTGCGTTTTATTTGGCAGGGAAGTCAAGGCTTCATTCGGGATTGGCTGTGTGTGTGACATGCCGGTCATTGCCCGATTGCTTGTTCCTTGATAGATTGCGATTGGCTGAAAACTTTTACGGACATCATCAAGGACCTATGTCATGGCAACAGCTCAAAAAAAAAAAGAATATAAGGACCAGGGGTTGCACAAAGGCCTCCAAATCTCTGAGGTTTTAGCCAAGAAAACTGCACTGCCCATCATCGTTCCATCACATCCAATCAGGCTGGTAACAATGTTCCTTCTCCCCTCTGCTCTCTCCCTCTACCTCAGCCTCCTGCTTTTATCATCTCGATTGGTCCCCCTTTTTGCACATCAAAATGCAATGTCCACATTGCCAAATAGTATGGGTTGGACGGATGAGCTACAGCCCTCACAGTTGAAAGTGCAGTAACCCCCTCCTGTGGCGCCAATCGGCATTGCAGATTCTGTGTCGTACCGGTGCGTGTGAGAGTATCTAAGGGAGTGAGCTCTGTGTTTGTGCGTGCCTATAGCTACACTGTATGCAAGCTGAAATAAAAAAAAAATTACAACAAAAAAAAATTGATTGTTTAAAAACGTTAACTTTGCCCCGCAACCTGAATACATGGGGAAGGCGGGGTCGAGTTTGCAAATGTAATAACGATGATGTACAATCTTTTTGTGTGTATAAACGTGCACTGTGAAAAGGTAGAGAGAGCACCGCACTGTCAGAGTCCTCTGTCTTATTGCACTGAGTGTTCTCTTGTTTTGCGTATTTCGAAAAATGTAAAAAGGGGAGAAAAAAATACATGTTTGGGGAAGGAAAAAAAAGGACTGTATTATGATTGTCACTTGGGTTTGGTAAGAGAAAGAAATAAATATTAACTTGAAACCTGCCATGGAAAAAAAAAAAGACTGCTTTTGAAATTGATCAGTTTGTGCCACATGAAGGAATCAATGGAACCATTTTATTTTTAGTTACATTTTTTTAAACAAAAATAACTTGAGCACCAGGTAATCCAAAGATGTCTTCTTCCACCATTGGGCCAAATCTCCCAGAGTTCCTCTACTGTCGGAAACAGACGTGACACTGACTGGCCTTCCGTCGCTGCTCCTCGCCAGCTTTGATGGTTCCGGGCTTCGTTTGAACAAACTGATCTACGTGACGTACGGCCGTCAGCCAGAAGCTGTAGAGGTTGGCGAAGTAGTGACAAGAACCTCGCGCTCCCTGGCACTCGATGATCGGATGGGTTCGGAAGTCCTTGAGGCAGCTGCCGGGTGATGTCAGAGATTGACCGCCACCCTCATCACCTGCTCCTGTTTGCTGGTGAAATAACATAAAAGTAGCGAGATGAAGACAAATTTGTGCGTTGTTTTGCTCTTTTCATTTTCAATTGGAAAAACACAACAACATGACATGAGTTTATTTATTTTTCAGTCCAACACAAAAAAGACCAAATGCCTGATATTTGACATTTTTGAGCCCTGAGCCACTGTGATGTCATTTTCAGTCGACAGCGAATGGCAAAATGGACGCCCTCTCAGAGGGATAAAAACGTTAAAAAAATTAATGATATGCGGATGAAGACCCAATGTGTACATTTTATACGTACAAGGAGGAAGGAGAAGCCCGTCCACAGGCTCCTCCAGCCAGATGGGCATTGAGGAATTGATGAATCCTGACTGTGAAAAGCCACAGCGGGCATAAGTGTCTCGCACACCACACAGCGGCTGATGTGGGATCTGATCTCATGGCCAAAGAGCGGCATCATGGGTATGGCCGCAGTGGTGGAGAGCCAGTAGGACTTGTCGTTCCGCGCGGAGTAGTGACAGGCAGCTTTGTTGCAGTATGAGAACGGCATGGTGGAAAACACGGGCAAGCAAGAGCCAGCTTGACCTACAAAAAAAAGGGAAGGAAATATCATAGATCAGATCAATCCAAAACGGTTTATTTGATGATACGAGCATTTACTAGTTTTGCAGAAATCCTCATTGTGTAAAGACTTATCAAATATAAAAAGGGCTAACAAGCTAGGTTTGGATTTGAGAGAACAGTTCTGACCTTTCAGTCGTGCAATGTACTTTGTAACGGTATACCAAAAATCACATTTTAGCCGCCGCAAGTGTCGGTCTTGCCCAGTTTTACCCACCAAGGTCTTGTGTGTGAGCCTTCTCCTGTCCCTCCAAGTAGGCCAGACTGTAGCCCACCCAAAGCTGGCTGGTGCCGTCGGGGCAATGAGGCACTTGAACTGACTGGCTGTGAAGAACCAACAGGAACCCTGAGCTTGATGTCCTCGTATAACCTGGCTCGCCTGGGTCACCACGTGCACCTGGGCTGCCTGAAGAGTGGTCAGCGATGCAAAGAGTGGACAAAATTCAAAAGAAAGAAAATACAAAAAGAAAGAAAATACAGAGGTGCAGAAAACTCTCTTCAACATACTTCCTAAAAATCAATGACTATATTACTAACATAAGCAGGTCTTTGGTGGCATCTTCATGATCTATTCCTAATATCAGCTCCAATACGCAAAACCTGAATGAATTATGAGGTTTTCACTCACCTTGTGGCCCAACAAATCCTGGCTCACCCAAATCTCCTTTTTCACCAATAGGACCATCAATACCAGGAGGACCTGGAGGTCCGGCGTTGCCCCGAGAACCTGTTGGACCCTTTGATCCTGGAGCCGAAAAGGGAAGAGAAACGCGAATGGTTCTCAGTTGAGTACTGACCATCACTCTGGCCAAATAACTCTATGGTCTGTTTTCTGTAGCGCTTTCATTCGGGTTGCGGGTGAGCAGGGGTGAACAAAACATAACGCAATTATGAATGGAACTCGACATGGATACAGTATATACAGGGACATGCGGACAAACACATTGAAATAAATACAAGAGTTTCTTGCCTTTTGGTCCGTAACGCCCAGGTGAACCCACAGCACCTGGCAACCCAATGGGTCCCGGGTAACCAGGTGGTCCTGGGGGCCCATCTGGAGCCCTCCGTACGGGTTCAGAAATAGAATCACCACGATCGCCCTTTGCACCTTTACATGACATGGTTATTCCCAGTGAGCAGTGTGTGCCTGCTTCACTGTTTGAAGACACCTAAACAGGCATTTAGCGCATCTTAAAGTTGTTGGACCACTCACCAATGTCTCCAGGTGGGCCGTATATTCCTTTGCTCCCACAAGGCCCAGGATCACCTCTCTGTCCTTGAACTCCCTGTAAACCCCTGGAACCAGGAAGGCCTCGCTCACCTGAAAATGTGCATTAAGAATGAGATTTATCTCACAATAATAATGACAGTTTTGAATCATAGTTTAATCAGGTGATTTTACCTTTTGGTCCTGGAATCCCTGAATATGATGAAGGCCCTGCATTTCCTGGATAGCCCTTGTTTCCCTTCGGGCCTGGAGGCCCAGGTAGGCCGGTTGGCCCCTGATCTCCTTTGTGGAAAAAGAGGCTGCCCGGTTCCCCTTTCGGCCCAGGGGGCCCTAAATAGGAAAAGTAGAACAGGAAATAAAAAGGACATTGCATTTGAGGAGGACATGTTCAGACCTTGTGGCCCAGGAGCCCCTTCAGATCCTTGATCTCCAACAGGTCCCGGCAAAGGTTTGTCACATTCTCTCCACCCAGGAAAACCTGGTTCACCTGGAGAACCGGGTGGACCTAATGGAAGAATACACAGTAGGAATATTAATTCAACATGTTTATGCAATTATAAAAGACTAATTCCCATTGAATATTTCAGGTTTCCTTGAGGACTAAAACCCAGTTACCCCATGATTCCCATAACTAAACATCTGAATACTGCTGCGGTTCTCAGATTATCGGTTTTCATGATGCAATGGAGTTGTCTGAGGTATTTCATACCTGAGTCACCTGGTGGACCCATTATGCCTTTTAGCCCAGGATATGATAGTCCAGGAGGCCCCGGAAGTCCCCTGGAACCTTTGGCTCCCGGAAAGCCATCTGGTCCTGGACGGCCTAGGACAGTGACTCCTTAAACAATAACAAATGAATAGATTTTTTAAATTAATGACTTAACCAAATAAATGAAGAGTAAAAAGCACATTTTTAAATGTCTTTACCACTTGCTCCTTTCATCCCTTTTGGTCCCCTGAGACCATGCAGTCCAGAAAGACCGGGTGGCCCCGGCAGTCCTGATAAATGAATTAATAGCATTATTAATATCATTGTCATTGTAAAAAGTAAATATATAAAATCTGGATTATCAAAATCTTAAAATACCAAAAACGATACATAGCCGTCACAATATACAGCATCCCGTGTGATAATTATTTTTTTTCCTGTTGCTTCAAAAGAAAACCTCAGTACCTGGAGGTCCAAATGGGCCCGGTGGACCCAGGGGGCCTGCATACCCACAATCACCTTGAACACCTGGAACCCCTGGATGACCCGGTGGGCCAATAAGCCCAGGAAAACCTATCAAGAAAAAATCATAAAGAAGAGACTCCAACATCCACAATTACTCTGAATTTGAAAGTATTTCACAAAGAAAGCAGCCATTAAAAATCACCCGGTCCACCATGTCTTCCTGGTTCACCAGGAACACCCGGCAGTCCAGGCACTCCTGAGTATCCCCTTGGACCTGGATCACCTGGATCCCCTGGATCCCCAATCAGTGCTGGATTAAAGAAACGGGAAGATGTTAGACCGCATCCTGTAGGTTGCTTGCTTACACTATGTAATTAGATTGGGTAGTGGTTGCAGAATGGTGTGGTAGTCATTAGCACTTGTGACTAACAATTAGGAGGTTAGGGGTTCAAATCGCATCTATGGTTCTGCCCTTTCTGTTTGGTCAGTTGAAGACACCCAATTGTTCATCGGTGTAAATGTGAGCAGAAATTCCAGTTTGTCTATCAGGTGGTATAAAATTCTAATCACGATGCAGTAGTGACACTAATGTGGACAAATACGGATGTGGATCGACATTCTTGTTTTATATGAAATGTTACATTGTTGGGAAAAAAAATAAAGAGGTCTAAGATGATCAAAGAAAGCGGCAAACAATTTATCAATGCCGACAGACGACTACACTCTTAATTTACCACTGAATCCTTCCTCTCCTTTAACTCCTTTTGGTCCTGGGCTTCCAGTTTGTCCAACAGAGTCTCCCGGTTCACCTAGAAAAGTATTTGATTGAGGTAGTTCAAGTAGCCATATGATAATCCAGAGAATAAAGATTCTTTTCCTTGATCACATTTGGTGAAATACATTTTATGGATTTGGATGTACCTTTGGCACCTGGAAATCCTGGATTCCCCGGTATTCCCGGCTGTCCCCTGGGTCCTGGTTCTCCCTACAAAACACATTTTTTATTTCTATGAATATGTTTTGTTGAAATTCAGCTCTGGCAAGCGGACAACACGTTGGTACAGCCACTGGCCAAAGACACGGAACGCCAATACATGAGGTGCGGCATTTACCAAAATATTTTATTCTGATTTAGCCAAATACAGTATTTACAATGATTACTAACATACAGTATTAAGGAAACTGGCAGCATAACATAATTATTAGGATTAGAGTCGTACCGGATCTCCATCATTTCCACGGTATCCCCGGGGTCCAGGAAAACCTTTCAACCCAGGGTGCCCGGAATCTCCAGGTATCCCATGTCTGCCTGGTACACCAGCATCACCTTTAAATCCAGGTGAACCAGGGAAACTATCTGGTCCCGGATCACCTTGCCCTCCTCTTTGACCCTTTAAACCTAAAGAAAATAATTAAAAGATGAGCTAATCAAAAGTTGTTTTGCCATAATATGAGCAATAATATATTCATCAATATCTAATTTTGTGAGTGAATCGCTCAGTTGCCTATTGGTCCAGGTAGACCAGGCTGTCCTCTTCTGCCTGGTTGTCCTGGTTCTCCCTTTTTTAAAGACACAAGTTTTGATTCTCCAGGTAATCCTCTGGGACCAGGTATTCCTGAATGCCACAGTTGGGGATTATATAGATTACAGTATGGTTCATACACAAAAGTAGCCACTATTGTTCACTTGAATGGACGTTGGAGTTTCCAAACCATTAGGCACAATAAAGTCAACAGTAAGTGAAGTGAAATATTTAACGTCATAAATACCTTTAATACCAGGATATCCTGGTTCTCCCATGACACCTGGTGGACCATTAAAGCCTCTTTCCCCCTGTATGCCTCTTGGACCTGGAGGCCCTGGAGGGCCTGGCAAGCCTGTGGCCCCATCCCTGCCAGGGAATCCCAACTCACCTGAACAATAAATCAGAAAAGCATTACCATTTCAGCAAGACCAGCTACATAAGTACTTCGTTCTGACTGAATAGTTTGCTTCCTTTTGATTTTCATTTGTAGACTTGACATGGCTCACCTTTCTGTCCCGGCCAACCGTCATTCCCCAAATCTCCCGGAGGACCAGCAGAGCCTCTTGGCCCTGCTGGGCCTGGTGTACCAGGAAGACCAGGGAGACCCGGTGCTCCCACAGGGCCAAAACCGGGTAGGCCTGTATCTCCCCTTGAGCCCCTTGGACCAGGAATGCCTTTAGGGTGAAAGATTGTGAAGGAATGTTCACTTGAACTTGAGAGAAATCAAACCACATCTATGATTGGGTGATATTCTGCTGCATCCTCACCTGGCACACTTGGTCCAGGTTTTCCTGGAGGACCGGGGGGTCCAGGAGGTCCTGTTGACTCACATATTGTACATGGCGGGCCTTGAGGTCCAGTAGCTCCACGGTCACCATCAAACCCTTGTTCTCCTTTTCGACCTGGCCATCCAGGTGGTCCTTGTTCACCTGTGAATGTTGTCAACTGTTTGAGACACTGACTAGGCTACTGTTTGGAATATGTCCTAACCTGGAAGCCCTGGGCTTCCTGGATGGCCAGGAATTCCTTTTCTGCCTCTAAGTCCAGGTTGGCCAGGCTGGCCGGGAGGACCAGGCAAAGCATGAAGCACATCTCCAGTGGAACCTTTCCTTCCTGGTGGTCCCGGTAGTCCGGGAATGCCAGGAGGACCATCGATGCTTTTTCCACTAAAACCATGGTCACCTTGATCTCCATTTATACCGCGTGGCCCTATTAGAAATACAAAATGCTACCTAGCTAAAATATCTATAAGCATTTATCAGTAATTTTAAATGATAAATTCTGCCTGACAACCTGCAGGTCCAATCGCTCCGATTCCACCATCATCTCCCGTAATGCCTTTCGGTCCTGGTAGTCCTGAAGCTCCCGGGATTCCATCCCTACCTGGCTCACCTGGAATCCCTATTAAGTTTAAAATGAAGAAATACATGAAGAACTAATAATGTCAAGCAGTTATATGGGTGGGTAGGTCCTGTCCAATGTCTTACCGGGTGACCCAGGTTCTCCCTTGACACCAGGTGATCCCGTCACATTGTCATGACAACATAGTTCCGTGTCACCTAATGACATACAGTTATAAGAGGATTTCTGAATTATAAAAATGTTCCTATAAATTTGAAAATTTGATGCAATGAATTAAAAGTATTCAACCTGGTGGGCCTTTTCGCCCGGGAATTCCTGGAGGGCCCGGATACCCCTGGTCTCCTTTTGGTCCTGTTGGACCATGGCTGCCAGGGAAACCAGGACCTGGGAGCCCCAGAATGCCCGGAAAACCTTTAGGACCAACCATACCCGGGTCTCCTTTGGGACCTGGTCTACCTCCATAACTGGCACCCTAAGAAAATGTGTGAAGTAGCAATTTAAAATAAATGTCATCTTTCGTCATTATGCACCATAATGTGGTAAAGTCATGTCTATTTACAGTATTAAAAAAATACTACTGGTACTTACTGCTGGTCCAGGGTCTCCTGTCAGCCCAGGAGGACCATCAAGTCCTGGTTTACCCACTTGTCCAGGAGAACCAGGATGTCCAGGTTCTCCTTGGTTTCCCTTTTCACCTTTTCGTCATGAAAAAAAAAGTCAGATTTTTTTTTAGACAGACTATGAGTGGTTTTCAATAACTTTGGGTCTACTCACCTTTAACTGTTGCCACAAAACCATCCCCCTTTTGTCCTTTTACTCCTTTTGAACCCACATTTCCTTGAAACCCCTGCAATTTCACACAGAAAGAAAACATATCAAGACTTGGTTGCAGCACAAACAAAGTAAACTAAAAAACATGCAATGGTTTTTTTTTTGGGGGGGGGATCACCAACCAGTGTACCGGTATATTCCCATCTCCCTTCATAATCATCATCATCATCATCATCATCACCATCATTATCAAATATTGTCACACCAAAACTTCACTCAGTGTAAGGCAGTTCAGTGTTTATTCTCAGGTAATTAAAATATTGATCACTATACTAGTGATTATCCCAATTGCCCTCACATGTGGCCCTGTGGGACCCTCTTCTCCTTTTAGTCCTGCGTCCCCTTTCATCCCTGGAGTTCCCGGGAATCCTGGAGGTCCTGGAAAACCAGGCTGACCAGGGGGACCAGGCGCTCCTGGAACCAACTGACATTTACATCCGCCTTCGCAGCCTGCGGGGATCATCGGGAAAATGGGTTAGTCAATATGCTAGTATCGTGCAAATATTTGTTTCTCCGTTCGAGCATTTAGAAACCTTTGTATCCTTTGACGCCTTTGTTTCCAGGATGTCCTAGAGGTCCTCTATCACCTGGGTCTCCTGGTTGACCAGGCTCACAAATATAATCTATGGAATCAAAAATGTAAGGCACTGTCATTTCAACATAGACACATTGGTGTTGGAGTTGTTTCAAATAAGGGCATCATACATACCACCGCATCCTGAATAGATCACACACAAAGCACACTGCGTTAGATGGTGTGATCTTCAAAACACAACTTACAAAATATGACCCGAAGGTGTTTTATACCTGGAGGACCAGGAAGTCCGATGACACCTTTAATCCCGTGGATTCCTTTTCTTCCCTTTGGTCCCGGGAGAGGATTGATTAAATCGTTGAATCTCCCTGGCTCTCCCTTAAAGCCCTTGGGACCTGGGGGTCCCCTTGGACCAGGCACACTCTGTCCATCTAGGCAGTAAGAAGAGGTTGTACAGAGTTAAAGAAAAAACAATCAGGTGTGAGAGACATTTTAATCGATCCTCTTTCTAAATCATGCAGGGGAAATTTTACCAAGTAGAAATTTCTAACCTGTATATGTCAGTCCTTTTGGGCCAGGAGGTCCCCGCATGCCCATTAATCCTGGGTCACCCGGTAGTCCGGGATTTCCCGGATAGCCTTTTTCACCTTTTGCTCCTGTGGATATAATACAATGTGTATTAAAATGTGAGTCCAAGTCTATCCCGGCCAATTTAGGGTGACGGGTGAGGTCCAATCAGGAATGGTCGCTAGTCAATCACAGAGCAAATACAGACAACCAACCATTGACCCTCACATTCCCAGCTGTGGATAATTGAGAGTTTTCACTGAACCTTACATATTTGTTTTTGTTTGTTCGAATCTCACCTCTGAGAGCAGACCCTTTCAAATACTGTGAGGGACCAGGGAGACCTGGATCGCCAAGGTAGCCCTGTTAAATGTGACAAAAGGCAAAATATTTACGGTACAGTTTATTTTTCATTGAATCGCCTCTCAGAGCACATCAACATCGAAAATAGAAGCCTGCAAGCTGCTGAATTAAAATAAAAATAAAAATAACATTCCCAAGGCATGCTGACCTTTGGTCCAAGTGTTCCAATGAGACCTGGAAGCCCCCTCTCGCCTGGTAAACCCTGAATATCAACATATATAAGTTGACCAACTTTAAAGTACAATCTGGATTTTGTTTCTTGTTTATTTCTGGTTGTACCTCAGGTCCCACTGGTCCTGAAGTACCAGGTGACCCCGGAAAACCCTAAAAAGAGGGACAACATGCGAATGTAAGAATATTATTAAATCCGGTGAATTGAGTATACGAGCTGCTCACACTAAAAGAATACCCCAACAAATCAGAACTTTTTTGCTTTGCTCTAGTTTATAAGCGCCACATCTTACACTAACTGTGCTGCCTCCTCTGTTGTGCATGTCTGAGCTTGATGGCAGACGCCATGTAGTCTCTTTAGCGTCACCAAATTAGACTAAAGCTCCAGCTAAACTCTAAAACCCACAAGCAGAGTGAATATATGTCTTTCCATGCTAAAGTAATGGTAGTAATGCTAATTTCCATAAGTCTGTCTCTGGCGTTTCCTATTGTACAGTATATTAGCATGAAGCTAATTTCCTCCTGTAGATATTGTAAATGACTTGCCCGCAATCCAGGAAACCCAGGAATTCCTTCCTCTCCTTTCATTCCTTGACCGAAGGTGTCTCCTCGACCACCCTTTAAAAAATAAATAAATAAATAAAATCAGGTCATAATTACAAAGTCACATTTTTCTGGCTGTGCCAGAAGATTCTAACTCACTGGCTGGCCCTTTGGTCCACATAGTCCAGGATGTCCTCTGTCTCCCTGAAATTCATCCAAACAAAGGAAGGATCGATACGGTTGAAGCGAAATTGATTCAAATGAAATACAATGGTCCACACCTTGTAACCTTTGGGTGGGAGGAAATCTGGGGGAAACTCAATGACTTCTTCTGGTCCTTGTGGACCGGGTGGGCCTTGTTCACCCTGGAAAAGTACATGGAAGAAAAGTGGTGAAGATGCCTTCACCACACATTCACAAACACATCTTCTTTAATAGATTTGTGCTCTCACATCGTCTCCTTTTGTGCCTGGCTCTGGTCTTCCAGGGTCACCCTGCAATAACACACATTTTCGTTTGACCCGATTTGCTTCATGTGGATTATTATTCCCTATTGCAAGCGTTTTAACATGCAATGACTGCATAACAAATTACTCACTGGTGGTCCTCGGACACCTTTATCGCCTCTCGAGCCCTGAGTGGAGCGACAGTGATATTCATGATGACTAAATGGCAGTGGGATTTGTGTTGTAGTTATTATGTTCAATACGGCATATTCACCGGATTTCCAGGTGAGCCTGGAGCCCCATTATGGCCTTTCGGTCCGTTGACTCCTATTGGGCCCTGAATGGATAGAAGTGAATGTATATTGTTGGTAAGAGGGAGCAAGATTGTCCAAAAATCGGTTCTTATTGTATTTTATTATCACACAGGTGAGAGATAACGATGAACAATGGAATCTCCAAAGTCTGGCATACAATGTGGTCGTTCCCCAAAGGGACTTTGTTTTAAATCACATTTTACTGAAGATGTTGGAGATTGTCCGAATCCTTCACATTCATCAACTTGAGAGTTTCCATTGTACCATCAATATTTCAAGTAAATAAATATACAGGTTGACCCGGATCCCCTGGTCGACCGGGATCTCCCTGCAAGAAGAAAAAAAATAAGTAAAATAAATAACGATTCACGTGAATGGAACTAGTGATGAATACACGATCTTACAAGAAGGGATTCTTACAGGAAGTCCAGGAAGGGAATCGGTGTATGAGGGTTCTCCCTTAAGTCCTTTTGGTCCAGGAAACCCCTGACAAGGAGAGAAACTATTACTTCATGCTGTAAATTGCATTTGAGCTGTAAAAGGTTTTCAATGATTTGATACACAAGTGCATTAAACAATGAGATTTTGAATGAGTGCAATGAACTTGTTAGACTTGCTAATTGTGTATAGAATATTGTGGATCACTGCATCCTGACGGTTCTGCACCAGCAGATTCACCAGTTTGCAGATTTTTGCAGTATTACTGTACTTTTATTTTTTTGGCAAATCCCAAATTGTTAAGGGGTTTAACAAAAATGAATAATATGATTTTGTCTGCTGCAAGGGTTTATACTACATTGCAATTGCCTATATCTACCACACGATAGTAGCAAAGAACTACTGATGACTAAATGCCGTGCCTCCAGATCCTTGGCACCAAGGGGAGCACAAAACAGTAACTAGGTGAGTGTATTCTTCAGAGAATATCAAACAAATAAATAAAATAAATGAAAACCCGGACAAATGCCAAACTGCAAATGCGTTAGGTTCACCAGATTGGAAACACTGGTAGCCAGTATGTCAGCAACAACAAATCCCATCCCCTCCTTCTTGCAAAGCTTGCTTTATTTCCAAATGTAATTCTCTACTCACAGGTGGCCCATGCAGACCATCCAGGCCAGGAATACCAGGGACGCCAGGTTGACCCGCAGCCCCCGCACAACCGTCTACCCCAGGCAAACCAGGCTCACCACTTGCTCCAGGATGACCCTAAAAACATGATATTTACCTTCGAAAGATTGTAGAAGAAGGGAGGGGGGGGGGGGGCAGCAGTGGGTTTCCGGAACCAATCTTCACTTACCAATAAACCGTCATGACCAGAAAAACCTGGACTCCCAGTGTTGCCCTAAAATATTCAGCAAAAAAATAAAATAAAATTATCATCAGACCATATTGTAACTAGTTGCTTGAAAAGTTTACCCGAGCTCCTTTAGGGCCTTCTGGGCCTGGCGCTCCCTGTGAGCCCAGCCTGCCTTTCTCTCCAGGCGGCCCATCTCTGCCTAATTGTCCCATTGGCCCGCGAGGTCCTTGCTTGCCTGTTTTACCCGGCAGTCCCTGCAAAGAAAATGGGTCACCCTGGTGGAGTATATTTTGCTAAATTCATTCATCTTCCAAGCCGCTTGATCCTCACTAGGGTCGCGGGGGGTGCTGGAGCCTATCCCAGCTGTCTCCAGGCAGAAGGCGGGGGACACCCTGAATCGGTTGCCAGCCAATCGCAGGGCACACAGAAACGAACAACCACTCACACTCACACTCACACCTAGGGACAATTTAGAGTGTTCAATCAGCCTGCCACGCATGTTTTTGGAATGTGGGAGGAAACCGGAGCACCCGCAGAAAACCCACACAGGCCCGGGGAGAACATGCAAACTCCACACAGGGAGGCCGGAGCTGGAATCGAACCCGGTACCTCTGCACTGTGAAGCCGACGTGCTAACCACTGCACTACCGGGCCGCCCTATTTTGCTAAATTGTCCAATTTATTTTATAGTACTTAAAATTAGTTCCACACACACATTGTAAAAAATAAAATAAAATAAAATAAACATGGATTTGAGTGTCGGTAACGACAAGCTAGGAAACACTGGTGTCAAAAAATCGATTGATGGTTGTTCTACTTGGTCAGGAGTTGGCAACCCCCGGTTCTTTAGCGCCGCCCTAGTGGCTCCCTGGAGATTTTTCAAAAATGTTTGAAAATGGAAAAAAGATTGTAGAGGGAAATATATATTTTTTGTTTTAATATGGTTTCTGCAGCAGGACACACATGACTTAACGTTTTACAATACTGTCAAAATGTGTAGAATAAATATTAAATGTCAACATTTTTTGTCAACGAGAATTTGCGTCATTGCCTGAGACGCACGTTTCTATTAGCAGGACCGGCACAAAAGATTACAAGTTTCCCAAAGGATCGTTTAGTCGTCTACTTTCAACAAATATCTTGAGCTAATGAAACAATGTCGCAGGAGCCGACTGAGTGGTGAATATTCATTTTCCTCAGTTTGACATATTTACTTACTGATTAACTAAGTTTATGAGACACTTCTTACCCGTGCACCTTTGGCAGGTAGGCATTGACATACGGAGCAGTTTCTCCCTTCACATGGACCCTCAAAATTCCCCTGAAAAAGGACAACAAAAATACATCTCAATTAGAAGCTACTAATGAGTAAGATGAAGAGACAGAATGTTTTTGTGCGAGGATCATGCAAACAACATGGCCAGAGTGCATCAGGCAGAGGCCTCACATAAAGTTCATGTTTGGGCCGTTCCTCTCTCGGTCGACAGCTTCTGCAGAAATACCTCCAACAGGTCGTCGGTGAAGCGAATGGCCAAATAAGGACCCTGACCTTGATGAGAGCTGCGGAAGCTTTATCTTTCCCCAAATAGTTTCAGAGGCTGCAGACAACCCACTCGACACCTCCGAAGGCAAAACGGTTCCCACAAATACGGAGAAATGTTTTGCCAAAAGCACAAAATATTTGGAGGAGTTTATACACGAGAAAGTGAAACCGATCTCACATATTCCTTTGCGGTCATGAGCTGTGCCATTAATTGAATTAATTGAATATTTACTGCAGTGACTAAAATCAAGCAGCCTCAGGCTAACACTCGCTTTGTTGTTTTAATGGCCAAATGCCAAAACCTTCGAAGGAAGGCAAAGGAAAAAGCCACTCGAGTTTGGTGAGGATGTAAGAATTCATTTTTCAGTGTTTCACACAGTGGCCTTGGTGGAGGCGAGTCACAGAGAGTCATTTTTGTATCACTATTTCTTGCCCATTACTGTATAATGTCTTATTACTGACCCATTCAAAGCTCCAGCTTCTTCTTTATTATAATTTCAAACATACATACAGTACAAAGTAAAATTTTCCAAGTAAATTTACAATACGGGCCAATAATATTCTCATCGGAATTGTTTACATCGAATTATGAACTACAGATCTTTTCAAAAACTATGAAAAGCCTGCCTGACATCAATAAACGAATGATATTTCACCAATTGTCCAGAAAAAAGGGAAAGCGCATTTTTATGCAGGTACAGGTACAAGGCACCCTCTGACCTTTGTACGGTTTTTTTGTTCCTTCTACTTATCCTGTTTCAAGATGGTCCCATGAACTTGAATGGCAACCTGCGCAGACGCGATAAGCACATAGACAGCTCCCAGGACAGTTTCAAGCTCCTTCCAGTATTAAGACTAAACAGGAACAAGGTCGGACGTGGACGGAACTGTCAACACCAGCTGCAACTTGGTGTTTCTGTAATGATTGCACTCCTGTATGTAATTTTCACTCACCTACACACACACAGTCAAACAAGTTCAGTGTGTCTTCAACAGGGTTGGACACAGCCATGTATTAGATTCCCAATAAATGAGCGGGCGAGCGGGGAGATCCTTGGGTGACATGCAGACCAGAATTGAGTCTCCTGTCTCCTCCTTGTGTTTTATGTCCATCCATCCATCCATCCATTTTCCGAACCGCTTGATCCTCACTAGGGTCGTGGGGGGTGCTGGAGCCTATCTCCGGGCAGTAGGCGGGGGACACCCTAAATCGGTTGCCAGCCAATCGCAGGGCACACAGAAACGAACAACCATTCACACTCACACTCACACCTAGGGACAATTTAGAGTGTTCAATCAGCCTGCCACGCATGTTTTTGGAATGTGGGAGGAAACCGGAGCACCCGGAGAAAACCCACGCAGGCCCGGGGAGAACATGCAAACTCCACACAGGGAGGCCGGAGCTGGAATCGAACCGGGCACCTCCGCACTGTGAAGCCGACGTGCTAACCACTGGACTACCGGGCCGCCCTGTGTTTTATGTCTGAAATTGATGGACCTGACAGTCCCGTTGCATAATAAACACACCCACATTCAGTATGGCATGTAACCGTTTTACAGTTTCAAGATTCCCACCATTACCACCCTTTGCCTTGATTTGACACACAATAAATCTTTGGCGGTTCATCTGAAATCAGTTGCAGTCCACACAGATGTAACTCTAAGCGCCTATCTGGAAAAAACTTGGGTCACACGTATCTATCTCAAGGCTTGGTGCTAAAACTGTCCAAGGCCTTGTTTTCGGCATAACGAAATGAGTTCCCGGAAAAGGTTTTCATTTCATGTCGCCGGTTGATAAGATTGTGAGTGAATCAATTGCACGGCTTGATAGTGTAGCGACACATTTGGAAAGTTCCGTGGATGCTTCAAGTTGTTTATGCTTGCTCTCATTGCACAGCTGCCCTCACTGCATGGCCTGGTTTATAAAAATCCAGCCATAACACAGAAATAAAGTTTATGTCGTACATTAAAACTGACTTGCAACATCTGTCACGGAGATGCTTTACAAACATAAATGTAGATGACATCATTGAGGAGAGATTACGAAAGAAAAACTGACTGGTGGTTGGGTTATCCCCCCTCACCTCCCCAACCCCGCGCAGGTCGCTATTCGAGATTATGATACATTGCAAGGCGACTATAATATATTCCTACTCGGTGACAGAAAACTGTAAAGACATTAGAGTGCAGCGTGGTACAATTAAAGAGTCATAGCATTGTGTCAGATTTATAGCGGGCTGTCGTCGTAGTGCAGCCGTTCCATTGGTGAGGAATTTGCATTTACAGGCAGCGGTTACAGGAAATGAGAGCAGGGTAATTCTTACTGCATCAAGCTGCTGCGCAGCGACGAGCAGGACGAGGATCCACCTGCAAAGATAATAGATTGCAATTCAAATGAATGCACAGTATATCTTACTGCCAATAGAATCCAAGACAACTGATCATCCTTGAGTTATTTTGAACATCTTTTGAAACTGAGGAAACCCAGTTGGTTGTGTTGGCCACATCTGCCTCACATTGAACACCCACACTCTACCCACTGCCATCTGGATGCATGATTGAATGGATGAAAAAATCGAAATGGATTAGATAGCCTTTGGGCAAAGAGCTATTCAAACAGTAGACTGTAGAAGGGCCTATTTGCTGTTGATCCAGCCCGTAAAATTACAAGTGTACAGATGTGTTGATCGCCTGCATAAACATTAGAGAAGTGTGTTTAGGATGGTTGTGATACAGTTTAAAAGGCACAGGTGTCAAACTCAAGGCCCCGGGGTCAGATCTGACTCGCCAGATCATTTTATGTGGCCCGCCAAAGCAAAGTATGCGCATCGACTTGATGCTTCTTGCTAAAATATCAAAATTGCCAATTGAGTTCACTTCTAAAAACGTTGAGCTATCGCAAGCAATTTGTTACCAATCATTCTTTCAAAATAAAAGTTGTAGTACTTGAACAAATCGTTTTTACCGGGCTCTCTCTCTCTCTCTCTCTCTCTCTCTATATATATATATATATATATATATATATATATACTGTATATATGTGTGAATGAGTGGTTAGCACATCCGCCTCACAGTCCAGAGCTGCAGGGTTCGATTCCAGGCCCCGGACTTCCTGTGTGAAGTCTGGAATTTGGAATGCGTGAGGAAAGCAGTGTACCCGGAGAAAACCCACGCAGGTACGAGGACAACATGCAAACTGCTAACATGCTGCCCAGCGGGCTAATTGAACATTCGAAATTTCCCCTAGGTGTGATTGTAAGTGTCAACGGTTGGGAACAGAAAAAGTTTGGGTTTCACTTGCGACTTATTTTTGAAATGAAAACAATTGGTTTGAATGAAGATAACACTAAATGAATGAATAATTCAGACACAACATTGTTTACATGGTCATGTGGTTCTTCCAAAAATTAGATTTCTATGTGACATAAAAAGTTTGAATATGAGTACTCACCTGATTGCACACCATGTAAAAGCTGCACACGAGGAACTCATGTTGGCCACCATCTGAACACGTCAGTGAACTCAACACTTGCACCTGTGACAGATACAATGTATGAACCACATAATTAATAGAATCCTGAAAGCCTTCTTCGGTGCAGCACAAGAAATAAAACAAAGTTATAAAATGTCGCTCCCTTCACCTCAGCAGTCCCCATTTTAACCAGTGACAAAAAAAAAGTTCATCATGCTTACCCCAAATTTAGACGCCCAAAGTCATTGTAGGCAGAACGATGGCACAACAAGATGCAGTCTAACTGCTGAAAAGTAAAAAAGTCTCGCCGCCAGATGAGGACAAGCGTGTAGTTTTTGGGGCTGGGCGTCATGTGCGTACCTCCCCTCTCTCAAGGTCACGCAATGAAGGAGTGTGAAAATGAATGTCAAAGCAGCTTGCACGACGCCTCGCAGTCGCAGCATCCAGGCGAGCAGACGTGGATGCCCACATCGCTGCTGACGGCTCCTCTCGTGATTTGTGTGGAGAGACAGAAAAAAAAAAAAGTCATGGGAACAAGAGGGTTGCTGCTTCCTCTGATCCTGATTGCTGCGGTCTTGACGGACACTGTTGCCAAGAAGGTAAGATGATTTGACAAGTGCAACATTCCTTTGAAAAACATGACATTAGACCATAAGAAAAGTTTGTACATTTTCCTCACCTTTGTCAAATGTGTATTCCCCCGTTGCATAAATTGTCAGCCTTGACTTTTGGTGTGTTTGCAACAAGCGTGCTTGCCAACATCTTGCGTCCTGACGAGGAGAGTTTGTTTGTGCGACTGTAAGCATGCAAAATGCTCTTCGGCACACCGTGTTGGTGGGCCTTTATGCGAGAGTTCTTTGGGGGCAAAGGACAGAATGTTGAATTAAACAAAACAGTCATCTGAACCAGCGCTTCCCAGCACTTAATGCACAGGTGACAAACTCAGGCCACGGGGGCCAGATCCGACCCATGGCATCATTTTTATGAGTGTAAACGAACGGGCACATTAAGGGTGCAATAACCAAGCAGATCACGAGTCTGCGCACCGGGGGCCAGCTAGAAGGGCTTACGTCGAGACTGGACGTTCGGTGATTGGATTAGCGCCTGCTAGAGGGCGCTATCACTGCATTTTAACCTAAAACGGCCGAAGAAGAAGTCAAGTCAATCTGGTTGCTGAACTACTTTCCACACAATTTTCAAAACGAACCTTCCACGAAAAGCTGGATATTGTGCGAAGAGTTCGCCCAACTCCTGCGCTAGCTAGCCTGTCCCAGCAAGGAAACGGGGTTGTCCGTCATTTTCAGACGAGCAATTATGAACGCTACCCGTGGCTCACAGCCTCTGAGAAACGCTGGGAATGGCTATTGCTTGCAACGGACCGATTTGGTGTTTGAAGCCACACTGGATTTACCCATTTAAGTTGTTTTACCAAGGCAACAAGGAAACATCAGAGCACGGCTGGGCACTTACAAACTACGGTGCGTTTAAAAACGTTTGGGAACACTCGTGTAGATGTGCAGCTCAGTGAACAGGCACTACAGTGTTGAGTAAATGAATTGTATTTTACATTTCGTCCTGTCATTTTATTTCGTAAGTATTAAATTAATGGTAACGAAATAAAATGACAAAGATACAAAATGTATCAAATAAATCTGCTCACCTGCAATTTATAGTCACCTTCGTGCACTAAAGTTCGTTCTCAGCTGCTCAACATCGTCAGTTATTTGCTGTTGTGTAGCCGATTCTCGAAATGCGAATGATCTGTTTGCTTTATTTTCAAAGAATAGTTTGTTTTGATATTGTTTGGTTGGTGTTTTATATGAAACTGCGACATTGCGCAATTTATTGGACAGACTTGTTTATTAAGATCACACAGCGTAATTTGAGTGGCATTTTATTTAGTATTTTTAAATCATCTTTTTATTTTTGACAATATCTATAAATGTAGTTTCCTGCTCATAATTGTGAATGCATACTTGATGGTTTTAAATGCTCCTGAAATTAAGTGCAGCTTGACGAGCCTATACAGTATTGTGTTAATGTATGTGACGTCACTGAAGGCCTAAGGTTGAAATGCACGGTCGGCCACTGAGTCAATCAGACGCATTGATCACTCATATGAGAATTTTGGGGTTGCAGACGAAGGTGTGACACTTGACTGTGCAATGTCTTTCAGTGTGCGTGCAGAGGAAGGTCACCGTGTCACTGTGCAGGGGTCAAAGGCAACAGGGTGAGTGAAGTATCTCGTGTACGTTTTTAGTATGGGTTGTACATGGTAAGTCACTGATGTGGGGTAGCATTAGGCATGCACAGGCAGTATTTTTTCATCAAGTCTCATTTTTTTATACATCTCCTCATGTTTAGCTTAATGCAACACACACACACACAGACACACGAACAGGAATTTGTTTCTCAGCATTCTTTTTTTCATACCTTATCAAGAGCGACCAGATGGAGTCATACATACAGTCCAAACAAAAATTCTGTGGTTTAGAGCCCTTTAGACTCACATTTTAAGAACCACAGCAGACAGTGAGACTAGAATCTGGACAGAATGACAAGAAGAATCATCTAAACCCAACCGCTCCCAAAGCTCGTCCTGGAATCTGACAAAAAAAAAATATTATTGAAAAAAATTTACAATAATAATTAAGAGATTTTACTGTATTGAAATAGTGGCTTCTCAATATATCCTAATTCTTCTTGCTTTTGATCTTGTCCAGATGGATTATCGTACACATCGGAACAGTACTTGCTGTTTTCACATAACAGCATCTATGAGTTCATGAAACTAAAATGTCAAAATAGAAATGATGTCCCGAGTCGTAGCTGCTTATTATTTTGCATTATTTTTAACCTTGTCCTGACAGACCACTTTATTTTTTTCTCGAAAAGCTCTTATTTGGATGCATTTTCTATTGCGCTTGTCCTCATTACAAGCGTTGGGCAAAAGGCAGGGTTGCGCTCTGATCTGGGAAAAAACATTTGAGACCTCAAAATATCCCCTGCAGGGCGACAGGGGTTCTCCGGGAAGCATCGGTTCTCCAGGACCAGAAGGCCGGAAAGGCAGCATCGGACATGCTGGGCCAAGCGGACCAAAGGTACACATCAGCCTCATTTCAATCCTACCAAAATAACACCATATCTACTGTAACTGTTTGTTAAGACCAGCATGGGAATCATAATTGTGGTCTGTATTTGGCAGGGCGACACCGGGCCTGACGGTCCTGTAGGCCTTGCAGGAGATCCGGTAACAAAATACAACACAGCCAGCTGTCTGTTTATCGGACATCTAAAGATATAATAAGACACATTATTGTATGTTTGTGGTGTGTGTTACAGGGTCCCGATGGCAAAGAGGGATTTGCAGGCTCGCATGGTTTGCCGGTGCGCCTTAACTCTTGTTTATTTACCTCATGCGTTGCTGTGTTTGTCTCCGGATTGATTGTGTGTTTATGCGTGCGTCTTCATTCACAGGGCATTCCGGGTCTGCAGGGCCCACCTGGGCCACCAGGGGCTCCGGGCTGCAATGGAACAGATGTGAGAAAAGGGTTCTTGCTCACATCGTTTCTGAGAAATGGAAAATGAAACTAAAAAATGTTGACATTATTATTATTATTTGTTAGGCTGTCCACTTCTTTGCCTTTCTATGACTCCTCCAGTCTCTCTCTGTCTGTGTTCAAAGTCAACAAACTTACATTTCAGGCAGTGGAACGATTATCCAAGTGACAAATGTGCCTTGGGGGAGGTTTTGAAATGCTCTCGTGAGAACCGCAGTGTCGCTAAAAATGATTTGAAAATATTTTTGTTTTAGGGAGAAGATGGATTACCTGGTCCTCATGGTGCCCCTGGACTTGATGGACTGCCTGTAAGATGTGATTTATGCAGTAATGATACCTCTGAAGTCGAACAAATTCCATATTTTTTTCCCCCATCAAAAATGATACAAACATGTTTCAAAGCGTACAACATATTGAGAGCGACAGCAATACATGAGACAATATGCACAAACATTGTTTACAGTTCACCAATCTATTTGTGCTTCCAGTTAAAATTATTTATTTCCCCAAATTTTAACTTATCATCTCACAACATGCATCGATAATCATGCCCAAAGCTATTGTTTATGAAAATTAATCTATACCCGTCGGTTTCTGTTGATTTAACATTCAACTTAAGCTGACCTTGAAGTACTGTTGCCCTCATTCCTGCTTTCAGTCTTCTTCCAAATTCACATCGTGCAAAACTTTAGTGTGCCGCCATCTTGTGGCCAAAAATGGTACACCGAAAAATCTACACGGCCCACAACAAAATAGCGTTAGAACTCGCGATATTCGATACCATTTTTTTCAGACCGACACCAGTAGAATTATTTACTCTGAACACCTTCCGTATCCGGGAATACCAATATAACTAGTATGTTTGATACATAATATTTCCATTAACACAATGACAGATAATTCAAAAAAACCTTCTGACTTTCTGACACACACGATGATTTGCCGAAGTGCCAAACGGCCACAGTGTACCGCCAACCACTAGCAGAGAGGACTCATTTCATGTCAAATTCTGAATTGTCCGACTTCAGAGGGTATTTTGAGTTTTTCAAAACACGTTTGTCTTAGGTCCCAAGACTTACGATAACCGTTAAAGTAT
Source organism: Hippocampus zosterae (assembly GCF_025434085.1). Taxonomy (NCBI): domain Eukaryota; kingdom Metazoa; phylum Chordata; class Actinopteri; order Syngnathiformes; family Syngnathidae; genus Hippocampus; species Hippocampus zosterae. The sequence goes on along the minus strand of NC_067465.1, from coordinate 2,962,297 downwards.
GCATTTAATATTGAAACTTGACTCCCAATGTTTGATTCACAGGGTCCTCCAGGGCCTGCTGGACCAAAGGTAATAAAATGCATGCTAAACACTTTTTATACAAGTGTTTACCTTGGAAAAGTGTAAAAGTGCCCAGGACTGCCCTTTTGAAAGTTTGTTGGCAGGATCCTCCCTGATGTGTTAAAAAAATAAAATAAAAGATGATGAAAATTCTAATAACATGACACGGCACTTTCAGGTGAGACTCCCTCGAGCTCCCTGAGCTCATTTTGGAACAAATTCAAGTGGGACGAATAACTTGCTTCAATATTAGCTTTGAAAGTTGCTACTACGAGTGTAGCTAAATCGCCCCTTCAATCACACCTGGAGGAAGGCATGAACTGTAAAAAAAGAAAATAAAAACGGTACTTTCAGACAGCTGCTGCCACTGTCACAGACAGTTCATACCATATGTGTGTGTGTGTGTGTCATATTTTTTTGTTTTGCATATGTTCAATAAAGACATTAACAAAGAAAACCTTCAAACAACCTTTTGGGCCCCTCTGTAGGGTCAGTCTGCAGTATCAGTCGGTGTAACTCTGGGACCACCAGGACTTCCTGGGAGAAAAGGAGAACCGGTAAATGTTTTCCTTGTACAAGGGTATTAAAATTGCGACAATTTGAGGTTCTCTTCTCTGAACGGATGTATGTTGGGATGGATTTCTTAGGGAGAGCCAGGTTTCCAAGGAAAACTTGGACCCAAGGGAAAATCAGGTCAACGTGGCCCTGAAGTGAGTAAAATGCTATGCTTGCGTCGAGCTCAATTAAAACATCATGTGTTACAAATTTAATCTGATTTTTTTCTGTTTTCGTACCAGGGGCTTCCAGGCCCTGCAGGGATTCCGGGATCGAAGGTAATATTGCATATTTTTATCCCACAAAATTGTATGGGTGAATACTGAGGTATTTTGTTTTGTTTTAGGGTCAAGGAGGCATAGGTATCCCAGGACCAGCTGGGCCAAAGGTAGTTTATGATTATTATATTATAAATGTGGATTCTTGCTGGTCATGGTCCCTACCCCCGTTTTTAATGGTGTGGTTTTTAGTTGTAATATCACAATTCACCACTAGATGGCGCCACTTGGAATGCCACATTACAAGCAACACCATTAACCTTTACAACGTGATTATTTTTTTTAAAACAAAATCTAATTGGTTGGATTCGCCACTAAGAAGTAATATTTGTCCATTTATTCAGGGGATACAAGGCCCTCCAGGCCCACCTGGATCACCGGGTCGGATTCGGCAGTACCTCACTGAGAGTCTTGTGTTAAAGGTGAGTGAGTAAAAGTCAATGTACATGTCACAGTAGACATGAGTAGCCTGCACATATTTAACGGATGTATTGCTCACAGCTTGGTGTAGAACTACAAAGATTATAAGTCATGCTGGCATACTTTTTAAGGGCAATAACTTATACATTTGATTTGGTTGTCAGGGTGCGAAAGGAGACCAAGGAGATACCGGAGAAAAAGGCTGCAAAGGTCCCCAGGTAAGTTTCCTGAGTAAAACTGACAAATGTGTTGCATTAGTCTCATAGTCTTAAAAATTTAGTACTTGTAGTAGTACTAGTACAGCAGTAGTTTTCGTAGTTGTATGTCTGTACAACATATTTATAAGCTTTCTTTCGGTTTAAATGTCACAATTCTGTTCATTTGTTTTTCGGGGTTGACAAAATAGTCCTTCATAGTTATTATAGTATGTTATGTTCAGAATTTTTGTGCATGAAATTTTCTCTCCAGGGAGAGCCCGGAGATGGCTACTTCACAAAAGGAGCAAAGGGGGACAGAGGCCAAGTGGGTCCCGAAGTAAGTAACGTGTACACCATAGCGCATCGCTTTGATTAGTTTTTTTAAAAATGTATTTCTACATGTATTTATTTATGTATTACGCGCATCCGTTAAAAAATGTAGGACAGCAGAGGGCAGTCATGTGCAGCACTAAAATAAATGGGCTATGTAGGTCCTCATTTTAAAGAATGTGTCACATGTCATTAAATGACCAGCGGACAGAAATATTCTCATTGCGAATTTAACGTCTTTGAAGGTCATCACCTTTACAAATGTGAACAAGAATGTGTCCAATGTAATATTGGTGAGGCCATGCACCTCCTCCGTGGCAGACTCTGTGAATAATGCAACAGAGGTCCTCCTCAGTCGTTATTGGGTTTTTGATGACTGGCATGTAATGTGTTCGCACCAAAAAGAACTTTAATGGGAAAATAAATGAATGCATGCCGGCGGCGCCGGAGCGACTGTTCCCTTTCGAGCACACACAAGCTAATGATTGAACGCATGGACCCAATGTCCTGACTGGACTTAATTGTCCTTGCAGGGAAAGATGGGGAAGGATGGCGAACCTGGACAAGCAGGATTTATGGTAGGGATACTGTTTGCACATCGTGGTTATATTGAGTTGATTATAACGTATCGTTGTGTTTAGGGAAGGCCTGGACCGAGAGGTGATCCAGGTTATCCTGGAACAATGGGAGGAACGGTCAGTAATCACTTATTGTCCCTATATAATTGGAGTTTTTTTTTTTAATGGGTTGCCATGTTTTATTAAAATCTATGACCCTGTGTGCTGTCTTTTTAGGGTGCAAAGGGGGATCGAGGTCAAACTGGTCCACCAGGGGAAACAAAGGTAATTGTATTTTTCTAATTTATGACATTTTATCTTCACTGTATTGTCAATTTAAAACAGTTTCCAAGTGTTCTAATAAGAAGTGCGGATGTAAAAAGTCAACACCCCCATGTTCAAGTGCCAAGTTTTTATGATTTTTAAAAAACATTTATAAATCATATGTATTTATGTGTGTATAGAATAATGACAAATTCAAAACTTTGTGTTTTTGAAATGATTATTATGCAGATTGTGGAACCCATCAATGTCCTGCTGAAAGGATACATTGGGGAGCTAGGTGATCCAGGCCAACCCGGACTTGCTGGACGCCAAGGTAAATGACCACATAGAAATATACGTGCAAAAGGTGAAATTGCTATGAAAACATACAATTTTTTTTTTAGGCCTTGTAGGATTTCCTGGACCTGACGGGCCGCCAGGTGTTTCCCCCAGTCAAGCAAGTTACAATGCAAAAGTATTGGAACATCTAGCTACAGGAAGTGAAAATCTAAGAAAATAGCGTAGCGCCACCTTTTGCGGTCACTCTTAAGTGGTTATCAAAGGGCTGTGTTCCAAAACTTTTGCCCATGTGCGTAACAAGACGTTCCTAATCGCCATCCACTACGTTTTCCACACAGGAGATTCATCTGATCTACAAGGGCCACGGGGTCATGATGGGCCTCAGGGTCCCAAAGGTGATACTGGCGACCCGGGCTTTCATTATCCAGGACCCTCTGGTCCCGACGGGGATCCTGGTGAACCAGGTCCTCCAGGAGATCAAGGCCCACCTGGAGTTCCTGAAGACAAAGGTATGCGAATGCTCAATTTAAATGTCACCACAAAACATGAACTGTATCAGATTTTTCTTTGAAAACAAATTTGATGAAGTTAACACGATGATTCTAATTGCAATTTGTTCCAGCAAATACATTAGCGCGCTTTGCTTATAATGTTTCACTCCAGCCACTCAACTCGACAAACCTTCCACAAGAGGGTTAAAAAAAATTACTTAATTTGATTTTTTGCTTAACTCAGTGTTTATAGCACTTATGTGAAACAATTATCGCTAATCTCTCTCTTTAGTACCATAAAGTATCAGCAGCAGAGCATTTACCGTACAAGCAGACAGACGTTACTTCCCATAGCATACATTCTAACTGACGTGTTGTTGCCATTAAAACTTAAAAATGGGAAAGTGTCATTAATAAGCGGCGTTATTGATCATTCTCTCCACGTGTTAATACATCTTGTTGTTGCTTGTAGATAAAAAAATATTCAAAGGTCTGCCGGGGATGAAGGGAGTCAGGGGTGTGCCCGGGCCAGTCGGATATGACGGGACGCACGGAATGAAAGGTGGGGGAGAAGCATTGTTTGAATCTCTTTCGACCTGAAATTTTCATCTCTTTAATTTCTTTGCTGATAGCCGCTTACTGCTCAGGGCAGTTGATGTGTCGGAAACATTCAAGTTCACAAAAGTCTGATTTGAAATGAATGTCATGTTATGTCATGAAAAAAAAACAACATTTCCAATTATTCCCATGGCTGCAGGGGAAAAGGGCGGGACCTGCACTGATTGTACAAGAGAAGGAGAACCAGGTCCACCAGGACCACCAGGTCCACAAGGATTTCCAGGTAAAAGTAACTGATTATTGCACATCGTAGTAGCATGAAGTACCTAGGCTCAAAGGTCTTATTGCAAATGCAATTCCCTGCTATCCATTAAGCAATCACGTATTCAATCGATTGTTATTTAAAAATTATTTTTAACAAGTGCCAACGTTGGAGTTGCCATCACATGGATGTGACTCAACTCCCTTAACTGTCATGATGCTGCTCTTCTTTAGATTCAAAACTAGTTGATACTGAATCAACAGTACCACTGAGTCTTGTCCTCCATTTTGCCTCAATCAGTTAACGACTACCTATCAAATTCCTAATAATCAGTTCATCGATCATCCATTTATTACAACCCATCTCCAGCCAGTGTAGAACGTAATCCTACAGTATTTTCACCTTTCTCTTCATGGTACTGTATGTATATTGCTCAGGATTTAATCAAGGACCAGGAGCTAAAGGTGACCCAGGTTTCCCAGGAACTCAGGGCTTCCCTGGATATCCGGTAAGAAAAATTGGATCTATATTGCACTTAAGAAAAAAAGGGGGGCTCTATTTCTGTTTTTGTTTTTTTTTTTTAATGTTGCCTCATTATTGCCATTCCTCTGCCAAGGGTCCTATTGGCATACCGGGTGCTCCTGGCTTCCCTGGACAAAAGGGAGAGTCATATTCCGATTTCAGAGCAGGAGTAAAGGGCGAGAAAGGAGACACGGGGTATGCTGGAAGGCCCGGACAGGATGGGCACCCTGGGTCTCCAGGATTGTTCGGTCTCAAAGGTGTCCAAGGCCTTCCAGGGGATTCGGTGAGAACATTTTGACCTGGAGACCTTATAATTTTTTTTTCAAACTATTAACATCCTACAATTTGAGTCCCTTACACAGCAAGCTTTTTTATCGACCCTTTAGTATAGCAGCGATGGAGACAAAGGTTTTCCTGGTCCACCAGGGGATTTGGGCAGGCCAGGACCACAAGGATACCCTGGAGCAGTGGGATATGGGCCTGTTGGATCGACAGGAACTAAGGGGAATTTGGGGGTACCTGGTTTCCCTGGGCTGTCTGGAATTCCAGGTGTATAAACATTTTGATACGAATGCATGAATCTGAACGACATCATCGTCACATCTCTTCTCTTATGCTACCATGGCAGGCCAGAAAGGAGAACCAGGCATCATTCACGCAAAAGATTTTCCTGGACCACCTGGTTTTCCAGGTCAACCAGGATTATCAGGAAGGAAAGGTCATGTAAAATTTGTATGCACTAAGAAATGTGCAGTAGCTGATGAAAGAGTCATTCACTCAGACTAAGACAAACACATTTCCAGGTGTTCCAGGCCTTCCTGGTTTCATAGGCAGCCCAGGCCCCGTGGGACAGAAAGGGGAAAAAGGTGGTGAATTATATCCTGGACAACCAGGGTCCCCAGGAGAGAAAGGTTGTGTATACTGCATGCACCCATATTTGCACATATAACAACAGTACTGAACTACAGGTACTGTATGTGTGTGTTATATAGGTGACAAGGGGTTGCCAGGTGTCCCTGGTCTCCCAAGTATCGGTTTTCCTGGTCTTCCAGGTCAACATGGCCCTCCTGGTCCTCCAGGAATGAAGGTCAATCACAAAAGCAAATTTTAAATCTGAACAGATACTGTGAGACTGTGTTAACGCAAGGTGAATTAAGGCTCGATTTCTTTTTGTATATCATGTTCAGGGTGACGGTGGCTATGGACAGCCGGGACGCAAGGGCCAATCGGGCCTTCCGGGGAATGATGGAGCTCAAGGGTCTGGAGGAGATCCTGGAATTCCTGGCTTACCGGGGAACCTGGGATTACCAGGAAATCCAGGGCCACCAGGAGAAAAAGGTTCTAGCAGACCGCGTACCAAATGAGCTGCAAATCGAAAACAACACAGCCTCAATTATCTGCTGCTTCCATGGTACGTTCAGGAAATAAAGGGGAAATTGGACGACCGGGACCTCCGGGTAATAAAGACTCATGTGAGTCTCTTCCTGGATCAGCGGGGCCACCAGGACAAGATGGTGCTCCAGGACTACCAGGTAAGTGTCCTTCTCCAAAAAGACACGATGAACAAATATCCCACAAGTTGCTGTTTTTGTCTTCGTTGCACAATGACAATACTTTAGTGTTCACCTGATCACCAATGTGTTCAGTCTTTTCACCTCCCTCATTCTAGGACCCGAGGGGCCGTCAGGTGAAAAGGGTAACAGGGGATTCCCTGGGTTAGGAAAACCTGGCCGCGCAGGCGAGCCTGGTTATCCCGGGCCTACGGTACCAGGTCCCAGTGGGGTTACTGGATTAAAAGGAATTAAGGGACAAAACGGGCTACCGGGCCAACCAGGTAGGCTATTTTGCTATTTTTTTTACATCAACATGCTCAGCTGCTTATAAGAATTTCCCCCAGGCGTTCCATCTGCAATACCTACAGATCATTTTTAATCCACTTGGGTTTTCTCAGGACTGAGAGGAGACCCTGGACCAGATGGGTTACCAGGATTCGGACCACAAGGATTTCCTGGAGTTATAGGACAACCAGGCCAAATCGGTATACAAATGAACTTGACTTAACTTGACAAACGGGTCGACCTGGACTCTTCAGGGGACTTGTAAATTAATTGAGGTTATCGATCGTGTCACACAAATGTTCACACCGCCGCTGAGTTGAATTGCACCCGTGCTGCTTATATGGAAGTTAACTTTATAGTTGACTGTAAGTGCAGCTTTTCTTCTCAATGCTTACTTGGCTTTTTGGATGGATTGTTTACAGGTGAGCCTGGTCATCATGGAAAAAAAGGTGCCAGGGGTCCTCCAGGAATGACTGGGGACCCAGGACCCAGGGGTCCTCCCGGAGGTCCATCGCCATTGCCTCTAGAAGTTTTTGGCTCCCTTGGGGAGCCTGGTCTGGCAGGTGACTGAATTTATTTACTCAATGTATTTGTGCAACATTTGATGTTGGAACTGTACTGTGTCAGGTGACCCTGGACCAGTTGGTCCCTGGGGAGATCCTGGAAGTATTGGAGCAAAAGGATTAAAGGGAAATACTGGCGCGCCAGGCAGGCCTGGGGAAAGAGGTGCATATATATTTTTTTTAATATTCAATGCACACAAACCTGACTACAATACCATTTTTTAAAATGATATGTTTTCTGCCCAGGTCCCCCCGGTGACCCAGGTATTCCAGGATTCTTGAAAGGAAGTCCTGGACCTGCTGGGATACCAGGAGACACAGGACCCCAAGGCCATACAGGTATAAGTATAAATTGTAAATATGACCTCTCATTTAATACCGTATCGGGTACATCTATCTAATAGGAAGTGTACATATGTACTATTGTTCATATGATGTAATGCTCAAATAGGATCAAAAGGATTAAAAGGAGACCAGGGAATCCCCGGAGGTCTTGGCACAAATGGGGCACCAGGTCCAAGGGGTTATAAAGGAGAAAAGGGAGAACCAAACTATTATGGGTATGGCCCACCTGGGCCGATTGGACAAAAGGTGAAAAAAAACAAGACACTCGACTTTTTGTCCTGAATCAAAAGCATGTGTCGATAAGAAATAATGAATGTTCATTGTCCTCAGGGAGAACCAGGATTAAGCAACACATCTACACTGAAGGGAGAAAAAGGACAGCCTGGTATCGTTGGATCACCGGGTTTGCCAGGATTTAATGGACTCAAAGGAGAACCAGGACCCACTGGACAAAATGGTGGTAACCATTCGCAATAAAACACGAGGGCCCTGAGCCCTTGACTTGCTAACAATGGTCAACCGTATTTTTTTTTTCCAATCCGACTGTTCCAGGTTCGCCTGGATATCAAGGACCAAGAGGTTCAGATGGACCTCAGGGAAGCAAAGGACGGCGAGGACCAAATGGACCGCCAGGCAAAGTCGATTGACATGTCTTCAGACTGATGGATCCGCATTGCATTTATAGTATTATATTAACTTTTGTTTTTCATGGTCTTCAGGTCCCGAAGGCCCACCAGGTGGTTTTGGTCCTCAAGGCCCCAAAGGCAACCAGGGACAGGATGGCATCCCTGGACCACCGGGCGAAAAAGGAGACACAAGTGAGGGACAGGAAATTGTCAGCGTTTATTCCGTAGACAGTGCTGTCATTTTGAAAAATGTTGGTGTGGCACGGCTGGCTCAGTGGTAGAGTGGTCATTTCCCAACCCAGAAGTTGGTTTGATCCCCGGCCATTGTGACCATGTCAAAGTGTCCTTGAGCAAGTTACTTCACCTCCAGTTGCTCCTGATGCTGCGTCATCAGTCGGCAAATGAGGTAACAGTGGGAAGCGCTTTGAGTACCCGAGGAAGAAAAGCACTGTCGAAGTGACAGCCCATTTAGCATTATGAAATTGTACGTTCACTCTGTTGCATGTCATTCAAATGTTCCTATTCCTCCTTGCATACAGGGGTGATTGAAGGACCACCTGGTCGTCGCGGTGACCCGGGTCAGCCAGGTAAGTCTTAGATTTCCCAGATATTTGGTTTTTATACCAATGATTTGAAACAGATGGACTGAATGAGATCGTAGGTTGCACTAAACTTTGATAACTGAGAAAGTTTGACTTGATTAGGTACGTGGGTAAAACCGTGAATAATGAATTCAAATACTCTTCTTCCTCTTCTGTAGGTCTTCCCGGGTCTCCTGGTTCACCTGGCCCATGTAGTCCAGGAATTCCTGGATTAAGGGGAGATAGAGGACTTCCTGGACCAGGCGGGATCTCTGGTCCCAGAGGACAACCAGGAAGAGATGGGATATGTTTCCCCGGGGCAAAAGGAGACCGTGGACCTGATGGAAGTCTGGGTAGGGCAGGTGAGGACAACAATTCTTTCCAAATTAAGTAACTCACGCACACGATAATCATCAAACTCGCCTTTTGTTGGCCGTAGGTTATCCTGGTCCACCTGGACCTCCAGGCCCTCCTGGACCTGGAGTGAAAGGGAACAGAGGGGATCCAGGCCCTCCAGGGAGACCGGGTGACAGTGGACCGTCAGGAGATCCAGGCATTCCTGGTCCACCTGTGTGTTGACTCCTTGAAATTTGACTGAGGACTGATAAGTTTGTATGGCATTGGAATCTTGTTTTGATCAGTAAGCAGTATTTATTGATTTACTTCCCCAGGGTCCAAGCGGTCACCCTGGAAATCCAGGACCAAGAGGTGATTCTGGTCCTCCTGGAAGCAATGGGTACCCTGGTAAGAGTTTCTAACTCTGTATCATTCAAAAAGTGTCAACGGTCCTAACTGACTTATTTTTTTTAGGTGACAAGGGAGACCACGGAAACATACCGGGCCCACCTGGTTCACCTGGGTCAAAGGGTTTTCCGGGACGCCCTGGTGAGTACACTATTTGGAATGCAAAATTCAGACACCGCATCACCATTTTTTCTTTGTTTTTTTTCTTCAGGCATCAAAGGTAAACCAGGCAATGGAAGAGTAATATATGAACCAGGACCCCCAGGCTTACCTGGTTCTCCTGGCAATCCTGGACCTCCTGGGAACACTGGACCAGCAGGACCAGCAGGACAATCAGGTCCAAAGTTTAGCTTCTTTGTAAACTAAAGTATGCATACTACTGTGTAGCATGCACACTTGGTAAAATATTGTGACCTTCAATATTATTTTTAAAAGGTCTCCCGGGTATCAAAGGAGTCCGAGGTTCCGGCCCACGAGGACCACCTGGATTTACTGGTCACAAGGGAGACAAAGGAGCATCAGGTTTGCCAGGTGTGTTAAGCAGTGCACTTGTGTTTATACATACTGTGTTTATAGTAGTTTTTACCTTTGCCTTTTCCAGGTCTACCAGGCAGCCCTGGAGATCCAGGCAACAAGGGCCAAAGGGGGTTACCAGGTGAAAGTGGATCTGGCCGTGTGACCAGTTTCCTCATAGCACGACACTCGCAGAGTACTCGGGTGCCCAAATGCCCTGAAGGCACCACGCTGATTTACCTGGGCTATTCTTTCCTCTTCATGAATGGAAATGAGCGAGCTCATGGTCAAGACCTTGGTAAGAGAACATTTTAAGCCCCGGAACCTTCCCGGTACTTTGATATTCCAATCGATCTTTTTTTGTTTGAACATTTCCAACTGAATCTCAGGCACCTCAGGAAGCTGTCTACCTCGATTCTCCCCCATGCCCTTCCTCTTCTGCGACACGGAGACCAATTGCCGCTATGCTTCTCGTAACGACTACTCCTACTGGCTGTCCACCGACGCGCCGATGCTTCCTTCCATGGTCGCCATGACAGGGGAGCGACTGTCCTCGCACATCAGCAGGTGGGACTGGGAGCTTTTGGTTTGGGAAAACCGCTCGTTGATAATGACTTTAAAGTAGCAATTCTGCCTTTGCAAAACACTGAACAGGATACCCGGATTAGAAAGTGGATGCATAGTCCATATTTGCGATCATTATTTCCCTGACCCAAGAGCTAGCTTCTGCAGCCGAGGATCAGACCGCCAGGGTCCCCGCCTTTGGCTGCCGCCCAGCTCGCATTGCACCCGACCCCTTTGACCCCTCCCACGGGTGGTGAGACCATGAGAAGGGGGACCCACGTTGCCTCTTCGGGCTGAGCCCGGCCGGGCCCCATGGGTGTAGGCCCGGCCACCAGGCGCTCGCCAACGAGCCCCACCTCCAGGCCTGGCTCCAGAGGGGGGCCCCGGTGACCCGCGTCCGGGCAAGGGAAACTGAGTACCATTGACCGTTTTCTCCGCAGGGTGTCCGGGCACCCCCTTAGAGATAAGGTGAGAAGCTCGGTCATCCGGGAGGGGCTCGGAGTCGAGCCGCTTCTCCTCCACATCGAGAGGAGCCAGATGAGGTGGCTTGGGCATCTGATTCGGATGCCTCCTGAACGCCTCCCTGGTGAGGTGTTCCGGGCATGTCCCACCGGGAGGAGACCCCGAGGAAGACCCAGGACACGCTGGAGAGACTATGTCACCCAGCTGGCCTGGGAACGCCTCGGGATCCCCCGGGGAGAGCTGGAAGAAGTAGCTAGGGAGAGGGAAGTCTGGGCTTCCCTGCTAAAGCTGTTGCCCCCGCGACCCGGCCCCGGATAAGCGGTAGAAGATGGATGGATGGATGGATGGATATTTCCCTGACCTGGGAAAAAAAAAACAATATGCAAAGCTGTCACTATTTTCATCTTAGGTGTTCGGTGTGCGAAACTACCTCCAACGTCATAGCAGTCCACAGTCAGACAACTGTGACACCAGAATGTCCCGGAGGCTGGGGTTCTCTCTGGAGTGGCTATTCATTTGTCATGGTAATAAATTAATTCCAAGGGAGTGTCGTCGTATTTGTATTCTCAGTGATCAATGCAATTGTCTTCTTTCGACCCTTAACCAACCAGCAAACAGGCGCTGGCGCCGAAGGCTCTTCCCAGCCGCTGGTGTCTCCCGGCTCGTGCCTTGAACATTTTCGTCAAGTGCCATTCATAGAGTGTCATGGCAGAGGGACGTGCAACTACTACCCGGATTCATACAGCTACTGGCTGGCATCCCTCAACCCTGACATGTTCGGGTACATTTGAACGCGGATTCAGTTCACATCCGCTTTTACATCCGGTGCCTCATGTATGTCTCTGCTTCTTTTTCTGCAGTAAACCCAATCCCCGGACGGTGAAAGGGCCTTCTCGAGAAAGCATCATCGGTCGCTGTCGGGTTTGCCGCAAACAGTAAGCACTTGAGAAATGTGACGGATGTACAGAGATACTTTGGGTCACACTTCACCATGTCTTCATGACAATTTTTGGCGACAATGAAGGACAAAATGATTACTAGTCTTTATCAAATACAATAAAATCTTTATTTTCTCCATTGACACAACCTTGATCAGATGTGTTTAAAGTTTATTTGCATTCACATGAATAAAGACAACACATACATGGGGTAAAAAAATATAAATAAAAATAACTGATTTGCTGGAAACTACAACCAATGTACAGTCAGCTATTCCTGTTACAAGTCTTACTTTATGATTCTTTGAATAAAACATATCTCAGCATTTACCAAGCAGAATGTGATTTTAAATGGCACTGATGTAAATGTGGATGCTAATGCTAATGCACGTTAAAATGAATGAAACGTGTCGTGAGTCCATATATCTTACTATTTTGTTTGTTTTTAACCAGACAGTTCCCTTCAAAAAAAAAAGTTAAGTACAGTATATAATATACTATAATACAGCTCAAATTATTCATAAAACAAAGAATTTATAATGACACCAGCACCGCTGTCCATCAATGAATGGCACAGTCCCAGTAAATAATACGTAGCAGCACCGAAGCTGGCTCGAGAATTGTGATGTCATGGAATTCAGGACTCATTCATTGCACCCACTATAAAAGTGAATGACGTGTTTTTTTTATTGGGAATTTCTGTGTCGTTCACATCCGATCTTTGAGTCATCCGCATCGTCACTTTAAAAGCTGTTCTTGCAATCGCGTCTGCGTGTTAAATTGTGCGTGTTTCACAGGAAGCCGATTTTTTTCCATGAGGACAGCATGGAGGGTATACGTCGCATACTTAAATACCGTAAAACGATTCTGCTTTTTCCATTCAAGTAACAGGAAAAAAAAAAAGAAGTGATACCTGGACACACATGGAGTATTGTTGTTCATCACAGAAATCTATCCACAGCGCAAATGGCACCCCTAAGGAGCAGTTTTTCAAACCGGCTCACCCATAACTGTCACCAGGATCAATCGATAAAATATCTCTCCATAGTTTACACTGAAACCAACAACATGCCCAGAATATAGTTGCCTTTTGGCACACACGTAACCCGTGCAATCGATCGGCGGCAGTCAAAAATAACAAAATGTCAGATGTTACGTAAGTGTGCACATAACACAGAACAGCTGAAAGAGAACTCTTGAGTGGATTACAAATGTGCGAAAAGACTTTTTCATACTTTTTGGGTGCAATGTTTTTCTCAATACTACATTTAGAGTCTGAAATTTCAGATAAAAATGCGGATGGGGAGGGAACATGCCTCAGTTGTGCCCACCAGCCTCAACAGGAGAATCCGTAAAGAAAATGATAAGATAAGAAAAAAGATAAGAAAAACCTTTATTAGTCTCACAATGGAGAAATTCCCAATTCACAGCAGCAAAGTTATGAAAGTAAGAAGTAGAACAACAAAATATAGGAGCTGCTGGAAAGGCAGCCACTCTCGCGGCGCCATTTTGAAGTCAAAATAACAAAAATAACACAAGACAACACATAGGACACAGACAGTCGTTCAATCTTCACCAATTTTCTGCATACACTTTGTTGTCTGAAGCAGTTCTAGATGAAAGAGGAGAGGATCAAAGTGTCCTTTCTCCAGTGGATCAGAGACGTCATGCTGAAAATGTGCACACGTCTGCTACAAGCTAAGTTTTGAAAGCAAACACAAAGCTGTAGCATCCATTGACAAAAAGAGATTAGTTCACTTCTCCTGTCCCACGTAATCCGCTTCAAACTCCAAGCCGCGACTCCCAGCTCCAAATCCGCATCGGCACTCCGAAGGCGCAACCACCAAGCACAGAGTCTCCTCCTTGATGAATGTCGTGGCCAAAAAATGCTGAAAAAGGTCCACATCAAGTCCACACGACGTAACAACAAACACAAAGTGACAAAAGAAACACAAGAACAACAAAAAAAGCAAGGCTCATGAGAGCACTTGCTGACGGCTGCCTACTCGGGCGCCATCTTGACTTCTATGGCTATAAATGGATAGATTACTTGAGCTCACGGCATGACCCGATTTCCCGGCTGTCTTCACCGCAACATAATTCTGCACCTTGACATGAGGAAGAAGTGACGTACCAAGCGGATGGATGCTCTGCCACCTTGAATTAAAGCCCAAACCAACACGGGCGAGCGCGCACAGTGATCAGCTCCAAAATGTCTGGCCTTCAAAACAGGATTATCCTCCTCACCACGATGCGCTTACTAATTCTTTCGCTAGGTTGCTACATCGTTCTAATCGTGTTAGCATCGACGTCTCCTGAGAGGCGGGTACCTCTCAAGGACAGCGCGTTCCACCTGCAGTACATGAATTCTATACTGTATTTTAAAAACACTGAAAGCAACCCAGTGGTCCAGTGGTTAGCATGTCGACCTCACGGTGCAGGGGGTACCATGTTCGATTCCAGCTCCGTTACCATAAACATTGTCAAACAGTGCCAAGGTATGTCTTTTGTTTTGACCCTGTAAAGTTAAGCAGAGCAGAAATCTCATTAGAGGTCGTCACTAAAAACGTACGGCGTGGAACAAATGATCACATGACTTTTATGGTCTCTGGACATCACGCACTGTTGTGGGTGCGTGCGTATCCTAATTTATGACACCTGAGAGTCTCGTGCCATCATTGTTTGTCCACATTGGCGCAGTTTTTTTTTTAAATTGCATCACACATGGGTTGCTTTTACAGCACATGTTTTGAGTACCGGTAAATGAGGATGTCCTTATATGGATGTTGACCTCCCAACATCATCACACTATGCAAATAACCTCCGCTCTTTTTGAGCCCCCTTAAAGTCAGACGAGGTGCACATCTTCTCCAGAACGCACAGGTCAAGGTAAAATGGTGCACTCCTTTTGTATTGCGGCACTTTTTTGTTTGTTATTTCCTGCAATGGGGAAGCCGAGAAGCGAACTGAGAGACCTGCAACTTGGCGACGACCTACCATGGTTCATGCAGATACAAGACAACCAGGTAGGATGGCTTCAAGATATAAACAAGCATTCACACTCATGGAAAATATTGTCCTCAAGGAACCGAGCGTGCATGTTTTTGGGAGGTGCTGGGTTTGATTCCGGCTCTGGCCTTCCTGCTAATAGTTCAGCAGGCCCATATAAGGACATGCCAACTGCATATTGTCATCTTACGTATTAAAAAAAAAGGGATGCGTTATCTTGATCTCCCAACCCCGAGATCTGACGCGCTGTCAGTATCAGCTTAGTCGTTCATCTGTGAAATTGGAGCTTGGATATGACGGAGCTTGCATTCTCGTCCGCCGTCTGTGTTGTGCAAGTTTTGAAACCGCGCCGTAAAGTGAGAATGAGCACTGATAGTCCAAATTATGAATTAATTTACTTGCGGTTGAAAACATTTTTAAAAGAACAAAAACATGGTCGACTGGTTAGTGAGGTGCAGGGTTCGATTCCGGCTCCGGCCTTCCTGTGTGGAGTTTGCGTGTCCTCCCAGTAGTTCTCCTTCAGTAGTTCCTTAATTAAAGTGTGCTTGGCTACTACTTGGTCGTAAAACAAGTCATAAGTGGGCTCCCTCTTGTGGTGAGTCAAAGAATTACCGAATTAAATATTAAAACTGTATTTTTTTTTAAATCCAATACGGTCTTGTATATTTATTAAATCATTTCAGTTGTATTTAACATTTGAGTAAAATACTGTTTTGCTTGTATTGAAAAGAACCTGATGGGCATTTTAGATTTCCAAATAAGAAACAGCAGCTTTCGTTTTTCGTGGCCATTTTGCAGGAGCTGACCGACAAACAGAAAGTGATGCAGCTGCTGTATAAACTCTACAAACAGGACAACGAAATAGTCCCGGAAGAACCTGGTAGGACGAGGGACGTGGAGGAAAATGAGAAGCAAGGAGAACTGGAGAGGAGAGCGACTCCTCAAGTTCGCAGAGCGGGATGCAGAATCTTCTTCTGGAAATCCTGGACCGCCTGCTGATCACAAGGCTACATTGTTGTCCGATATTGACGTTTATTTTGCTCGAGTCACGTTCATCTGCCGCTTGTCGGAAAGTCTTGTTTACATGATCTGATGCTCTTAGCGTCAATGCAAATGCAATCCAAGAGCTGGCATGGCGAGTCGACTAGTATGATTTATTAATTGTGTGTGTGTGCGTGTGTGTGTGTGTGTTTATATTGTCCATGCAAGAGATACATCTGTTCTGCCTGCCAAATAGTATGAATACGCATTTGCTTAGCTCAAAATAATTTACATAAAGCATTTTTTCTTCATTTGGCTTTGAGTCACTTAATTGCTTTCCGAAATTTGACCGCAAGCATGCTACGTTCGCTAATAAAACAATTTTTCATCGGCCCCTTTTAACAGTTTAAAAATACGTTTTCTACTCCTCGGAGTCAAAACAATAAAGATTTTAACGAGCCATATTTTACGCTGATGGTACTCAACGGATTATTTCTTTGAACCAGAAATTTCATTTGAGAACCTTAACATCTGACCAAGGGCGGCCCGGTAGTCCAGTGGTTAGCGCGTCGGCTTCACAGTGCAGAGGTACCGGGTTTGATTCCAGCTCCGGCCTCCCTGTGTGGAGTTTGCATGTTCTCCCCGGGCCTGCTTGGGTTTTCTCTGGGTGCTCCGGTTTCATCCCACATTCCAAAAACATGCGTGGCAGGCTGATTGAACACTCCAAATTGTCCCTAGCTTTGAGTGTGAGCGCGAATGGTTGTTCGAATCTGTGTGCCCTGTGATTGGCTGGCAACCGATTCAGGGTGTCCCCCGCCTACTGCCCGAAGACAGCTGGGATAGGCTCCAGCACCCCCCGCGACCCTAGTGAGGATCAAGCGGTTCGGAAAATGGTTGGATGGTTCAACATCTGACCAATGATGCTTTGAAATATTTAACCCTACACAGATGGGAAAGGGCAAGTGGGGTAAAATACAATACAGGTCGATACAATGAAACAGTTTTTGTATCAGGAAGCGCCAGCATCCCTTTTTACACACCGCGACACGCATGCAGAACTGCTCTGGTTCACAACAAGTGCACGTGCGGGGGTGGGTATCGCTGAGTGAGCGCACGAGTCCCTTCTTAACGGATGAATGCCTTTGCCAGTATTCCACCCGAGTGGGCATACAGGAGTGTCGCGGGGGTTTGCACTTTAATGAAGGGAGAAGGCAAGCAAGTGGAGCCAAGCAAAGGGGGTGGGGAGGGACAAAAAAAAAACTAAAATACTTTTTTATTTTTTGTATTGCCTGGTAGTTGAGTGGTTAGCGCGGATTATGTTTGTATCCAAATAGGCTCTGCACTGCCTGCCCACCTATCAGTTGCGCAATCATACAACCAAGTGCATCTCAAATCAGCGATTTCTGAAAAGACTGCCTGTAAGCCGGCTGTTCCTCACTTCTTCCCCATCAGTGGTGCTAATCAACATCATGACCAACCCCCCCCCCCCCCGCTGAATTACTCTACCGATGATTGGTGTAGGCCATTCATTCATTCATCTTCCGAGCCGCTTGATCCTCACTAGGGTCGCGGGGGGTGCTGGAGCCTATCCCGGCTGTCTTCGGGCAGTAGGCGGGGGACACCCTGAATCGGTTGCCAGCCAATCACAGGGCACACAGAGACGAACAACCATCCACGCTCACACTCACACCTAGGGACAATTTAGAGTGTTCAATCAGCCTGCCACGCATGTTTTTGGAATGTGGGAGGAAACCGGAGCACCCGGAGAAAACCCACGCAGGCCCGGGGAGAACATGCAAACTCCACACAGGGAGGCCGGAGCTGGAATCGAACCCGGTACCTCTGCACTGTGAAGCCGACGCGCTAACCACTGGACTACCGGGCTACCCGATTGGTGTAGTTTCAGAGTGAAAGAACTGCGGTGCGCTAGCATGTCGCAACTAAAAGGTAAGCAGAGCTGCAGTGTAGGCACACATTAGTGTTTCAATCGTTATCTACTGATAAGAATGTGTGGCCAAGTTGTTACTGTGAAGCAGACGTTTTAACCACGAGAAAAAAAATCAAAATACACGAAGTCAAGAACAATTTTGCTGCATATATAGACGCAGATGCTCTCTCTGGTGCAGCTGCCCTACATGTGGAAGTAAACAAATTAGAACAGATACTTGCATCTTCCACGCCAACTAAACGCGGCTCCAAAGAACGGCACATCAAAGAAGCTCCGGTTATCTTCCAATGAGCGCAGGCCAATTATTTTTAATGACGAGAATGAGGAGGAAACAGAGAAACGGGAGGAGGCCCCAAGGGTGCGGCAAACCTTACACGCGTGAAAGCTTTCTGTGGTCATATCTTACACGCTACTTGTTGCCCGGCATCGTGTGTCTAGTTTAGTCACGGAATGGCAGGAAACTTCCACCGCAAAGTGCTGACAGTGAAAGTAAAACCATCTTTTTTTTCTTTTTTTTTTCCGATTATTTTGTTGTATTTGTCCGTCACACCTTCAAGGCCGGTCCCCGAAAATATTGTCTGACATGAAAGTGGTTGGTGGGGCAAAAAAGTTTGTGGACTGCTGTGTGAGTGTATGACTTTAGATTCTTTGCTGGTTTGTTTTTTTTTTGTTTTTGTTTGTTTCAACCTTTTCTCATGAGACCAGTCCCTCGTGTCGACCAATCGGCTTCCACCTGTCACTCACGTCTTGTCCATGTGTACCTCGTTGTCTCTTGTTGTATCGAGTTAGTCGTGTTCTACCGGTTTCTTTGCTTTTTGTCGTGTGTTTCTTCTGTTACTTTGAACCTTGGCCAAATGTCTGCAGGATGTTTTTTTTTTTTTTTTTTGTTATGACTGTCACAAACAATTCCTTTTCACATTAAACAGGCTGTTGATTGACCGCTACCCGTCCTCATTTCATTGTCTATAAAGCCGCTCAAGTATATTTCTCTGTCTTTTCTCTTGCGTCAGGAAACCAGTTCTGGCCTTGGATGACATCAGCATTTATCCCTCCTGTGACTGGCGGATCAGAGCAAAATGTGTTACCGTGCGGCCAAATTAAACGAACAAAAGCTGTAGAGCTTTGTAGCGATCTGCAACCATGATTGCGTTTAATAATCAGCGTCGCTGGTGAGTATGATGCATTTTATCTCCTTTTTTTTTTTGGTTTGCTTTTTTTTTTTCATGCATTCATTCATCTTCTAAGCCGCTTGATCCTCACTAGGGTCGCGGGGGGTGCTGGAGCCTATCCCAGCTGTCTTCGGGCAGTAGGCGGGGGACACCCTGAATCGGTTGCCAGCCAATCGCAGGGCACGCATAGACGAACAACCATTCGCACTCACACTCACACCTAGGGACAATTTAGAGTGTTCAATCAGCCTGCCACGCATGTTTTTGGAATGTGGGAGGAAACCGGAGCACCCGCAGAAAACCCACGCAGGCCCGTGGAGAACATGCAAACTCCAAACAGGGAGGCCGGAGCTGGAATCGAACCCGGTACCTCTGCACTGTGAAGCCCATGTGCTAACCACTGGACTACCGGGCCGCCTTTTTTTTTTCTTTTTAGAAAAAATATTGATTGCGAATTGCGCCGGATACGTAGCTTTTGTATTATCCAGTGGCGATGGCTTGAAGTAGTACCAAATACGCTGTCTCATGCTGTCATGGAGAATGTGACACCAAAATGGACTGTTGCCTTCTCCTTTTTGTCCCTTCTGCGTGCTGCAGCTGTTGTGCAGAAGAGAAGACAATGGCACGTCCTGAAAGTCGGGGCAGCTTTCTCCCTCCTCCTCCTCCTCCTCATTCTCTTGGCAGCCGATACGGAAGGTCTGTTTCCATGACAACGGGAGAATTAAGGCCAGAGGAGGGCCGTTCCAAAATGACACGACGTATTTAGGAGGATAGCGAGGCTGTAAATCACTCCGGGTGAATTGATAGCAGAGGAAAAGGCGATTGGATTTTTGGGGGGGGGTGAAAAGTCAGAGGCTGATGGATGTAGTCCGACAGTAAGAGACGGACAACAACTGCCAGTCAGCATTTGCGGCAAATAAATCACAGTGGCTTTTGTAACATAATCTTTATTCTGAAACAATTGCTAACTTTATTCAGATTGTGAATTGTTCGTTTTTTGTCATCATCAATGCATATTTATTTCTCACAATTCATAGTGCATATATGGGTGTGTTCCAATGCAGTGAAATCTGCAAACGTAAAAGTACAAATTAAAATCACGTACAATGAAAGCTTTTTGCTTCAACCATTCATTCGTCGACAAATCTTTTTTTTTGTTTTCCTCACAAATGCTCTCAATCTGCTGTCAACAATTAGTACATCCAATGTCATGCATCACTTTGCGTCTACATTTGCACCAATATAAACCTCTGTAGAAAATATACTTGTGTGTTCATATATATATATATATCCATCCATCCATCCATCCATCCATTATCTACCGCTTATCCGGGGCCGGGTCGCGGGGGCAACAGCTTTAGCAGGGAAGCCCAGACTTCCCTCTCCCTAGCTACTTCTTCCAGCTCTCCCCGGGGGATCCCGAGGCGTTCCCAGGCCAGCTGGGTGACGTAGTCTCTCCAGCGTGTCCTGGGTCTTCCTCGGGGTCTCCTCCCGGTGGGACATGCCCGGAACACCTCACCAGGGAGGCGCTCAGGAGGCATCCGAATCAGATGCCCAAGCCACCTCATCTGGCTCCTCTCGATGTGGAGGAGAAGCGGCTCGACTCTGAGCCCCTCCCGGATGACCGAGCTCCTCACCTTATCTCTAAGGGAGAGCCCAGACACCCTGCGGAGAAAACTCATTTCGGCCGCTTGTATCCGGGATCTCGTTCTTTCGGTCACGACCCATAGCTCGTGGCCATAGATGAGGGTTGGGACGTAGATCGACCGGTAAATTGAGAGCTTCGCCCTTTGGCTCAGCTCCTTCTTCACCACGACAGACCGATACAACGTCCGCATCACAGCAGACGCTGCACCGATCCGCCTGTCGATCTCTCGCTCCCTCCTGCCCTCACTCGTGAACAAGACCCCAAGATACTTAAACTCCTCCACTTGGGGCAAGATCTCCCCCCCGACCCGGAGGGGGCACTCCACCCTTTTCCGACTGAGGACCATGGTTTCAGATTTGGAGGTGCTGATTTTCATCCCAACCGCTTCACACTCGGCTGCGAAACGCTCCAGTGAGAGTTGTAGAGCCCCGTTTGAAGGAGCCAACAGCACCACATCATCTGCAAAAAGCAGGGATGTAATACTGAGGCCCCCAAAACGGACTCCCTCAACGCTTCGGCTGCGCCTAGAAATTCTGTCCATAAAGGTTATGAACAGAATCGGTGACAAAGGGCAGCCTTGGCGGAGTCCTACCCTCACTGGGAACGATTCCGACTTACTGCCGGCAATGCGAACCAAACTCTGACATCGGTGGTATAGTGACCGAACAGCCCGTATCAGGGGGTTCGGTACCCCATACCCACGAAGCACCCCCCACAGAACTCCCCGAGGGACACGGTCAAACGCCTTCTCCAAGTCCACAAAACACATGTAGACTGGTTGGGCGAATTCCCACATACCCTCAAGGACCCTGCTAAGGGTGTAGAGCTGGTCCACTGTTCCACGGCCGGGACGAAAACCACACTGCTCCTCCTCAATCTGAGGCTCGACTTCCCGACGGACCCTCCTCTCCAGCACCCCTGAATAGACCTTACCAGGGAGGCTGAGGAGTGTGATCCCTCTGTAGTTGGAACACACCCTCCGGTCCCCCTTTTTAAAAAGAGGGACTACCACCCCGGTCTGCCAATCCAGGGGCACTCTCCCTGTTGACCACGCGATGTTGCAGAGGCGTGTCAACCAGGACAGCCCCACAACATCCAGAGCCTTGAGGAACTCCGGGCGGATCTCATCCACCCCTGGGGCCTTGCCACCGAGGAGCTTTTTAACCACATCGGTGACTTCAACCACAGAGATAGGAGAGCCCACCTCAGAGTCCTCTGGCTCTGCTTCCTCCAAGGAAGGCGTGTTGGTGGAGTTGAGGAGGTCTTCGAAGTACTCTGCCCACCGGTTCACAACGTCCCGAGTCGAAGTCAGCAGCGCCCCATCCCCACTGTACACAGTGTTAGTGGTGCACTGCTTCCCCCTCCTGAGACGTCGGATGGTGGACCAGAATTTCCTCGAAGCCGTCCGGAAGTCGGCTTCCATGGCCTCACCGAACTCTTCCCACGCTCGGGTTTTTGCCTCGGCGACCACCGAAGCCGCGGTCCGCTTGGCCAGTCGATACCCGTCAGCTGCCTCTGGGGTCCCACAGGCCATAAAGGCTCGATAGGACTCCTTCTTCAGCTTGACGGCATCCCTTACTGCTGGTGTCCACCAGCGAGTACGGGGATTGCCGCCACGACAGGCACCAACCACCTTACGGCCACAACTCAGATTGGCCGCCTCAACAATAGAGGCACGGAACATGGTCCACTCGGGCTCAATGTCCCCCGCCTCCCCCGGAACATGGGAAAAGCTCTGTCGAAGGTGGGAGTTGAAACTCCTTCTGATATATTATATATATATATATATATATATATATATATATATATATATATATTATATATATATATATAATATATATATATATATATATAATATATATATATATATATATATAATATATGCTGGTCGTGCCGCGCCACTTGACTTCCTGTGTTGTCTTATATAAAGCGGCGGAAGTGGAATTAACCGTATAAACCTTCCCACATGTCCTCAAAGATACACAACAGACGCTTACAGACTGTGTCTGCAATTGGCCGTAAGCGTGTTTTCAACGTGAATTTAGTCGAGAATTGTATAAAAAAAAATAAACGTAAAGACTACATTATGATCAAAGTGGACAATATGCCAGCATCTCTCATTGAAATCTGGTCAAACACCTGCAACAGTATACTTGCTGGGCTAAAAAAATAAAAAAATTTAAAAAAAGCACGATCATTTCAAGCAGTCCGTTCAAATAGAGTTCATATTATCATTGGAAAAAAAAATCCAAATTAAAAAAAAAAGAATACTGAAGAATTGCACCTGTATTCTAATGACCGTAATTCCCGGGAATCCGGGCCACAGTGAAAACAAGTATAATATTTACGAGGAAAAAGTAATGAGATCCCGTGATTAACGTCTAGGTGTTAAGAGAAAAGTAAAATAAATTACTTGCTCGCCCTTGGTTGGAAAAGACAGCTTCGCTGGACCGACTAACACTTAGTGAGCCAGACATTACACACACTAAATGGAGGACAGGGAATAAATTAATGGAACGCAAACAGCAT
Organism: Hippocampus zosterae; assembly: GCF_025434085.1. Taxonomy (NCBI): domain Eukaryota; kingdom Metazoa; phylum Chordata; class Actinopteri; order Syngnathiformes; family Syngnathidae; genus Hippocampus; species Hippocampus zosterae. Next base: position 2,939,045 of record NC_067465.1, on the reverse strand, counting down.
TTACACGGCAGAGCAGCTTGTTCGCTCGACACAAAAACCACTGCAGTTAGTTTATTGGTCACAATGTCAGGCGAGCTTGCGCGGATTGGGACTCTGACTGTTTTCACAATCAAATCTCACCCATTCCTTTCTCTCATTGCATCAAGGGCCATACGGTTATTTCAACCCGAACGTAACAAGTTAAGATTCATGAAGTGCAAATGCATTTTGGGCTGAACGCGTTACTGATGCTGGTCATCGCCCCCCCCCCCCCCCCGCCCCCAACCGCCCTTTTTTTGGAGCAGCTCATCTCAAACATACCGTATTTTCCACACTAGAAGGCGCACCTACAAGCCTTCCATTTTCTTAAAAGCTCACGGCGTATCTTAAAATCCGATGCGCCTTGCGTATGGTCATTACGGTAATCCCGCCCCCAACCGCCCTTTTTTTGGAGCAGCTCATCTCAAACACACCGTATTTTCCGCACTAAAAGGCGCACCTACCAGCCTTCCATTTTCTTAAAAGCTCACGGCGTATCTTAAAATCCGATGCGCCTTGCGTATGGTCATTACGGTAATCCCGCCCCCAACCGCCCTTTTTTTGGAGCAGCTCATCTCAAACACACCGTATTTTTCGCACTAAAAGGCGCACCTACAAGCCTTCCATTTTCTTAAAAGCTCACGGCGTGTCTTAAAATCCGATGCACCTTGCGTATGGTCATTACGGTAATATTTCGACCCCAAAATGGCTGCTTTCTCGCGACATGCTGACAACGCAGAGTTCAAACTTAAGGCGATCGGTTACACGGTCGAATACGGAAATAGAGCAGCGGCAAGAGAGTTTAACGTTACCAAAGTAATGTTACAACTCGCTGTTGGTGAAGTGAACCGTGTCGCTGCTTTCTTAAATATGTTTTACTGACATCTGGTCGTTCTGTTGGCGTTTCCTTGAGCATACCTCCATCTCGTGGATGCATTGTAGACTGCGCCTTATAAAGCGGCGCACCCAATGTATGAAAGACATCACAAAATAGGCCATCCATTGAAGGTGCGCCTCATAATCCAGTGCGCCTTTTAGTGTGGAAAATACGTTACCGTGGAATATTTCCTTTTCACTTGCTAGTTATAATATCTTAATACCCGCTCGACCCCGCTGTTGATATTGCTTCTGACGCGAGTTGTAGACGCACTGACAGTACACACCTGAGTTAATGACATCCCATCGTAAGCACTCCCGTGACTACATCATTAAATACATTCAGGCGGAGCAGCTCGTGTGATTCAAGATTCACCCACGAGGAAACATTTTGTGTAACTCAGTCCCACAAAGGAATTCTCCTTCTCCTTCTTTTTTTTTTTTTTTTTTTAAATAAGTTGTTACACTCGCGGTCACAGCACATTGGTGTGTTGATGGATTTGTGATTATTGGCAAATCGAACACAAGATAGCATTTAGAAAATAATGCATATGAAAAGTGAGCACGTATTAAAGCTTTTTTTTTTTCCTATGGAAATGAGAGATATTTGTTGTGAGGAGAGGACTCTGATCCATTGCGTATCATAGCTCTTTTTTTTTTTTTTTTGCATAAAATATCAGTCAAGTCCTGATTGGAAATGTTTATAGATATAGATATAACTATATATAGAGAGAGAGTGGGTTTTCGTCTGTGTCGTAGTAATTCTTCTAAAAGTTTCTTCACAGGCAAGAGTTCAGAGTTTGTCCCGTCTTGTCATGTGGGTACAGTAAGAGCTCCTCGATCGTCACCATGGCGACACTATTTCATCGAGGAAGCGATGGTGCATTCGTTTTGGGGCGGGGCTGAAAGTTTCCTCAGGTCTCCCATTCAGGCCACGCCTCTCAGCGGAAGCCCCTCCCGTTCATTGCTATGAGGAGTCCCGGTTGACTGCTTTGCCTCCGTTCATGGTGGGAGTTCCTGAGCTCTTGCGGGAGCGGTGCTTGTCCTCGATCTCGTGCAGCGACGGCTCGCGGTACATGCAGACTAGGAGGGAGATGATCGTGGAGGGAGGAAATGAAGAAACGAGAATGGATGTGTGTTGAAACAAAGTGAAGAGATACATTAGGGAGAGACTAAAACGATAACGTGAAGTCCCAACAAGGGCACATTATCAATCGATCTTTAGAATAAACACAGAACTAAGTCAACGGTCGTATTTAATAAGTCATATTTAATGTGATTTTTAAAAAAGTGTGTGTGTGTGTGTGTGTTACCTTCAATGGGCCTGGGTACAAAGTGAGAAGAAGGTTTAGTCTTCTTCACCCGATTGCCTTTCATGACTTGACCCTCCTTGGTGAGGCCGAGGAACCAGGCCCGGCCCGACTCCTGCTGTCGGTACACAGTGGACGAGTAGATCACGTAGTAGTTCTCGAAAACGGACTCCTTGAATTTGCACTCCGGCGTGAACATTTCCTTGGAGAGCAGAATAACATCAAGCACTGTCAATATAGTTAGCACACATCAATGTGTCTTCGCGGCGGGCTGAAACGGGAATGGGATAATATTAGTCATTGTAGAGAATCAAGAAAATGTTTCTGGGAATAATATTATCTTGTCTGTCTACATTTGCTGCAGCCCCGTTTGTGTTCAGAAGGGTAACAACACTGCCGCAATGACGCTAAAAGTTAGCATCTTCAGAGAGCACAGGCCCTGTGGTTGTTTGAAATACACCATGTGAAATTCTCTTTGTTTTATGTTTCGTCTGACAGTAACCTTCTGCCGAGAGTGGCAATAAATAGCTTCTTATATGAAGACGATTTCCTTTTTATATCTGCCGAGCTCCTGCTTGTTCTGAGGCGGGTTGAGTCACCTATCGCCATACAGCGCTCATACGTCAGGTGGCATGTGAAGGCACCACGTCGAGCTATTTTGACAATTGCTATGAGATGATGCTAACCACTCCTCCACTGTTACTCCCTGAGATAACCCAATGTATATTTAGATGTGGTCATAGTAGTAGTAGACTAATTAAAATAGAAGTCAATATAAAAGTGGGAAATTCATATGAAGTGGAAAAAGCGCCCGTTTCACTTCCTTGCTCAAAATGGGCTCCCACCCCTGTATGTGTGTCATGCCACCGGTACACGGATTCTACCGTCCTGGCAAACTCCGATGGACTCTGGCAACGCATTTGTGGAACTATACAGCGTGTGCTACTTTTGTGTCCAACCAATACCGGGACAGAAGAGCCGTTTATGTAATGCGGTCAGTTTTTACGACGCCTTGGCAAAGGTTCAGTCCTGAAAAACTTCTCTTTCACCTTCTCCCGGGAGTTTCCGCCCCATCCTGCTCCATCACTACGGCTTTCCCACGCCCTCAGGATGACTCCTAGTCACTGTTTCCGCTGTTTCACCATCATCACCCTGACTCTACTTGGCTACGAAATACTCCCAAGTATCCATTCCATAATACCCCCCCAGACACACACACACTCACACAATTATTGATCAATCTTGATGAATTTGTTGCTGATGATGGATTTCCAACTGGGCTCTCACTCCAGCCCATTACAAAAAAAATATCTGAAGGGAGTTATATTTTTGTGTAAATCACTTTATTTTTTTTTAAATTGAGCTAAATAAATGTAGAAGTTGCAGTTTAGGTCTGTTGTTGAAGTCTGGACTTTAGTCTGGTCATTCTGGTTTAGTCTGCCCCCCACAGGCCAGGTACGGCTACTGCATTTAGAGGTGTGCTCTCCTTGATGTGGTCAAGGGTCAAAACCAAGATGGCCGCCTGAAGTCAGGGGTGTAGACAGGAAGCTAAGCATGTCAGCAGGCTTGTTGGTTTCAAAAGGTTTTCCAAAAGATGTATTTGAAAGAATTTTTGAGAGTCGACATTATTTCAAGCTTGAAAGATCAGTAGAGTTCATTCATTATCAACTCAACTCCCTCTTCAACATCCACAACTTGACTGCTGACCTCCTCGCCTGGGCAAAAAAAAAAAATGCTGAGTAAGTGCATTGAACCTTGAAAATGAGAAGTTATGTTTGTGCAGATGGATGTAGTTCATGCAGAGCAGAGGCTTTGGTTTTATGGAGACTTGTCTCAATTTATAGGGGACATATTATGGAAAATTCACTTTTTAATGGCTTGTATACAAAAAAAAAAAAAGTTGGCTATGTAGTGCCTATCCAACCTCGTCAATCTTTTGTTATCTCTGGTGTTGGTGACGCTCGGTGGGGTGGATTTGTGTTTGGTGATGTCCCACACGCTTTTGTTATCTTAAGCAGACACCTCGAAAATGAGTCCAGTTATATTTGTGCAGATAGTTGCAGCCATGCAGAACAGCCGGAATGATTCTACGCAGCTTAATCTCATTTTAAAGCGGGATTTGTGTACGTGTCGGCGTGTGTGAGAGCGCGCGTTGTGTGTGGGGGGGTTCGCGCTATCTCCGGCCTTTTTAAAGTCGTCAAATTCCAATTCCAGCTGGAGGTGGTCATTTATGATGTTGTCGTGCGTGCCTGCTGCATGTGCGGTTGTTGATGTGTAAAGCCACAGAAAGTCGAGCTGGTAAAAAAAAAAAAAAAAATGCACAAAAAAACGACGTTGTGGATATGACTTTAATTTTGCCTTTCTTTAACACCTGTTACATTTGATCAATGATGTACAAGTGATTTAAAAAAATGAAAATAAGTTTTCAGTTTCACAGTCCATCGTTTAATTCACCGATTCATGTTCGAATTTATTCAGGGTAATGCTGTAAAATAAATGAACTTATAAATAGCTCGGGGATCCAGGTCTGTGATATATTCCTGGTTTAGACTATGTACAGACAAGACATTCATAACTAGTTTGGGATGGTGCCTAATAATGAGCAGTTTTCCGCAATTTTGATTCCTGACTCATGAAGTGGTGTTTTTGACCACTTGGGGGCAGTACAACAAACAGTGAACACATTCATTCCCATAATTAAATACAGCAAAAGAAATAAAACTCCATCTCCATCTCATCCAGCGAATGGCGTTGCTTATCTGTGTGTATTCATCTCATTGGTGTTGCAAAATTAAAAATTAAAAATTAATTAAAAATAAAGGCCGCCATATGTCGTCTGAAGACAACGAGTGCGCGTGCCTGCGAGTGTGTATGTGTGTGTTTGTGTGTGTGTGTGTGCGTGCACGCATTGTGCTCACACAGCATTTCACAGTTCAGCAACAGCTTGAGTCACTGCCCGTTCATTCCGAAAAAGACACACGTGTGCAAGGCAGGTACGGTAAAAGGACTTTCGGAAGGTGAGGTCACTGAGGTCAGCGCTGTATGGTATGGACACCTCTGGTGGGTCAGCAGGGCAAGTTATCGGGGCCTATGCAACGGACCGTCAAACTGCAGAAGTTTCTATCTGGGCTGGGGCTCAGCGGGTCACGTCCTGCCTGTCTGGCGTGGAGTGCATTTGTGTGTGTGTGTGCGCATGCTCGTCGTGCATGTGTGTGGAAGGCAGACAATGACACAGCGCGCACCATCAGGCCCTTCTTCATCTGTTATGAGCCCAAATCAGGTCAAGAACATTACAGCGGTGCTTCTCAAACTGGGGTCCGCAAGCCGTAATTTGTTTGGGGGGGGGGGGGCAAAAAATAATGTGTTTTAATGTGTTAATAATAATTTCAAAAAAATCTGCCTTTTCATTGCTGCACTAAGAACATTCATTCATTCATCTTCCGTACCGCTTGATGCTCACTAGGGTCGCGGGGGGTGCTGGAGCCTATCCCAGCTGTCTCCGGGCAGTAGGCGGGGGACACCCTGAATCGGTTGCCAGCCAATCGCAGGGCACACAGAGACGAACAACCATCCACACTCACACTCACACCTAGGGACAATTTAGAGTGTTCAATCAGCCTGCCATGCATGTTTTTGGAATGTGGGAGGAAACCGGAGCACCCGGAGAAAACCCACGCAGGCCCCGGGAGAACATGCAAACTCCACACAGGGAGGCCGGAGCTGGAATCGAACCCGGTACCTCTGCACTGTGAAGCCGACGTGCTAACCACTGGACTACCGGGCCGCCGCACTAAGAACAGTTTATATTTAAATATGAAATTTTGATAATCTCAAAATGAAACCAGTCTGGCTGTTCATTATTTAGTGGAAATTTGTTTTTGTTTTTTTTATCGTTTTAGGTTATCCGAATAGCAAGTTATCCGATCGCCGCAATAAACAGAATTGTTCCCTGGCCTTACCGCTGCTCGTTGCTTTTGCACACAATTCAAAGCAAACCAGTCAAACAAAAATAAACTCATCATTTGGGTCACTCAAACTAAGTCAAGGTACCGCTGCATGAAAACAAAATGTCATTTAATTCACTTCAGTGCGGTCAAAATGTTCACTACATAACAATTCCCGTGACATTTAGGACAACCCGTGTGAAGATATGTTTCAATTGGAATAAGGATAAGATGGAAGTCCTTGGGAAAATGTATCAAATGTACCAAAAAGTTTCAGAAATCCCTGGCAATAAGTCACAAGTATGAAAGCACTTAACTATTCTCCAGGAGCTGTCACACCACAGACAGCCCCCCGCCCCCACCCCCACACAAAAAAAAAAAACTACACAGTCGCAAGGACATCACCCCATGAGTTTGTTCCGTGTGGAGAGGGAAATAAAAAGCTCTGGGGAATGATAAGGGCAGAATGTAAGTGACTTTGAAGTCTGACGGCGCACCTTGTTTGCAGATGAGTGAGTGAGGAAAAAAAATGAGGTGAGGTCGCAGTCTCTCATTAATGAAATCTGCTTCATGGAATTACGTCAAGCGCCGAAGCAGACAATGAAGAGGAATCAACACCCAAAAAAAAAAAGAGTGCAGCACACTCGCACTTGCATGCCGAATGCTTCGCCGACTGAGTTGCTATGTCTGAGAAGAATACAGATTATGGACCGTATGTAAATATTCGAACATTATTAATGCCCTCTGCAGTTGAATGTGACTATTACTTCTTAGCTGAGGGTTGTGAGATAAAATGTCGAGGGGTGCTGAAGAGTGGGTTTGGCAGCTGTGCCCCTCTCTCGCACCAAAGCGAATGAGCAGCTGTGTTCACACCCACAACGGCGCAAACCCGCCATTTTAAACTGTGCCACGTTATATGCGTCTGCAAAAATACCCAAACAAAGTCTAGGCTGCCATTGTGCCGGATTTCGACCATGCCTTGCGCCAATTGTGCGCCGATCACAAAAATAGGGACTCTTGTATCTACTTGAGTCTTGGTTGCTATTTTAGTAAATGCAGCAAAAGTGACACTTGAGCTTCACAGTTTCATTTCATGGGCACAATAAATGTTACAGTAAGAAATAAATGTGGCTGGACGATTTAAGTAGAAATGAAAACTGAATCTGACGATTGCCCAAAATGACGAATTACCCCCCCCCCCCCAAATAATCACATGAGTCAAACTTGTGTGAGAGGTGAACGGCGATGTCGTTTGGCAGAGATGTAACAAAGACGAGATGTAATGGATATGAAACGCGGCTGCCAGCAGAACTGCGCCTAACACACTCAGGAGCCTAATCGGTGTTCGCCACAGGTGTTCTTTGGCTTTTGTACGAGGCTGCGGAGCCTTCTGGAAGGAGTTCCATTTGAATTTGAGCCCGAGCCATGAATGTTCCTTGAAAGACTTAAATCCCCCTTGCACTGACATGGACTCCCTAAATTGCTCGCTGATATTCCGTCAAGAATTCATGTCAGATATGGTCTCGACTGATATATTCTCTCACACCACGTTTTCCCTCTTACTTCCCACCTTTATGTTTATCTTCCTTCGGTCTCACTCTAAAGAGTCAGCATGCGGTTGCGTGATGACCTTTGCTGACCACCTTCCACAGAAGACTGTGAGATGATAAATGACACTGAAACCACAAACACGTGCTCGTATCCCACTGGTCAAGGCGGGGAAAAAGAAGATGTATGACAAAAATAAAATGGCTACACACAATGAATAAATAAATCCATCCATCCATCCATCCATTTTCCGAACCGCTTGATCCTCACTAGGGTCACGGGGGGTGCTGGAGCCTATCCCAGCCGTCTTCGGGCAGTAGGCGGGGGACACCCTGAACTGGTTGCCAGCCAATCGCAGGGCACACAGAGACGAACAACCATCCACGCCCACACTCACACCTAGGGACAATTTAGAGTGTTCAATCAGCCTGCCACGCATGGTTTTGGAATGTGGGAGGAAACCGGAGCACCCGGAGAAAACCCACGCAGGCCCGGGGAGAACATGCAAACTCCACACAGGGAGGCCGGAGCTGGAATCGAACCCGGTACCTCTGCACTGTGAAGCCGACGTGCTAACCAATAAATAAATAAATTAATAAATTAATAAATAAATACATATGTGGTGGGGGGTCAAATCTGAACGGTTATTTGGGGGGATATAAAATGTGTTGCATACTAGGCCCGTAATTTGTCCTCAATAAATGAAGAAGAAAACATTTTTTGAAGCATTTCTGATGACATCTGGAGATCTCACCGATAGCTTTTTAGACGGAAAACGTGCCCTGAAGCACCAGAGCTGATAAAATAGATCAGACAAAGCAGCATTTTGGCACTTTTTTTTTTAAACCTTGAACAAAACTTATCCACTCCGTCTAACCTTCCACAACTTGGACTCTCTCCCCCTTTAGGACCTTCGGTGAAGGTTTTACTCTGACGTGTCATTTATTTCTGTGACATAAATAAGAAGCAGTGAATTTCATCCCCCAGTTAAATAAAAAGAATATAGGAGCGGTTAATCGAGATGGATGGATGGTTAGTCCGAGCTCGACGGGTCGCTGGATAACGATCGATGGTGTAGCCCAGCTCAATCGGCAAGGAATAATCCACCACTGTGCAAAAGTCTTGGGCCACTCTCAAGCTGTACCTAAAATCCAATTTCTTTTTCATCAGGTATCCTTTACATAGTCCTTGCATCAACAAAAAGTAAAACATCCCTGAAGTTGTGGTGAGGAAGGGAGAATTGCTGCTCGCGACATTTTTTAAAAAAAATCAGAACTCAATAGAATTGTGGCTTCCACTGATGGATGGATGGAAGGATAATTATGGACTATTATGGACTATGGAGAGAGAGATGCCTGGATGAGATAACAGTTTGATAGATAGAGAGGGAGTGCTGATTCTTGCTGTACGAGGCAACGGCAAACTAGGTCATATTGAGAAGAATTTATGAATAATGGAAGGGGAGTCTTTTCATTTTCACACACAGGCGCTAACGGGGCTAAAACACGCCGCACAAGCATTATCAACCGCGCTCACCCACAGCCTCATCAGCAAAAGCCTCAACGGGGCTCGAGCCAATCAACGCCGACCACTTAAACTGATGAACACCAGAGGGGGCGGGAAAAAAAAAAAAAGGCAGCGACTACCTTAATGGCTTCCCAAATCTCCCGTCGCCACGTCTCGTAAGCAGCAGTGATGGAGGCCCGAGCAAAATAAGAGGATATCCCTCAATAATGATCTCCCAAGGGGGAGAAACGCGGAGAGATTTTTGGGAAACGGAGATGAAATAAAACAAACGCATGGATGGGCGTGGCATGAAGAGCTTGTCAGAGAGAGAACGGCGCGGCCAAACAACGAGTTGCATTGAAAGTCAAACGTGAGCGGCTTATTTTATAGCGGTGTGAGCTATTTGTTGATTTATGTGTTTACAGTACGGGCGGACCGGTGGTCCAGTGGTTAACATGTCAACCTCACAGTACAGAGGTGGAGGGTTCAAATCTGGCTCCTTGCTTCCCTGTGTGGAGTTTGCATGTTCTTCCTGGGCCCGGGTGGGTTTTCTCCGGGTATTCCGGTTTCCTCCCACATTCCAAAAACATGCGTGGCAGGCTGATTGAACAGTCCAAATTGTCCCTCGATGTGAGCTTGAGCGCAGATGATTGATCGTCTGTGTTTTCCCTGCGATCGGCTGGCAAGCGGTTCAGGGTGTGCCCCGCCTATTGCCCGAAGGTCGCTGGGTACGGCTCCAGCACGCCCCCGCGACCCTTGCGAGGATAAAGCGGATGGGAAAATGGAAGGATGGATGGATGTCGACAGTATGTCGTTAAAGTGATCAATCAACAGATTTCTAATATTGTTTAATGGAGGACAAATTAATGGATTGCTTGTGTTTATGAACCATATGGGAAGAGGACCTTGGGAAAAAAAAAGTGCAGAGCTCATCGCAATCACAATACTGAGGGGGGGAGGAAGAAAAAAAATCAATTTTTCCAAAATCACTCGGCCCTACTCGATTCTCAGACTGCCTCAGTACAACCTGTACTGCTGAATCATTGGCGATCCGTATGCTAATTCGCTCCACCTTTGAGCAGCGTAGCAGCCGCACAAGTCCAGCGCTTGCATTCCGCCCACTGATGCGCGCTTATTTCCCATGTTTCCCATCCCAGCGACTTTACCAAAGTGCATTTGGCTCATGTATTGTCATTAAAATCCACTTTCTACCGTCACGACAAACAGACCCCGCCACCCCTCCACAAACACACACTCCTTTTTTGACAAACATTTCCACTCCATGGCCACATAGGTCAAAATTGCATTCGCCGGGCCATAAAAAGGATCGTTAAGAGGATGAATGGAGTGTCTGTGCCATTTGACACCAGGGCACCGCTCAGCTTGTAATTCATAAAAATCACGAGGCCGCCGGACACAAATGATGCCTTCATGAACACCACACGTCCCCAATTTGGCATCATTTCAATGAATCACACGACGGGCCCGGCCGGGCTGCTATTTAACACGAAGGTGATCACTGTGAGCTTGTTTAGGAGTCTTAAGTTCTGAATGAAAATCAGTCCAGCCAGATGAGTCACGTTTGCGCATCGCCGTCCTTGTCCGAAGCCGCAAGGGCTCGTGAGTCGAGCTCAGGTTGGGAACGGATACAAATTTGCCGGACGTCGCGCCGCTGGAGAAAAATGGACGCCATCTGGACCTGTCTCGCTTGTGATAAAACCGCTGCCTTATCGGTACACGCTGGTCTGTCCTTCAAACACCTTCTGGCGATTTTAAAAAGAAGTCGGCCAGATGGGATGTGGGGGGCGGGAGGCGGGGGTCACGCGACCCCCTCGTTCCTTCATTTTCTGTTGTTTCCATCTTTCCAAGCTGGAAGTTAGTTTCTCGGCATGTTAACTTCCCGTCTCTGCGTATCAAACATTCCAGTGTGTTCCAGGGGCACGTTTTCCGCCTCGCAGTAACTGGCAGCGAAATTAAATTTGACATCCGTGACTCTTTCCACCCCCGGCCTAGCGATGGGCTACCCACACTCTCCCCCGCGCGCTTCTCGCATCTTAAGAAATCTCTTTTTTTTTTTTTTTTGGCATGATCTTCACTCCCACCCACTTCTGTTCATTTCCCGGAACCCGCTTGGAAGAAATATTCCGGTGACGTGGGAATTTGGTACGTTAAAAAGTCAACGTATCTTCCTGAAATTCATTCATTCATTCATCTTCCGTACCGCTTGATCCTCACTAGGGTCGCGGGGGGTGCTGGAGCCTATCCCAGCTGTCTCCGGGCAGTAGGCGGGGGACACCCTAAATCGGTTGCCAGCCAATCGCAGGGCACACATAGACGAACAACCATCCACGCTCACACTCAAACCTAGGGACAATTTGGAGTGTTCAATCAGCCTGCCACGCATGTTTTTGGAATGTGGGAGGAAACCGGAGCACCCGGAGAAAACCCACGCAGGCCCGGGGAGAACATGCAAACTCCACACAGGGAGGCCGGAGCTGGAATCGAACCCGGTACCTCTGCACTGTGAAGCCAACGTGCTAACCACTGGACTACCGGGCCGCCTTCTTCCTGAAATTGAAATTGAAATTGAGGACAAGCGGTATGAACTGCGGATGGCACAAAATGTCCATGTTAGCATCCTCAATTCCTTTCTTTTGAGAGCAATTTAGCTTTTCAACATCGTCCATTCTGTAACATTCCGTACATCCAGCAGCAACCGAGTGCAACGCTTCTTTTGCGACTAAACTCCACGCTGGGTCCGTAAGACCAAACGATGAGTCCTGAACTTGGATGTCGAATTAAATGTAAAACATGCGCCATGCTGCCTGATCAACAAAGTGGGAGGATAAGTGCTTTCGCAACAACACAATAACGGTACATCACAAGGGCTCTTGTGCTAATGCTGGATATTCATCAAAGAGGATGGAACGGAACGTGTGCGGAATGCAGAAAATGCTGGTCACACACACACACACTCACACACACACACACACACACACAGAGTGTAAAGCGTGGGTCTTACCGAGCTGTAGAGCATGCCCTCGCCGTTCATGCCGATGTAGAAGCCACTCTTCACTCCCTGGATGGCCACCACTCTCAGACCCACGGGAATCAGATTAAACAGGGCTGCAGCGGCAAAGTCGGTTGTTGCGGCGGTTAGGGACAAAAGGGAAAGAAGAAGAAGAAGAAGAATTTAGATTTCACTTAACTCTCAGAGGCACGAGAATGTCTTGATCCGTCTCTCCGGGCCGCCTTTCTGGCGCTCTGACGGCAGTTAAGTGAAACGGCAAGAAAGAAGTGAACAACGGAGGGGGTCGGGGGGGGGGGGGGCACAGCTTCTTGACAGAGGGGCATTCAAGTCGAGGTTTTGGGGGAATCGGGTTTTATGGCTCAAACGGTAATGTTTGGAGGGTACATTGAAATGGCTTTAAAAGATATGTGCTAAGAGGTCGGCCATCTTGTAATCAGACAGGATTATTCCGTCAAGTACAAGAATCCCCCAAAAATATCTTACAGTGCAGAATGTGCCACGCACAAAAGAATCCCCACAAGTTCTATACATCAGCACAAACGAACGCAACCGAAAGACGGGCACTCGGGCATTCGGCTATTGTGTTTTATCAAAGTCCTGATCAGATTTGACTGACTCTGCAACATAAGCAAAGCGCCTCTGAGTCGTGATCGCACTCGGTAATCACTCAATGCCGATTGGTTCGCAAAGCGCCGCACTAAAAAAAAAACAAAAACAAATCAGAGATGAGCAGAATTTACTGAACGGCGAATCCTGTTATAACCGCCGCATCATCATGCGCCGCTGTTAAAATCACAGCAAACGTGGCCCACCATGACGGCACGTTTGAATATTGAAATCCTCACGGAGGCCACTCGTGAAGATGACCTCAACACTCCTTGAGGATGTTGATCACAGCGAAGATAAGAAAGAAAAAAAATTTTTTAAAGCGGTTCTTAGAAATTCTCATTATCCCGCTCGTTGGTTATCTGGAAATGTCACGCTGGAAGCAAATTTGCTTCTTGGCCATTCATGACCGGACCTCATCGTCATTGTTATCTCTGTGGCGACGGACTGCGAGGACATGACGACGATGACTTTCATGGACTTTGCTTTCCGGATGGAGACATATCTGGATGCGCTGCGGGTTTGTATTGTGTCGATTGGATCGAGCGTTGATGGGGAAGGAACATCAGATAAGGCTGGCGGGGGGGGGGGGGGGGGGGGGGGGGGGGGCGAGGGCGGACGTGCCCGTGCAAGACTGTCCTCCGAGGAGAATCGATTTCGTTCGATAAATATCGACCGCTGCTTCGGACCGTCGATGGTGGAAATGTGCCCCCCCCCCTCAAGCCACTGATGGGCATAGGGGGTCCACTCGCCTCCTAAATCCTGATATACAATCATTCATTCATTCATTCATTCATTCATTCATTCATTCATCTTCCTAACCGCTTGATCCTCACTAGGGTCGCGGGGGGTGCTGGAGCCTATCCCAGCTGTCTTCGGGCAGGAGGTGGGGGACACCCCGAATCGGTTGCCAGCCAATCGCAGGGCACACAGAGACGAACAACCATTCGCACTCACACTCACACCTAGGGACAATTCAGAGTGTTCAATTAGCCTGCCACGCATGTTTTTGGAATGTGGGAGGAAACCGGAGCACCCGGAGAAAACCCACGCAGGCCCGGGAAGAACATGCAAACTCCACACAGGGAGGCCGGAGCTGGAATCGAACCCGGTACCTCTGCACTGTGAAGCCCACGTGCTAACCACTGGACTACCGGGCCGCCTCCTGATATACAATCAGATTAATTTTATTTATTTTTTTAATCGATTCCTTTTTTCTTTGTTAAGGTCGCACCTCGTATGCCCCCCCCCCCATACCATCGGTTCTGCGGAAAGCCGCTGAAAATAAATGACAGCTTCGCTATCTGCTGCTGGGGGTGTCGCAGGTCAGAAAGGAGCACGGTTCAAGGCTAAAGCGCTAATCTATTATTCAAATACACCAGCCACTCAATCAATACATCCGTGCTGGCTCTGAATATCAAAAAGTCTTTGTGCTGCTCCAGCACTCTTTTTTTTCCCTCCCGTCCCGTTTATTTTAAAAAAAAAATTCTACCTTCAAACCGTCTACGCTTGCAGCACCACATACGGAGAATTATTTAGTGGGTACAAACGGAAACGGTGGTATTTTTAGTTCCGCGCCGCTGAATTATTCACCGCAGCCCGTCATCCCCGCGGCCTGACAATCGCCCCTTTCAACAAGCGGATTACCTCGAGGCGGGGAAGCCCTCAACATACTACAAAAACCTCCAGAACACAACAGATGCCCCCTAAACAGAAAGCCTTTCCCCTGTGCGGTAATCCTTTTCTGGCCTCGACAGCGACGTCTAATTGTTTTCTCACTGAGGATTGATCCACGTAAAACATTGAAAACATGACACGGGGGAGCTTTCTCTAGACCACTAGAAGGCTGCTGGGGTCCAGAAGCTCTTTTGGTTTGTCCGTCTGTCTTCGTTCCAGACAGGGAGACCTCTGATCTCGATCAGCAATTGAGTGTTGGTCCTGAGTTTTGCCGTCGATTCAAATTTTGGAGGCGTCGCAATGCTGCGGGCACGACAGCCATTTGAAAGTGCATATATGCTTTCACAAAAAATCGGGAGTCTGCCAAACTGGATTTGTAGGATTAACAAACCCGCGTGGGGACTCACCAGGATTATCTATTTGTGGAAAAAAAATATGAAACCGACAAAATTGACAATTATTCATTATTATTGACAAAATTAAATTGGACAAAGGAGGTTTCGGGCTAATTCCAGTGACACGCAGTACAGTACATATACACAGTTTTCCAATAACTGGTAAATATATTGATCATTTCATATGTTGCCTGAGGCTAGAAAGCAAAGCGTGGAGAGTCTCTGTAACACAAATGCGTTCATGCAGACAAGTGAATGTATCCGTAGATAACTGTCAACAGCTTCTAAAAAGATCAACTCGCTCCATTTTGTCCACTTTTGGCTCCTTTACTTCTTTTTTGTCTTGGTGGCAATACACTTCTCGCTTGAAAATCACACCATGTTTTTGCGGTTGAAGAAAAAATAAAAATAAAACTGTGCAGCGTATTGTACAACGGACCTCAGATCCTGCCTGGCTTGGATGTTCACTGAACTGAAGTTTCAAGAAATATGCTTTTTACAATTTACCATTTTTAGGGTGCAGTACTTGAATGGCATACTCCCCCCCCCCAATTCTAGCTGTCCAAAATCACACAATCTTGATGATATTTGAATGTTGACGGTTTACGTTTCCCTCGGAGGAGAAAGGTTGCGAGAGCCGTGCAGTGGTGCGGAAGAGAGGAAACTGCTCATGAAATACAACCATTAAAAAAAGCTTACAGAGTAACCTTTACAACAATACTCCCGTGTAAGATTCTGAATTGTTGCAGGGAGGAAACCGCCCCCAAAGAATTAGGATGGAATAAGTCAGAGGAGAAACAGAGATGCAACAGTCCGTTATACCAGCGGCCACAAAACCTTTTTTGCCCCACGGACCGGTTTAATGTCAGACAATATTTTCCGGGACCGGCCTTTAAAATGTGGCGTATAAATACAACAAAATAATATGCTATGACCTGCATTGAAAACTGTGGTATTTTCGGCGCATAATCATAAAACACGAATCATGACACGGGAACGTCCTATCTGGCCGCAACACTCTTGTCGCTACAGTAATGTTTAAATGTGCCTTCAAAATAAAATACACCGCAAATACAAAATGTATGAAAACTACAACTCACCATCGCCGCATATTGAGTATATATATTACTGTATATATATATATATATATATATATATATATATATATATATATATATATATATATAAATCGTAGACGGATGTAACAGAGAATCCGGTATTTTTTCAAAATAAAACATATTTGAGTTTCCGAAATCAATAAAATGGAAGCAATGGTTGTAAATGGATGTAACAGAGAATCCGGTATTTTTTCAAAATAAAGCATATTGAGTTTCCGAAATCAAGAAAATGGAAGTTCTTTATTCTTTCTGTGCGGGCCGGTGCCGAATGACCCACGGACCGATGCCGGTCCGCAGCCCGGGGCTTGGGGACCACTGCATTACACAGTTCACATTGTTTAAAACACATACAGGTGGCAAGTAAGTGATTTTTTTTTTTTTTTTTTTGTTAGGGTTGGATTTTAGTCCACGAACGAAACTAGCCAGCTTGTGATGACGGTAGAAGGAGTTGCAGAAAATGACAAATATGTGGGCCTTTGCTTATTTGTTCTGCAAAAAAAAATGATGCGAAGGCACAACTCACTGTTGTCGCTGTTCTCGTCCTTGCTGCCATCAATGGTTCCGTCCGGCTTCATCTGCAGGTAGAAGCCCTGCTGGCTGAACAGTCGTGTCACGATGCCTTTCAGCTGTGGCTCTGCAACACGCACGCACACACGCACGCACACAACACACATTGGGCCAGGCCACAACCCACCCGGGCCCAGCAAGATCATGTCAGACCCCAAAATTTTTTTTAATCACTTTAACAAAAAAAAAATAATAATAAAAAGAGATATATCATTTGTAGTGAAGGCACTAAAAAAAGAGAATGTGTTCCGAGTACATTTAACGGAAATACAATCGCAATCCACCCTCGTACTTACTTGGACCTTACCGACTGACTGCTCACCAATAACGAATTGAATTGTAACGAGAAGACGTTTGGTGCGCCCCGCGGTAATCAAACTTCCCCCCCGGAACAGAAATTACAGCATCCTTAAAAGGGAGATTCAACAAGCAGGTTGGACGGACAGATTCTGACGGCACTAGTTCTTAATCCAAAGTTTCCAGAGTGTTGGGGGGCGTGGGGGGGGGGGGGGTTCTCATGACAATAACCTTGACTGACCTCTAACTCTGAGGCTGTGTCATCTGGTGCCTCGCCAGGGTGCTGCTGGAAATGCTCAATGCTTCACGGGGGGGAGGGGTATAATGATGAAAAAGGGTTAAATAACCACTGGG
This sequence comes from Hippocampus zosterae, assembly GCF_025434085.1. Lineage (NCBI taxonomy): Eukaryota > Metazoa > Chordata > Actinopteri > Syngnathiformes > Syngnathidae > Hippocampus > Hippocampus zosterae. The sequence goes on along the minus strand of NC_067465.1, from coordinate 2,921,798 downwards.
TGTCTGGCAATGCCAGGTTGGGGGGGGGGGGCGGATGTGTGAGAAAACGAACAGCCCTGTTTGATCAGGCTTGAGGCTCGTAATGAAATTAGTTTGGTTTGTTTTTTTTATTTATTTTTTCCCCCCCCCACAATAGATGAGCCTTTCGGGGGTTGGAGGCAAACAGACAGAAAAAAACAAATCATTTTGTATTCTCCGGCTGACAAAGGGAACAAATTATGCAGTTTGTCACGGCAGGTTTGTGGAAGATCTGCGAACATTTGCACTTATTTAACGCCAGGCTGTGTCACGCACAGGAATGAGGGATGGCATGCATAAGTAAGCCTCAAATCACGTTCTGCCAACAAAAACAAAAAAAGGGGGGGGCAGAATGCTGAAAAGTCAAATAATTGGAAGGCGACCATTTAAATGTCTGTGGAGCAGTATTCCGAGTTCCGGTTCTCTTATGTTACATCATCTCTAAATGTCCATTGAGCAACACGTTGCGGGAAAAATATCTGTGATCTGAGTCCAAGCCTAATTGTCCTGCAAAGTCAGAATAAACTTAGAGGTCGATCCTTTTGAGGGAAGCAACACATGGCCCCCCTGTTTCTTTTTTCTTTTTTCACTACATCTCTTGAGGGCTGAAGGCTCAGGATCCCAACGATTGAACACGTTTTTTTTTTCTCCCCTCAACTTTTATGTCGAGCTGATGTCAGCTCATCTTGGACCATCTGCTGCAGGCACAGCAGGCCCATGAAGAAGAGGGATGTTGTAAGGGAACCTATTAAGTTAAAAAAAAAATAAAAATAAAAGGTGGATACAGCCACTGTGACCTCATCCTATGGTTTCCGAAGGACGGTGACGATACGCTAGAGTTAAAATGCAATCTAGATTTCTGGATCGAGACACACAGACTTTGAATTTTTATCTATGCATCCATCCATTTTCCATACCGTTTATTGTCACTAAGGTTGTGATAATAAAATAGTATCTATTATATGAATTTGTTATATCACTATATTATTTTTATTATGCCTATAACGGGGATGGGCAAATGGCAGCTATCAATCGGAGTCCACAATTTTATTTTTTTTTATTTTTTGTCCACAAAAAAAAAATGTTCACAATAGCCGAGCAGTCTGAAGTTGTAGTAACAGTGTTAACCACAAGATGGCAGACAATGCTCAGCAGTGCATCCAACTCCAAAGCTGTTCGTTGCGCGTCAGAAGAGGAAGAGAGAGAGCGTGCCCTGGTTTTTCGCTAGGACCCGCATGAGATTAGCAAAAACGGCATCGCTCCGGTAAAACGGGAAGCAGATGATATGTTCACCAAATGTAAACGCAAACCAATTAGCCATGGAAGATTTCATGCTAATTCGCCACTACAGCGCCGATCTCAACAGCATTTTTTTTCTTTTTTCCCTCCACAAAAACCTTTTGACAGTCCATTTATAGTGCATGAGGTATTCCTTAATTTGCGTCCTGGAAAAACATGGATGTATTTATTGCTTAATGTTACAAACGCTTATGATGGCTTGTAGAAGCGGCTGGTATGACCGACGGCAGACTCGCCGTGCTAAAGGGACCCGTCGGTGACCAACTACACTGCACTACGTTGACCAGGTGAGCGATTCGTACTATAAATATAAAATGGTAATAATAATAATCACTTACATTAATTTCGGTAGCACGGTGAGCTCATTTAGACAGCCAAACTTTGGATGGGAGCGTGTCATAAATCTGCCATTTCAACAGTGCGACACGTTTGTGTTTTAGAGTATCACAACTTTCACTTTCGATACTGTATACATCACGTTACTTCATGTGCAAGGATAGTCCGTTTGGCACGACAGCTCTGCTCTGGTTGTGCTTAGTCCAAAAACATGTTAGTTAAATTAATAGATCCATTCGAGCTAATTTTTTTTCCCCTACTGACTGTAAAACAATGCTCTTTGAAAGCTGCGACCACGGCCAAAAATACAAATATAAATATTCTATGGCTTTTTTTTCAGAAAATGAATTCACTGAATATTAAAGTGAAATACAGTACATGTTCATCTTTCACTGCAATAGGCATCGCCAAACATTCGTCACACCAATAGGACGGCGTTTCATCGACAGGGTGCCCCAAAAGTCACCCCACAATTGTTTTGTTTCTATTTCTGGGATCATTCAGACCAGTGTGAAACATTCCTGGGACGAGCCCTATGAGCGTACGGTCCAAACCCAATTCCTTCAACGCACAACAGTGTAATGGTCGTGTGTATGTGTATCGTGTGACGGCCGACAGCAGCCAGTATAAAAAGGTCATACAAGTACTTCATACTAAACAGGACAAGACATTTAGGCACGCTGACAAATGGCGTCATGGCCGTGAAATGGTGAATGACCACCTGTTCTAATAGCGGCGGAAGAGGGGGTAGGGGGGGCACGCACATCATATTCATCAACACCAATGTACACCTTGACTAGAGCTTGACACACACACACAATATTTACAGACTTCGGAGGACGGCCGAGGGTTTGATCCAACACTGACCAAAAAAAATAAATAAAAAGAAGCAAAATTCAAATGAGGAGGCGGAGCCAAACCGTTTTTTGAAAGACAGCCACACAGAGATGAGAGGACAAAAAACAAAACAAAAAAACCTTAGCAGTCAGACAGGTATTGAGTACCCAACGGAGCCCCCCCCCCCCCCTTTCCTCTGTGCCCCTCCCCACCACGCCCACCGAGCCCAAAAAAGAGGAGGAGGGTGGTGGGGGGGTGTAGTCGACATGGGCGCAAGATGGGGTGGAGACGAGAAGAAACACAGCACACACGGATGGAGGCTGAGCTACTGACCTAGCCTGCAGCCCTTATGGGACACCTGTGGAGGTTTCGAGGGTGCATCTTACGAAGTAGAGGGGGGGGTTGTGGTTGGGACAGAAGGAAAAACAGTCTTTTAAAACAGGCAGATTTGATTTCTTTATTAAAAAAAAAAAGAGTCCAGTGTATCGATTTGTATCAGCGAAAATACGTCGGGGTTCACATTCATGGCCGCCTTACAATGTTATGTCATTTACAAAAGTTTACCTACCTGCCAACTAAATATTCTCAACTGGCAAAATTATGCCAGCGCAATTGCTTATTGGCGCAGATCCATACGAGGTTTGAATCGGTCCGCTTGTCTGTCTGCGGGACTCTCCCATTATAACTACCTTGGGGGTCGGTGGGGGGTGGGGGGGTGACTTACATCATTGTGCGCCAACACGGAACTATCGTGAGGCATCAATAAAAAGCGGAGTAGCTCTTCCATCACGGAGACCATCCCCTCCGCTGCAGTCATGCTCCCACGTTCTCCGCAATCAACGTTTACCATTAAAACATTTCGTCTGAAAAGAGGCTCGTGGTGCACTGCGGTGCAACTTATCCCCCCCCCCCCCCACCTCTGGGAAAACCCCCAATCAGCATTCATTTAGAATTAGAGCTTTGAGAGGGGGTGTGGGGGGGTTCTCGTTGTTCACCTTCACGACGGAAGACTCCTCGTGCATTCTGATCAGGGCAACGGGGGTGACGTCACAGCCGAGACATGCTCGACACATCCGAAAGGAACAGGTGGATTTTTTTTTTTTTTTTTTTTTGCGCCGCAGAGAAATTCTACCTTCTGAGGGTCTTTTGGGAGCCAATGACTGCAGTACAAAGCCTCTGCTGCTCTGAAGGGGAGCAGGGAGGATTTGGGCTGGGTTCAGCTGGGAGGTGGGAGGGGGGGGTGGGGGGGGTGTTAAGGGTTCCGTTCGCACACATTGCGCGCATCGGCGTGGCGGCGAACGTCGGGGTGTGTATCGGTTCCTAGCACTAGCACTGACCTGGTCGCCGGCGCACGGGTCTTTTCTTGCCGCTGCAGAAGCGCACTTTGCTGAAAACCCCCAAAAAATGACGCTCGCACAGCGAACGGGGGTCCTTGCTGGGGCTGGGGCGACGCTTGGAGGTGGACACCCGGTCGCTGTTCGACTCTCTCGCCTGGCGCTTCTGGCGGATCAGAGAGCTGGCGATCGCGGCCATCTCCCCGTAACCGGATCCCAAAAAAAAAAACCCGGTGCGGCTGAGAGGGGAAGCTGGTGCAGATATGTAATGCAAAAAAAAAAAAAACACACAAAAGAGGGGGATGGGGGGGGGCAGTGGATTCTGAGTATCGAACAGACGCTTCAACCAAATGTCATTCTGATGAGGAACTCTGGGTCCGGAACATCATTGAGATTCCAGTTGCATCTTCAGGCAATATGGAAGAACTTTGTTGCGCCGTCGGGACTTGCTATCAATCAAGCCACCGGAGCGTACACATACACCCGCAACAGTCTTGATAAGTGGCGTGTCATTGGAGAGGTTCTGACTACCGCTCTGCCGAAATCCTTCCGGGCTTCTTTTTTTTTTTAGCAATTCTTCATATGGACTGAAGAAAAAAAAAAAAAAGAAAAAGAACGTCCCTTCAGGTGTTGAATCCCCCGCACATGACTGTGCACGGCGGCGCTGTGCAAGCAGCCCAGATGAGCCCCGTGCATGCACGCCGCACGCTCCGGTTTTGACGATGGCACCTCTCGATGCAACGGGGAGGAGGAAAAAAAAAAAAGGGCTGGGGGTTCGGCAGTGAAGGCTGCTGCAGAGATGTGATAGAAGCTTGCAAGGTGGGGGTGGCGGGGAGAGGGGTGGGGGTGGTATCAAAAGCAACAATTAGTTTCAGGGGAGCGCAAAATGAAAGAGCGGCATTATTCCTCGGTATGTCTCCTTGCGCGGATGCTGTGGGTTTGCTCCGACGCCGACAAAGTGAACGCTCTGTAGACCGCCTCACCCGCTTACCCCCCCTCCCCTCCTGCTCCTCCTCCTTCTCCCCACTCTCCCTTTCTCTCCAACTCTCTTAACGCAATCATACGTGAGTGTATTAGGAATTCTCAAAGCCATACAATGAGAGCGCCGGTATAGAAAATGTGAATAAATAAGAAGAAGACAAAAAAGGAAGCGGGGAGGAGAGTGCTGCTAAATGTGTCATTATTGCTCCATTTGGATAAATGTTCATGACAAACTCTTGTATGTCAGGGATTGGAGCAGCCTTCAGCATTTAAAGAGGAAGTCAACCCAAAAATGTTCTTTTCAGTAGTATGTTGTATGCGCCTCCACTCGTCTCAACACGGCATTCTGATTCATGTTGCCGCTGCGGAATATGAGTTACGTAGCAAAATCCACCCGTTTTTTAGCTAGCTCAGTGGGCGGCCATTTTGGCCGTTCCTGTCAACCAAAAAATAAAACAACATCACAGTTGCTCAGGTAGCGACCAATCACGGCTCATCTGTTTGTTTTTTTTAGCTTAGCCCTGAACAACTGTGGTGATTTTTTTATTTTTATTTTTTATTTTTTTTTGGTTGACAGCAACGGCCAAAATGGCCGCCCGCAGACATGGCTAAAAATGGGTGTATTTTGCTGTGTAACTCATATTCCACAAACACAATATTAAACAGAATGCCGTGTTTGGACTACGGGGGCTGCATGGAACTTATTATTGTCAAGAGAATTTGGGGGCTGACTTCTCATTTAAATTGCCAATTCCTGATGCAGCAAGTAGTGACCCTGGAGTTGTGGTACGAGAACTGGTTTTAAGAGTTTCACAAGCTCTAACTATCAGTGAATGGATTACACACACTCGAGACCAAGATAATGACAATGTGTGTGTGTGTGCGTGTGCGTGTGCGTGTGCGTGTGCGTGTGTGTGTGTGTGTGTTTCATGGGAAACCTCCTTTTCCCATGAAACATTGAAATGTTTTTTCCCTCGCTCCTCCCTTTTTGACACATTCTCTGCAATCGCGACAAATACTTATTTTATTTATATCTCCTCCTTACATAAGATGCGAGTATCATCGGTGGAGCCCCCCCCCCCCCACGCCCCCCTTGTCTGAGTGTGAGATAAGAGGTACAAACACATGCAGGCTTTTCCCAGGGAGAGAATAAACAGTGCAAAAGATGCTGGCAAGAGTCTACTGTTTCAAGTGTTGTGTTCTTAAAAGGTGTGTGTGTGTGTGTGGGGGGGGGGGTCTTTTGTGGGGTAGAGGCATGTTATGAATATATTAAATATTCCCTCGATGGCGTCCGGATACAAAGACAATTGATGTTCTTTTTGAGCCAAGAAGCAGCTGCTGGCACGTAAACCCAGCAGCAGCGAATGTGATGTTCTGCCATATATTATAAGTGTATTGATTTGGAGATCAATATAAACATATGCACTGCTGAATTAGAAGTCGCTTTATGCGTTTGAAAACGGGGGAGAAAATGAACCAAATACTGTACACGTCAAGGGGAATTTCTTTACGTCTGCTGCCCCCTTGTGGTGGAAGCCTTAGCCATGCATCCATTTTCTGTCCTGCTTCTCTTTACTGGGGTCGCAGGTGTGCTGGAGCCTATCCAAGCTGATTTTGTATTACCTTTACCACAAAAAAAGTGAGTTTCTTTGAATAAATTCTATTTAAACTTTCAGGAACAAAAAACTGAACAAGAATAATATCCACAGCGTACTCGCACTTTTGCTTACTTTTCATCAGCCATCTGAACTTGAATCAAACACTTTAGCTGACATACTTGACAACTTTGAATAATTCATAGAACATATCCCAGCTGTCTTTTTTTTTTGGACACAGGTGAACCCCTGGTGAAAAGTTGATATTGCAAAGACAACACTAAATTATGTTGCGCAACTTTGGCACAGTGCCTACTTGGTGCACTTCCTGCTTTGTGTGCTTTTGTTTAACCTTCAAACCGTGATTTTAAACTCAATTGTTGTCATCTTAGCAAAATGAGAAGAGACTTCAGAGTGCATATTGTAATTTCCTCTGCAGTCAAATCGTTTCAGACAGCACATCACCTGACATTTGACTAAAAAAAAAAATTAAAATAGATAAAAAGGGGCGGTGGTATTTATGAAACACCCTGCTGCCTTGAAGAACCAAAACAGAGCAAAATGCAAGTTTAAAGATTCAGAGTACACAAGTGCATCAATAGTGAGAATCATACATGTCAATGGTTGCACGAAAATTATATTCCGATTCCCGGAACGCAAGGCCAGCATTTCACGTGACATGGATTGTATATAAGGCACAAATAGCATCTCTACTTTCTTAGATCATGACTGTTCACATAAAAACATTTGAGCACACTGTGTGGAAACCACAATAAAAACTGTATGGTGAAAATAAAGCAATAGCTGCAACCTAGAGTAAAGTATGGCTTAGAGCTACAGGCAAAGCCTAGGAGAACAGCTGAAATTTATTTGCAATAGGAGGTTGTCACTTCTAATGTCTCAAAAAGTTTCGTTGCTTTTCAGTGGGGGTGGGTCCCTTACAGGTCATTCATTCATTCATCTTCCGTACCGCTTGATCCTCACTAGGGTCGCGGGGGGTGCTGGAGCCCATCCCAGCCGTCTCCGGGCAGTAGGCGGGGGACACCCTGAATCGGTTGCCAGCCAATCGCAGGGCACACACGGACGAACAACCAACCGCGCTCATACTGACACCGAGGGACAATTTAGAGTGTTCAATCAGCCTGCCATGCATATTTTTGGAATGTGGGAGGAAACCGGAGCACCCGGAGAAAACCCACGCAAGCCCGGGGAGAACATGCAAACTCCACACAGGGAGGCCGGAGCTGGAATCGAAACCCGGTACCTCTGCACTGTGAAGCCGACGTGCTAACCACTGGACTTCCGGGCCGCCCCCTTACAGGTCACATTAACTCAATTCTGGACCAAGTCTGATAAGACGTTTAAAAACGTCTTTGGGAGTAAATGAGTTGAAGGTAGACAACATTTTTGAATTCTTTATATTGATAAAAAGATGAAATTTGAACAGGGGGGGGGGGGGTGTAGACTTTTTGTATCCAGTGCAAGGACCAACAAAAAGATTTATATCAGCAATGCAGATCGCAACATATTCTGCTTTTGATCCATTTGCCTCGGGAAGAACGTTAAAATCGAAGTTACTGGTATTTATGGCACCAAAGCACAACAAAGCAAGCAAGTTGTTACAGTAGCTCCAAAATTTGATTGTTGAGGTGCACTTGAGGACAGGCATTTTTAAAAAAAAAAAGGTTTTGAAAGTGCTTGTCATGTCACTTAAACACGTCAGTGGGATTAAAATTGGACACGACTTTATGATGAAGGCAACAGAAAGGACATGAATAGAAGTGAAAGAGTGGAATGTTGCGCAGCCTTTGCTGCCTCAGAAGGTCACTTCCGGTGTCCTTATTCAATGACTTACAGCGGTTAATTAAAGCTGAAAACGTGTAAGCCACTGAATTAATAATTCATTTCGTGCTTCCTATAAAGGGCAGCCTTATTGGGGGGAAGTAAAATAGAGATCGAGCATACGTTGAACTCAACATTGTCAAAGAGTCTGGTTTTTTTTTTTATTACTTTGATACTGTACAATGGATATTAAAAAAAAGTCTACACAAACGTGTTCAAATGCCAGTTTTGGTGAGGTAAAAAAATGAGACCAAAATATTCTAAATATGGGATCAAGGTGTAGAACTCCTTTTTTGTTTTAATTAGCACAAAATTGGATAATAAAAACACAGTTGATAAATGGGGGATAGTGGCTTGTCTTCAGAACTAACTAAATACTTTCAAATGTATGTAAACTGGGAGTCAGCATACACCTGCAACCATTTCAAGTGGCTCCAGGTCATCCCTAATAAAGTTTAGCTGTTCTAGTAGGCTTTTCTAACTTTTGTTTTTTGACTTTGCTTTCTGATGGTAATTTAAGCGCAAGTACTGACTGGTATGTCAAAATCTTTCTAAATTGCTCCACCCTGTCTAAGGCCCCAGTTCCAGCTGAAGAAAACTATCCCAAAAGCATGATGCTCTCACAACCGCGCTTCACTGTACACATGTTGTCAAACATACGTTTTGGGAATAGGTCAAAAAAGTTCAACCTTGCTTTCACCGGACCACAAAAAAAAAAAAAAAATCTGGTACACCCCATGCGGTGTACCGATATAGCACACGAGTTAATCACACGAGGACTTCTCGAACTTTGTCTCACGTTAACTAAGCGGCATAACATGACGTTCGGGATTCAAACGATAACCTCAAAGGTGGCCGGCCGGGGAGGGGGGGGGTGGGGAAGTACATTAACTGTCTTGCCTCCTTATTAAGTATCGAGTTGAAGTACATCACCGCATAATACACCGTACATGCAGTACAGTAGTGAAAAGTTTGCCAACCCGGGGCCTTGCGGTGCCTTGCATACACGGCGCTCACCCGGGGGCTGTTTTTGGGGGGCTACTTTGACGCGACATCGCGCGGGTTCGACGCACCGACCGGCGTGTGCGTGGAGCGCCGAAGAGGACTGGGGGGGGGGGGGGGGGTCGTCGCTAACTGGTGCACGCACTCAACTGGGGCCAGATGAGGAGCGACTCAGCCGCAGCACTCGACTCGTGTGTGCGGGGCCAATCAAACCACTCAATCGCTTTCTTCATCATCGTCACCATCACCCCTAACACATACACACTTATGAGCATGCAAAGAGAGCGTGGAGGTGGGGGGTTGGGGAGATGGGGGGGTCTCTCACCGTCGGTGATAGTGGTCGACTTCGATCGTTGTCCACAGAAACACTGCAGCATATGCGCTCCTTTCTGAAGAAATGGCCTAAGAATCCTCATTGATTTGGCTTTTTTGGGGGGAGGGGGTGGGGGGATGGCAGCCCTCCTCAATCCAAACAATAGCACAACACAGCACGGCATGCGGGGTCGGGCAGCATATCGTACGCAGCCAGCCAGGCAGCCTTGCCGCCCCCCCTTCTCTCCTTCTCTATAGCCTCGGAAGGGCACAGTCGGCGGGGCACGTTAGGCTAAAACGAGGCATCTCGAGGTGGTCTCAACCCCCACCACCCCCACCGCCGCCGCCGCCACCTCCGCCACCTTCTCCTCGTCGCTTTCGTCTAAAGAGTCGTCATCTCCTCTCGCTCGCTTCTCCAGGCAACGCAAAGGACACGCCGTGGTCCAATTGTACGGTACCGGCGGCGGACGTAATAGCAAGGGGTGGGGGTGGGTGAGGGGGGTGTAAAAAAATAAAAAGACAAGAAGAGATCGTTGGGTGAGAGGAGGAAGAGGAGTGGGTGCGGTGTGGTGCCGCTGGTGGTGATGTTGGTGCTGGCGCGGGAGGTTTTGTGGGTGAGGGGAGGGGGGACACGCGTAGCCGCTTATGCTACGCCAGAGGTGGCAAAAGTACTCGCACTCTGTAAGTGAGTCGAAGTACCCGGAAAGAGATGCAGCGGTAATTAAAACGACCACTCTTAAAACTGCAGTGGGTTAAAAGTAACCCAATGCTGGGTCCAAAAGGGACAAACCGGCGTTTTATATTTGTACTATGATGCCACAAGATGGCAGAACAGCACGATTCCTTTCTAGACGAAGCTCCTCGACTCGTCTCAAAGAAGCTCCTCAACTCATTTTAACACAGTCCCTTGACATCAAGATGCCACAGAATGGTGCCTAAGCACTACTTTTGTCTCAAACAAGCTCCTCAACTCATTTTAACACAGTCCCTTGACATCAAGATGCCACAGAATGGTGCCTAAGCACTACTTTTGTCTCAAACAAGCTCCTCAACTCATTTTAACACAGTCCCTTGACATCAAGATGCCACAGAATGGTGGCTAAGAACTACTTTTTGTCTCAAAGGAGTTCCTCAACTCATTTTAACACAGTCCCTTGACATCAAGATGCCACAGAATGGTGGCTAAGCACTACTTTTGTCTCAAAGAAGCTCCTCAACTCATTTTAACTCAGTCCCTTGACATCAAGATGCCACAGAATGGTGGCTAAACACTACTTTTGTCTCAAAGAAGCTCCTCAACTCATTTTAACACAGTCCCTTGACATCAAGATGCCACAGAATGGTGGCTAAGCACTACTTTTGTCTCAAAGAAGCTCCTCAACTCATTTTAACACAGTCCCTTGACATCAAGATGCCACAGAATGGTGGCTAAACACTACTTTTGTCTCAAAGAAGCTCCTCAACTCATTTTAACACAGTCCCTTGACATCAAGATGCCACAGAATGGTGGCTAAACACTACTTTTGTCTCAAAGAAGCTCCTCAACTCATTTTAACACAGTCCCTTGACATCAAGATGCCACAGAATGGTGGCTAAGCACTACTTTTGTCTCAAAGAAGCTCCTCAACTCATTTTAACACAGTCCCTTGACATCAAGATGCCACAGAATGGTGGCTAAGCACTACTTTTTGTCTCAAAGAAGCTCCTCAACTCATTTTAACTCAGTCCCTTGACATCAAGATGCCACAGAATGGTGTCTAAGCACTACTTTTTGTCTCAAAGAAGCTCCTCAACTCATTTTAACTCAGTCCCTTGACATCAAGATGCCACAGAATGGTGGCTAAGCACTACTTTTTGTCTCAAAGAAGATCCTCAACTCATTTTAACACAGTCCCTTGACATCAAGATGCCACAGAATGGTGGCTAAACACTACTTTTGTCTCAAAGAAGCTCCTCAACTCATTTTAACACAGTCCCTTGACATCAAGATGCCACAGAATGGTGGCTAAACACTACTTTTGTCTCAAAGAAGCTCCTCAACTCATTTTAACACAGTCCCTTGACATCAAGATGCCACAGAATGGTGGCTAAGCACTACTTTTGTCTCAAAGAAGCTTCTCAACTCATTTTAACACAGTCCCTTGACATCAAGATGCCACAGAATGGTGGCTAAGCACTACTTTTGTCTCAAAGAAGCTCCTCAACTTAATGCCCAGCAATACCTTTGAAATGGAATGGGGAAAAAAAACATTTACTTGACAATAAATGAGTCTACTTGCCAGAATTTTACTCAGACAATTGACGAACCTAAAATTCGGAAATATAATCGGGCTTGCACATTTGTCCAATAAAACTATTTTCAAACGAGGTTCAAAGACCCAGAAAAGAATAACCAGTCTACTAATATTTGCACTACACTGAGGATGCAACGTGTACGTGCTTACAAAAATGTAAGCGGGCATAACTACTGTCAATACACTTGAGCCTGCGCGCTCGGTTGTTCACAGCCAGTTGCTGAGTAAGTAAAGAGATTTTAAAAAGCAACCAGGTGCTGCAGCAGCCCGCTGTTCTCCTTACATGGCTCCCTCAAGTGAACACATTCCTCCAACAACATAACCCGCATCGAGTGCACAACCCCTCGGATGCACGCAGCTCAGATGCATGGCAACGGATCCAAAAGTACAAATTCAACATCACCTTCTAAAAATGAGCTTACCGGCGTTTTTATCCCCCATGTCCCCTTGTGGTGCAGAAGTTTAAGCGACCGCAGATGCTCCCCCGGACCGGGTTCCGTTACTCGCGCTCCTTCACGGGAGAAGAGCGTTTTTTAGTCAGGGCAATGAAAAGACCCCCGCCCACGGGTGTGTGTCGGACAATGAAGCATGGGTCAGCAACTTCAGGAAGGAGGTGGGGTTTGATTTGGAGGTGGATAGGGGCTTCAGGTGAAGTCTCTCTCTCTCTCTCTCTATGAACTGATGTGGAAGCACAGCAGATGCGTTTTCAGCTTTTTAAGAATTAGTATAACTAATTAAGGAGGAGTATGGTTACTTTTGTGTCTTATTAAAGCCCATAAGTGAGAACATTGAATAGGTGTTCATTAAAGAAAAAGATGATGGCTGTATCACAATATTTGACAAAAAACAGTGCCAACGTGCCCTTCAGTGTGGTACTTTTATATACACGTGTAAACTGAAATTTGAAACGTCACTGTCTTAACTTCCCACCTGTGACACAACAGTGCGCTAGGAAGGGAAAATGACAGAAAACAAAGAGTGTGCTCGTGTCCAACGGGCTCATTGATCAATGTTGGGGAGAATGCCCCGTCAGCACTTGTGGGACTCGATGAGGACAAGCTCCAATTTCCTCTCATGTCTAAAAAGACATTTTTGAAAGTGAGAGGGGCTCACGTGTCATGCTTGGGTCAGGGGGAATTATCACAGATGACATCATCAAATGAATCACATGAATGATGACTTTTCTCGTGTGTTTCATTTCAGACATCTCTTTTCCTGTCCCGTGATCGACAGCTTTATTCCAGCAACGGACTGGCGTCGGTTCTCGGTGAATCAATAACAGGACCCTACAAAAGTGGACACGTCTGCTGTGGAAAATAAATGTCCTTGGATTGATCAGGAAAGAATTTGAACTCTTGCAAAGATTTTGACATCAGTCATTAAAAAAAAATGCTGTCCAAAGAGAGATTTTAAACCACACAACAACAAAAAATCACCTTGTTTTCTGTGTGTGTGTGTGTGTGTTCTCCTATCACTCTCGCCCTTCATCATGTTTCCCCTCTGCTCCGCCACCATGTCCTGGTCCGACCCACAGGACAATATCACCGGTAGGATATCATCTAACTTGAGTCAGAGTGTCCTTGGGCCAATAGGGAGGCAAAGGCATACTGCTGTTCTTTATTAATCGTTGAATACATGTACAAAGAAGCAACGGGAGCGCCCGCCATTTCGATGACTGAAATGCTAATCATCAGCAGCTTTGATGCATGTATCATGTGAGACTAAAGGTCAGCAGGTGTAGTATTGCAGCTGTGGCCTTGGAAGGGAGCCCTGGCTTCTCCGGGGGACACTGCAGTGCAGCTGTATTGGAACGTCGTCCCCTAATTCCAGAGTCAATGGTGAGCTTGTGCGAAGTTTGTGGAACTTGTCCGGATGCCAATAGCAACGCCCACCGCCATCAATACTTGTTCAGCTCTGATAGGCCTCTGTTGCTTTCTCTCTTGTTTACGTAGAAACAAACCCCTGACGTCTTTTTCTGTGTGAATAATGATACAAATGATTGTATTGAATTCAACAACAGGTGAGAATTTTTATGAAGTTGTAAATGGTAAAATCAGTATTGCACAAAATTTTACAGGTCAAACTTCAAAAGAAAAAAATTAAAAATATCTCAAATACCTATTGTACTAGAAAGAAGTACTCATTTTATGTCCTCGTCAAAAATACGTCGAGGGACACATGAGCCCATCTTCATAATTGTAAAATCAATATTCGCGGTTGACCATTGTTCTTTGAATTTAGGATATAAATGCATTTATAATTCATCAGAACTTGCATTTAATACATGCGATACTCCAAATGTAATTCACTACTGACATTTATTTTATTTTGTTTTGTCACGCTGAGATTTTAAACGCATTCCGAAGTGTCAACTTCGGCCACAAGAGGAAAGTGCTGCATGTGTTTGACAAAAGAGATGCTGCCTTCAAAGACTCCACTAGGGCTACATTTTAACTTGCTACACAGGGAGGACAGTAATTTACATTTTTTTTTTGCTTTTCCTCATTGACTTTGACATTTAAACCCATTCCTAGTTTGGCTAACCAGCTAAAGCAAACATACGTTGCGTAGATATGAGCGAACTAAACTGACGTTTCGATGACGTTTCCAACCTTGGAGTTCAATTGGCTGAAACTCGGCAAGTGGGCGGAGCTTATATTTGAGTATACAAACACAAAAATGGCGTGGAGCAGTTGCATTGTGTACTGGACCCGAATAAACCAAATCCCTGCAAAAAACGTCGCATGGCGAGCTTCCAGGCAAGTAGATTAAAGATTATATACTATGTTTTATATTTGTTGAGAAGAATAACACCGACAGAATGCTAGTGAGTGCGTGACGCTTAGCTAACAGCTAGCCACTGTCATTGGGAACCAAGTGTCAATGAATGACGGCTAACTCTCCTTTTTGCATGTCATGTGTCTGCTCATGCGCTTAATTTTAATCCATTGTAATCACATAAAGCGTGCTTTTGACATGCCATAATCTTACACCATGCAATTTCTCATTGAACAACTCAAATCGTGACGTAGGCTGTGTATGTCATTTACGGTCCTGTGAAATGCTTCCCTGTTGCTTCAAAGGCTCGACTTTTACTGTCAAGCGATTCGTGGCTTCCGTCGTCACTCTAAAAGGCCAGAAACAAAGAAAGGTGACGCCAGACATGAAACACAAACCAACAACATTGCATCTCCGGAAAGCCCACAAGGACCGACACTTCGCCCTCATGTCCCCCGGCCAAAGCTACTCAGGCCTCTGCTGTTCACACTGGGGGTAAGAGCCCCTTTTCCCAATCAGTTTTTTTGACGAATGCCTGGAGAATAATTAATAACAATATTGTAAAAGCAGCTAATGTACTTTATCCAGCAAGTACCATGCATTTAATAGGCAAACAATGACTTCAATGTCGGTGAGAATATTGGCCAAAAATATTCAATACAAAACAAGTCCATCAATTTCCGTAAATTGTTTCAAAAACTGCAGATTTCAAGCATTTATTTGTTTCAATTTTTATTATGGCAGAAATACAAAAACAGCAAGAAAAAAAAGAAAACAACTCCATTCATGTCCTGATCATGCTTTTTTTGGCACCAGAGTTATTGGTTTGAGGAATCTGCCGATTTTTATCCTCTTTTTTTCAAGCACTAAATTTGATGAAAGACCTATTGAATATTTAATTGTCAATTGGTTCATATAAGAACTTCTTTTATCATGTGACATTTTATAAAAAATAAATGTGTGGAGTTTGCATGTTCTCCCCGGGCCTGCGTGGGTTTTCTCCGGGTGCTCCGGTTTCCTCCCGCATTCCAAAAACATGCGTGGCAGGCTGATTGAACTCTGTAAAATTGTCCCGAGGTGTGAATGTGAGCGTGGATGGTTGTTTGTCTCTGTGTGCCCTGCGATTGGCTGGCAACCGATTCAGGGTGTTCCCCGCCTACTGCCCGAAGACAGCTGGGATAGGCTCCAGCACCCCCCCGCGACCCTAGTGAGGATCAAGCGGTTCGGAAAATGGATGGATGGATGTATACAGTATGTGTATTATACTATAACCTTTTTGTCTTCATATGAAGCTGTTTGGCACATAATACTTCAACTTTTCGACACATGAAGTAGCTCTCCTAATGCCACGTCAGTTTACAGGCTGCTCTTTTGGTGCCGCAGCCATTCTGCAATCCGAGAACACCAAGTCCAGAGTACGAACGTTAAAGGACCAAGAGGAGTCCGAGAACCTCTTAGCGGTGAGGTTTTGCTTTCAAGAAAGAAAAAAAAAACAAGACTCCGCTTGGAAAATCACTGAGGATCTTTGTGTTGTGTTGGTAGGGTTCCCCCGACATGGCGTACTGGCATGACTGGTGGAACCAACTGACGGTCTTCCAGCGCCAGCTCATCATCCTCATGTCTGTGGTGGACGACTTCTGGAGCAGACGCACTGAAGGCCAGAGGACCGTCACTGGTCAGCAACATACATAGTTTACATGCGTCTTTCGAAAGCGGCTATGCAAAGATCCACACAGCTTCAAATGAGAAATTATTTCTGAGCGTTTTCCGCCATTCGTGTGACGGAACCGGTATCAATCAATTGAATTTAAAAAAATCATTTCAAGCGAGGAGTAAAAACCAACAACTGAGATAATGTGCTTGCATAAGTGTGCACACCCTCTTCTAACTAGGGATATGCCTGTGCTCCAAATTAACCAATCACTTTTTAAATAATGTTTAAATGGACCACCATTTAATGTGTTTCTGATTAATCCCAAATAAAGTTCAGCTGTTCAGCAAGTGTAAGATTGTTTTTTTGAATAGGGCATGATTCTTTTTGTTTCATTTAACCCTTTCAGGGACAGTAGTTACGATAGTGGAGAGCTCCAATCAGGTTACAGGGTGCATGAAGTGTTGCCCACACCAAAATAATTATTTAAACTGAGTTGTACAGGTAAGTGGCTTCAGTTGGAAACCTTCTGAAATGTTTTATTGATCTCATTTTTGAGATCGCAAAAAGCAGGCATTTGTCGACTTTTTCAATCCACTGTATTTTTTTTTTGGTTGAGATATTCAGTCTACTTGATGGCTCTTCTGCAGGTATTATCGTGGCCAACACATTGGTGTTGTGCTGCTGGAGAATCCCCTCGCTGCAAAGGACCATGATGAAATATTTCACTTCAAACCCCGCCGCCAGTGAGTATTATGAAAGTGTTCCAAAAAAGTTTTCATGACATGATTTGTCTGAGTGAATGAAAGGGAGCCCAACTCTTTCTCGTTATTTGTGGTCAGAGAGTCAGTGCCTTCCCATGGTCCTGTCCTCGTTCAGTCACTACTCCATCTTCCACTTGATGGCCAACATGTACGTCCTGTGGACATTCTCCTCAGGGGTCGTCTCGCTCTTAGGGAGGGAGCAGTTTCTCGCCGTCTACACGTCAGCCGGTAAGTTGGGTGGAGTGAGGGATTTTTCATCACAAAGGAATTCAGCTCGTACAAAAAACAACAACACATTTTTGTTATTTTTATTTTATTTTTTTAATTCTTTTATATATACAGTATATATATATAAAAATGTTAGAATGTATATTTTTTAATTTTTTAAAATTGTTTAATAATTTTTAAAGACTTTTTTTAATGTCGTTTCATTGTCACCCCTTCAACCAGATGATAAGTCTTCATTTCGTTCACAAACGAACAAAAGCGGATCGGAAAATGAATGAATGAATGTATTTTCTCATTGTTGGATAAAAAATTACCCGGACTTTCAATCTTAAGGCGACTTGATGCCTGCACGGCTCCCACAGAGCTCTGATAGCAGGCAGAGTTGTACAATACTCGGAGTTAATGAATTTGTTCTCAAGACTTTTACATTTTTTTGATTTGGTCAATAATAAGTAAAAACAACACCATGTGGGGACAGACCAATATTGTTGATTTGTGAAAAAAATAGTATATTGACGTGTGTGTGTGTGTGTCTGTAGTATTTTTCTGTCTGGCCCTTCATTGTGTTGAATAACGGAAGCAACGTACTTCGGCTGCCCGTCTTCTTATTTCCCTCCAGGTGTTATTTCCACTATGTTCAGCTACGTCTGCAAAACAGCCTCTGGACGCATCTTCCCTTCGTTAGGAGCGGTGAGCAAATAACAGTATATGCAGGACAAGCCTTTTTTTTAAAAAACGTTTTTTAACTTGAGCTTTTGATGCCCATCAGTCAGGTGCAGTCATGGCAGTGGTAGCTGTGGCCTGTTCTAAAGTGCCAGATGCTAAACTGAGCGTCATCTTCCTCCCTATGGTCATGTTCACAGCGGGAAATGTGAGTGAAACAGTGTGATGAGATCCCCTTGCGCCTTCAGAGATCAAAATGCTTCGTTTTGATTCGACACAACTGTTTATGTTTTTATATACAGTACACGTATTTTCCGCACAATAAGACACTTTGGAGTATAAGGCCCACATTCAGTGAATGGCCTATTTTAAAATTGTTTTCATGAATAGGGCGCACCACATTATAAGGCATATAGAATAGAAGCGACAAAATGATCATGTATAGTAAGGCGTTTTTTTAACCGAAAGAAACGACCATGTATAGTAAGGCGTTTTTAGCCGGGAAAAAAATGACCATGTATAGTAAGCCGTTTTTTTAGCCGAAAAAAAACCGACCATGTATAGTGAGGAGTTTTTAGCCAAAAAAAGCGACCACGTATAGTAAGGCGTTTTGGGTGGAAAAAAACGACAACGTACAGTAAAACGTGACCATGTAAAGTAAGGCGTTTTTAGCCGGGAAAAAACGCCTTACTATAGTAAGGCGTTTTTTAGCCGAAAAAAACGACCATGTATAGTAAGGCGTTTTTAGCTGAAAAAAACAACCATGTACAGTAAGCCGTTTTTAGCTGAAAAAAAACGACCATGTATAGTAAGGCGTTTTTTAGCCAAAAAAAAAAGCGACCATGTAGGGCGCACCACATTATAAGGCATATAGAAAAGAAGCGACAATAGTGGCTGAGGTTGCGTTATGCATCCACTAGATGGAGCTACGCTAAAGGAAATACAATACAATACAGCTTTACTTAGTAGCTGTAACAAACCGCTTTACAGAACATTTAAAATATGTTCAAGAAATCTGAATATTGATCCATATATAAGGCACATCGGATTACAAGGCGTGCTTTCAGCCTTTGAGAAAATGGAATGTACCCGAGAGTGTGGGGAAAATACTGTACACTGTACGAGACTGAGAAGAATAAAGTCCAGTGCGTGAATGACCGACTGTCTAAAATGACAGTGTGTTTGCCTCATGCACGTTTAGTGAGTAAATTCCATTGTACTGCTCTTTAGGTGCTGAAAGCTGTTGTTGCTCTGGATATGGCTGGCTTGCTGTTGGGATGGCAGATGTTTGACCATGCGGCTCACATCGGCGGAGCTCTCTTTGGCATGTAAGTGAAGGAAAGGGGAAGCTTAAATCATGATTTGAAGAAAGTGGGAATTTGTTGTCACATGCTTAAATAGCCAGTGCTTGCCAGAAATTCCTTCAATGTTGCCTTGGGCAACATGAAAACCTGATTTAAATGGAACCAAAGTAACTCATGCATTTGTAAGTTACTTTCAATATTTTATTAAAATTTGAAAGAAAAAAAAAGAAAACAAAACTAATCTGATTATTAACTTTAAACTTGAATTTGACTGTCACTAAACACTGACTGTGGTTTTGTTGTGCAGCTGGTATGTGATGTATGGTCACAAACTGATCTGGGGCAAGAGGGACTCGGTGGTCAAGATGTGGCACAGCATTCGCCCCCCTGGTGGCGGCGGGTCGAGCCCTGGAGGCGGGTCTGGGATGGATAACAACTGTAGACCACCCGGACCCAAATGAAACTCGCTGGGATCCCAGAAGAAAACGTCATCCCTCTCAGGATATGCAAGCAGCCATCCCAGGGTTCACACGGGTTCTTAAAGTCCATAAAAATCCATTAAAAAAAATGTTGTGGAATTATGTTCTTAATTGTCCTTAATTTTCAGGGAACGCTTCTAAAATCAATAAAAATCCTGAAAAATTAACCTGTGGTATTCATGTCATTTGTGTATGGGCCAAATAAAACAACCATGCATAGTAAGGCGTTTTGGGCTGAAGAAAAATGACAATGTATAGTAAAGTGTTTTTAGCCGAAAAAAACGACCACGTACTGTATAGTAAAAGGTTTTTAGCCGAAAAAAAAAGGACCATGTATAGTAAGGCGTTTTTTAGCCGAAAAAACGACCATGTATAGTAAGGCATTTTTTAGCCGAAAAAATGACCATGTATAGTAAGGCGTTTTTAGCCAAAAAAAGACCATGTATAGTAAGGCGTTTTTTAGCCAAAAAGCACCATGTATAGTAAGGCGTTTTTTAGCCGAAAAAAACGACCATGTATAGTAAGGCGTTTTTAGCCGGAAAAAAATGACCATGTATAGTAAGGCATTTTTAGCCGAAAAAAAACGACCATGTATAGTAAGGCGTTTTTAGCCGGGAAAAAAATGATCATTTATAGTAAGGCGTTTTTTAGCCAAAAAAAACCGACCATGTATAGTAAGGCGTTTTTAGCCGAAAAAAAACGACCATGTATAGTAAGGCGTTTTTAGCCGGGAAAAAAATGATCATGTATAGTAAGGCGTTTTTAGCCGAAAAATGACCATGTATAGTAAGGCGTTTTTTAGCCGAAAAAAACGACCATGTATAGTAAGGCGTTTTTTAGCCGAAAAAAACGACCATGTATAGTAAGGCGTTTTTAGCCGGAAAAAAATGACCATGTATAGTAAGGCGTTTTTAGCCGGAAAAAAAAACGACCATGTATAGTAAGGCGTTTTTAGCCGGGAAAAAAATGATCATGTATAGTAAGGCGTTTTTTAGCCAAAAAAACCGACCATGTATAGTAAGGCGTTTTTAGCCGAAAAAAAACGACCATGTATAGTAAGGCGTTTTTAACGACCATGTATAGTAACCAGTTAGGTAATTTCATTGTGGCATAAAATCCCCATCGCGATGACTAATTTGGTCACAAAGCTTTGAAAATAAGCATTGACAAAATGTCACAAGTTCTGAAGATTTGTAATAAAGTGACACCCACACTCAAGAGTTAGCAATCTCATTTAATCTTTTCCCCCCTAAACTCGGAATCACTGTCGTATATAAGTTACATTTTGTGTCAAATTTCACAGGTTCATTTTATTTTTTTCCTCCTCAAACTTCCAGTTTGACCTCTTGCTCGTATCAAACAAACAAAAAAGCAGATTGTATTATACAAAAATGCAAACCAATTTTCACACAGTGAATTCTCTTACAAAGTCAAAATGGCGTCGTAATGGCTACATCCACATTGGAGGAAGATAATTCTAGACATTCCTTAATGGAGTATAATATACATATAAAACCTTTTTTTTCCTTGCTGAAATTAAACCTGTACCTTAATTTAAGAGATTTTTTTAACTTTTATTTATTTTTACAAGGGAAGCAATCATAAAAAATAAAATAAATCATTTTGCAATTTTTGTTGCCCACTAAGTCAGTGAAATAAAAGGCGAGCCTCAAACAGCGGTAACACAGCTCAGGTTTAAAAAAAAAAAAAAGGGAGCTGGGAATTGAACTGGGCAATGTCAGTGATCGGGCAGTAGGCAGCAGTTCCCCTCGGAAACATCAAATCGGCATGTCTTGCTATTCGCGATGTGGTCAAGCCCCAAATGTGATGACGTCCGAACTAAACGGTGTTGGGAGGGCAGTCAGGCAGACTTTTTTTTTTTTGTACTTTGATAAAGTGACAAAAACAGCTCAACGGACAGCATTTTTTTTTTAAATGACTGCGAATGTTACCCAAGTACATCAGCTGTTGATTTGCAGGTCGCATTCATTCTATTGCAGAAAGCAAAAAAAAAAAGGGGGGCCAAAAAAGTTTCCTTGAAAAATATATTGTCTTGGCAGCATTTCATTGTTTGTAAAGGGGCGATTATGACATTGCGGCATCATACCATTTAGGCCTTAACGTTTAGAAATATGAGGATGATCCGAGGTCAGTCTAGTCATCTTGCCGAGTATTCTCTTCAGGGGTGATGTGAACGCTTTTCTCATCTCCATCAATTACAGCAAATTTGGAGGGCAAATGATATTAAAAAGGGGAGGGGAAAAACCGAGGGTACGTTTTCTACAATACAACAAACACACACAAAGCTCCATTAAAGTCCCCCCTCAAAAAAATTCTCTCCCCCCTCCCTCCCCCCAAAAGTTACAGAATTGTTTTTTGTCTTCTTCGGAAGCATAGTCTTTATCTTTGTTTGAACACAAAAGATTTAAGTGAACACACGTCAAAATGCGCACAGAAAGTCCTTCGTCTGGGAAAGGATAAAGTCTGTGTTGGCAACCAGTGGACAGAAAAATAAACCGTCAAAACCAAAACAAAAAAACAAACAAAAAAAAAACATCTCGATTCTAAAGTAGAGATCATTTAATATAAATGCTGAGCGAGTAGAATAAGAGGTGGCACGTTAATAGTGCTTTAGTATATTAATGTATGTATACATACTCGTATGTATAAGTGAGCTGTGTACCTAAACGATAAATGTAGCACTTTGCAGGGGGGGGGGGGGGGGGGGGTTAAAAACAGGCGAGTGTCGAGAAAAGCTCCAGACACACAAAAACATTGGCGTCCACCTCCCAACAGACTCCGTGGCGGCCTGTGTCATGCGACGGCAGTAAACGTTAACGCGCCTCGCCTAGTGGTGATGATGGCGGTGGTGATGATGACAGCACTGGAGCGTGTGATGCTTCTTAAATATGTGCAGTGAACGCTGCTACTGTGAAAAACATTTCCTGGCAGTTCCTGATGGTTTGGAGTGCACACTAAACAGCCCGCCTGAGCCTCCCTAACCCCCCAAAGCCCTAACAATGTAAAGCATGAAAAACCAAACCCCAAAAATTAAAAAAAAAAAAGGGGGGGGGCAACTTCATAGAAGTTAGGCGACCATGCGATGAGATCATCCCAATGGGGAGGCTTTTTGTGAGCGGCCAGACGAGAAGCTCTGAGGAGGGAAAGTCTCATCTGTCAAGTTTGACCTTGATGCAGGATGCAGCCGGCCTGAGGATGTGCTTTCAGCCAAAGCACTTTTGCTTTGTTTGCGTTTTTTTTTTGGGGGGGGGGTGCAATATTGTGACCACAGTGGGTGAGGAAGAAGCACATTCCCTTATCAAGAAAGTTGCAATCTTTAAAACAGAATGCGTCCATTAAATATTTAATATACTGATGTTAAGTATGCAAAAAAAAAAAAAAAAGACAAGACATCCTAAAAATGCATTCATTAAAAAAATAAAATAAAATAATTGATGCTTCTTGTGGCAGTCAGGTGGTGTTCTTTCCCTTCCCAGACCATCTGGATCTGTGCAACCACTTTTTTGTGTGTGTTTTTCTTTAAACAATTCAGGGGGGCGGGGGGGCTGACTTGCGTGTTGCTGCTCTCCTCCACGCGTAAGTATGCCGATAGAATCCGGAGGCTGCTTGCCTCAATAACCGTTTTTCTGTTATTGTCGTTTTGCACGCCATGTGGTAAGAATGTTGAGTGCGTGTGTGTGTGTGGAGGGCGGTGGAGGGGTAGGGGGGGGGGGCGTTCAGAGGTGGGACAAGTGATTCCCTTTTCAGTGCCACTGTCACCATCACCACCCTGTTCCTCTTCCTGAATGTGAGCCTTGTTAAGTCTAGAATTCAAAGAGGGGGGGGAAAAAAAGAGAAGGAACAACAAACACACACAAAGAAATGTTAACATTTGCTCTGGTTTCCAGGCGAGGAAAGTCATTAATTTAAAAAAAAAAAAAAAAAAGCTCATTCACAGAACAAAAAGAAAGAAAGTACATATCACGGCAGATACTGCTCATCTTCTAAATCGAATGTGTATGTATGCCTGTGCATGCTTTTTAACAGAGCATCTTCTGTGTGTGTGTGTATATGTGTGTGTGTGTGCGCGTGTGTGTGTGTGTACTGCTTAAGAGCAGGAATGGACAACCCCGTTCTTCTGCGTTTCTGAGCCCGTGCCGACCGGGTCAGCACACAGGCTCATCGTAGACGTCTTGTTTGTCAGTGACAGCATGGACCCGCCCACTGCACCTTCTTGCAGACTACTGGAGCCGTTTGACACCTCACTGCACAGACATTCCACCACATTAAAAAAAAAAAAAAAAAAGGGGACGCCAGGTGACGAGAGAGCACTTGGGGAGCCTCAACTTACCCGAGCGCAAGGGAGATTTCTTCCAGCTGAGTCTTGTGCTCAGGCTGTCCATTCTCAGCCGATTTCATCTTGTACTGGACCTCGTGGGCCACTTGGTTCTCCTGGATTCGCAAATCAACATTTTGCTGTGTTAAATGTCTGCGGTTCTAATGTTGACGTATCTGAATCATTGTAAATGGCCAAATGGAAAAAAAGTCTCCTCACCAGAGCCATTTCACGGGTGCGTTTTCCAATCTCTCTCTCCACCTGGTGGAGCTCCAGGCTTAGCTGTTCGCTGGAGACTGCCGCAGCACTGGCTCCCCCTGTTGGCCACTTGGGGCCTTGCTGCGACTGAGCGGCAGCGGCGGCGGCCTGAACTTGGCTGCTGGTCACCGGCGGGCCTGCTAAGGCACTGGCTTCTCTCTGCAGCAGTAAAGGGTTACTGGCAGACTGTGAACACAAGAAGGAAGCTACGGTCAAGCTATTTTCAACACTTTTTAGATTTGGTTGTGAAATGAACAGACCCACGTGGGGGCAATTCAATAGTATTGCTTTGTGAGGGGGACAAAAATGAACGTGACCAAGTTCGGATGTAGGTTTCTCGCCAAGAGCTACAATATATATGGACAAATGAAGTCAAGTGTTAAAATAAATAATCAGCTTTATGTTTGGGCTGCGGCTTTTTTTTTTCTTAACAGTGGAGCAGTCTACCAATTATCCCCTTGATCAATTTTGGGGGAAAAAAGATTTAGCAGTTAAACAATCACGCGGCATGGGAGGAGCAGGTATTTTTGTCTATCCTCACATTCTGTTGCATCTGTAACTGCGTGAGAGACGCTTTCGAAGGGGAGGGGCCCGGGCTGGCAAGTGTGACATAGCAAAGGAGAGTTTAGACTTGGCTGGCTGTTGACTGACTTGGCATAGACCATTTTATAATTCGTCCCTTGACTTCCCCTTTAAGACACGCAAGGCCAAAGCGCGACATCCATGTGACATCATTCGAAAAATCAATCAATTCTGCACAGAACATGTACCTCCATGCTTTGCATCTGCGTCTGTTGGTTGATCTGCTGGTTGACCTGCTGCAGCTCAATCTTTAACTGTTCTCTGTCCTGGGCTGTCTGGTGGGAAGGGTACGAGGTTCCGCCCCACCCCGCATGGCTTCCATACATGTATTCTGATGGAACGGAAATGGTACATTAACGTGCGGCTGACGAAAACAAATTTGAGCCGCGATAGTATGTTTTTTTTTTTTCTCGCACCGGCCATGGACATGTGTTTAGAGTTTGGGTTCTGCGTTGTGGAGACCATAGCTTGGACAGGGCCGGTCTGGTAACCCGTCTTGGAGGTACGGGAGATGGCTCCAAAGCGTGACACGGTGGGCTGGGGACCAAATGGAATAATGGGGTCATCGTCCTTCACTTCTGCCCCCCTGCGAGGAGCCTCCAGCGATGGTTCCCTCAGAACCTTAGCGTCCACATTCTGAGAGGAGACATGAAGATCAGTAAAGCTCCAAGAACTTTTTAACGGTGCCGATGCATCTCTTGATTCTGTTTGTACTCTCAACTCACCATCATGTCCATGGTGTCAGGAACCATAACATCTTTGGGTTTGGCATCCTTAGAGCCAATGTAGGAGCTAATGGTATCACACGACCAGGGCGAGTATTGGCCAGCGTAGTCTGGCTCTCTGCATTTCCCGATGCTATTGGAGCTCTCGTCGCCATACTGCAGAAGTACCCGCAAAACAAATCACATTGTGTCACGACTGAAATCATTAAGAGAAGCAAGAAATTGACACGATGCTGACCTCCGGAGGGTAGTCGCTGGGAAACGGGTGCGAGAGAGTGGGGGAGGCCGCAAAGGGCGGAGGAGAGATGACTTTCCTTTCCTCCAGCTGCGAGAGGAGCTCCAGGCGGCGGCGGTGGAGATAGTCCAGACTGGGCTGGGACCCGGCATATGATGCCTGCGACATGGAACGAAACATGAAGGTGCTGGACTGCTTGGAATGCTGGATGACCACATTGAAAGATGACATGCAGTGAAAACACATTTTAAAAAATGTATTTGAACAAGGGCTGCAACTAATGATTATTTTAAGAATTCATGGAGGACTATACCAATCTGAGGCCGTAATTCCAAGATTTGGCTAATTTAAAGTAAGAGGGGTCCGGCAAATGATTAATCGTGTTTTAAAACATTGATTAATTTGATCATTAGTGATCAATTAATCATTGCAGTCACACTGCAAAACGGTGTGAATTGTAGTATCGGTAGACACATGGGCAGAGCCCGGTGGGGTGACGTGACATTGGTGAGTCTGTGTGAGTGTGAGCTGTGGCTGACAGCAGCTCCTGCGTGACCGCGTTCATTGCGTTGCATCTCCGTGTGTTCGATAAACAGCTTCCGTCATGAGCGGCCATTACAGTAAGTAAGTGCGGTGATCAGTTAAACCCCAGTTAAACAATTTCTGCCTAACGATGAGCCAGGATACATCACTAACTACAAATGATTGAAAAGGGCTCACCCTGACACAAGTCCTCATGGTTTGCGATTGGGCTCCAGGTGGGTAGTAGCTTTCGGCCGGGTATCTATCCCGCACACTGGGCTCGTGGTGGTACATGGAGTTAGTCTGTCCGGCTGATTGCGGGGAAACATCCAATGGCGTGGAGCTTATCCTGACCAGACCATCCCTCTGAGATGGGTAAGGCTGCGTGGGAGGCGGCGGGCCGGCGTAGGTCCCGTGGCGTACACGCTCATAGTGTGACGGGTGAGGGTACGAAAAGGGGGGACCCGAGTGGGGGGACTGGTAAGGGCGCTCTGATGGGCCGTAACCAGGATATGGGTCGTGGTAAGGTGCTCCTGAGTCGCTAGGGGGTAGAGGGTTACGGATGTAATCGCGAGAAACATACTGCGGTGGCTGCTGGTAGGGGTACCCTGAAAAAATCAGGAAAGAAAAGTCCGTTTACAGAAGCAACACAGATGCGCGTTAGCCTGTTTAGTTAAATCATACCTGGTGGATACTGTGATGGCTCATACTGGGAAGCAGATGGTGGGGGTCGCGTGTCAGAGTAAAACATCTCAGGGAGCTGCTGCTGGGGGTACACGGGCGAACCTCGGGCGATGGGCATTTGTTTCACACCGGAGAGATGCTCTGGAGCCATCCGCGGGTGAGCCAGGGCGTGAGGTGGCAGAGGTATACCAGTCTTGGGCACGGGGTCCAGCCTAAGTAGAAAAGAGTCAGTCAAAAGCTTTACAGGGCAGTAAATATCCTCTTCAGCAACAGCCACGGGCGCACAAGTATTAGGAATGCTAGACAATCCGGAAGCCAACATTTTGCTTTTTTTTTTTTTTTAAACATCAAATTTTCTGGCACGTTCTCATTTTGACTCAAGCTTTTTTTTTTCTCCAGTGCCAGAGATGGATCTTGAATATCTCGTCTTACTCGACTGCGCAAGAATGCATCCAGAAGTATCGTAAATTGTCGACTCACAGATCAGGTGGCGATCCCGGGGCACTTGGACTCCCTCCGTCCATTTTGAGGGGCTTCCGCAGCAGTTCATATGGGACCGTGTCGGCACCGCGTGCGATGAGCTGGGGCAGGGAGGTTGCAATGTTCCCGTTGGTGAGGGGCGAAGGCTTCCTGGTCATGGCCACGTCGAGGGAAAGTCCCTCTTCTGGGCCGCCTGAACCGGGGAGGCGAGCTGCCAAGCGCTTATTCATCTTTCGATATCTAAATTGCACAAACAAAAACAATGGACGTTTAAATACTTTGAGAGAGAGAAAAACCAATGTATCTATTCCACCCCAATATTGAATTAATTGAGACCGACTTTTCCAGTTCTTCCTGAGAGTGAGCAAAGGTGCAGCTCGCTCCACGGGGACAGCCTCCTTTCAGTTTCATGTCACGGCACATGTACGTCTTGTACTTGCTGTGTTGAGGAGGCTACAAAGAGATTTTGCTCAGTACTACGTGGAAAACAAACCGCTGTATGCATTTTTATAACGTGACCAACGACTACCTGTTGAGGGTCAGCTCCTTTCTTGCTGTGGTTCTGGATGAAGTCCACAAGTCCATGCACGACCGTCTTCACCGCCACCAAGCCCTTCTCGAGCTGCTCCCACGTGGGAGGGGGAGCGTCTGGGTGGGAAATTTGCAAAGCGGGGATTTATGTTTTCATAGTACAATTTCATACCTGAACGGTACTTAACAATTCAGCTCGCAGCTCAGCTATTTTGTCTTGCTCGATACAAATAGTTGGGACGCTTTTGCTTTGTTCTTACCGGGGCTGGGATCAATGTTGGCGAGCAGTTCGAGGTGAGGCCGCAGCCTGTTAAGGTTGGCTGGGTCTCCAGTCCTCTGCAGGGCAATTGTGAGTTCTTGGACACTCTGGGCAAAGGATGCTGGGGTCTGCAGCTATGTAGGTCACAGGGAAACAGGGAGTCAGTGCTTCTATGCTTGGCAGGCCGCCTTATCAAATATGCTTTGAAAAACGTGCAAAACATTGTTAAGTATGTTCAGTACCGTGGAAAAAAAATGGCCTCCTTCTCAAATTCTTTTTTTTTTTTTTAATCTAATGCTTTAATGTTTAAGAGCATCAAACAAATGCAAACATCGGACAAATATAATCCAATTATATAACAAAACGCAGTTTGTAAATGGTGGCATTATATATGAAAGGACAAAAAATATTCAACGCTACTTTGGCCGAGTGAAAGAAAGCACCCGCCAATCCCTTTGTCAAGTCATGAATAACGTTGATTCATCACATTTTTGGGGAAAGCTGAGTCATTTTTCACGGACTACACCCAAGCTTGAGCACCACCACCCGAAACCGCTTAGAATAGATCTGACAAAAAAGAAGAGGGCCCAAAAATCTCTTAAACTGGAATAAAATCCCCAAATCCAAAGAAATTTAAGATGAAAACTAAAGCAAGTGACATCTCTTCCTCGAGCAAGGGACGCAAAGCCATTTCTAAAGCGTTAGAGGATGTCAACGAACCTCGACGAAAAAACTTCTAATTTAAGAAGGGGCAAATACTTGATCGCAGCACTTTAAGTACACCACAAGGGAACACACCTTGTCTATGATAGACTGCATGTGTGATTTGTGCGACTGGTCGCCATATAAGAGTGAA
Source organism: Hippocampus zosterae (assembly GCF_025434085.1). Taxonomy (NCBI): domain Eukaryota; kingdom Metazoa; phylum Chordata; class Actinopteri; order Syngnathiformes; family Syngnathidae; genus Hippocampus; species Hippocampus zosterae. The sequence continues at coordinate 2,892,613 of NC_067465.1, read as the reverse complement.
GACCACTGGTCGGGTGCGATGCGCAAGCCGCCCTCCATGGCAATTTGCACGATCTGGGAGTCGTGCTCGCGCCGCAGAGCCTCGTAAGTACGGAACTCCTCCTTAAGTTGCATGAGGGAAGAATCTTCGTCACGTTTGGTCACCTAGACAGTCATAGAAGAACATACACATTCTTTTTAACATTGTCCGGTTTTTCTCAGCCGTTACGGTACGACGAATGACCAGAATATTCACTGGACCAAAGAATGATACTAAAAAGAACAAAATTGTTGTACTGAAGAAACAAAAAAAGTGTCACTGGCGTACCTTGAAGCAGGAGGCCCTGTAGAGGAGCTGCACCACATGGCCGATGCTCGTCTTGGAGGCCTGTGGAAAGCGAGGTTCAAGCCTCTGGACCACAAAGAGAACCAAAACCTTCCGAGACAGAGCCGAGCCGTCCTCCAGTGCGAGAAGGACCAGTTTCAGGGCCTCTTCTTGCATCGCTTGGAGAAATGATCAAAATTAGACATCAGTCAGTTTTTGTTTTGGGGGAGGGGTGGGAGTGCTGTAGTGGCGGGCAATCTACCTGGGCCAAGAAACTGACACCCGCGTGCACGGACCGCAGCCCACAGGTTGGAGGACAATTGCTGGGGGTTCTGGTGCTGCAAGATGAGCTCCGTAACCGTTCGCTCGCCCAGAGAGCGGGCGGCCCTCATGGCCCGGACGCGGCCCTCCTCCTCCACCAGCTGGCAGTGGACCAGAGTGACCAGTTTCCTCTGCATGGGTCGACTCAGCATACTTTGGGTCGTGCTGCTCAGACCAACCCCTGGTGAAATATTAGGCCAAAACATTTTAAGCGCCCGTGTGCCTTGGAAGTACAGTACTGCTGTTCTGTATAAAAACGGTTCTGGCAGTGAAGCCGTAGTCGCATTGACCGCCATAAAGGTGGATACACGCCAGGTCTTCTGTTGCTGTGCTAAAGAATCTTATCAATGAGTCAGTCCTGATATTTATAATTCCTAACTAACAGCCACAAGTCACGCAATGTTTTGTTGCTTCGTCCAGAAAATTTTTATGAGGCTCAACATGTTTGTTCTCTCTCATGTGTCGATGTTGGCAGCAACAGCTCACAGGCATGACGCGCCGACTCAAGTTTTACAGGATCGACTGAACGTTTTCAAATTTCACTTGTCGAACGCAACGAACAGTCAACCTGATTAGTGAGGAGGACCAGAACGGCGTGTTTGGAGTTGTATCACAACATGCCATTGGCATGACATTACAGATGACTATCATGGTTGCCAAATCGAAAGATAAATCTCGTTTTATTTTTGGAAACTCAAAGGTTTTACTGCTTAAAAGAGCTGAAGTGCCAATGACGATCAACACAAATCATTAAAAACTTAGTAGCAGCGCTTTAGTGGAATAACAACGCACCATCTGGTTGACTTGTCCAAAATGATCTCATCACAAATCACACTGACGATGTAAGCTTGTGCCTAAGCAAACAGCAGCCTGGTCAATCAGGATGTAAAATTCACTCTTCACGCGCACCAATTGCCGTGAGTAAGCGGTCGGGGCATGCCACTCAGCCGCACCGGTAAATGCACAATCTGGTGTCGACACCAGTGATTACACACTATTGCTATTGTATTCCGACTCTGATAGCACACCGACGGCTCGCAATGGATCTGTCGAGATTATTGTGAAAGGGGGGGGGGGGGGGGGCAGGAATGAGAACTGGTCATAAAAGATGATCAAGCACATATGGAGCACCTCGTGTGTTGCTGAGGGGCTTGAGGTAGAGGGCCAGCTCCTCCACGCACTGCCTCGCCTCCTCATAGTGCTGAGTGTCCTCAGGACTGCTAATCAAGGCAACTGGCTGAGCCTTAGGAACCTGCGCACAATGAGGGGGGATTGAAAAAGGCTCAATAAGCACAAAGCTCTCAGTGAAATTGGGCCAATGCCAAATTAAATAATACACCAACTAACAGTTTGCAAATGGCATACTAAGAGTAGAACATGGTGGATGTGCTGAGATTGTCAACAGGAAATTGGAGGAGGAAGATACTTTTTTTTTTTTCGCTCTCAGTGGATATATGAAGATTATTCCTTGGCCCTCTCTAAAAAGTGTCAGCCGATCAGATCACATGATGCAGTCAAAGATGATTATTTTGTATCAATTGAGGCAAATGTATGGAAAATAATCAGTTCTTGCACAGAAAGACGCCATCTTCATCATTCGTCATCAGAGTTAAAGGAATAAGCCTCTCAAGCTCATGACTTGGCCACATGTACTGATCTTTTAACTGTCATCACCCAATACAGCGTGAACAAACACAATCATGAAGAACCATTTCTATTTTTAGCCGTTCCTTTGAGGCAGTGCCATTTTCAATTCAAGGCCCAAATTGGAGAGTACTAGAAATAGAATTCATTACCATAGGAAAATATCTGCCCATCTATGTTTTTTAGCACTTGTCCTCATTTTGGTCACAGGTGAGCTGAAGCTTATTCCTGCTGACTTTGGCTGAATGGCGGCTTACAAATTAGACTGGCTGCCCCAATAGGAAATCATCTTGATTTTCACCTATTTTTAGTCGAGTGAACCTCTGAGATCACACGCCATTATAGTTTGAGCTTGAAACTGACAAATTTAGGTTAGTTGCCATCGATGCGACGGAATTTATTGTAATTAAGTGTGCAAAGCCACACAGACCATTGGAGGTAACAATATGGCCAAACATCTAACTAGCGGAGCTGCTTCATCAGTCAAAATAAGGGAAGGTTTTGGCAAATGTTATGCATACCTTCAAATGGATGTCTGACAACTAGGAATTATTGGTGCTCATGCGTCTCCATGAATTGCAGAGGAATCTGACTCAAAAATTGATTTGAGCACGCTCACAAAGCGAATACAATTCCTATGATGGGCTGAATGATTTTGGAAAAACAACCTCATTGCGATTTTTTTCCCCTCCCTCAATATTGCAATTTGAAATGATATGCATTCAAAGTCCTCTTCCCATGTAGACCAAGACAGGCAATAAATTCATCTGTATCAGACTCAGATTATCCGCAAATGTTTCGCTCTAATAGATTAGACGGACACTAAAATAAATGTGTTGTGATGTCATTCCGACTCCTAAATCAAGGTAGCGCTGTAGTTTTGGGGACAATTTTCACTTGATAGTGTGCCCTGGACCTTTTCTAATGTAAAACATGTGTCTTGGGCTCAATAAAAGTTGTGAAACATTGCAATTAAAGAGTAAAGGTGTCCCACCTGGCCTCCCACCAGTTGCAGCAGGGCTGTGTTGACAGGCAACTGCTCGATGTCCGTGCTGATGGCCGTTTGGTCAAAGGGACAGGCCTTGCGGTGCAGCTTGTTCAGGCACATCTTGCAGACGGTGTGTCCACAGCCCAAACTGATGGGCCGACGAACGGTCTCCTCAAACGTTTGTGTGCAGATCGGACAGAGCAGGAACTCTGTCCACTGTGGTGCTTGAACTGGCATGATGATTATAAGTGGGTGGGGACGAGTGTGTGCAAATATGTATAAACTATGACAGAAAAAAAATATAATAATAATAATAATATATATGAAAGATTCCACTGGAATCAAGAATTGTTTTCTTCCGAACTAAATGTCCTCACACATTGTGGATTCTGGGTCACATCACACGATGAATACTGGAGAGGGGGGTGAAGAGAGAAGCAAGACATTTTACTGTCAGTAAACACTGCGATGCATTTTCATGTCACATAACAATCCAATAATTCATACTCACAACAATTAGCGAGTCCTTTCCCTATTTTAGCGCTATTTAAGCATTCAACATTCAAACAAAACGCCAGAGGAATTCAAGTGTCCCAAATGCAAATCCGAAGAATTGTGAGCAACTATCGGGTGTAGGTTCAAGAGCAAACAAGCCCAAAACAACTACTTATGTGGCCTACTTATTCGTGCTGCTCGCCACTGAGCCTATGGACAAAGGGTGCTTGAATTAGCTAATAGCCTCTCTACGCTATTCCGAACTTGTTGTGAAGCTGACGTTTGCCAATAGAATTAAAGTAGCATTAAGCCGCAAGCATTCTTTGATTGTAGGCTCCAGCAGTCTGCTGTCGTAGCTATCGTGTCATACGTACCGTGTGGGTAACTGATAGAAAGCCCTCACTCAGCTGACTTACGGGGGGCAAAAGCTGACTTGTTAGCACCGTGCGGCTATCTACGGGTGGCTAAGCGAGCTAGCGAACAAACGCCGTGGCAATTAACAACTTATGTGACTTTCACGATTCAATATATCATCGGGGGGATTCGGACGCTCCCATTTTCTTAACATTTCGACGGATATTGATATAATGAGGGGTGTATTATATCAAGAAAACTGTGGACGAAGCAGCGAAAAGTGAGGCTAGGGAGATTATGTAACATTGGGAAACCAAAGCAACCGAAATGGCGTGAAATCTGCCTTTTGCGATGATGTTATCCGGTTCGGAGAAGCGATAGGTGAGTGCTTTGTTGGCGATTTGCAGACGGTGCGAATACAAAATACTCCCGTCGCTCGTCTGAAGGCAAGCAATGCTAATTTGCTAACGAACAAACCAAGGCTGCCGTTCCGAGCTCTGCATCGCAAATGCCACTGAAAACAAACCCACACAAATGTTCTCTGTAGCAGCGCCGCTACTCACTCATTCCAAACGGCTTGGAAGATTTTCATCTTTGGTTAACAAAATGCGATATTTCCTTGCCATGTCGATGGTACAGCACAGCCGCTGCCGAGGGAGGGGGGTGGGGGGTTTGTCGGGGATGGGTGTCAACTCTACGGGGCGAGACCAGACGGGCTAGCCGGTTACAGCTAGCTGGGAGCGCGTGCGCGCGCGAGTGCGCGTGAACGTGCCGGGGGCTCCCCCTAGTGGCGAGGGGTTGCGCCTGCACTCGAAAAAGACCCCTAAACAAATCACATCTGGAGGCGCGCATGCACGAATGGGAGCGCGCGCGTATGACAACATTCGATATGAAAACAGGGAGGGGGCGGGGAGCCCGGACGGATGTTATGACAAATAAAACGCACGCACTCTTGTGTCATTTTATTTTTCGATGATTTAACACCAGTTAGATTAAAGAGTTGATGCACCCTCTGCCCTCTTTTTGTTTTTTAATCCTCCTCATTGACATATCAATGTGCGGATCGCGCGTTACGCAACAGTAAAGAGGAGCTCCACTCGGGAAAGCTGCTACGCGAGTCAAGAGCGAAATTTAAGCAGGTTTTTTTTTTTTGTTGGTCTCCTGTAATCCCGATGTGATAATTTCTGAGTGGGATTACCGCGCCATTCACGACAGGGGGACCGAGCTGGATGCACATCATGGAAGTAGAAGAAACATTGGAGGGACGTTCTGGCAATTCACTCATGGACCTGACATTTTCGTATAAATCTAACTGAAAATGACGGTAATTCCCTCATTGATGAAACATTACGTTCCTGTTTTGTCTGCTACTTTGTTCCCATTTGATGCAGGGTTCTAATTAAATACTATGCATGATTACCCCATACCAAAGCATCTTTTGTCATTTTGTTTGATTGCTTGTTGGTGAAGAGACTCAGTTGCATGCGGCACTTGCTTATTCTCATTGGAAAGGATTATCCTGCAAAGTAATCAGTGGATGAAGCAACGTGACCAAATCCACGTTTCATATCTCTTCACTGCATATCAGAAAGAGAGTTGTCGTTTGGTTATATTCTTTTGGTTTTATCCGTACAGCGCTGAAGTGGACTTCACTGTGTATGAGCAACCAATGGAGGACGAGAAGGCGGCGAGGGAAATTCAAACGGAACCTGTCTCAAATTCACCCCCGGGCTCAGATTTCTTGCCAGCCTCTCCGAGGAACGGCGAGAAATCGGATGACGGGGAGCCGCCGGATGTCCCTTTCGGGCTGCTGCCCACTGGGAAAAGTCTAGCACTTGCTACTTCCTGCCAGTCGGGCGCACTGAGCAGCAGTGACGAAGATGAGAAGAAGGAGGAGGTAGAAATGCAAGTCAGGTTGGAGATCCACAGCCCGCCGACTGATCCACCTGTGCAGCTCCAGGAAGACGAACAGGAGAAACCTAAATCCCCCCCCTCTGCATTTCTACCCGATAACTCCAAGAGTAGGACCAGCAACCCCATCACGCCACCTCCACCACCTGTGCTCTCCCGTTCCATCTCACCCCCTAGCCCACAAACAACTCCCCCCTCCACAATCAGACACTGGGCACCCCCAAAGGGATTCTGGAGGGTGGCCCGGCCGGAGACCTTACTTCTAAATGGCATGGACCCCCAAAGCCTTGCCTCGGGTTTACCCTACAAGGACTACACTCAAGGAGAGGACAAGACAGAAGACCACGGAGACGTTGTGGGGAATTCAGTGAATGACGCCGAGGCATCGCAAGTGGACAAGCACGATGGGGTGTGTGTGTCTTTACCAGGCGGGGGCCTCTCCGCTGATGAGAAAGAGAGGCAAAAAGCTGATGAGAAATTGAAAGAAAGACAGCAAAAGTGCAGAGAACAACAATACAGAGATGGACATGCAACAGACGGCGTGGATTACGAAGGTACGTCTGGAGACAAACCGCGGAACCAAACTTTCAAGGCAAAAAAATGGACAAAATTTGAAGTTGGGCAATTCAACTTTAGACGGTATTTTAAATTTTGCTGTTATGGAAATTTGCCTTTCAATAATTCACAACAAACAAATAAGAAAACTGTATTGGAGCAATCAACTTGCTTCCTTTGATGTGCTAACATTGTTGGCACAAATGTAAATAATTTACAGTGTTAAGTTAGTTGCCCCCAAAAATACCAGTTGTGTTTTTATTTTTTTTGGTAATTATTATTTTTGGGCAGCCCGGTAGTCTAGTGGTTAGCACGTCGGCTTCACAGTGCAGAGGTACCGGGTTCGATTCCAGCTCCGGCCTCCCTGTGTGGAGTTTGCATGTTCTCCCCGGGCCTGCGTGGGTTTTCTCCGGGTGCTCCGGTTTCCTCCCACATTCCAAAAACATGCGTGGCAGGCTGATTGGACGCTCTAAATTGTCCCTAGGTGTGAGTGTGAGTGCGAATGGTTGTTCGTTTCTGTGTGCCCTGCGATTGGCTGGCAACCGATTCAGGGTGTCCCCCGCCTACTGCCCGGAGACAGCTGGGATAGGCTCCAGCACCCCCCACGACCCTAGTGAGGATCAAGCGGCTCGGAAGATGAATGAATGAATGAATGAATGAATTATTATTTTTTTAACAGTAGTAGTCCTCACTATGTCGTGTTGCATAAAAGCGCAATATGTAACCTGGCATGTTTCCTACTGAACAGACGTGCAGATGTGAGAGATGTTGCTATTATTAGCAAGCAGGAGCTGTGGGGGGAGGTGATTCACTTTTTCATATTTTCATATCGCCTTCTATCTGTTTATAGGATAGGTCGTAATTTTCATGGTATATGTCAATCTTTTTTTATTCAAGTAAGGATATCCACTGAAATTGTAACACACCACCACTTGCAAATAGAAACACAAGAAAAATGATGCCGAACTAAAGTAGCATGAAGAAGTGCAAACGTCAAAAAATGAAAAGCTGAGCTTAAGTCATACAGTTCTATATTTGTCCAACCCAGTGGTTCTTTTAACCCGATTTGGCTCGAACACCGGGGGGTTCATCAAAACAGTCTCAGTGGCTAAACCGAAGGTCAAGAAACACCTTGAGATCCTGACACCATTTGTGGTCACATTTTTACAAGTAATCCTTTTCATGAAAGTAGACGAACGAGTGTACTTGCCAAGGTGAAGCCGCACATTTCTGAACTTCCCTGGGAGGCAACAGCAAAAGTCACGCTGATTTGCGCTGAATATTCACAGAGTCATCCAACCATCCATCCATTTTGTAATCCACTTATCCTCACAAGGGTTTTTGGTGGGGTTTTTTTTGCAATTAGAAGTGTGTGCTGTGACTAGAATGAGGCAACAGATGACATAATCCCAAGTCATAAAACAGCGGTTGTCAAAATTTTCACCTCCACCATGTACCACCTCCAAATACTTTGCTCTCCGGGACACGACCTCCACAATTTCCAAAAAAACAAATTTAAATGTGGACTCGTCAGACCACAGAACACTTTTCTACTTTGCACCAATCCATCTCAAATGAGCTCGGCCTTGCAATTGTATGTTGAGGAACACAAACAAGCTTTCTCTTCGTAGTGTATTCAATGAAATATAGGTTGAACATGATTTGCAAATCACTGTATTCCGTTTGTATCGATGTTTTAACACAACGTCCCGACTTCATTAGAATCGGGTTTTGTAATTCAGAGAATCTTTGCGTGCCACTAGATGGAGGCTGTGTATCATATTTTGAGACACAACGGTTTAAAAACATTCAAAAATGCCAATTCAAATCAACACCATCAAAACAAGCCCAACCGAACAGCTCGACTGAAATAAGGTGATGGGATTTACCGTGACAACTACATTTGCAAGCCTCTCACTCGTCTTTCTGTATTTTTGTAGCAGATGAGGGAGCATGTGGTGGTTTCCAAGACTCAATCATTCTTCAAGAACTGGAGCCCTATTTGAGGTGAGCGTTGACGTGATTGTTTTGCGCGTACAATCCGGCACGGCTCACGGGTTGTGTTCAGATTCTCATTACGGCCACGTTACACTTGAGATTGTTCTTAGGTGAGTTTTGTTCTAAATACCGATAGCAGTTTCTCAGTTCTCGGGCTAAAAGGATCAATCGTCAAATAGTTTTGATGACAGTTAAACGGATTCTTAAGCTTAAAAATGGCACTTTTCGATGCGAGGCTTGACCGACGACTTGAGTGATCAATCTCCCACTTCAGTTTCAAAACAAAGGTGACATTCTTGCCAGCCATGATCGTTATTGGAGAGGGTATTATAGTAATCACGATTAGAATCCGGAGACTGGAACAGATGGTCAACTAAAACGGGCTGCTCGCCATCCCATGTTTGTCAATGTTGGGATGAAAACATTGACATGGCAAACTTTAATCTAGTGAACAGCAGTATGTTCTTCTCTTTATACGCACTGGCGAATGAATCCCAGTGTGGCCATGGCAAGGATAATCCACATGGTGAGTGTATCATGCTATCTTTATCTTTATCTTTCTCGCTGGCCCCGGGCTTAAAGACGAGTACAGATGATGAAGCACAATTGCAGAGGAGCTTAGCTGTCCATAAGGAGGAGGGACGGCTAGATGACGTGTCGCTTTGCCGCTTTACGCCAGTGCCACGCCCCCCCCCGGCCTAGCTATGATTGCGTAAGACAGATTCGGGAAGCTCGATTCACTTTTCATATGTCAATCTGCGGAATATGATGCGCTCGCATATGTCGCTGAACGGCTTTCAATTCATCGAATGGGGCTCTTGTGAGATTTTTCTTGGAAATGTGCGTACGATTATGACGGTAGTCGTTACGTTCTGTGGTTGTAGGGTTCAAATCTTCCCAACAATCTATTCTATGCATTTTTCTTGCATTCGTTGCACTTCACTGCGCCGCTTTCCCTTATTAGATTGTTTGTCCAATAGTATTTCTGCCTCTTTGTGATGCCATGTCAGTCTGAGCTGCCCAGGATCTTCAGAATCGGTAATGCCGACCCACGTATCTCAAAGAGTATAAGCAATGGGACCGTTTCTGTATCCGGTCAGATTTCTAATTTGCTTCACGGGGCCCACTGGCTGGCCCACAACTCTCAGCATTTCTGTCCTCGCATTGTTTTTCCACAGCACTATGTTGAGTTTACCTAATTTTATGATCAAGTGGCTGCACAGAATAGTATCATCAGGATTGAGATACATTTTTAAAGTAGGGCTATCGTCTACTACTACTACTATAGTCCTGACCGACATTTCCTGTCATCAATGTCGATGTTTAGATCACTCCTGGTTATCAGCGATGACTTCCCTTTGAGTCCAAGACACGAGCAAGCCAAGCGTCTCCTCGAGCGAGCCCGCCTCAAGGCTCGAGCCAACCACGTTAAGGGTGACCGCCCCAGCAGACGCTCCCATTCTGATCACAGATCCACCACGTAAGTTCGCTGCGTACCCTAGAAACCGTGCGTAGAACTGCGTTCTGGGATTATTCATGTCCCTGATCTATTGTAGGAAGAAGCAGCAAGTTGAGACTCTCAATCCAGCATTGGTGCAGAAACCCATTCAAGCCAAAGAGGATTTCACTTCTCAGAGAGCATCTGGTCCCTTCCTCGTCCCCGATCAAGGAGACGCCGCCCCGCCCGGAGATCACGTCGTTCGATTGAGGCGGTATGGCTGCTCACCCACTCGGGTACGCTTCGAAGACGAATCGGAGAGAGAAGCGGAATCTCGATACTTGGACAGGGTGCGTCAACGTGGTCGAACCGCCGTGCCCAAGTCTAAAAACAGGGGCAGCAATACGGATTCCAGCAGTAGTGGTTCAGAGAGGAGTCGGAGTCACAGGAGCGTCTCGATGCCTGGTCCACAGAAGCCGGAGATTGGTGTCAATGCTGAAACCATGACGGTGATCAGAGAGATCATAGTCCTGGTCAAGAAATGCGAGGCGTGTGGTTCTGTTGTGAAGGAACCTCAGCCGGGCACCTCACTAACAGACTCGCAGATCATCGAGTTACAGCAGGGTGGTAATCCAGAGGACACCAGGGGCAGAACAGTTCCTTATTGGGTTCCTCCAAACAAGCCGGACGTCAGCGCCCGTCCTAAAGCACCTTTGACGGTCACATTTGCGGGTGCTTTTGTTCTGGGAGAGAACAAAGAAAAAAGCACGGGCTGGAAATCATCAGGTTTTGGGAAGCTCAGAAGAAGGAGCAGGAAAGGAGAAAGTCGACTGGAGTCTGGCAATGGACCCTACGGTCCATCCTGGGCTCAGAGGCGGAACTCCAATCCTAGGAACAGAGTCAACTTGTCCAGAGTCGTTTCCTTCGCGCCAGACAGCCCCGTGACTCTGGAGCCACGTTTGATGGGTGCCGCCGGCGGAGTGAGGGAAGCGCCCACCCTGCCTATCAAATCTGCTCTCAAGTCAAGCTCAAGGAACCGCTCCGCTGCAGGTCAGTCAACCGTGCAGTTCCAGATGACATCAAATCAGGGAGGTGAAGTCGGGCCTGAGCGTTTGGCCCTCTTGGACTGTCCAGAGGCAAGACGGGAGTCGCCTGCGTCTTCGGCGCAAGGATCCCTTGCGATCTGCAACCCAGCGGCATGCATCAGGCCCTCCACGCTGAGGTACTCCCCCGCTCGTCTCAACCCAGATATGCCAGCCGCTGATGTGTGGGATGCCACTTTGGAAGGAGCGGGTGAGTGCACGTGACCACACAGTTAACAACATGTACTTTTTGCACCTGATGAGACACCGATAAAGACTATGAAGAAAAATTTCAGGGTTTTTGGGTGTAATTTCAGGATGTGTCCTTGTAAACATAATCCTACAGCGCCTCCTCAGTGTCTTACATCTGTCACAATCACAAACGTCAGTTTGTCTGCTGGCATGTAACCCAGATTGCTCGATGAAAATGTACTGTTCAAATCTCCCGTCCCATTTGGTCCTCCTTCATCAACACTACACTTTTCCGGCGTGTACTATCAATCCCCTCCAACACGCCCGATTCGTTATCAGGTTTCTGAAGAGCTTACTGATGAGCTGATCACTTGAATAAGGTGTGTTGGAGGAGGGAAACATCTCACGCATGCAGTAGGGGACCCTGGAGGTCCGAATTTGGTGACGGCGGATATACACTGTAGCTTGAACTTATTTGGTGCACATGAAGTTGAAACTGAGGCTAACTGGCCTAGCTCCCACAGACCAAAATTGAGGAATGTGTACTGATCTAACTTTAACTACCTCAAAAGTCGAGTGTCTTTTTATTTTTTTTGCCGTCAAGTCCTTGCTTTGACCTTTGCTAGAGAATTATGGCCGCTAAGAGTGCTGTGAAAGAAAACTTGACTGTTTGCCCCATTGATTTAAGCTTCCTGGGACATCCTGTGTTTGATACCAATAGAAATCAATAGACCGCTTGCTCTGACATTGCGGCACACTGACACCGCACACATTCCTGCCAAACTCCAATTTAGATCAATCGTAAATCGAGTCAATCGATTGTTGATTTCACCGGATTCACCGAGCAACGCATGTACAATGTCATTTCATCATTGCCTGGAGTACTGCTGTACTCCAACTGAATATTAGTTGTGTGATTTACACGAAAGCAAAGGCAAACCTTGCTATTTTTTAAAACAGATTTCTTTCAGGGAAAAAAAGAACAAATAGAATCTGCCGTGTTTCCAATGCAAAGATGGTATTAGGATTTTTCGCTTTCCCTGTCTGAGACGGTATTATTCAATACAACGCATCTCCTCCTCACGTTCCTATTTTTTTGACCAGTGACTACCGATACGGGTGCTGGGTCAGAGTTCCATCCCGCTACGCGCAGCCTGGCCTTGTCTCGGGCTGAGGATCTCAGAGCTGAGCTGTTGAGAGCAGAGCATTTGAAAGCTGAGGCCGTATGGGAGGATAGCTCCAGGTGAGCGAAAACAGGAGCACTTTTTTTGGGGGGGGCGGGGGGGGGTCATAGCTTAGATGTGAGAAACGAATATACAAGATGCCTTCCATTTCTAAAAACAATCAACGGCATGCTCATTACATTTCAGAGTCAGTGTGGAGGGCTTAATAAATACTGATTGGACGCCACAAACAGGGTATAGAGTCAACAGAATGCCATTGTGAAAAAGAATGAAAGCAATGCTGCCCTCTTGTGGAAATAAAATATAATTGCAGAATTCATCAGGAAATTGAACCTCCAAAATCAAACGTAGTTTGTTTGGGAATTCATTTATTGAAGGCTCTAATTTCCAACACTAACTCCTGAAGAAGCATTCAGACAATTTGAAAGCAACATTTTAACACAGGAAAGAGTTATTCTTGACTTATGTTCAAAACTAGTAGAAATTAATGATTTTAAAGGCTACTTATGTGTTATGATGAGACATATATTAGTGTCAAGGGATGAGAAATGTAACTACCTCATTACAAAATATTTTCCATCTTGTTTTACCGCAAATGACACCCGTTCAACATTTAAAGTTTAATTTTACATATTTACATATTTTTTTTGTACATCCTACTTTTGTGTACCTGTGTTTTTACAGGAAGCTGGATGGGCGACCAAAGCTTTTCTTACGTCGCTTCTTTTCCTCCATCGGCCTCAACGGCGTCGGCAGACTGGTGAAGGGAGGCCGTTCCAGTAGCATGGAACAGCTCAGCATTCCCACCAGCAGGTCCAACACCACCTCCCCGAGCCCCACACGCAGACCGCATCCCACCATCCGCATACAGAGGACGCCGTCGTTGCAGACCCTGCACACGGTGAGCAACGCAGCTGCTCGGTCTGGTGCGAAATGAGTTGCATCACACAAACTGGCCCACAACATGATGTGTTGAACTGCACTTCCAAAGTGTTTCTTCATTTTCTCTTTTTTTTGCCACTAGGCGCTGCCACTTGCCCAACTACGTAAAGCTTCCTCGGTGCAGAGTTTAGAGAGGAGAACAGAACGGACAACCATCCTGGGTGAGGTGCAGATACCTTATGGCCTAGCGCGAAGGTAAGTCAACTAGAGAGGCATGGCATGAAAAGCACAAAGACTAGTTTTAGATTCAACTGCACCATCGGATGATATCCAGTACAAGAGATGAATCAACAATGCTGCCTTTAGTGAGTTTTGATAAAACGCGAACTTCCATCCCATCCATTTTCTTTACTGCTTGCCCTCATTATGGTTGCGTCTATCCCTACAAGGCTAATGATTGTTGCTTTGTAATTGGTCTGTGACCAATCCAGGGTCTACCTGAAGTCAGCCCGGCACAAGCACAGTTACTCATGACCCTAATAGGCAAAGCATAAAAGAAAATGGATGATTGGATAGTGGTTTGTGTTGAGAGTAACAAGGAGTGAAAACAACAGAAATACCTTTTCGACTGCAGTCCTGACAGCCCCCGACTGGACCTCCACCGGACCCTGAGTGTTGAAGACGTAATCCCCTCCAGGGTGGTGCGGCCGGCGGGGAGGGTTTCTCAGGCTTTTCCTGATGGCTCTCTTCTCCTGGAGCTCATCAGACCCCCAAATGGGCCCTTTGGTTTCGTTATCTCAAGGGGCAAAGGCAGACCTGACACAGGTATTATTTACAATACATATAAACAAACACATATATAGTAGCACTGATGAAAATAAGAAACATTATGCTGACTTTACTGATGATCATGCATACCTCTCAATTTGTTCCTCCAGGTGTTTATGTAGAGAAAGTGGGCGACGGAACTGGTGACGTGCCCTACGTGGGTCTCCTGGGCGTGGGTGACGAGATTGTTCAGGTGAATGGGGAAATGGTGGCAGGGCTCAGTCTGGACCAGGTGACCCGGCTCATGACGCGGGAAAGCATCGCCTCTCTAAGGATCATGCCGGCCCGACGTAGCCCACGCTGAATGGGCGACAGACAGCATGAAGACTGACTGACATGTAAACACTGTGCATGGAGAATTATACTGTATGCAGTGAGCCTCTGTTATTTTCTAGAAACTCCTAGTGCTAATTCAGTTAGCTTTGTGTCCTCAGGCCAAAGCAAAAGTATTACTTTGCTGCCATCTAGTGGTGTCTTGGTGCCAAGGAAATATGCCGAATTGAGTTGAGGAGCTTCAGTTCGACAAAGGTAGTGCTTTGCTACCATCTTGTGGCAAGTATAAACCTTTTGGGGGTGATGTCATTTATTCATAGTCGGGCTTGGTCACCAAGGGGTCCACTGCAGCAAGGTGTTATTTGGTTTCCACACTTGATCAGAAAATCCAGTGATCATTACCTTGCAGGAATGTTGCACAACACAATATAAATATGTAGGTGATCTATTTTTGTAATGTTTCATGATCAGGAATACTTTTGTCCAAAATGAACAGCATGATATACACATTGTGATCAATTTGCAAATATAACCATTATATCCACAATCTGACATACAGAATGTGCAGAAATATGCCAAAATATTATATTTTTTGCTACAATAAGGATATCTTACTAAAGGTTTTCTCAATTGTTTCTCAATAAGATCTGACTGTAACCTCCATCCATCTGTACATTGTTCTTTATTTCATGAAAACCTGGGTGCAGATAGTATGAAAAACGACGTTTCCGTTATAGAGGGCGTTACACGCATGTCAATCAACATGCATTTACGCATGTAGGGTGTGTGAAAACTGGCCACCCCACAGAAAAATATTTTGCTGTTTAGCCGTTGGTTATGTGCTATATTAGATAAATATCAACTTTAAGCTTACATTTTGTGAAATGATACTCTTTCGCTGCAGAATTGCCTGCACTGAATCAAGGAAACTATTGGCTGATTACTCCAACTAATACATCTGTTCATCAAGTAAAAACAAACATTTCTCGTCTGTGAATCTGTTGTTTGACCTGTACAAAACTGAATCGCTCTTCACGTACAATTCTAAAAATAAAAAATAAAAACTCGTGATCCTTTAACTGAGCTTTCAAAATAAAATTTCTGCCGAACCGGAAGTTAGAAAATAAAAGATTCAAAAGCACATTTGGAAACTAAAATCGTTGTCCTTTCCAGTCTCAAAGGTTGAGAAACGACCGACTAACAACCGATGCATGCAGATGTGTGGCTTCTTAAATTACGTAAAAACACAAAGCTCAAATTTGTGAACTCCATGCGGGACAGGATGCAGGATGACGGTCGTGACTGGATGCAGGACTACTGCGGTCGTGACCGCGCGTTGCCTCGTGCGTGCAGCGTGCAGACGTCGTGACTGACCGTTGTGCTGAACAAACATGCGTCGGATCACGAGAAGACACAATGCATAAAACAAAATGATAGCTATCTACGGTTCACTTTGCGCCAGTTGTACCAAAGACGCACATTGTGTTGCATTTAATACAATCAAATTAGCAGGCAGGAATCCGTTATGAATGGCATCCGTTATTACCTGCCGCCGTTTGGGGAGCTGCTGCGAATGTGCTCCGTGATAGCGTGTCGCCGTTAATGCCGCTCCTTTATTTATTTATCTGATGTGCGCGTGTGACCACAAGCCGATAGCCTCGCAGTTTATCTCCCCCGGCCATGACTCCCCCCCCCCCCCATTCCCCCGGGGAACCGCCACCAGTCAGGCTCCACTCGCGGCCTTCAACACAGTGACACTTATTTCATTTAGATTTTTTTTAGGGTGTCTCATCAACATTTGACATCACAAAATGGTCCGAAATTGCCTGTTTATTTTTTTAAATGATTCCGTTGAGGCCCCTTAAAGGATTATTTCAAATAAATGTACGCCCCTAAGTACACATGGGCGCACGCACAATTTTATTGGGCCCCTTTAGGATCGTGATGCCTCTTTAATTCTTCAGTGGCAACAGTCTTTAAAAACGAACATTGCCATTTATTTCTTAAATTTTCCATCAAGTCATCCATTTTATATATTACAACATGTTTAGTTTTTTGGGGGGTGAGGGATGGTTCCGAATATATCAAAATGTAAAATATATATATATTTGTATTTATTATGTGCACATGCATACGACTATATATGCCCATCAACTTCAATTGTATTTTACTTTCTCTTTGGTGTCTCCTATGTTTATATTATTAAAGGAATGGTGTCAATTAGCCATTAAAGGATAATTGATAATTGAATAATTGAAGCCCCATCCATTGTATGATGGATTAAAAGACATATTGATCTTTTTAGGGTGGGGGGCGGGGTGGAAATAAAGGACAATCTTTTATCTGATTTGAGGAGAAATGAGCCGATCGGCACAAAAAGAGAATCCGGTCAAAAACTTAACCCGAGCTTTTGTTTCTTTTTCTATTAAAATCGTTTTCAATAAATAAACGGCACACCCCGATAGCCACCGCTGTTACAGGATACTACCTCACGTCGTTACATGTCCCCCCCTCCACAGCACACGCCTACATAGCCCCCACCGTGACAAGCAAATAATAATGAATCATTTCATAAATAATGGCTTTGGGGGAATGGTGGGGGGGGCTTATCGCGACTGAAGAGGCCGCCGCCGTGCGCTTATCTCCTTCGACCACATTGCGGCCTGTGTTCAGCCGAGCAAGCGCGCTTGGATACGGCGCAGAATACACACAAGTACAGTATACACATACACACACACACACGAAACACACTGGAAGCCCAGAAAAAAAAAAAAAAACGTCAGACATGGATGACCCACTCACAAAATGGCTCCACTTACGCGGTAGCATCAACAGCAGCACTCCCGACGGTAAGTGCTCCCAAACGGGCGTTAGTCGTCTTTGGGTCGCTTTAAAAAAAAAACTCTCATATTTTAACGGCAATCGGTGCAAATGTAGGATTATGATTCGTTCACACGCTATCGCGATGTCCGCTGCTTCGGACTGCGCTCGGAGGGCTAATAGAACGGATGCAAGGCCTATGAGGGACATTCTGGAGGAATTGGGGACGTTTAAGCCGTCAAATTCACCGTTACATATTATTTTAATGTTAGTTTATTTATCGATCAAGGCTAGTGTTGATTTTATGTCTGGATCGCTTAAAAAAACAGTACGGCCTTGCTTAAAAATATTTTTGATTATGTGCCGAAAGGAAAAAAATGCTCCAAAAGGCTTTGTTAACCTGCACAAGTCTAAAGAGCTTGCTATAAATTGACGAAATAGAAAATAGAAATAAAAGGAACCGTGTACTAAATACTAAAATGTGATTTTTTAAAATAAAGAGAAGTGAACGCAGCATTCATAATGTTTTTTTCACGTGACTTTTGAGACTAATAAAAAAAATAAAGCTCCTGTGGCATAATGTGTCTATTGAGATAATTCGAATTATTTTTTTAAAATAAGATCTTATTTTCGTTTTTGTGACCAAATTAACGAAAATCCTATTGACGGTTTGAAACTAAACATGAAGGCTCCCGTATTTATACATTTTTGTCAGCAAAAATTGGCATATTTTTAAACATAAAAATTTGGGTTGTCATGTTGTCACCCACGTGACTTCTTCATAAAAATACACTTGGAAAAAACGTATTCTTCAGACAATTCAGGTGACTGCGGACAATAATACAGAAAAAACGGTAAAATAAGGCTTGTTTTTAAACACCCCATAAAGTGTAAAATCAAAAGTGTGTGTGTGTGTTTTTTTTTTTTGTCTTCCACATAGGGTTGCACGTATACACCCCCACCAGTGATTTTATAATGGCGCGTGAGTTATGGCATAAATGTTAATACGGACAGAGTGAGAAAAGAGACCCCAAAACAAAAAATGATGGAAAAAAGGCAGCCGGACCTTTGTCGTGGGAATCCAGACGCAGAGTCCGGTCGTGGAAAGCCCGAGGACTCCATCATCATCAGATGCGACGAAGAGGAGGAGGGGAAGATGAAGAGGAGGAGGAGGAGGAGGAAGAATGAGGAGGAGGCAGAGGAGAAGGAGGAGGAAGAGGAACAGGGGGGAGGGTTCTCCGCGGGGGTCGAGGAGATAGATGACGTACCCGTGCAGAACTCGACGAACGGGACCGTCATCGTCATCAACGGCGTTGCCAAGGAAACCGCCTCTCGCGACGCCCTTGACCTGAAAAGGGAAGTGCCGGTGATCGAGCTCTCCAGGAGGGACGCTATAAAGGCGCTGGAGAGGAGGGCGGAGAGCCATTTGGTGCCCATCACGGAGCTCCGCAGACCTCCTCTCCCTCCCGCTCTTCCTCCTCCTCTTCCTCCTGCACTACCGCACACCCAACGAGACGACGCTCGAATGGTCCAGCTGAGTCCCAACGCGTTCCCTGTCCCGGCCCGGGCCATGCTCTACAACCTGGCTCAGCCACTCGCCGCCATCAACAGGTACACGCCACACATTTCTGCGGAGCATTTGGTGCATGTATTCAATGAAAACATATCATCATGCGTTACGAACAACAATGTCATTTTGCATCCGTTTTTGCATCCCGGGGAGGCAATTTAAATGGGGGTTGCAGATTGATGATGCAACGATGAGGTAGATGATCGGCATGTGGTATGATGCAAAAAGGAAGCAACAATGATGTGGCTATATAAAGATATAAAGATTTTCAGTGTATAACACGTTTTAAAGGTCAAAGTGAGCATATTGGAAGTGTAGGATGCATTTTACCTACATAAGCTCTCATTTTGAGAATTAAGTGGCAAAAGACACATTTTAATGTGTAATGACTAAGTAATAACAAGATAGCATTAGTGTTGACCGAAATAGGTGTTTTTCCTGCTTATTCCCCCCCACCCACCCCAGACCATTTTTCCATGCATGTGATGCAATCACTCACTGATGCGCAGAAAAAAGAATTTGTCATTTTATAAAAAAATGTTAGCCGTGTTAATATACATTTTACACCTGGTCTTAATTTGAGGAAGATTAGGTGTGAAAAGTCGCATTCTAATGAATATTGATGATGTCATCTGCCCAAATCAGTGTTTGCCTCCACGTGGCCTTATTTTAATCATTATTTGCAAAAACAATAACTTTTTAATATAATGGTTATGTAATGATGATTAGAGATTCTTAAAAAAATATTTTAATGATGATAAAGCGAACATTTTAAGGTTAATTGATGACACAATAATGGGAAGGGTAAAAGGCAGTGTCCACATCTTTTGATGATTATGTGAAGAAAAAAACGTTTGGCAGTAAAAAAAAAAATGGATGAAACTAACATTTGTAATGTTGACATGCATTTCCCGCATGTGGTCTTATATTTGTCAGTCTGAAAAGAAAATAATAATAATTAATATTATATTGTAACATTTTAAGGGTTTTTGAGAGTTAATGTGGATTTTCCTAATTTTGATCATGATTAACAGATTGATGCATAATGATGATCAAGCTATAAATGCATGTTACATTTTAACATACAATGGTGATGTAATAATGCTAAAGGCTAGATGATCAACGCTCACATGCATTTCCCTGCTCTTATCTTGATTATGATGAATGTGTGAAATATCATTTTAAAATTGAGTGATGATAAAACATATGTCATGCTGTACACTTCCGCGATGTGAAATGACGCCGATTGTAACGTGCCGCTCTTGTCTTGTCTTCCATGGCCGTGTAGTCTTGGAGGGGATTCAGAGCAGTACAGCATGTACCCCAGCAACAGGGTAAAACGCCGCCCGGCGCCTTATGAGGTTGAACTCGACGAGGGTAGGCGCATTTTAGATCTTTATAAGTATGGTAAGACGCACTTTTGCTGTGTCCTCCCACCTGACGGTTATAACACCACCTTTCATCACTACCTCTTCATCGCTATCTGTCATCCATCCCCTGAAATGGACCTACCAGGTCTTGCCCCAACTGCCCCCCACACCCCCCAAAAAATGCCAAAGCTATAATTAATAGTGTCAAATTAAAGTGAGATCCTTTCAGGTGGATTTTCTGAACCATCTTCTCCACCACTCATGCAAGGTTGGAGGATGGGAGAATTGGGGGTTGGGGTGCGGGGCGGGGTGTAGGGGGCTGCTTTTGCTGCTTCCACCTCCATGCCAAGCATTTACTGCAGAGTGGGCTGAGGGATTAAGATAGACTGGGTGTGTTCCAAGGACGACAAAAGCCTGGAAGACACCATGGATGGGGGTGTGAGGATGCGACTGCATGCACTCGGGCCTTTTTATATCCGCAGTATAGATCAATACCGTGTAAATACTTGAATTGTAGAGCCAAATTAAATCGATGCCTATCGCCGACAGTCGGCGGGTGAGTTCATTTCCAGTGGTAGCTCGCCACACATATAGGAGCCGTTGTTTGGTCGATATTTTTGCTTTGGCTTGTGAGTAACAACACACAGAGAGTGAACGATTCTTGCCCCCCCCCCCCCCCAAAATAAAATTCTCTGATGAAATTTAATGTCACACTACACATAGTGTATTTACCACATAATGCTAACAAAACATTCTAAAAGACTCCAAATCCACACACAAATAGCTTCAGTGGCTCATTTAACAATGGATATTTGAACACAAATAGTGGGGCAACACATGTAGACAGACAGAGCAAGAGACTTATTGTCTTTATCCTTTGCAAAGAGTGACTGACGGTCAAATGTTCCTTAAGATGGACACCAAGAATGTTGAATAAAGGCTCAAACAGCAAGAATCAGAAAAATAACCTTAAATACCTTCCCAAAAGGCAACAATTGTGATTTCATCATCTTTCCAAACTCATTTCCAAGGTCTTAGCGCCAGAAGTAATGTGACCAATCAAACATTGAGCTGAAAAAGCAGTGTAAGGATTGGATACGGACTTAACCTTTGTGGATGACCAGTTCCTCCTGCACCAAACCATGAGAAATCTAATTTTACAAAATAAGCCGACTCAAATGGATTTTAGCTAACTATATACATCAGCATGTATTGTATTGTATTGTATTCTCTACCGATGACACTTTAGAAACATCCAGACTTCCAGACAGAAGACATTTCCAACAGCATTGATAGATTCATTCTCAAGCATCGGTCAACATTTTAAATTGGTGACGTAGATGTGAAATAATAGATGACAGGGGGAAGGACCAATAAGATTGATTTTCGGAAATAAATGAAACTCGGCATATTTGGAAATACGGGGTTTCCTCTCGACAATGACGATTTGGTAATGCTTGAGGTTTTGTCCTGTTCAATGAGTTTGACTTTGCATTTTTCTTTCCACTTCACTCGAGCAGCAGTCTGAAGCTCGCTCGTAACTAAGAGGTTGGCTAGCAACCCAAAGAAACACACACACACAAAAGAATCGACCAAGTGACGGCTCGTAAGTTGAGGCATTCAAAAATCAAAGAAAATTTAAAAGGGGGGGTTACTTTATTTACTTTACCGTGCCGTTTTAACACCTCTTAATTTAAGACCGCTGTGTAGTTTACTCACATCTCACGTTTCGCCTCCTAGCCGGCCAGCCAAAGATTGTCCGGCGTATCTTCACCAACAGCCGCGAGCGTTGGCGGCAGCAGAACGTGAACGGCGCCTTTGCAGAGCTCCGTAAACTCATCCCCACTCACCCTCCGGACAAAAAGCTGAGCAAGAACGAGATCCTGCGTCTGGCCATGAAGTACATCAGCTTCCTCTCCAACCTCCTGGAGGACCAGGACGGGGGCCGTAACGTTGGCGCCACAACTGAAGAGGACAGCGGGATCCTGGTTGGGGCCCACGAGGGGGTGCCCCAGGGCGGACCGCGTCAGGACACGGTGGTAAGCTTGGCCAGAGACGACCTGCTGGAGACGATGTCGCCCGGCTCGAGCTGCGGCAGCTTGCCCGACGGGGATGCCGACGGCAGCCCGGAGAGCTTCGTGGAGGATCAGGACTCGCCTCCCGTTCCGAGGACTATCGCGGCTTCGCGCGGCCCCGCGCTCCATCTCAGACGCAACGGACGCCCGCAAATGGACGGCTCCGGCCGACGATGACTCTGATGTCGAAAGAGTTGGAAACACAAGACGTGAGACTTCAACTTCACGCAATGAAAAGAGTCCGCTTTGATCTGCGGGCTCGTTTGAGACGGGAGGATGAAGCTGTGCATTGTGTGACAACATGGACCTTCCTGTCACCACACTTGACAGCATGTAAAGAAAAAAAAAAAGAAAAAAAAAAAAAGCCTCGGTTGGCCGGATGCTGGAATTTGGTCCACCAACTTGTAAACTCTGCATGTCTTTGAGCGAGTGGCATGTGGATGTAACATTTCTTGGTTTTGAAGGTGCCGAGAGGTTCTGTAGCGACGGAGAAACCTATGGGGCAAATCTGAAATCCCTCGTATTGTTTAAAAAAAAAAAAAAGTATTAGAAAGAAGAAACAATGTGCAATCATAGCAAAACCGAGATCAAAACAACGAAAGGCAAGAACACTGACCGTAACTTTAATTGAGGCAAATATCCAAAGCTGAAATCGGGGCACTCATGCTAATTGTACCAAAATGAATACGGACACAATGAGCTTGTTCTCACAAAAATTTCATAAGGTTACTAAAAGTCATCATTTTCCCCCCATTTACAGAGAAGGAAAAAAAAAAAAGATCATTTCAAGATGCAAATAACCAAATCTTATCGGGCTGAACAATTCAGCACTTTTCAGACTGCATTTGCAAAACACCCGGTTGCCAGCGTGCCCATATTTGGAAGTGCAGACGTAGCAGCCTAGCAGGAAGTAAACAATGGAGGGTTTTTGCCGCTGGTTAGACCGGACCTCGACGAGGAGGCTTTTTGCATGAAGTGCAGCTCCATCTTCGTTGCGACATGTTACGTCCGATAATGTGTGGGGGGGGGCTACGTCTGTATCATCAGGAGATTTTTTTTTTTTCATATCATAACAAGCACCAACCAATATGATGACTATTTTCTTGATTTACGTTACTGTGTCGGAACACTTTTCGCAGTCTGGCAAATGCTGGCCTCAAATGCAATTAAAGCATAAGCGAAATAGAAAGAGCAAAAAAAAAAAAATTAAATTAAATATTTTTTTTGTTTCCATGCTGGTGCTAAAAAAAAAAAAAGGTTGGGTACCAATGTACTGTACTGGAAAAATATCACAGATGTAAGTACACTTTTCTTTTTGGCAGTGATTCCAAATCCGCCCTCCTTTTTTTTTTGTTGTCGAGCGCATTCGATTTTCATCACAATAACACGTAATATAGTAACATATTCAAGAATTATGAATTAAGTTTTTGGTTGAGTTGCAGGTGGATTTTTTTTTCTTCCTGAAACGTCATAGGTATGAATAACAATGGATGGCAAAATTTCTATTGCGCAAGCTTTTATCGGTCAAACAAAAAAATAGAAATAGCTCAAAGACCAAATGTGCTGGGGGGGAAAAAAAAGTATGCGTTTTTTGGAACCAATGTCAAAAATGTTTCGGAACACATAAAGCCATACAGTTGACCGCCATTATAGTTCAATCTTTAGTTGTTCCGGCTCTTATCCTAACTTATTTTTTTTTTAATATAGAAATTCAGGGTGAGCACTTCCACAAAATTCCCGTGAAAACGCAGCTTAGTATAGAGAAGAAGAAGAAAAAAAAAAGTCCTCGAGTCTTATCGTAGTCAAGCAATGGTGTCTTGTAAATACTTTTATATTCCCACGGAACAATGTAATGTGGTTTAAGATGTACCCATCGTGTGCTGTTTGTTCACAGGTTTAGCTGAAAAGATATGTCAAGCAAGCGGCCGGGACTCGTAAATATGAAATGTTGGTACCATTTTAAAATCTCGTTCCAGTTTGGCGGCGAGAAAACGACAATGGACTCAAAAAAAAACCGAATTGACGCAACTTTGCAGGAGAGGTACAAGAACACGATGATTCTCGAGGTGTACAAAATGTCGGCCATGACGTCATTTTGACTTGAATGTTTGTTTGTTTTTTTTTTCTTAACTAATGCGTATGTAGTTTTAGAAAGGTACAAAAACAAAGCCCCTTCGTTGCCAAGTTGAACCCCGACGGACAAACAACCACGACGACAAACATCGTGACGGCACCAGCAGTTTTCTGACAGAGACGGTCCACATTATTTGCTTACTGGTGTTGTGCGTTCTGCCTTTTTCCGCAGAAGTGAGTCAGCGATATTGGTACCTTTGTTCCGGAACTATGGTATTTGATCAATTGCGGTAAAGGGACATTGTACGTTATGGTTATGACATATTTGTTGTATGTTAGATGTATCTATGAATATATCCAATGTTAAATCCATTGAATTTTACACAAAAAACGAATAAAAGATGCAGACCAAAAAGTCTCCGACGTGCTCAATCATTGAGAAAGATTCACTCTGAATGACATCGGGACTGGACTACTCATTTATTCATTCATTCATCTTCCGAGCCGCTTGATCCTCATTAGGGTCGCGGGGGGTGCTGGAGCCTATCCCAGCTGTCTTCGGGCAGTAGGCGGGGGACACCCTGAATCGGTTGCCAGCCAATCGCAGGGCACACAGAAACGAACAACCATTCGCACTCGCACTCACACCTAGGGACAATTTAGAGTGTTCAATCAGCCTGCCACGCATGTTTTTGGAATGTGGGAGGAAACCGGAGCACCCGGAGAAAACCCACGCAGGCCCGGGGAGAACATGCAAACCCCACACAGGGGAGGCCGGAGCTGGAATCGAACCTGGTACCTCTGCACCGTGAAGCCTACGTGCTAACCACTGGACTACCGGGCCGCGACTGGACTACCCTTCGGATGAATTGTCAACAAGTGTGAATGGAACAAACGCTTGGGTTTCTTCCCTTCATTTGGACAGAAAACTTGAACCAAAATGTCTAATTTTCTTCACTTTTCACAGATTGCAAGCATTTTCCACACTAACAGAAAGTGAACTATAGTGGGGCAATAAATATTTCGGAGTCAAAATTTTCACCGACTTGTGATTTGATATTGAACCCTTTCAGGGACAGCGGTTACTACAGTGGTCAGTTTATCATGTGATCAGGTTAGAGGGTGGGTGAAAGGGTTAATTTGCTGTCAACGTTATATACCGCTCCCAAAAATAAAGGGGACACTTAAGAGTTACATTGCGCTGTTTACGTGTCCCCTTTATTTTTTAGCAGTATATATTACAATGAATCGGAGAGTTCAATTATTTGTTACGTGATGAGGTGACAACTGCATGAGGCTCATTCCACCGAAATTACAATTTGCATACTTGTTCAATCCTACATCTGCTTTAAGAACAAAACAAAAACATGAAAGTACTCAGAATTGTCTGCCTTTGTCCTGAAAGTCCTCATTTGAGTAACAGGACTAAAAAATAAAATGTTTAGCATTGAATTAGCAAGTGGATTAAATATTATATAGCCATAGATGCTAATAGATGGCTATATAGCATAGATGCTAATAGATGCTAATAGATGCTTATGTTGACACTAAGCAGATTAATCTCATTTTAAAAAATGCAGAAAAATAAATGAGTGAATTTACTTTTGGTTTTCCCACAGCCTGCTGAGGATCTGCGTGATGTCACTTCCTGTCAATGAAACGATATGTCAAAGTAGAGCATTTCTGAAAGATTTAACTGATTACATTTGATTTGATTGTCTTTCTAGAGCGTAAAATATTGGAAAACACCATTGCAAAACCGACAACTTTTGTCAATCATCAAACATCGTAAAAGCAAATGTTTGTGGCGACCCTTTCTCGTCGGATCTCATTACATTGTGCAGGTGTGCCTAATGTTATGGGCCAGTCGGCATAGCTTCCTGAGCGACCCTCTCAGGCTGAATGTGGCATTCCACTTCTTCAAAGCCGCAACCTGGTCACGCATCTCCCTCCGCGGACGCTGGAATCCTCACTTCCTCCCGTCAAATGACAACTTCCTGTCGAGGTCATCGCGGCTCAGTGACCTGCAGGATATCCTGCCATTGTCAAGGAGCTTTCGACAGCCTCCCCCCCCTACACTTGGACCGCATATACTGCACGCTGTTGTGTCTGCAATGCGCCAATCCAGCTCCCCCTCTCCCTCTCTAAAGTGCAGTCCACACGTACCGATAATTAGAACAAATTTTGAGCATGCCGCCTGGTGACGTCTAAAAGTGAAGGCCCTATTATCGGATGAGAGGGTGGTCGGGACTGTGTCAAGATGGAATTTTTTTTCCCCCAGATCGGCTCAGAGGACGGCCATGGGTGAACATTGTAAATGTTGAATCCGAGAAACCATAGAAAGTGAGAAAAGGTTAAAGCGCGGTACACACATAAGATAAGAGGGGCCATTTTCTTTTCGGGCCTTCCGATCAAAGTCAACAGGGGTCCGTTTCTCGAATGCCTCTCAAAAAAGGATCCTGAGTGATTATCCTCTGGGGTGGGGCGTGGCATGGAGTGGTTAGTGTGATTTTTTTTTTCTCTCCCCGATCCAACTCGTAATACAATCACAAATGTTAATATTCACAAGAGATTGTGAAAATGGAGAGTTGGGAAAGCAAAAGTACTTTACAGTTAGAGAAAGCGCAAGTCCAGCTAAAGCGGGACAGACGCATGACGATAATCAGGCCGAAGTTTTTCTGCCATCCAAGCAAAGTGAACAATGCCCCGCCGCCCACTACACACCTTTTCAATACATTCATTCATTCATTCATCTTCCGTACCGCTTGATCCTCACTAGGGTCGCGGGGGGTGCTGGAGCCCATCCCAGCCGTCTCCGGGCAGTAGGCGGGGGACACCCTGAATCGGTCGCCAGCCAATCGCAGGGCACACATAGACGAACAACCATCCACGCTCACACTCACACCTAGGGACAATTTAGAGTGTTCAATCAGCCTGCCATGCATGTTTTTGGAATGTGGGAGGAAACCGGAGCACCCGGGGAAAACCCACGCAGGCCCGGGGAGAACATGCAAACTCCACACAGGGAGGCCGGAGCTGGAATCGAACCCGGTACCTCTGATACAATAAATCTTTATTTGTACCTCACTTTCTCAACAGTTGCAGCTGTAACAAAGTCACTCAAGGCCTAATTCTCTCCATCCTCAATTGAATGGAAATATCACTTCATTTCATGCACCTCACAAATCCAGATCAAATCGTGTGCGGATGAACAAATCTCTTTCCGTAACTTCACAACTAACGTTGAGCATGGAAATGGTAAAAACAATCATGATTCGACTTCTTGCGTAAGTGCATGTAATATCGTCGCCATATTGGCTAGGACTTGGCCCTGGGCGGAAGAAGTGTTGTTATGTGAGTGATGGTCATCTTGAGCACACCACACACCAACATCAGCAGAATAAGCACACCAAGTCCATTTTTTTTTCACGTGGGGTCTCTTACATTTCAAAAATCGGTTAAGAAGCGGAAAAACTGATCGGAATAAGTTAGAGACGCCTTAGGACCTTAATGGGAAGGAAAAAAAGGCAATTACTTCCGGAAAACGTGCGAGACACGCATGTGTTTGAAAAGCCGCAGCGTGCTACCCGCTCCGGCTCCACCGAGGGGGCCCTCTGGGTTAATCCCTCTACCTGTTCCTGACGCTCCCGAAAACTTGCCAAAAAGAGAGGGAGGCCTGCGCATGTGTGTCCGAGTAGGAGTGCACGCTCCGCATAGACGTACGTGTGTGTGTGTGCACGCGGGTGTGCGTGTTTATCAGCTCTGTGCAGATGGGTGGCTGAGTGGCTCTTGCAGCCAAATGATTCAGTATGCTAATTAGTTGTTATCTGCGCTGCTGCAGGAACAATATACTGTCTTTCTCTCAGTGGGAATCCAGCCTGCTGGGAACAGATTACACTGCACACACACTGCCAACGTAGTTATTTATATATTCACGCCCGGTAGTCTAAAATACATAAACGTGCACACATATTTACAAACCAGCCTATAAACAAACAAGCAGGATGCATTTTTAACACACACACACACGCGCAGTACGACACGCAAGACCACGAATATGAAATTGGGGGTAATTTGGAAGAAATGTACACTCTTCAAAAAAGTACCTGCATGTGGGTTCCCATTTAACATTATTATGTCAGTTGTCTGTACTGGATTCCTTGACAAAATTGTATTTGTCTCTTCATTTTTAGCCAACGACAGATCCGTTTTTGCAAGACTGGTGGCATGAAGAATGCATGAAAAAAAAAATGCCATTCCAAAAATAATGTTTGTGTTGATTGGTGTTACAGTACTCTCATTATTATTACTTAGAATATATTTAGTATTGTGGTTGGAGTTTTTAGTGGGGTGCACCTGCGCCGCGTTAAACTGAGAATAGATTGCGGACATGCTCAGTGATCAGTCATGTAGTCACCAAGTGCACTTGCACAGATAACTTGTGTCCATTTGTGTGATGGGAGTGCTTATTAATTCTTCTCGGGGGGGGGGGGGGGGGGACTGCTGTGGATTGTGTGCACATTGTATGAAATAAAATTGAATACTGTATTATTTTTACACAACATAAATTAACATTGATTTGTCAGATTTTGCTACTGTTCATGTCATAAAATAATCTAAAGGGCTAATCTACTCCAGAAAAATCATTTGGATTCTTTCTTGATGTGAATTTGGCATTGTAGATAGCCGTCACCATTAATATGAAAAATAAAATCCAAAAAAAGACTCGAGTTTATGTTCCCTGACTCAAAATGTGCCACTTTTTGAATTGAACTAATCAGATAACTTAAATGCTATATGATATTCAAATAAATTGAGATACAGTACTATGATTGAATCAGTAAATTTTGACCAGAAGAAATAAACTTTCTGGACTAAACAAATTATGAACAAAAAACATAATTTTGTAACATGTTGGGAACCCATTGTGTTTGATGTCTTTTTATATCTAAGTAACCAAGGGCAGACAATACTGGAGATGTACCTGCAATACAATCCTTAACCCAGATCTGAATTTATAACCGTTATTCTCATCAATAATACATGTCAAAAGATTTCTACGTTTACTTTTTTAATAACAGTTCCAAAGCTCAGCCCTTAATAATGTAAATCGAACTTACAAACTCTCTTCGGGAGGAAATTCATCACAGCCGGGCGACTTCCAGCAGAATGTCACTGTAAAATAACAAAAATATATATATTTAGAAACGTGTCTCTTAGATGGATTGCTGTTGTGTGCAGCCGAGTGAGTTAGTGCCTCTCTTAGCAGGGATGTAACATTTGTAAAAGTCAATGCCATTTTTCACGGGCCGAGAACACGGCCGAGAGGTAATTGATGGCGATGTCATGTCGTGTCTTTACTGCAGAGAGTTATCCGTGCCGGGGTGCACAAAGAGAGCTCTTCTGTGTTGCTGTGCGATGGGAGGATGCAATTCACCTTTAACTTTTGATTAAAAGACCAGCAGAAATGTCTACAAAGTTGAGACATGGAGATCAGTAAGAATGCACAACAATTGAGAAAATGTCAGGAATGTGATTGCTCTTCAAAACATTTGAAAGTTTGCATTTAGAATAATATGCAGAATGTGTCTACGTGGATAATTTCCATTGAGAGATCAACCCATTCGTTTTCTGAATGACTCTCGCAAGAGACAGAGTACACCCTCGACTGGTCGCCAGTTAATCAAAGGGGAAAAAGGTTTGCAGGTTCATTCAAACTTGTGGACATGTTCGAGAGCATGTTTTGAAAATGTAGTGGTTCTGCAGAGGACTTGAAATACACTAACGCATGAAAATGTATGAAAATACAATTGCACAAAAAATTCCACTGTGCACTCTGGACAACAATCTAACATTTTTTCGGGTGAAGTGTGTTTTTCATTTCACCTTCTCATCTCCACTTTCAGCGCCATCTTGAAGTGTCAATTATTGCTGTTTGTGTCTTTTTACTTTTTGTGAACGCGAGTTTCAGAATGGGTGTTTTCCTTTACAATTGTTCAACCAACTTCACACTACTTTTCACATGTTGACTGAGTACAACATTATCATGAACCTCGTTCCTGATTGGAGCAATCGGTCCCCAGTCTGCCCTACCGGAGGAAGGACCCACAATTTGATCAAACTAAAGCAAAGTAAAATTCTAACCTCTGATACAACAAACAGATGTTTGAAAAGCAACACTGTCACCTAGTGGTCAGCTGTAGTTATTGCAGAGTGCTTCACAGTCATGAGCCTTGGATTTTTTGATCTTCACAAGAGCAACCGCACGCAAGTACAGATCGAAAAGTCCTGCATGTTACCTTTTGAAGGAAAGGTGCGCCTCATTGCTTTGGAGTCATCCTCCAATGCCCCGCCACTGCCCCAGTTCTGCAATTCCAGCACCTGATATCAAATACCTGTAATGACAGAACAGGGGACAGGAAACATTCGTAATAACAGTAAACATACAAAAAAATTATTAAGATGATTATATCATCATCAGTCAAACAAATGGAATAGTACAGAAAATCCCTATTGTTTAGCATAGGTTTTGCTTGCCAAAAAGACTGAAAAAATATAATTGTGGAGCAATTTTATTTCAATTTCAGTTACTATAATTATTTTTTGCAGGTTAAGGCAAAGGAACTTGACGCAAGAATAAACCCCAATTTATACTTCAACTATGTTACTTTTCAAAGAGTCATATTTTAGGAACTCGCAAGGGACGTAGATAAAACCGGTTTTGGTTGGAAGGCGACATCTTCGTTCTCTGCAGCGGTCACAAATCAGCGTGAGAGACTAATACTATTTGGTGTATGGCGAAATGTTCGGATTGAGATTCCGCAAAAACAAAATTCAAGCCGAGTGATAAAATGTACTTTTATTTTCCCAACACAGACCGTTTTCGACCAAAGTGTTGCGGCTGCGCACTTGATATCACTGCGTAGTACGCATCAGCGTGAGCGCATCAGAGAGAGCGTTCGAATGTCGATACATCCGATTTAGATTTTCAAAACAAAGTGTTTCTCTCCGTATCACGCGTGTCTTCTTACTGTATCATTTTACTCTCGTGGGGAGTGCGATGTGTGTGTTTGTGTTTTGGGGTTAAACGTTGTCCTGCTTCACTTTGAGAAGTAAAACCAGAGTCCGCCGCAGCTGAAAGGAGGCCGGCTTTTCCTACCCCCGCCCCCCTCCGTGTCGCTCTCCACGGGGTGGGTCTGAGCCACCAACAACATCCGCGTCCACCTCCCGAGATGGACCGCGAGACCTCGGGCTTAGGTCGGAAGTCAGTTCGCTGCTGATTTAAACCCGAAGCGAATGAAGGTGGCTCCGCCGTCTGAGTCATAGCCGCCCGGCGTGCGGTAGTCGCGGCAGCAGAAGCTCCGGCAGGCCTCGGTGGCGGCGGTGGTGCGTTCAATGTCCCCCGTTGATGGAGTGAACCGTGTTTTGGGCGGCGTGTGATGATAGGAGACACGATGACGCTCTTGTCTCTTCTGGGTCGGATCATGCGCTATTTTCTCCTAAGGCCAGAGACGCTGTTCCTTCTGTGCATCAGCCTGGCGTTGTGGAGCTACTTCTTCCACACGGATGAGGTGAAGACCATAGTCAAGTCAAGCCGCGACGCCGTGAAGATGGTGAAGGGCAAAGTGGCCGAGATGATGCACAACGACCGGCTGGGAGGCCTCAGCGTGCTGGACGCCGAGTTTTCAAAGACCTGGGAGTTCAAGAGCGACAACGTGGCCGTGTACTCCATACAAGGCAGAAGGGATCACATGGAGGACCGCTACGACGTGCTCACCGACATCGCCAACAAGAGCCACCCGTCCATCTTCGGCATCTTTGACGGCCATGGGGGGGAGGTAAGCGGCACGGGCCTCCGTGTTGCAAGTGAATGCGTCAATTGGTCTCATCTGAACCCCAAAATATACATCAGCATCACTAGATGCAGAGAGGCTACACGGAAAGTGACTGTGTGTTATGGTATTAGACTGTAGTGCACTAATGAGAAAGTGGTCTTTAATTAGCCACAGTAGTAGTAGTATAGTCAATGAAATAGTAGAGTAATAGATAAGTTCCCATCATTACCACTGCTTTGTGTTTCTTTGTGTGCACCTCCTTCTGCTAATGCATGACAAAGAAAGCTCACGTGTGTGTGTGTGGGGGGGGGGGGGGGTCCTTCCACTCAATGTGTCCTCAAGGGTAAGTGGATTTCATCTCGTCAGACTGAGCGTCCCATTGTAGCCATGTGTCGAAAACTGCAATTGTTGATGCTAACCGCGTCCATGTCAAAGTGGATCGTTTGTTGGCATTAAGCTAAGCAGACTTTCATAAGGCAAAGCTATCGGTTTTAAACAACATCTAATTTCGTTTTGACAGTAAATTTCAACTGGGAGTGGCATTGAGCTGCTTGAAGCCTCTTTTTTTGAGGAATTATTCATTTGACACGCATCTTATGTGGTCTTTTGATTTGGAATAGAATGTGCAATGCTAGGAAATTTTTAAAAGTGCTATTATTCTGAGAACAACTGCAAGTTCTGTTTTGTTAGTTTATTTTGAAATGATTTAATGTGGTTAGATTTACTGTACACATTTCCAGACTGTTGGCATAGCAATTTGAAACTTAAGGATTTAATTTCCTGAAGAATTTTCTCTGGCTGAAAAATTAAATGAACTTTTTTTTTTAAATGCGATCCTCCTGCTGCGAAGCCACCACGGAACTCAAAATCCTCTCCTTCCATATCTTTTAACAAGCTTTCATTTCCTGTCCCTCTTGGCAGTTTGTTAGGCCCTTTTTGATGACAGGAAGTTGGAGACTCTAAATGTGCATTGATTCCAAGTCAAGTCAGCCATCGCTGCATACAAAGTGCTGTACATGGAGCAATTTAACATACACAATAAACAGTAAGACAAATCGGTAATAAAGGCGGTAGAAAGCACCAAACAGTCAAATCAAGAACAAATCTAAGTCATGCTGAGTCCAATGCCAAAGAATACAAGTCAATTCAATTCAACGGGACCCCCTCTTTCTATTCCTGTCTTATAGACAAATATTTAATATGAAACCATCAAAAATGTGTATTACCACTAAATGCAACAAACATTTTAACAATCAAAATGACAAAAGCTAAATAAAGTGAAAGTAAAGTGAAACCGCTCACCTGATAAAGATGCTTGACAGGCACGTGAAAAGGTCCATTTTCTTCAGAACAGTTTCCATCATTGCCGTCACTGGTACACTTGTGCGGTGTCTCTGCACAAAACACGCACACACAAAAACAAAAAGTATGCAGAGTTAAAATCCTTTGGCTGCTCACTGAGCTGAAGTCTCACAGGATTGACTGACATCACAAACGATTGATGGATACAAATTTGGTAACTGTTGAGAATTTGTCACTGATAAATTTGGATGAACTGTACAATTAAATGCTCTGATAAAAGCCTTTACATTACTTTGGGTCTTCTCTCAAGCTTTGGAAATGAGAACAATCTGCTTTGTGTCGTGGCATCTGTTCACTCCTTTTTTGTCTCCTCAACTGCCCCGCCCCCCTTTTCCACAAGGCTGCGGCTGACTATGTGAAGGCCCACCTGCCCGAAGCCTTGAAGCAGCAGCTGCAGGCGTTGGAGCGAGAAAGGAAGGAAAGCGCTCCGTTTTACGCCGGCGTCCTGGAGCAGCGCATCCTGAACGTGGACCGAGAGATGCTGGACAAGCTGTCTGCCAATCACGATGAGGCGGGTCAGTATACAGGAAGTTCTTTGCGTTTAAAGGGAGGTAGCATATCATAAAGAACTTGAAATGATGCAATGTTTTATGTGCTTCCCAAACTTGCCTTGTCCAGGAACCACATGTCTGGTGGCGCTACTGTCAGACAGAGAACTGACGGTAGCCAACGTCGGCGACTCCCGCGGTGTCCTGTGCGACAAAGACGGCAACGCTGTTGCACTGTCACACGACCACAAACCCTATCAGCTCAAAGAGCGCAAGAGGATCAAGAGGGCGGGTAAGATAAGAGGAAAACTTGTAATAGTGACTGATGAATGTGCTGTCTCAAGGAGCGGTTCCAAACTTTCAAGGCCCCTTGTTAAATAAAGAATATATATTCTGACATGGGGTGGCCCGGTAGTCCAGTGGTTAGCACGTCGGCTTCACAGTGCAGAGGTACCGGGTTCGATTCCAGCTCCGGCCTCCCTGTGTGGAGTTTGCATGTTCTCCCCGGGCCTGCGTGGGTTTTCTCCGGGTGCTCCGGTTTCCTCCCACAGTCCAAAAATCATGCGTGGCAGGCTGATTGGACGCTCTAAATTGTCCCTAGGTGTGAGTGTGAGTGCGAATGGTTGTTCGTTTCTGTGTGCCCTGCGATTGGCTGGCAACCGATTCAGGGTGTCCCCCGCCTACTGCCCGGAGACAGCTGGGATAGGCTCCAGCAACCCCCCGTGACCCTAGTGAGGATCAAGCGGCTTGGAAGATGAATGATATTCTGACATGAACGGCATTTAATTATTCTAGCGGTCCTAATCATCAAATCAGCGGTCACCATAGTCTTGATTTTTTTTTTTTAAATACACACTGCAGTTCTGGTTTTATGTTTAGTTTGACAATATACTTCAGCTGGGACTGACTAACAGCTTGAAAAAAAAATAATGGGAACCAATGAGCTCGTGCTTTGCAGCGCTTGGGTGCCACCTCCTGGTCTATTCTGACACAGCAACTTCTAACCCTTCCATAGGAGGATTCATCAGTTTTAACGGTTCCTGGCGAGTGCAGGGAATTCTGGCCATGTCTCGCTCACTCGGCGACTACCCGCTAAAGAACCTCAACGTAGTCATCCCCGACCCGGACATCATGACGTTCGACCTGGACAAACTACAGCCGGAGTTCATGATCCTGGCATCTGACGGCCTGTGGGACGCCTTCAGCAACGAGGAGGCGGTGCGCTTTGTCCGGGAGCGCCTTGACGAGCCGCACTTTGGCGCCAAAAGCATCGTCCTGCAGTCCTTCTATCGCGGTTGCCCAGACAACATCACCGTCATGGTGGTCAAGTTCAAAAGCGGGGCGGGAGGGAGCAGCAAGGCGGGGTAATGAGTCAAGTGGATCATATGTAATTTGACTCATTGTGTACAATATTACAGGAGGACAGAGACGAGCACGAGTATTGGAAAAGTGTCCAACTGGTCGAATCAAACACATCAAATTGAGACAAGGGAGTCGAAATACCATTAATCAGTGCTTAAGAGAAAGTACCAGCATGTATCATTCAAGTATTATAGCTTACTGTACACGATTGGTGCAGTCCAAAGGGAGTTTCTCAAGAAGGGGCGATGGTTAGTGCCTAACTGTCATGTGTGGGGAAAACATCAGCCCTTTCGCTGCATTGCAACAATGTTCTGATTTTTCCAGATTTCCTCAAAAATAGACGCCTTGCCCCAGTTAAAGTAGGCTTCAACAAATAACCGCTCTGCATCAAAACCACTTGTTTACCATTCCAGAGCAATTGACATTGATCATTTTAAGGTTTGGAAAACAATCGGTTCACTGACAAGAAAAGAATGACTCGCTGGAATAATAATATTAGCGAGTAACTCCACCGATTGATTTTCAAGTTGATTACATTCGTGGGTCTCCCAGCTGACTTTTGTAATCATCTGGATTGGATGTCGGCGAATCGCAGGGCGCATAACGACAAACAGCCGTTCACAATCACATTCACACTTACGGTTTGAGCAATTAAGTCTTGAATTAATTTAAGCCGTTTATTTAGGTAATATCAAAGGAAACAAGTACTACACTACTATAAAATCATTTAATGATGAAACGGCATTTGTACGAATGAAGTGATCTCCCTTAAAAAGATGTCGGGTATGCTACATTTGAGTAAAATAAATTAAGACATGTGGAAGCAGGTTGATCTTAACATTGCAGATCAGGAGGAACCTGTTAATGCTTCCACATATGACTGGAATCATATTCAACTTCATAATACAGTGGTGCCTTGAGATATGAGTTTAATTTTTTTTTGGTGACCACGCTCGTAACAAAATGAAATCATCTTTCCCCATTGAAATCAATAGAAATGCTATTAATCCATTCCGGCACCTCCCCCAACCCACGCAATAAAAAAAAAAATAGGGGCGGACTATCGAAAGAATTGGAAAAAAACGTAAAAGATTTTTTTTTATTCCATCGCATAATACAGTATACGTTACCAAAGTACTGTATGCGGTAATGACATAAATAGAATGTAAAAATCTGGTGCACATGCCTTGGCCACCTGGAGGCAGTGTAATACATATGCATGCATGCAAAAAAAACAAAAATAAATCATCCGAACGGCAGTTTGTATCCCGAAAAACTCCTAAATCGGGAATCTCAAGTCACCACTGTACACACTTAAAATGCACTTTTAGTTGCTGACATCAGTCACTTCCGCAATGAAGCAACAGGATTTGACTGGTGAGTACCTGATGCGGTTTATTAGCGGGTCCTTCTGTGCACGTCTCTGAAGCTCATGAACAAAAGCAGCCCGTGCCATGAGAACCTGAATGATGAGAAATGGTTTTGCAGCTGCACCCGTACAGTGAAAGTCATGTGTGGAGCTCCTGAAACAATATACAGTATGAGCAGTGTAGTCAGAGGTGACACATTTCAAATAAACGTGGTAAAATATTAGAATATTCATTTCAATGAATTTTGTGTTCTCACTGGAATTTAATGTTGTCCGAGCCAGCATTATTCCACAAACAGTAAAATATAAATAAACTAAGCAATTTAACCACAAACATTATTTTGCGCTAATTTTAAAGGTTCTTCCTTTAAAACATTTCCATGCAAAATTCTAACTAAATTACCCTTGAAAGGTGGCTTCTTTGTAACGAAGACAAAGCGCTTATTTTCAATTTACCTTATATGCCTTATTTATTGAATTTTTTTGGTGTCGAGCAGATTGCCAAATCTGTGTACTGTATATTCATGTTATTTTTGTTCTTCTGTTTTACAATAAAACACATACCCATCACTACAATGTGGACTTTATCATTTAAATGGTTCAGGGGAACCTCATGACCCGCGGACCAAGTGACTGCTTCCGGCCGATACGCAAAATAAGTTTTATAAAACTATCAGAACAACAAAGCATTTAACTCGAGAATGCTCCTAATGTATAGTATATGCTTTATACATATTTGCCTTTCAGAATACTTACTACCTGACAACTTGGCACAATTTTAAAATCCTTCTCGATCTGTCTTTGTGTTTTCTGTACTCCAGACGCCATCTTGCTATAAGTTAGCATACAGACTATTAGCATGTTAACAACTGAAGTATATTCTCCTTCAATAAAGCTGTAGTACATGCCAACGGAGCACAATGTTAATTAGCAATCTAAGTTTGAGGTTACTGTACTCAGTATGTGCGTAAAAATTGTTAGCTAATTAGCATTTTAAACTATTCTTGACACAGGTACCCGAGGTACCACAACGTTAAATCCTCGTCAATCTGCTTTTGTAGTTTCTGCACTTGGGCAGATTCCATCTTGCGACAGATGTATTCGACCCTTCTACCAAACATAGTAACATATCCCACAATTCCATGCGGCAAACAACTTCACCTTTTCATTGCGAAGGCTGGTATGCTCTTAAGTGTATAGATAAGTTTGCGCTACTGGAAGTGTTTAGTGAACTATGACAATCTGTGGCGATGAAGAAGTACGACAAGTGCGGTAAATATGTCCGCCGGCAGGGAATTGTGGGAAATGGAGAAAAGCCCTAACCCCTCTATATGCTAGCATACCAACTGTTGGAATTTGAGCTACTGCGTTCCCATTTAATATACAAGTACATTGTGTTGAAGACAAAAATTAGAATAGTTCTACAAAGCAAGCCTAACTCGCCATAAATCTTTCCCAAATATTACTTAGATTTGCAACCGGTAGCAGACCCTTTTAAAATTTCCATGGGAATCTTTCTTCTGACAGGCTTACTATATACGGCAGTATTTCAGTAAAGCTTCCAGGAGGACAAATGAGTGTTTAGTTAGGGAGGACTGGAGTTCCATCAACAATAAGAACAGTGGTGACATCACCGGCGTGACGACCGTGTCTGCCGAGAAGTCTACGATGTGAACAATGCACAGGGCAGAGATATCCAATAACTCTTCTACGTAAATGCGTCATCCTGCATGTCCAAGTGATAGACTGCACCAGGTGCACACACTCAAAATAGTCCGGACCAGAACGCAAGTGTCTGGTGACCACAAAACCCACTGAGTCACATTACTGCCTAACGGGAACACTTCACTAAACACGCCAGAGGCGCACGGGGCGGACTTAGTGGCTGAAGTACACTGTGGCCTTTTAAGAGATCAAGTTCTGGATTTTGGATCAAAAATGGGTCACCAAGGTTCCAAATCTCTATCGGAGGCACGCGTGATTTTCCAGAGTTTGGCCACGGTGGATTTGTCTCACAAGACGGACGCGGGTTCTTCTCAAAGCCAGGACGCATGCATCCAGAGGTCGGTCGGCCGACACCCTGCGCAGCGACCAGGACCGGAGAGGCCAACGGGCCGCTCGCCTCGGAGCCACGACCACCGGGACGCCTCAGGGTTGGTGTATATCGTGGACAACCCGACCGGCGGCGTGTGGGTGAAGCCGAGAGAGCAATGGACGAGAACTTGAACGCAGATGCACCCTGAACGGAATGATTCCAGTAAATCAAGCGAGGACGAACGCAAATCAAGGTGTGTTGGCCTTTGGATTTGGCACGCCCAACATGTGACAATCTGCGACAATCTGCACTCTTTTACGTCGTGCAGATTCATAATGATCGTCTCCTGGTCCACCTTGGATTTGAGTGGATCGATCGCGTTTATTGATTTAGTCACTTGACACATTCATGCGGTCAATGCTGGCGTTCATTGGGGGAGAAAATGAGCCCAAGATGAAGAGAAGTGGGCCATCAGATGACGAAAAAAAACTATTTTGTTTACATGCAGACTCTGCAGCTGTGTTCTAGGGAACCGAGAACACAACACGGTATTCTTTACACGCATGGTATTTATACAAATGAAATGGGCTGGAATTAAAGGGATACAGTGTCAAGGTAAACGCAATGTTTATGTATTTGTTGTCTCTGGCATTGGTCTTCCCTTTGTTTGAACACATTTGCTTTTCTGTATGATCGTTTGAGAATGATATTGGGTTTGATTGAGGAAATGGCAAGTTGTTCAGAAGGTCTCCAGCAAAGGGTTAAATGAGCCCAATTTCATTTTCTTTCCGGAAGCACCTGACTATGGTTCGTTGTGGATGCAATATAGTTGAATAAGCCTGTGAAGTCTTCCAAATTGCGGTGTGGTGAAGGGCGTGGGTATCAGATGGTATTTCTTCCCTTGTCACATGTCACTACATGCCTGTACAATCAGGTTTGACTTCTCCAAGTGGACTGTTTTGGAGCACAACCAATAAAGCAGTCGACATTTCATCATGTTGAATAATAACGCCTCGTTTGTATTTTTAGGCGCTGTTTGATGGACAATACTGTTTTTGCAATCTATTGTTATGATGTGGTTGAGCTATTAGCCATCTCACGAGTGAATGTGAGTTGACATGACAAAATTCCTTGACTCGTCAAATCATGACAAGTTTTATTGGCGTATTGCATGTGTAAAACAATAATGTTTCCAAGCTATGATGATATGCAGGCATTATGACACACTTCATAAAAATACAAGAAAATTGAACGTACAATGTTATAGTATAAGAAATCCTAATAAAAATTGACCCACAACCTGTTCTTACGCTTCATCCTATTTTGACATGGAGACGAACATCATGAGGTACATCAATAAAGACTATGGAACTCGTTCCAAAAACAGCCACGCAAGCGTAAACCAGAACATTCCGCCCTACACCATGCGTCACAAACAAGCTTGTGTGTTTTGGATCTATAGCAAACCCTTCCTTTCTCTATACTTTGGCCTTTCCATTAATTTAGTAGAGGTTAATCTTCACCA
This sequence comes from Hippocampus zosterae, assembly GCF_025434085.1. Lineage (NCBI taxonomy): Eukaryota > Metazoa > Chordata > Actinopteri > Syngnathiformes > Syngnathidae > Hippocampus > Hippocampus zosterae. The sequence continues at coordinate 2,852,281 of NC_067465.1, read as the reverse complement.
GACCTTAACACAACTGAGCATGAATTTCACCCATATCACCGGGAGCCTGAAGGCAAGGGAGAAAAACCTCCAGAAGCAAACAAGAACTGAAAGAGGTTGCACTAAAGGCCTGGAAAATCACTTCAAATGAGGAACGCAACAGTTTGGTGAAGTCAATGGCTTCCAAGTTTGACACAGTTATTGCAAGTAAGGGTTATCCCACCAAACATGAAGTATTTTTTGCTTTAAAAATGTTGGTTCACATACTTCCGCTCACTTGAAAAACGGGTGACTTCAAACAAAAGGTGCTCTGTCCGGAGTTGGTAAACACAACTAAATGTAAATCTCAAATAAAATCTGCCATTATAAACTTTTGTCTCATATTCAAATTTTGATCGGAAGCCCAATAGTGTTCAGTATACAACAACAATTGAGCTTTATGCATACGGCATATGGAAAATAATTCAACTCACAGTGAGGCACTACACTTTGTGACAGTATTTGGGAAACACCACCAGTTTCTCCTTCAAGGTGTCCACACGATTGGAAAAAAAAAAGACTTTGTCCCGTCAGCTCAGATAATAGTTGATCTATTAACGTCAGACACACTCTCCACAGGAAATGATGCCACACCTTAAACGACATTTGAGCAGGTAAACGGTGAACACTAAGCCAGAAGAAAACGTCTTCATCACACTGCGTGAGTACCTGCCTGTACTTGTATGAGCTGAATGGGGCAGCGAGGCTCCACGCAACCCGAGGCCCGGGTCCTCATTCTGGGGCTGGACAACGCGGGTAAGTCGACCCTCCTGTACAAGATGAAACACGATAGGTTGGTCGGCACCGTCCCCACAGTCGGCTTCAATGTGGAAATGTTCGACGTGAAGAGGAAAAAGAAGAACTTCGCTCTGACCGTGTGGGACGTGGGCGGCCAGGCGGAAATGCGTCGCCACTGGCGGAGCTTCCACCAGGACACGGCGGCCGTCGTCTTCGTGGTAGACAGCGCCGACCGGGCCAGGGCGCCGGAGGCAAAGCGGGAGTTGGAGCGCACACTGAGGAGCGAGCAGCTCCGCGGCAGCCCGCTCGCCGTACTCGCCAACAAGCAGGACGTGGACGGCGCTATGACCGTGATGGAAATCATGGACGAATTTAACCTGCGGAGGATTTGCGGGAACAGGGACTGGTTCATCCAACCGTGCTCCGCGTCCGTCGGCTTCGGCCTGGCGGAGGCTCTCACGAGGATCGGCCACATGGTCAAACTCCCGTCGGAATCTTCGGTCACGATGAAGGAGAACATTAAAGACACCGTGAACTACATAAGAACTAAGTCTAGTAATCGCTGAAGGTGGATTTGGATTTTGGACTCCCTCGGTATGTTAACACTGACGCAGTTGTACCAGAATTCATTCGAGGTGCGGCCTTGAAAAGTGGGCAACGCAATACATCTTCCACGATACAAATTTCAACCATTTTCACTTCACTTTTGTAAGCAAGTTTTACTTGGGTAAACCTCAATACTGTAATTGAAACGTCGACGTCATTTAAGCTAAACATGGACTGCAGTTTTGAAATCTTAAAAACACTCGCAGCATTACTTTATCCCGTTTTCATCAAATGCAATCACACGATCTTCCTTCATATCAATAAATCAAAGTTTATTGATATAGCACTTGTCATGCATAAATCTGCAACTCAAAGTGCTGTGCAAAAGAAAAAAAACAGTTATGAAACGAACATGACTATATTGTAGGTAATACATTTCATTTGAATTGTGGTTTGGGGATCTTGTCAATATTGGACATATGTACTATATACTATTTTGTAAGCAACTTAGTTTGACCTGTGGCATGCTTCACACAAAACATGTAACAGCCTTTGTGTTGAGAAAAATGGATGAAATTATTGAAATCTTATATTCAACACTGTACAGTATATTGCAGTCATACATTTCATTTGAAACTTATTAAACTTATATTAATCCAAAAATGAACATCTACATCGCTATGTCAACTGAATTTGAATTGTGGCAATGTTTCAACCACAACATTTAAATACTCTTAAAACATTTTTTTGTACTCTACTAAAAATAGACGTAAATTGAAATGAGATTAACAGCTTTGGATGGATAAACAATCAGCATTTTACTTTTATAAGTGCATTTAATATGATATTAATATAAATTTAATAAAATTAAATATATTTAACTTCAAATTTGGTTTGAAATCAAGTTAGCACAAGTTGCTTTGAATGAAAATGGGCAATGTTTAAATATCATTTTTATGCTTGGGGAACTCTTTTGTAAAATTCTGCATTCTTTCTGATGACCAGCAGTGGGTGTATAAATTCAGGGGTAAATGTTTACCAGACAACACATTGGATCTCTAGGAATGTTTTCACTCTGTTCTCACCCCCACCCCCTCCCTCGCCACCCCAAAATATCCATCAGCTCATTCTTTTTGTCAACAATATTACATTTCTGTGATGAACGCCGACAGTGACAATGCCAAATTCAGCGATAGGGGGAAGAAAAAAAAAGTCAAGTGGATCAAACAATGAGCTGGCATTAAATTGAGTGGCTAAAATAACTCACCACTGACATCACTTGACTGTAACATGATCCTTGTTATGCCGCAAGACGCTGCAGACAAATACAGTTCATTACTTTGCATCCCTGAAACTGGAGTCATGGACATATGTCATTTGAAATGACAAACGTAGAGTTGTTTAGTTTGATTCACATTTCAGTGGTAGACGTAGCAGCGTTGACGAGACGTTTTATCATTTTGAGGAATATTAAACAGAACCAGGGCTATGCATTTGTATTAATAAAACATGTTCATCACTTGAGTTAATATGACATTATTCATTTTTAATATGGGGACCGGTCATGTGGCTGGTTTGATTCTAATTATATCATGAGAAGAACAAAAATAATCACCTATTAGCTTCTCACTTTGGGATATTTGTTATTGGGCGGTGCTGTTGAAATTGGATTATTTTGCTACCTTGTCTAGAGAAATGGCTAAAACTACTAACCATTTTATACGATGCAGAGCTATATTCTTCACCCTGGTCTGCTATAAAAGCAAATTGCTATTTCCCACTGTGAAAGAAACAGACCGCATCGAATAAGATGGCAAGGTATTATTATACGAGACATTCCTTACCTATGATTGAAAGCACTAAAACACAGGAAACTACGTCATTTAATTTATTCCAGATCTGCCATCAGCTATTGGTGAATTATTCATAAACATTAACAAACCAAAAAATAAAAGCCATTAAAATCAGCTACTTATGCAGCATCAGTGGCATCTCATGAGGAAATGTTTTCTTGACCATATTTCTTTGAGGCACATCCGAAAGCGTCTTTCTAAAAAGACATCGGTCCTTGTCAGGTAGTTTGTCCCACAGACGACTGAGATTGTCCATACCGTACCGTCTCCTCGTAAGTGGGTAGACGCTTGCACTGGTCGTACGTGGGCAGATGAGCCGCGCTGCGGCCGTCCAAGAGGCTGTCCGGCGTGGCGAGCTCCACCAGCAACTCCCGGGAAGTCGCGACGGTCGGGTCTCCGCCATTGTCCGAGCTGAGCCGTCTGGATCGGGAACATAACACACGCTGGACGAAGTATCCCAAAGCGAAGAGGAGCAGCATGATGAGAACGCCGGAGAGTTTGCGAGTAGCCATGGCGACGTGGTAGTAGGCGTCGTCCTCCGAGGGGTTGCAACAGGCGCTGGCGTTTCTCCGAAGGCAGCATTCCTGGTCATCCCGGCAAAAAGCGGGTCCGCATCTCTGGCTGGAGTGTGTGCCGAGAACAGGACACATGGTGAGGACAGCCAACATTTGGTATCGGTGGGAAAACATTGCTGCGAGTGATCGAACGAGCTCGCGGAGAGGCGGGGGGTGCATCGGAGACGAGTCACCGAGGCATCAGGAGAGCACCTCGTTCCTCACCACGTCCGCCACTCGCATGTGCTCCGCAGATTTATGAGGCACTTAGTGAGCTCGTCGTAGCTTCTCGTGAATTGCAACCAAAAGCCTTCCAATGCGTATTCATTTGCTATGAATAAGCTTCAGAACCACAGCCAGCGCCCCCCTCCCCCCACTGCAACTTTTAACGTAAGCGATGCTCGCCAGAGGTGAAGGAGATGCTCGTAAAAGTATTTGTGGCACACGCTGAAAGCCCCCGTGGACAAAACGTTAATGGATTAAAAGCTCGTCTACAAAAGTGGTCTTGTGTGGTAAAACGGTCCCTAGTGGCGCGCTGTGACTGTACGTTTTTGGAATGGATACTTGGAGTTTATTTTTTACAATTTAGGATTTTTTTTTTAAATTAAAATTTACAGGGCGTTAAATGACGTATCCAAGTTGATTGGCATCTCAATTTATGACCCAGTCCAAGTTCACCGATTCATACATTTTTATAAATTTAAAACACACTAAACATTTCAGTGATTTAACCGACTTTCCACATCCCGTACCCAATTTTTCATTCAGTGGTCTTTCCAAATGGACTCTTTAAATAAGCTGGACGTTACTTTTTTTTTGGGGGGGGGGGGGGGGGGGGATTTATGGTAAATGGTCTCAATCTTTTCAAGTACCGGATTTCCATCTTCGCTCAACAAGGCAACATAAATGCTGTGGTTGTACTGTACCGTTTTAAAAAGCAACGCGGGTGCACGTCTTAAAATTTCACCATCTCAGTTTTGATGCGCGAGTCTCGCACACTATTTTATTTGGGCAAATTAACGTACAATATTGCCCAGAGTTCCACATTTTATCTCTCAAGCGAACCCTTCAGGCACCTCCTCACAACAAACAATCAATATTGGGAACGCGCTAATGGAAGGACGCGCTTAATAGCATCCCTCTGTACAGAACAGACGATATGTTTGATTGATCAGAGGATGCCGAAAGGCTCCACAAGTACGTTTGTGTACTTCAGAGAGAGAGTGCATCTTTTAAATCCATTTGTTTTCTTGGGGCCAATTATGCTGAGTGCTTCGAAACCCAACGTTAATATCAAATTGTCTCCAAATGTCATCTGGACTGAGATATGGCAAGCGAGCCAAACCAGTCAAGTGGGTAAAAAAAAAAACCAAAAACAAAATTCAGGGTTACTGTAAAACATGTATTTTGGAGACAGGGGTAGTTCAAAAAAACTACAAACATGTAGGCCAGTAGAGTGAATTTTAAGATATTCGATTTCCATTGTGCAAAGTTCATCTTGGATCGTGCATCCAACAGCAGGTGCCGGTCTAAATATCCCGAGTGACGATGTCTAGTCAACAGTAAGAGGTCCAAGCTGGACGAATCTCACTGCAAAACACACATGGCATGAGGAAACGCGTCAATAACACTAAACCAAACACACAACACAAGTTTAACCTCTAAACGGACATTTTTTTTGTGTGTGCACTTGTCCTCACCTGGTTTGTGATCGTTTTGCCTCAGACCAGAAGAGGCCTGCCGATATGTGTGGCTTTGCAACCTTTCAGGCCGGGAACGCAAAGAAGTAGTTGGTTGCCTCGGTTTGTTAGGAGCAAAATTCCAGCCCGAATTTGCGTACAGCCTCCTGTCTGTCGTAGTGGTCGCTGTTTCCTTTGGGGCTGCCGGTGGATGGCAGGTGCTACAGTCACTGTGGTCCCCGTCCACGGACCTCCATCTCCACATGAGAGCAAACGTGATCGTCCAAAAAGTGAAAGTCACTGTAATGCTTGTAACAAGTGTGGCACCGAAGGATTACCTGTTGTCAATAAAAGAGCAGGCCCTGTTTTGAGAGCTGACGGCTAAGGAGTCGGGAACAGCCCTCAGCCAGCAAGTGATGTAGACCTATGGCGCACACGCACACACACCCAACTAAGCACTTTAGTCATTTCCAAATGTTGCATTTGGCTAAAGCGTGGTACATGGCAATAATCAGAATTAATTTGTTGCGATCAAAGGCGCCAAAAAAAAAGGTACGGTTTTCAGAGGTCCCTAAAAGAGCGAGCGATTATTGTACAAGTCAGATTTGATGCTTGTGCCAGACAAACGGGAGCGACTCGTCGTGTTGAGTGTTCGTATAAAGTGCACACCAAGGCAAGAGTTTGCAACTGCCATATAGTTAGCAGATAAGCCAAGACAGGGGTCACCAAACTTTTTGAGAGTGAGAGCTACTTCATGTGTCCTGATTGTGTGAAGGGCTACCAAATTGATACGCGTCTGAAATAACATTTGTACAATTTAATAATATTAGAACATTAGCTAGCTAGACGTATACTGTAGCTAGCTAGTTAGATAGCTAAATAGGTAGCTATAGAATCTATAATACTGCCCATGTTTGCATTTTTAAATCATAATTTCTACGAGCAAATCACAATCCTAGCACTGGCGGGCTACTGGTGTGGTCCTCACGGGCTACCTGGTGCTCGCGGGCACCACGTTGGTGACCCCTGAGCTAAGAGTTAGCCTAGCTTCTTGGACTTCGGTTTCATTCTGAATGTCCAGTGGCACCATGCTAGCTCTCATAGGTGCGTCTTGGCATGACGACATACATGGGGAAGAGATAATGTACAAGAGAATATTTATTAACCAAATACTCAAAATAATTTAAAGCGCAAGAGTAAGCGCTCCGAATAAAAATGGGACTCGAGACTTTTCCATTTCTTGTACTTCTCTTTGCAAGGACCTCCTGCTGAACGTTAGGCGTCGCCGTCATCTTTAAGACTCTTAACTTTTTATTCTTTGGCTTTTGACTCGGCATGAGGCTTTATTTTTACCGTCGTCCATCTTCATTATATTGTATGTATTATTTTTGCTCATGTACAGCGGTTGTTTTAAAGTGTTCTATAAACACAGTTGAGATTCTAACCTGACTGTTAGGCTGCTGGTAGAATCTGAATGCTTCCAGTTGAAGTTGAAGCGTGTGGCCCTCGTGCCTGGGCAGGAAGTGAGAGCTGGAATTCGTATGCAAGGCATCGGTGAGACATCTGGTGGTGGAAATGTAAATCAGGGTGGGGTTATTCATCATCATTTAGAGTTGCGGGATGATGCATTCAGTACTCACCCATTTCGCTCAACAAAGTCATATCTTAAGGCGGCGTGTGGGTCTGGGCCGGCGGTGGCAGTGCAACGCTGCGCGTAGACGCGCAAGGGCTGGTGTTTGCGGACCGCCGCGGTCACCTCCAAGTGAATCGGGTCACCCATGAAGTATGCACGCGAGCGCCTCTCAAACTGCCAATTGTCTGAAACATTTTTTTAAAAGAATAAATAAATCGGTGGTACAAATAAAATTGAAAAATGGAATGCTGTCCACCAGTCATGAGGCGCAGTTTGAAGTCGATGCTACTCTCAGCTGAGCCTACTGAGACCGAAGGAATCCAGGTAGGGTGCAGGGAAATTCCACCCACAGAATACCTCCTGAAAACAGAATAGCGTAATCTCAATTTTACTTCATTTAAAAATGCATCCAATCTGTTAAGATGAGAACCAAATGATGCTGGACTTCAGTCAAGACCTTTGTGAAACTAAAAAAATTACCTGTCGAAATGACACTCAACCGGAATCGTTGCTCCGTCCAGTCGAAAGAAGCCATCGGATGGCTCAGGCGAATAGACCAGCACATTCGAATAGATTATCTTGTCCTGTGTTGACTAGTGATAGAAAAGCGGTTTTAGTTGGTCTTAAAGGGTTCATATATTTGAACAAATTTTGATCGGATGGCCACTCCTGGGAAGGTTCACCACTGTCCCATGGTTTTGCCATTTGTGGAGAATGGCTCTCAATGTGGGTTGCCGGAGTCCCAAAGCTCTAGAACTTACTAGACTTATCGATCTCAATTGCTCATTTGATCCTGAATTTTTGATTTCAGGCAGCTTTTGGTCTACTTCACTTGGTCAGGCAGGTCCAATTTAAGCGATTTCTTAATTGGGAACAAGTGTGGCAGCAACCAAGCCTGGGTTTGGCTAAAGAAATTGACCTGGGGGGTGGGTTTGCAAACACTTTTTCACACAGGGCAATGCAAATTGAGATTATTTTTTTCTCCTTTATAATTAAGACTTCCCTTTAAAGTGTATTTTGACTAATATTTAAATTTGATGATCTGAAACATTTAAGCGTGACAAACAAAAATAAATCAGGAAGGGGGCCCCATACTACAACTTGAGTAGGCTCAAATTTATTTTGCAGATTGGCTATGATATGAAGACAACCATAGTACTTAATATTTAAATCGAGCACGTTTATTTCATAGGGGGGTACATCAAATGAGCACTTAGTTTGCTGTTCATGTTCGTTAGTTTTGTGCTATTCTTGCATTTTTTTATGCAAGTCTTTTGCACTTGGTGCAGTAGTACCAACGCAGGACTGCAGAATTAATGGCTACCTCCAGCATTTAAATTGCCCATCCCTGGATCACATATTCACATATACACTTTCACATGAAGTTATTATTAAAGACTTTAAAAAGCCAAGTTATTCTTTATGGAGAAATTTGGTTTGGCCCTAAAAAGCAACTTTAACAAAGCAATGCACCGTAAAGTTTTTCCAAGTTTCACCATGATGGCGGAGCGCTATCAAAATTAAGATGTTAAAACAATTGAGGGTTGTTGTTTTTTTTGTAATGACTTCAAAATACCAACAGTGTAAACTTGTGCTTACCGAGCGCCGAGTTCCACAGTCCAGCAGGTCGGCCGATATGGTCAACGTGTCGCCGTCACCAGTGGGTCGCGCGCGGCATGCCCCACTTGCACCCGTTGGATCGGAACCGAGGCGCAGGTGTGCCGGCTCCACGGGAAGCCCCGTGTTGAACAAGTCCGCCTGAAGCACGAGCTCCATCGCGTCCGAGTGACATTTCACAAGCACCGCTTTGGGCTGATCTTCCACCTGCTGCGAAGGCACATGAGAACCGGCGGAAGGTAAAGGTACGCTCGGCCCCTGAGCTCCACCTCGGCTGGATGATACCAAGTGGTAGCGGCGGCTTTCTGTGAGGGTGAAAACGGCAAAGAGGACGAACAAGGTCCTATAACGGGAGCGGTTCATTTTTTTTTAGGTTGGAGTGGTTACGTTGGTAAAAGCGCAGCTAAGCCTCCCCACCGCTCCGGGAAGTCTCTCGTCAACACCAACGAGCAACTATGCCGGCTAAGTGATGATAGCGTTCAGCTATGTTCAGTCTCTTATTCCTTTTTGGCGTTTATTGATTGTCCCCACTAACCCCCTTCCCCCCTTAATTAGACACAATTGGCGTCAGTTGTGCGGTCACGACGCCATTTCCGGTTCCGGTCACTGCAGCCGCTCTTTTACAGGAATTTAAAATTTACAGGAAGTGGACACTATTTGTATGTGTATTTATCCAGATTACGACGCAATAAAACGTGAAAAATAGTGTCAACTGAAAAATAAACACTCGTTCCAATTTACAAAGAGACTGGCCTTCTTAGGAAGAACGTCCTTGCTTATGTTCTTAGGAAGACTGTACTTGAGTTCAGTATATTTGAGAGTTCACAAGTTTTAAGGCGACCGACTTTCACTTGACTGATCCTCCGGCAAAGTTCTCAGCTGGTAGACGAGACGTAAGGAAGTGGAGAAGTTGAGTGTACAGGAAGCGCAAAGTAATTTAGCCTATCAAACTGCTATGAAGTAGCGTTTGCTTCAGCGTCCGTCACCATGTAAAGAAGACCACCTGAATTTGGACACTGGGGAGTCGTCGAGGCCAAATTTGGACACACCGCAGCAATAGATACCAATAGCTGTGGCTCTCAAACTTTTAACACCAAGTACCACCTCAAAATGGAAAAAAAAAAATGGCTTCCCCCGTACCACGTTAAAGATAAAGTAGTTTGAAAACAAACGTTTCGAAATCATTACATGCAAAAGTACTGCACTTAAATGTTAAATACAACCGAAATGCACTAAAAAGTATTGTATTTGAATTAAAAAAAACAAACAAACAGTAGTATGATTTAGTAGTAATAGTATGAACAGCTGGAACAAAATGTGTTTTTACTCAAAATGTTTTCATTTAAAATAACCCAAAATGTCACACCATTTTTTTAAAGTAGCAATTTTGTTGGGTCATATGCAATTTCCCCCCAAAAAAACTCACGAGGTAGGGCTATTCCACACACTTAAAATGTTTATTATCCCATATCTTTACAGTCGTTATACAGGACATGTATCCACGTAGCATACAATAGAAAAACAAAGTTGACTTTCTGCTAAAAGGACACATTGACAATGAGCAATACGTGTTTTTGTTTTCTTGAAGAGACATCCTTTCAGTCCATAAGCCTTTCTATCACAAAAAAATAGATATATGTTCAGTCTGGGATGTAGTTATTCCGTTTTTCTTGCTTTGTAAATTGAGCCTAAAAAAAATGTTTGCTTTGAGGCAGTTAATGATGCTTTTTCGACTTGGACAAAATACCTTTTCATATACTTTATGGGTTGTACGCAATGGAAATGTGCAAAGGTAAAGCTCAAAAAGTACAAACAAAAGTATGCACTATATTAGCAGCGATTGTTGTACATCCAGTTGTGTGTCTTGGGAATTCTCAGTCGTGCTGCAGCATTGAAGCGATGCTTTAAATGAACATGGGAGACTACATTTGGATCGCAACAGTGAATTCCACTTTCAACTATGACGGACAAATAAAGAACAAAGTGTACAAGTGCTCCCCCTTCCATCCCTCTAAAAATGCACTTTGCAAAAAATCCATAAGGTTGGTTTTGTCATGGAAATATGTCATGAAGATTCCTTTAACTCTTTGAAATATGCCCATATTTAATCCAGCAGAGTGGAAAGCAAAAAGCCTGTCAACCGGGTCCAGTGGTGCAATACTTTATGTGCATGTACAAAACACGATATGGCCTCTTCTTTTCTCCACAGACAGCACGGACGGAGTTTCCTTGGCAACACGAGTGACAATCCATTGAGTGGGTACTACGTCGGGCGGCGTGCAGATGGACACACGGGAATTCATTTAGCGTTTGCTTTCTCTGCCTGGTGCCGCTGATGGCTGTGAGCATGTCTGTATCAAAACAAGGACAAAGAGCTCGTACAGTGCATGTGGATTTATCAGAGGTGGGCCGCCTACAAGCGCTGACCTACATTCCCAAACTGAAACGCAATAACTAATTTACAGGTGTTTTAAAATTCTGCTCCTGGTCTATAAATCAGTAAAATGGTTTGGGGCTTGAAAACATGCCGATTGTGGATTTAAGATCTGCAGACTTGGCTCAATTAGCAGAGTCCAGGGTTCACAGTAAACACGGTGAAGCGGCATTTATCTGTTATGCTGCACCCATACCTTTCGTTAAGGTCATCTAAACATTTCAAAATCTTTTTTTGTTCCTTTCGCTTTGCCTCTGGATTTTGTTAGCCGTTTTAAATGCTTGTAGGTGATCAAGTGAGTGGCCATTGGGCGGAATGCGTTCACCTGGTGAGGTCCTCGATGTCCACCAGCATGGCATCCTGCTCAACATGCTGCTCGTCTCGAAGCAGCAGCAGCTGCACCAGCTCCTCACTTAGACCTAGAATGCACACTCGCAACTGTGAAGCAGACACGCTATCCACAACGCCGCCACCGTGCATCGTGAAAGGAGATCCCGAGTAAAAGCAGCTACCCGCATTCTGTGCCCAAAGGCAGAAATGGATTACGAAGCGTGACCGAAATACTCGAGTCTGATCTACTTACTCTGGATCTGCGAGTGCAGATCGTTTGTGATGACTTGTAGCTGCCCAAGACTCATATCCCTCATGTCGCCTCGCCTCAGATTCCTCTTCATCAAACCTTCGCTGATGTGAGGCAGATTGGGAAGCTGCGTGCATCCACAAAATCATTTGCTACCAATTTAAAAGGGAAGTTTAAAAAAAAGGCCCCAAACAAGGCATTCTGATGAATATTTTCACAAATTAAGTAGCAAAATCAAACCTCTTTAATTATCTCAGGGGCTAGGGGGGCATTTTGCTACTAGCTATCACCTGAAAAGGACATCAAAAGGCCTAAAGATGACGAGCAATAACGCTCAGTGTTTTTTTTTCTTCCCAGGGAGGTGTAAAATTAAATAAAATAATTGAGAAGCGCTGCTGTAGTGGTATGCAAACGACCTATTACCTTGACTACAATTCAGTTGTATTTAACTTTAAGTTGCTTGTTTTGTTTATTATAAACAATAAACAAGTACAAGACATCCATTGTTACATATATATATACTAGATATATTTTTTATTAACACTTGGAGAATAATTTTTTTTGTTTTGTTTTTTTAGCTGTTCAGCTAAGTTTGAGAAGCCGTGCTGTAGCCTTTCAAGTCAAATGTAATTCCCGACTAACCAGATCTGCCACAGGCGAGCGTCTATGTTGCTGAATCTGCCTCTCCACCTCCACCTGCATACGGGCCATGGGTCGAGCCAGAGCCAGAGCCACCCGAGCCTCCTCCTGGAGCCTCCGCTGCACCCGCCAGAAGCCGCCGCAGTCGTCCAGCGGATCCGAGTCCTCTTCCGCCGTGTCTCGATCCGATAACGACGAGCTTTGCTTGCTCTGAAGCAGAAGGACTTGGATTAGTGTCATGAGGAACATACGAAAGACGTCGGTTGCACATTCCGTGGATTCTCTGTTGGGGGGGTTGCATACCACTGGTGACAAGGGTGTGTCCAGACTGGTCTCTGTCCTGCTGTCTTCGGCATCGCTGTCCTTGTCGCTGCTGCTGTCGTTGACAAAGCACACCTGCAGGTTGACTCCGCTGTAGAACCTGATAGTAGAGCCAAGACGAGACAAAAAAGGGTTTGTGATGAAGGTGATACGAATCGCCTTAAGGTGCCTTTGATACATCACAATTTCACCCCCCCCCCCAAAAAAAAAAAATCTGATTTGAAGAGTAATTGAATCCAGAATGAGGTCAGATATAAATAGGATTTAAATACGAAAGGGCACCACTGACAGACACATGCACACGGACACACTACTGCTGTGAATTGGGAATTTCTCCATTGTGAGACTAATAAAGGTTTTTCTTATCTTATCTTATCTTATCTTACAGACAGCATTATGTGGAAGTAAATTGAATCTTTAGGCCTCCTTGTACGCATTCATACAATATTCATCAGCTGTTTCAATACTGAGTAGAGCTGCCTTTGAAAAACAAAAAATAGAACAAGCGGCAAACATAATTAAATATCTATGATGCTAGCAGGAGGGAACGTCAGCCGGTGTCGAAAATAGACGGTGAGATCAAACACGTCAGTCAGAATCGAAAAGAAAAAAAAAACAAGACATCACAGGCTCCTTTGAAAAAAATAAAAAATAAACCCACCGAGAGGACGAGTCGTTTTTGCTGCAGCTGGTGAAGATGACTGGCTCGTCGTCATAGAAACTGCCCAGGGCAAGTTTCTGCCTAATAGACTCTCTCTCATTTCGCTGGGCCTGTCAGGACAAAAAAAAAAAAAAAAAAGACAAATATAATTAAAGGAAACTAATGTCCTGGTTACGGGATGATGCTGGTCATTTGATGACGTTTTTGGAGTTATTTTGATTTTTAATGCCAGTCTCGACTTTAGAAAAAAAAGTTTCAAGTTATTTAATGCCACTCCAGGTTTACTGTCAAACTAAACATAAAATAAAGAGTATACAAAGTATTTAAAATAACCACATAATGTTGCCTGAAGAAAGTCGGTTTAACTCAACAATGCAAAATGCCTAACAATCGGCATCTAACTCAAAGTGTTATCATCCCTTTAAGCAATGGCTATTTCAACAGAAATGGTGGAGCAACACATGTAAACAGATAAATCAATAGTCTCACAGAGATTTTTTTTTATCCATTGTGAAATCTGACCTCTATTACTACAGCTTAATGAGTCAGTGACACTGCCAAGGTGGCCAAGATACGCACACCACAAGGAGTAGCACAATGTCCATTAAAGTGAAGGGGGAAAAAAAATGTGTTAAAACCTGTTAAATTCTTTACATTCTGTTCACGTCATTATCGCGTGTTGGGCAAGTGCAAGATTATAAGATGTTATTTTCCTTATTAAAAACATGTTTCCCTTTTTTTTAGGAGGGGCCCGGAACAGATTAATGCTATTTCCTTTCATTTCAATGGGGAAAGAGTCTCCATCTGTGAGATTATTTGAGTAATTTTGAACATAGTCGCGGAACAATTTAAACTTGTATCTCAAGGCACCGCCTTGAGATACAACTCTTGAATATTAGACATTTGTGAACAACATCACAACTCTCAGATATTGTGGGGACAATATATAACACTGTCTAGAGTGCGTTAAAGGCGGCATTCAGTATCATCATGAAAATGGCCACAGATCAAGCGTGAAACTAAATCAGCGAGTAATTATGTTGCCATCTGCATATTTCCATATGTGCCTGTAAGCAAGCCATTCCGGACCTCCACCCTTATAGGATCAATGATGCTAACTGACACGCCAACCGGACTCCAAGTGGGTACTGTATACGTGTTTGGAATATGCGATTGGTGGCGTGCACAAGCTTCTGCCTCCACACGGTTGTCATGGTAGCGAAATCCAGTCTAGCCTTTGGCCTCGCATCGTGCGAGGTGGGATAAGGGCTCGCTCACTTGCATGAGACCACGACAAATGTGCTGACGGCGGGGGAACTGATTGCAACTGTGAAGAAAAAAAATAAAAATTGCGCAACGTGCATCCTGAGATGATCAAATGTTGGATGGACAGGTGCCATGTCGGCCCTGGCAAGTGAATCATGGGAGTGACAGGGAGCAATAGGAATGGATGAAGGAATGATGAGGCACATTCCGTCTCGAAAGCTTCTAGAACGAACCACATTAACCACTTGCGGTAAAGCTCCCCGGGCAATATATTTGACATTTTACCCATTTCAAGAGAGTTCTTTCATTTCAATCACCTCAACTACGCATCACGTTTTCACCGTGTTCCCATATATGCACATTCTTACTGCATGCTAGCATCACCGTTGATCAAAATGTCATCATAAAGCTTTAGCGGAGCACCTATGTTTCTTTTCTGGCTTTTTTTTTTTTTGTTGCCTAATGAGATGCATGTCCCAAGGCTACCTATGTGTATGACATGGTGCATGCACACACACACACACTCATTAGTGGCACATCATGTGTGATAAAAGATCACAGATCTCTATCAGACTCGCATAAACTTACATAACGGGTACTACACATTTCACTTGAACACCTTTTTTACGCAGACATCTTATCTAACGGATGTAGTCGGAGAGACACACAGACGACAACGAGAACACGACCGCCCCCTGTATCGCTGAATCATCCATAAGCATCACAACAAGGGATGGATGCCAATCACGTAACACCTGACAACTGCTTCGACATGACACGACATCACATGCGCGCATTACGAAGCGACACACACACACACACCTGGTAAACGCGTTTCTCCTGGTGCACCATCCTTCATCGCATGGTACTGAACACACGCAAGCACGCCCTGCCCTTCCTCTCCACTGCAGTGGAGCCGGACCCTGGAGACCCTCTCATATACTGCAAGAGGGAGGGAGAGGCACGGAGGAGGGGCGAGGGGGAAGCCTGGGAAGACAAATGCGGGAGAGGAGGGATGGAAGGAGGAGGTGCTTGTTGGCCTCCAGATGTGCTTATCTGTTCCTCCATCTTTTTCACTGGCTACATTCTCGCTTTTTCAAGTCTGAAAACTGTGAGCGCATTGATCTCAGTGGTTGGCACGAGTAACTGCCCGTCATGGCTGACTGGTCTGATGATTGTGACCCGCAACCCATGTCGATACCGAATCGATTGCTCCAATCGTCACTTTGAGTAAATGTGAGCCGATTGCATGTCAGTGGCTGGGCCGACTGCGTTTGGAATGATTGGTTTATCCTCGAGGAGAACAATGGAGTGATTAGTACAGAGGTGGGCAAACTACGGCCCGCGGGCCGAATCCGGCCCCTTGGTCTTTTTAATCCGGCCCGCCGAAGGTTGGTCCACAATTAAGGTTCGATGTGAATGATTGCATTCATTTCAATTGGACTTGTAATGACAGGACTTTCACCGCCAGGTGGCGCATTGACTTGAAGTTGCAGAACATGGGGGCGGGGTGGAGGGGGGGGGGTCTTTTCCACTACCTAGGACCTCTGTATCGCTCCACTTCTACTGGTCTGATCACAACCCATCTGCAGCAATGCACAGGCTAAAATAGGTCATCAACAACACTGTTGTCATTTTTAAAAAGTATATTAATACAGGCGGCCCGGTAGTCCAGTGGTTAGCACGTTGGCTTCACAGTGCAGAGGTACCGGGTTCGATTCCAGCTCCGGCCTCCCTGTGTGGAGTTTGCATGTTCTCCCCTGGTCTGCGTGGGTTTTCTCCGGGTGCTCCGGTTTCCTCCCACATTCCAAAAACATGCTTGGCAGGCTGATTGAACACTCGAAATTGTCCCTAGGTGTGAGTGTGAGCGTGAATGGTTGTTCGTCTCCTGTGTGCCCTGCGATTGGCTGGCAACCGATTCAGGGTGTCCCCCGCCTACTGCCTGGAGACAGCTGGGATCGGCTGCAGCACCCCCCGCGACCCTAGTAAGGATCAAGCGGTTCGTAAGATGAATGAATGAATGAATATTAATACAGTAATTTCATGCTATTCTGTTGATGTTTCATATGGACTGTCAACAATTTTTTTATGTACCATAGCTCGTGCTGACCTGGCCCTGTCAAATTTTAAAAGTTCTGGTTGCTTACATCAAGCATGTCTTGTTTATAGAAGAGAGTGAAAAATCTGTGCTCGGACATAGTTGTACAGATCCAAGACTTGATACATGCAACCCTTACAGCAAAAAGAAAATAAAAAACCCCACAACTGACCGAAATGCTGGACAGTCTGCCTGCTCCACCGCTGTAACATTCCTTCAGCTCCTCAGCCCAGCTGCGACTATTCACCATGAAGCCTCTTTCCGACTCTGTGCCGTCCGCCTTCCCAAAGTCCATCCACCACTGACCTGCTCCGACCCTTCCCATGAACATTTCACCCATGTCCACATCATAGTCCTCCTCCATGGACAGGATTGCCTGGTTGCCCCGAGACCTGCAGAAAATCAGATAACCTGAACAACGGCCGTATCCGTCTTCATGTTCCCTGGATTACAAACGGAAAGGAAATTAAACAGAACATTAAAAATGGATTTGAGAGTGTCATTGCGGTCATAACGCTCCTGAAATTAAAATCCATCATCACAAAAAGCACTCACCTTCATCGGAGACCGTCTGGTTTTCAATGTAGTTCCAAGCGCTGCAAATGAAACGAGAAGCTTCCTCTCCAATGCCTTAATGGGATTTATAAAAGCATTTGTGGTTGTAATTTGCAGCTAGAGGGTCATGAGGCTCAGTGCCCGGCAAAGAGCAGCAACACACGCGCACCCCCCCCCCCCCCCTCAGTGTTGGCAATGCTACATGAACTAGGAGGTCACGTGCGGCCTGGCTCCAATCAATGATGCGTGGAGATGCGAGTCATGGGCCAGGGGTGCCCGGAGTAGGAGATGGCGCCATGTGGAAATATATACGAACGGACAGAATGGGGTGGAAGGGGCATGCGCACTGTGAGGCAAAGCAAATTTTGCACAAAAAAAAAAAAAAAAAAAAAAAGCAAAACAATGGGCAGTTTATCCCCTCCTCATTTTTGACTGCATCTAATCCGCACATTAAAAAAATACAGTAAAAGCTACATTCAATTCCGTGCTCAAAATATGCAATGACAGCATGGTTGAAGTTAAATTTTGCTTCTTCTGGTCACTGGAAAAATAGTCACATGGCAGCAGTTGCAGGAGGCTTGTTAAAGGTCAAGGGTTACGTTAAAAATTGGAGGGGTTTAGAGTATCTACATTTCTGTATGATGGAGGTTGATTTCAAAACAATTCAAATTTTTTTTGGCCCAGATTTGAGATGCCTCAAGACCATCTAAACAAAGAATGATAAAAAAAAAAAAATGGGTGCATTCTACTGCTTAATTCTTATTCCACAAATATCAGAATGCAATCTTTAGTTTTTTGACTCAACACATGGGAAAGGTCTCAATCGGCAGTTTTACTAGTTTTTAATAGCAATGTGACAGTCACAGGCGGATTCAGTCTGAAGACCAGGGGACCAAATGCATTGCCCACTGCAGGGTTACAATTTGTCTTAGTAGCCCGCTCTAAAAACTTTATTAATTTTCTTTTTAAAAACTAGTCAATAGCCGAATTGAGGTCTCAAGATTTCCTGCAGTCCATGATTGCGCTTTGAGTAAGATGACACACACACTACAAACCAACTTTTCCTTAAAACCTTTATTGAATGCCAGTCCCTAAAAAGAGAAGCAGCCATTACCACATCGCCATTGAAAACGATTTCACCGCCAAGTGACTCTTACCCAGGACTATGGCTCTAGCTCATCCCAGTCAAAGGGGATGTCTTTATCCTCCTCTTGGGAAAACCAGGGCTCCTGCTGCCAGTACTGGTAGCTCTGGAGTGGTCCAGATTTGTAGCCAGCAAGAGGTGAACTCTTAGGGTTACCTGCAATTGGAGCGCCTTCGTCGTACGAGATTTCTTGTACGAAGGGCTTGGCGGCATAAGGGGTGAAGTGCTTATTCTCCGGATGGGTCCTGGGTCGACACCGTCGTTTGGTTGGAGTAGCAGCAGCAGCCGTAGGACTAACCGTAGTAGTGGGGATGATGCGTCTACAAGGTTTTCTAGTGGTAGTACTTGCAGCGGTTGTTGTAGTAGTTGCGGGATCGGCGGTCGGAGAGGGCGTCGTCGTTAACGTTTCTGGACTGTGGTCGGTATCCATAAGTATTTCCCTATTTTGGAGCGCTTGAGGTTGGGGATTGAGATAATGGGGCAAAGGACAAAGCGCCCCGGGTGGGTGGCAATAAGGGGCCGCGGGGTTCTGCGGATAGTGAGCATAAAGCGGATGCTGCACCGGAATATACGGATAGGCGTGAGAAACGAGATGCGGGCTTTGGTACAGGGGATTGTAAGCGCGATGTACAAGAGGATACATGTGGGGATTCTTTAGGATGTGCAAGTAGTACAGGTACTTTAAATAGTTATGATAGTGCTGGTATCGCAGGTGAAGGTTCTCGTCAGATGCCGGCTTGTCCTCGTCACGCTTGGAGCGGTCTACGTTTCGGGCAGTTGGAGGGATGGGATGCGGCGGGGTCAAGGGTGGTAACACGGGGCAGGCGAGTGTCACGGAAGTCTCCATGAAGCTCATTGGCAGGACATGATATCCGTTCTGAAACAAAATTAAAAAAAAATGGCTAGCAGTACTTGAGGTCACAGTTTAAGATTTGAGGCAATAAAACTACGAGCAGACGGTTGATAACTAGTGCTGGTAATGATTTAAAATCCTTCAGAGGAAGAATGAATTCGAAATTCCCCAGGGCATGTTTCTGCGAAACCAATTTCCGCAAATGTTATGATGCCACTGATAGTCACAACTTCTTTACCTGATGGAAACTGGGCAGGGGTCTAACCATATGTGGGAGGAGCAAAATATGGCGCACTGTGATTGTTTGGACTCGCGAGTACTGCAACCGGGAGGGTCAAGCAAGTACCATCATGGGGGGGGGGGACATATGACATATGAGGATGAGATTGGAGTAAACGCGTGACTAAATATCTACTGGAAATGAATTGTACATCTTTACAAATCAGCTAAAAAAATTAAAATAAAATAACTGCAGATGATGACCAAGTTTCCTAACACACAAATGAACTGGAACAAAGGAGAGCTACACCACACATGCAAACAAAAAATAAAAACACCCATGAAATATTGTAAACCTTCTGGTTTACAATATTTAAAAATAAATTATAAATATGGGCGGCCCGGTAGTCCAGTGGTTAGCACGTCGGCTTCACAGTGCAGAGGTACCGGGTTCGATTCCAGCTCCGGCCTCCCTGTGTGGAGTTTGCATGTTCTCCCCGGGCCTGCGTGGGTTTTCTCCGGGTGCTCCGGTTTCCTCCCACATTCCAAAAACATGCATGGCAGGCTGATTGAACACTCTAAATTGTCCCTAGGTGTGAGTGCGAGCGTGGATGGTTGTTCGTCTGTGTGCCCTGCGATTGGCTGGCAACCGATTCAGGGTGTCCCCCGCCTACTGCCCCAAGACAGCTGGGATAGGCTCCAGCACCCCCCGCGACCCTAGTGAGGATCAAGCGGCTCGGAAGATGAATGAATGAATGAATATATAAATATAATATATAAATATATTAAATATTAAATATATAAATTTAAATATTTAAAATTAAAAACAGCATCTCCCATTCGACCAACGCCCACATACCTCTCGCATGACTTTGCAGCCACCATACGAGACAACCAAGACAAGGCCAAGAGAATTCTGATGGAGCGAATGGCCACAAGATTCCGGCATCTGGCTTAGAGGTAGGGAACGCCCAGAGCCTGAAACGAGGACAGTTAGCAGATGAAAAGCGCGCCAACCAGTACTAGATTAGGCCAACGCCGTTTGTCGTTGGTCAATATTTGCAAAATGACAAAGTGGAGTCAAACCACTTGGGTATTCTGTGGCTCAAATATGAAATGAAGAACATTGGTGTTACCCAGGTCGAGTTCCAAGTTCACAGCTCCACGGCCCATGACTTTTAAGGTCATTTTTGTAGGACCGCATCGCAATGAGGGATCCGTGAGCCGCCATGCCGCTTCAACTTCTCCGAGCTCGTCAGACTGTGACGCCTCCTCCCACGTTCCTGGGAGAGAAAAGTGTACAAAGTAGAGTCATATGAAGCCGACCATTTTGCAGCATGGAAAGAAGTTGCACTCTTTTCATTTCTTATTTCGATAAACATTTTTATTTTTACTGGGCCCTAAGGTCATTCGGACCAATACTGCAGGCAAGCAATTTATGGTTACATTAATAGAACAGGGCCGATCCTCAAGACCCCCCATCCAGCCGCAATTAGATGCCTTTATTTAAATGTTTTTGTCATGTTATTCGGTCAAGAGTGAAGTCTCGGGTGCCAAACGCAACCGGCCGTCTAGTTTCAGGCAATCAAGTGGAAGAGAAGGCACAGACTTACCCGAAGCGTCGGATTCTGACAAGGATTTCAGCTCTTCCCCATTGAAGAGAATCTTCCCCTTTCTTACTCCGAGCTTCTCGCTAGCTAATTGCCATGGGACAAATTTACCAAGGCTCTTCTGCGGGAAACAGCTGAAACTCGGCACAAAGGAACACAGGAGCAAGACAACCGCTACGGTACGACATATCGGAGCGTCCGCCGCCATACTTGAGGACACTCACCAAAGGGTGGGGACACTCGACAATGAGATAAGCTCTTAAAGGCTTGCTCTTTAGCTGGTGGGCGTCGGCCTGGCCGTAGCTCACACCTGTGCTCATTAAGGGCAGAACAGGTGAGCTCGTTAGGGCCTTAGCATCCCCTTGGTCATCGCTTCTTCTGTTGTCATGACAACCACTTATGCCTGGGACACACAAACGCACGTTTTTATCGTCGATTTTATAAAATTGGCAATTGTGTGTGCCCGGATGCAGTCATAAAATACTGGTAGGTAGGCTAACTGTTAGCTTATTTGATTACTGCACTCCCCGTAGTACTCGCTGTAGTCCTTGACATTTCTATGGTGGTGAAGGATTTGTAAAAAAAAAAAGATACACACAACACAACCATGTGCGCGTCTCGTTTGGCAAGTGCAAGCTTCAAGTCATTTCCTCAAGCAGCTCTCATCGCGACAATCAAAATCACACTTTGTTGTTCATCGCGACGTGGTGCTAGCCACACATACTGTGAATTGAACAGGTTACATTTACAATTGTTGGGGACAACCGCCCCTCGTTTTCAGAGCAGATTGAGGAAAAAAAATAAAATCACTCTTAACGCCAGTAAAAAAAAATAAAATAGAATGTTAGTCTCAATAAGGATTATATACCAATAACCTGCCTTACGCTGCGCATGGGTTTACACAGCAGATACTGTTAACATAGCTTCTTAGCAAACTACATGCTGTAGCGGTAGAAATGGGTCTAGTCATAAACACATTTGCGAAGGATGATGAAATGAGAGCACTCCGTTATGTAGTTAGCGAGGGCAACTCGGGGCGGGGGGGGGGGGGGGGGGGCGAAGTGGGCCCCGTTTCAGCCACACCCAAAAATACAGTTGAGTTTCACGCAAGGGTATATATCTCACTAGTTCAATCTACATTTTTCAGCTTTTATATTCAAACATTAAATGTAGAAAAATTACTTGGGGGGGGGGGGAGCAGTGTCTTCAAATTATCACCATAGCAACCTCCCCTAGTCACTTGAGTTACTCAAAACTAAATTGATCCTTGTATCAACTTTCCAGGTTGATGCAATGAGGGTGCGTGATTGTACTGAAAATAAGTCAGCACACAATTTCCCCGCCATCTTGCATGTAGCATGATAAACTAACAGTTACGCTTCAGTTACACATTTGGGAATTTGAGAGGGGGAAATAAAATCGACGCTTGCAGTTGGGAGCTCTAGGCCGATCAAAATCCAACTCATGCGTCGTCACTTTCAGATTAAAGCATGCATTGTGATTCCCTTCTCTGAAGTCACTGAAGAAATTTGGCACCAAACATGAAATAACAAATGATAGCCGCTTGTTTAGAGAATTTATTGCCAGTCATTTTCACTGATTAGCATACATTGCAGCAAGCAAGTCCTCATAGGAGATATAGTGCATCAGCTCAGGGGGAAATTGGTACAATGGGTTGTACGGTAACGGCGTGGTCTCGGCGGCTGTTGGCGCAGTCGTGGTCGATGGCAGGGTGGTAGTCGTCTGCACTGGAGGGATAGAAGTAGGAACTTTTGACAAAGTTGCCGTCTTAACTGGATTCTTTGGCTCCTTGTTCCCAGCTGGTGCTGGATGTCCGGGGAAGGTCCAGAGGGAGGGATTGAAATATGGGTACTGGCCCATCACCTGGGGATCAGGGTATGGGCGAGGCAGATTATGCATATAGGGCATGTGAGGCATGTTGGGGTACTGCGACACAAAAGGGTTCCGAGGTGCTTGCAGCCCAAAATCGAACATGGGGTCCCGGGGCATCGGGGGCTTCTGAAGCCCAGGCTGGGAGCCTGGACCATGGGGCATTGGTGGCCACCTGGGGAATAACGGCCACTTGGGCACATGAGGCGCAGAATGGTGAGATCGGAATCTGGGGCTCATGACCGGAGACTGGGCCTGGCTGCGGGGGTCAACCGGCGCCCAAATGCCGAGTGGGGAGACTGGAGCTTGGGCGACTGGGGGCCACTTGGGGACATGTTGAGCATCAGGCCCCTTGGTGGCCATTTGATCCAAGTGAAATGGACTGGTGACCTTAGGGGCATCGGTTGGAGTCAGTCTGGTGCACATGAGGATGACTGGAACTCCCTGCCAATACATGGGAAGCACGTAACTTCCAGCCTGGGGGGTGGAGGGGGGGAGAAATGACACCATTAGCTCTGCGCACCACCGAGTATGGGTAGACGACAAAAATTATTAAACCAAAAATGATAATTTGAGCATTACCTGTTGAAGCATGTAACAACCACCATATGGAACATACATCAGGAACCCAAAGGAATTTCGATGCATATTGTAGCCACAGTTTAAGGGCACAAGAGGCAAAGGCAATGGAGGTGCATTGGGCGCTGCAAAATAAAGAGACGGGGGGGGGGGGGGGGGGGGGGGGGACAATGATACTCAACTCATAGTGACAATTTTTCTTTGTCCGAAGCTTAACACTTTACCTTGTTGCACTGTCATGTGGGTTAGGCCTGGTCTTCTGACGCTGAGCTTCATGTGGCTATCTCCACACTGCAGGGAAGTCATGCGTCTCCATGAGGCCTCCTGCGATGCAGGTGGTTGCACGGGCACAGGGTTCACGGCCCAGCCTCCTAAGCAACATATTGAGTGAAAAAAAAAACACATAAGCCGAGCTGGAAAATGGGGCAATTTAAAAGTGTACTCATACCTGCAGAATCGGCCTGATAAGCATCGTCATCCTCCACCGAAGCGTTTGACTTCTTGGCTTCTTCATTCAGCATTGGAGGATCCCATTGAGGAACTTTCCCAAACATAATCTTACCCCGGCGAAAGCCATCGGGAACATATTTTCTTCTGTCCGCCTTCTTCAGGCGATAGCTGTCAACCGTGTGTGCCAAAAAGCAGGCTAAAATAAGTACTGCGGTAATCTGGCCAAACGTAGCACTTGCGTTTTTGTCTTTGTTCATCTTGTTGCTAAATGCGTGAAACTCGTGCCAAGGCCAGACTGTGCCAGGTGTGAGCTGCTTTTTGAATTGAGCAGCACTTCCTGGTAGTGTGACTGGTGGCAGCTGCAGCAACCAATCAGAAGCCTCGGTAGGAGGGATTAATTGATTATTTGCAAATTGATCACACCTGGCAGGGCACCAGAGTTAAAAAAGGCGGGGCTTGTCACATCCATCCATCCATCCATTTCCTATCTGCTTTATCTTCACAAGGGTCGCGGGGCGTGCTAGAGCATTCAATCCCCGCTGTCATCGGACAGGAAGCGGGGTACACCCTCAACTGGTTATATATTGTGTCAAAATAAAAAGTGAGAAAAGTAAATAATAATAATATGACATTTGTATAATAATAATAAATAAGTACAGTACGTCACTATTTGGACTTCGTTCACCCCGCCCCTCCTCCCTTTTGACCAATCTGACGTCATACTCGCGTTTTAATCACTTTCACATCGACGTTCAACTCTGCTCTACAGTCCCGTCTCGCAAAATGCTTGTTGTTCATCACTCTTTCAACTTTATTTGAGCTACCGAAAATAACCTGCGTGTGCTATACTGTAATATCCCTTTGAAGTCCACCCAGGGTGAAAATAAATGTCCCAAATTAGTGTTATTTTCGTGTTACTAATGTTAAACCACAATTGGTTTGCTTATTGTCGCCATCTGCTGGAGAGACGGAGAATAACACCATGCATCTGAACTGATATGGTTGCTCCCGAAAGGGCTTGTGACGTTCGCAGGTCAATAAATGAAAGTACGAAACAAAGGTTTGCAGTATGCCGTTTCAGTCATTTGCTATTCTTGGTAAGTAAAAGGTTATGTCAGTGATTTTTTTCCAGGTTTCAGCCACTAAATGTGTATCAAAGGGATTTCTCCATGAAAACAAAACCAAATTAATCTGCTACTTAAACGTTCTGGAGCAGCCACCACATGGCAAGATTGGTTAGTTCATTCTTTTTTTTTTCTTTCTTTTTTTGCATATTCATTTTGGGTTTGAATCTCGGCTCCGGACTTCCTGCTGCGCGTTATGGCATTTTCATGTGAATTTTGTCCGACTAAATTCCTTCTACATCCCAAACATTGCAGCTCGTAAGGATGAAACTACTGTAAGTGGGTGGAAAATCAAACAGGACATTGCTGGTTGAGATCAGGTTAACTTGAAAACGAACAGACGAGTGATTAACTAAAATGAGCTACTAATTAACACCCCTCTCCACTGGACATTGTATCGGATTGAGGTTGCCCTGGTAACACATAACAGCCACAAGTAGTTCATCTCCATGGTTACTGACAACAATAGGGGGTATGAAACATTATTGCATGCATGCCTGGAGCGTGGGTGAGTTGACTTGCACCTTAACGTCTGACCAAACTTTTATCTTCTTTTTCTACGTTATCTTTCATGTTACAATCCAAATGCCTTGCATGTGTGTATGGAGTGCATGGATTCCAACTTGGCGGCCATATCCATTTGACTCTACTCAAACATAATTGAGAAGAAATTACTTGTCATAAAATGTTGTGTCCATTCAGCTATTAAACAAGCAAATCGCAGGGGGCACGAAGATAAAAAGTTTGAAAATCCGACGCGACATAGAGGTTCAAACCCAGAATCTAAAGGGTTGTTTGGCAGACATGCCAATGCAAACCACTTGCTTATTAAGGCATCTTAAATTCCTCTTGGGTCTGCAGGATAGAAGCTTTGCAGCAGAAGCAAGAGCAGCGTGGAGAGGAAGAAGAAAAAACAGAAAACGATGAGGTCCAGCATTTCCAGTGAGTTTTGTCCAAGACGCAAGTAACTTCTCCTGAAGAAGGGGCAAATACAGCTACGATGGATGTAAAAAAAAAGTCTGCACACCCCTGTTCAATTGGGGGGGGGGGGGGGGGGGACATTGCAGTGACGTTCCTTTTCCAGTGAGGCGCCGACTCCTGTTGAGCTGGATACAAAAAAAAAAAAACATCCAAATAAGATTTATTTGCCTGTCAAGAGGAAAATTAAAAATAAATGAAATAATGCAGTTGCACAAGTGTGCACACCCTCCTCTCACGGAGGTCCTAGCTGCGTTCGGAATGAACCAATCACATTCAAACTTATGTAAACTGAGAATCACCCCACTTATACACCATCACTGATGTCAACAGATTGAAGTCCAAGATTTGCATCCCAAATAATCGCGGTTGAACTCCCAAATTGTACCACTTCAGAATTTTGACTCCAGCTTCCACTTCACTCTAAAAGGAATCTATTTTGCCCGTAGAAAATGCAGTGGCAAAGTTAGAATATGATATCTGCGAGCTCCTGCGTGACCTGAACAACTATGTAAGTACAAGCCAAGCAGGCAGGATATGACTGCATGCTGACATCATTTGCTTTCTTCACTTCCACGATTGATCAGAGTGACATGCTCCCTTCCATTAGGCTTTCTGTGACCAGCCCACCCACTGCATCAGAGCGGGAGTCCTGAGCTACCACCGCGAGTCTGACAACCCGCGACTTTCCATCACAGCTGCACATTTGGAGGTATTCCGATGAAATTTTGACAGCGCTATTGGACCATCTGTTAAAAAAAAAAAGCCGGTGGGGGGGGGGGGGGGGGGAATGGAATCAAATGGAAAACTGACTTTTTCTTTGTTTACAAATAGTTGGGTGTGCCCACCTCTCAAGTGCAAGATGACATAACACTTGATTTCACAACACTTCAATCGTCTACAACTGATTTTAATCCATCCTCCACAAAAATTATTTGCTTGCAGATATGATTTGGAAAAAAATGTATATACGTGTGCACACGCAGCAAAGACTCTGGAACTTCCGCTAACAACCCAGGTTAATCTTAGCTCCTCCCCCTGATAAACACTTCTTCTGAAGCATTCCTTTTTAATGCTCGCAGCCTCCATTTGAGTGTCCGAGAAAATGTGAATACTGCCACAGAACCGCCAGGCCCGTCCTGGATGTGAGATGGGAAGACGAGCTGGAGGTGAGACAGAATGGACGCGGGTGTTCTTACCGTAAAAGTGCCTTTGGGCAAAGCTCATGGTCGACCGTGTGTGTGTGTGTGTGTGCCCCCCCCGACTCTACTCAGGCGGTGCCAAGCTATTGCTGCTCCCAGCGCAGGAGGCTATGCATGGCCCTGGTGAGGAAAAGGCCTTCGGTGAAGGACGAACTGGACGAGGACTTGCACAGGCGGGAAGACAAAGCCGTAGAGGCGCTGCTCAGCGGCAGAGAGAAAAAGAACGCTCAAAATTTTAGTGACCTTTCACGTGGACTGATGTAAGACATTTAAAAAAAAAAAAAAAGCCGGCGACAGACATGAATGATTTGAGCAACGTGTCGCTTCAGGGAACTGGCGGGGTTAAAGAGAGACGACGACGCCTCCCAACAGGAACCTTGTGAGTGGAGAAAAAAAATGTCATCCGTGGTCCCATTTTATTCAGGGATGTATTGTTGCACCGGGATTATTGTCTGTTGACTCACAGCCTCAGAGGCCAAAATCCTCAGCTTCCGGCTGGGCGGTTCTGCGGAAGAGGGCGGCTGGACGCTCAAGAATATCGCGGAGAATGTCGTGCAACTGAAAAAGGAAGAGGCCAGAGAGTCCGTTTGCGACCACAAGCCGCCCCTGTTTGGCATCTGTCATCAAAAGGGGAGAAAACACATGCTCAAACACACTCTCAAGCCAAAAAAAAAAAAAAAAAAAATCACATTTGCTAACTTTTATCACTCTGCCATTCTAATCATTTCTGCGTTGACAGGATGGAGAATTCCACCAGAAATTTTACATGGATGGCAGGACTTTTCTCAACCTGTTCCCAGATGGCTCAGCTCAGCTCTAGTATGCACTCTCCGCAAAATACCTTTCACCGCAGAGCACGCGATTTTGTACGCAAGGCAAGTCACATCGACTCATCGTTGCCGACAGTTACCCGGGAGACCTCTTGGCCATCGTCTTCGTCGTGACCAAAAAGAAGGAAAGGGTTTGCATCGTGTACGACAACAACCAGACACCCCCGAGAGCCATCCGAGCAATCTTCCAGGCTAACGGCAAGGGAACATGTTACCACGGCAACGGAAACATATGGTAAACAGTGGGTAAAAAAAAAAAAACATTTCCGTTCATCCGCTTCGCTCACGATCGAAAGACTGACATGCCATTTACACCGCACCGATTCTCCGCTCGCTTTAGGTTGAGCCTAAATAGTTCCGGTGGTCAGTGTTTAGATGAGACGGGTGCCAGGATCCGTCGCTGGAGCTGGAAAACGCTTCCGCCCCCTCACCTGCCTCCTCTCTTCTTGTCCCTCAATAAGCACATCGGGGTGCGGGTCCTGGGGAAGGATCAAATTTTTGTCTCCTTCCTGGCTCACGGTCAACAGGCACGGTGTAGCGTGGGTAGCTGCAGCGCTCAGGTAACGTAATCGGGAAATTCATCATTAAAACCTCCAAAAAGGAATTGAATGTAATATTTTGTTGAAAGATTTTCATAAATGCAGTACGCCATTAAGGAGCAAATGCGTCCCCCCCCCCCCCCCCCCCCCCCCCCCCGCAGTGTAAATGCACAAGAGAGACGCCCGCGGGCGAACCTTCGCTGCTCAAAGACGAGCTGTTCGTGCTGGCCGCTCGGGTGAAGATCCACCTGTGTATCCAGCATCTCAACTGGAGTCTTCTGACACCTCTGCACCAGAAGAGCACGCCGGCCCAAAGCATCCGCGTCTTCGGCAAAAAGCTCCTGGAGGTCAGCACCAACGTACTGATGAGCCAGCACGAACGCGCCTTCATCAGGGGCTGCCTCCAGGACTGTCTCTAATGGAATAAGACCACCCCCGACTGCTTCATCGTCACAAGAGGTTTTTAATTCATTGTATCAACTCATTCCAAGTTATGCAAATATAAAAATTACTCAGAAATCATGGCAAAAAAAAAAAAAAAACAACCAACCACCCGATGTTAGTTTGACAACAGCGTGACGAGTCGCTTTTCTACAAGGGCTGAAGCTACTTTGACGACAAGAAATTGAGTTAATTCGACAGGATGCTGGAGAAGTCACCGTGCACTTGAATTTTGAAGACATGATGCAATCTGGACTACACGAGGTACACACGGCATTTGATACCGAAAATGTATATTTAATGTCGCAAAAATAGAATGCAGGAAGTTCATGGCTATTCCGTATCTGATCAGGTTGAGTTCTCACTGTGTGCATGTGGCAAGCAATGAATAAAGGACAACAGAACAGAAAACGACAAGCGAGTGTGTGCCGACTTATTACCGCAATGTCGGTGAATCGGTGGAATTGGCACTCAAGTTCAGGAATCCCTGACTTGAGCCGCTGGAGAAGCGGACAGGATTCGGTCCACAACCTCAAGCAGGAAGCGTCAACACCTCTCTAATGTTGACAAAAAGTCATTTAAAAGCTTGAATATAGCCAACTTGAAGATTTCAATGCATAATACAGACGGTAGATTTGCATTCATCAAAAAAATGTCAGTGCACGGTGACTTTTTAAGCAGCGTGTACATTTGGCTCAGGTGCCATCTGTTTTAATCGGACTACTTTATACGCAACCATGTAAAACGCGTTATTCCACTTTTTGCTTGGATCAAATGTTGAGTGAATAGTTCGAAAAAATGACCGACTGGTTGGCAGTGTCACCATCAAGCCCGCTCTGCTGTCGGGGGCGGATCATCTCTGAGGGCTGTGTTGTGTGAGGAGGGGGGGTCCATCCAGTCTGTGCTAGCAGTGGTCCTGCCTTCAGCGCAGACCTTCATAAATATCACGTCACAGCCCTGCGAGAGGCCCACCTCAAACCTGGAGGGGTGCAGGGGGGGTACAGTGGATTAGAAAGCGCAAAAACGCAAATAGTGGGAAGATGGCAGTGTCCTTACACGGAAGGGCTTTCGGCTGCGGCCTACACAGTGAGGGGCGCTGTTAGGAGTGGTGGAGCGGCTTTGTGTTCATGTGAACGTTCAGGTTCATTTCATTGTCCAGGATCTGCACCAGCTGATGCATGGAGGGCAGGTGGCCCGACTCCAGTTTGGACCATACTGGCACATCTACAAGCACACACACACACACACACAAATGGGTTTTGCAGCTGTCAAATATTTTTACAAACCATTATTCTGTTGATGAACACAATCACATAAAAAAGATAGAGTTCCATTTTTAAGCAATAAAATGTGCATGAGAGGCATTATTATTCCACATAATATCTGAGTGTGTGCGGCTTTAAATGGTGGGGCCCGATTCTGGTGAGTGATGTGGGAGTCGGGTTTTTGACTGGCTGTTAGCTGGCTAACTGTTAGCTCGTCCGCATGCTGAATGGCCCATTCAACTGTAGGCACAACTGATACACGCTGTACGGTCACTATAAAAGACAAGGTGGATCCACAGACAAATCAAAAACCAGAGTTGGTGACCACTCATTCCTATAAAATCTTCAGACCGGTCCATATTCACATCACTCGCGGCTCAGAGTCCGAAGTTACTTACCATTAAATGTTATTTCAAAAGCTCCCGTGGACATCAACTGGTTTTCAATCATGTTGCTGAGAAAGAACACCATCATGCAGGCGTATATCTGAAAGAAATGTTGAAATACAAACAGATTTAGCTCAAGAGCGGCTAGCCAATCGCAACACTCGCCGTTCCTTCTGAGCCTCCGACACAAATGTGAGCCCCGGTCCGTAGAGCGCTCGCAAACATTATTCTTGAAGGCTAATTAACTCCCGTAGGGCTTGAAGAGTAACCGGCATGCGACACGTCCTTCAGCCAACACCCTTGAGGACGTCCACCAACTAAAGAAAGGAACCAAAACAGCAGACTTCAACCACAACAATCCCGTACCTTATTTCCCTGGCTCCACTCCCAGATCCCCGGGGCTTGCACTCCAAAGAGAGCGAACGGATCCTTGCCGATAATGATCATCCCAATCACTAGCAGTTTGAAGACAGACAGAAAGGAAGCAAAGTGCCTGGGGGTGGGGGGGACAACAACAAAGACAATAACCAGGGATTAAAATCAACCAAGTGTTCAACTTGATTCACGAGAGTCCGAACTTTGTTGATAACACGCTTGAAGTCACATGGACAGCAGCACAGATAAAAGGCCAAGATTTAATTTATTAGCTTGCTTCCTAGCAAACGCTGTGAAAAATATATCACTACTGTTCAAACTCCGAAGGCTTATTGAGTCCCTAATTCGGAGTAGCCACAGTCTTGACAAGGAACAATTTCTTTTAAATTCCTTTCTTAAATTTTTTTTTCTACCTCAGAGTTTTTTAACAAAGAGCGTGTCAAACATGTTATTTGACACTTAAGAGTTGAAAGGTTTGTCTCCTTTAACTTAGAACGTGTTCACACTCAAGCACCTTTCATGAGAATTTCCTCAATAGATAATAATAATACATTTTATTTAAAAGCGCCTTTCAAATAATCAAGGTCGTCCTGCCGGACACTTTTAACAAAGCAGATTACAAGGCGCTCGTGACTTGTCAGATAATCTCTCACCGATAGGCGGGGATGGGAAGGTAATTCTCCCCCTCGATGCGGATGTCCGGGTATCGCTGGTACAAGGCCTGCGTGTACTCCTCAAACACCCGCTTGTACCCTCAGGAAATGCTGCCAGGACACAAACATTCAGTTTTTACAAACCGTTTTCAAGAGTAGACGGCTATTCTTCCGGCTCCAGTGTAAACTTTAACCTGGAACTCTTACAGAGCCAACTTCTCTGGAGAACATTTGTTGTATGTAATGGTTTCTGGCATGCGGAATATGTGCAGCCGCAATAAATCTTGTGAAATCTAAACCTAAACATGAAACAAAGCAAACACGCTGAGAAACAAAATCTCAATGATTGCAATAAGATTCGTTTAAGATTTTATTTGTAAAATACGACATTTCTTGTTATGTTTTCTTAGTTTCAAATGTTCTTTGCTGGTGCAGTCTTGTCGTTTATAAATTATGTATTTTAAAGAAAATATTTAACTCAACTACAGGGCTTTTCTATTGGTGTTTAAATGGTGGTGTTTGAAGTGGGTTTGCGCAGTGTACCATTCAAAGCAAGGATCGCCACTGGCCGGGCTCGCGATTTGTTGTTTGGTAGTGCTACATTTAAGCAAAATGATTGTCATACACATATTTATTGCAATTATGAATGCAACATGTGACGACAGCAGGTGCGTAGACATTCGGCTTACGTCGCAAACAGAGTTGCCCCCTGTCAACACTCCGAAGGGCCTCAACAAGAACTGACAAAAGTACATAAAATACTCTCCCCGAATTTGAACATTGTAACGAGGACACAAATGATTTTGTGCGTGTTACTCCAAGGTTAACGATTCAAAAAGACGCTCGATTTTAAAAAACAGTTAGCCTTAGCTAACATCGTCGTGCTAGCTCGCGATGACTCGCCATATTCCGTCTAGCTTACCAAATCTGAAACTTGAGCAACGGGCCCGCAGCGAAATTCATTTTCGTCTTCTTCACGGCGCTGCTGCTGTCACCGGACGCGTCGGGGCACAGCGACAAGACAGCGAGGGCGAGGAAGGAGAAGCGAATCCACTTCATCGCCATTTCTTTCCGGGTAGAGCGTTTCCCCACTCGACCGAACCCGAGTGAGTGACAGCTGAATCGAATGAGACGGTTGGTTTAATATTGGTCGCTAGTCTTCTTCTCCAACGAATCATCACCGTAAACCACTTGCCTCTTTACTTTAGCACATCCTAGAGTTTTTGGTTGTCATTACATAAGGGTCGGGGGTGGCGGTCGAGGCAAAGTGAAGTTGAAGTGAAATAAATCTTAATATTTATTTGATAAGGACTGGATTTATGTTAGTAGGAATAGTTGAGGGTAAAATGGATGTCAATCCGTTGTCTGAATTCCAAGGGATTTTCAAAGTACTATACCTTGATCGTCGTGACTGAATGCGAGTTGTGTGATTGGTGGAGAACGAGGAAGTGAACGGAAAGATGCGTTCAGCACAAGTTGAAATGGCAGGCACGACCAGATGCGGCGCACATTGCTTATCATCCATCGTCTTATTTTTCATCATAATTTACCAATCACTTATGAATAGTCCTTTGATGCATAATAATGAGTACAAATGCAAAACATGTATTTTAAGCCCCAACTGGGGTTGATTTCCACAACAATACAGCACCAAGGAGGATAGATAAGTGAATCATCAGGGCTACTTGAACAAAAATAAAACAGTGTGCTGTTCATTTAGCCATGTACTATTAAAGTCTAGTTTATTGTATTAAAACATGAAATATAACGCATAATTAACCAAACCTCATTAAATTTGTTTTACTTGCCAGATGTCGAGTCTTGAGCTGATAATTGAATTTCTTGCATTTAATCCAACAGTCAAGGAGATGGTCTGACTAAGAGTGTGCGAGATACCAAATAAAGCCAACTCCCCAGATCAGTTTGGGAATTGCTTTCAGACAAGTCCCAAACTGTATTCAATTGAAACACATCTCTACAACAAGAAAGACGGCCATGTTATTAGAGTATTGACTGTTCACATGAGGCCCCCACACAACTGTTACTACCATTTTCTTGAAATTCTTTTCCAAGGCTTCTTCATCTGCCATAGTACAAGTCAAGTGCACAGCATACAAATACATTTTCACCCCAAACCTTTGGAGAAGTGTTTTTTTTAAGTCATATGGAAGCACTGAGCAGCAGAATTGTTGTGATGGACTGTCCAATTTGATTGGTTGGTAATGGTTTTCAAGGACGCGTTTGAACCCTGCCATAAGGACCTGCTGGCCTTGAGGGGACATCATTATGCAAACTCCCTCTTTCCAAATTTCCGGTCACATCATCAAGAAACAGGCATAAAGTTCAGCAGTCAACAAGTTGAACAGCATCTTGTTAATAAAGGCCCACATTTTATTTAATACAACCGAGTAAAAATAAGAACAGGTAATTTCAGTGACAAACGATGAGATTGGTGACTCAATGGCCGAGTCGGGCCCTCTCCTCCACCAAAGCAGTACGCAACGACAGCAAGATTTCTGTGGGGAGGATTGAAGCAACACATGCGTTAGTTTCATTATTATTATAATTTTATCTCACGCTCTCCACTTGAGAATTAGTGAATTTCATGTGATTTGCACAAACCTCTCAACTTGGAGAACTGGGAGAAGTCGATGAGGTTGGGGAGCGCCGCCTCAATGTCAAATGAGGGCTCCTCCATGGACTCATATAGTTCTTTCACTTTTTGATGAATGCTCTTAAAGCATTAAAGATGATAGTCATTTTCATGCCGATCGTCAAAACATGTTGCAAATTGAAGAAAGGCTACCTGAAGCTCTACGTAGACATTTTCCTCCAGGTCGGCCACATGGCTTAAGGCGTCATACACCGTGGTGGCTGCAGTAGTGTCCTTCAACACAAATGACCATATTTAGTCCCAACATGTGTTTGAGCCATGAAAATCTTTGTCATGTCTACTTCAAAGCAACAAGATGAGCGTCCCGACCTCGTCTGAAGAGCAGTTTTCTGGTTCCTGTGTTTCGGCCTCTGCACTGGTTTTGGACTTGACATTCAGCTCCTTCACTCTGTTAAAAAAAAAAAAAGTATTGTCTGGTTGAGCCAATTGAAGCAAGCAACATTCAAATCTTTCCAAGGAGACATTTTTGTCATTTGAGACCAAGTGGAAAGTGTACCTGTCGGCATAACGTAGTGTATTCATTGTGCATTCGCAAGAAGCCATTCCTGGTGACACCATTGCGATCTGATTCGGAGAAACGCAAGATAGGCACAGGTGTCATTTTTCTACGAAAAGGGCAATCGAATCACTAAATCAAGAGTTTGATTATTCTCTCGCACTTTGCAGTCACAGTTTTCTGTACATCCAGAACGTTCACCTACCATGCAGGTTCTCGACTTCTCTCCAATGAAGGAATCTCGGAGGACCTTGGTTAAAGTGCTCATCCTGAAAGGAATGTGATCGCTGTTCATGCCCAACGAACGGATACACTCCTGCGATAAGGGTGGAATCAAACAAAATCATTTAACAACGGGTTCAAGCGGCATGTCGTCAACTCCCCGAGACCGACAGCTTCCGAGTTAAGATTGCACCTTGAGGGCCAGGAGGCTGCGGTTGATCTCGGCCGTCTCCACCAAGGTGGCGCGGTCGTTGCTGTTGACGTCGATGCCCCGCTCGTTGCCCGCCAAGTCGACCAGGGAGAACTTGCCGTGCAGCGTGGTGGCGCGGTCGTTGCGTCTGAGGATGATCTGGAGGATGGCGTGGGAGCGCGAGGAGTTGGCATTGGCCGAGGTCTGACCAAAAGTTCTGGAGAGGAGACGGGGAGGCAGACCCGTTGATTTTTGTAGTAGGGATTCCGCATAAAACTGTGGATTTCCCCCCCCCCCCCTGCTGTAACGGGAACCTTGAAATCATTTCATACCTGCTCGCGCTGCCCAGCTGTATCATCTTAATGACCTCGTCCGCCGAGGGCACGTGGACCTCCTTCAGATCCACCACCTGCACCTGCTGATGCTCGTCCTGCAGCACCCGCAGCATGGTCTTCTTATTCAGCAGGTCGTACACCTGCAGACATCCAATAAATCACGCACCACACAAATACTTCTGGCAGGGAGCAAACAATAGAACCAACCCACATATGAATGAGCCAGAACAAATGTGAGAAATTGGAGGAAGAACAAAAAGGACTGCGAACGAGTAAATGAGTAGCAGGAAAAGAAAAAAAAGGACGCACACACACACACACACACTACGGCTTACTTTGCCATTGTAGATCTCAAAGAAGCTGACGTAAGCAGACAGATTCAGGTTGGCGTACTTCTTTTGACCGAGGTAGGCGAAAACATCCTGGGCTAAAAGAAACGTGCCGGGAAATTCAACAGGCATGAAATTGAAATGAGCTTGGGATCCGTTGAGCCGGAGTCCCCAACCTGCTAAGGCGTAGATTCCCTTGGAGCAATTCTGCTGCTTCCCCGAGAAATCGCCGCCCATGGTCTGTGCGAGCAGAAAACGAATCAAGCCGCAGCACCACCTTTTCGCTCCTCGATCGGCAAGACACTCACGTGAGTTTTCCCACTTCCCGTCTGCCCGTAGGCGAAACATGTGGCCATGCCCCCTTCGAAGATGGACTGCACCAAAGGCTTTGCAGTGAACCTGGACAGCATACAGAGCAGTTGGGAAACACAACGCTGCAAGCTCAGACACGTAATCCAAATGAGTGAGAACATTGTCTGGGTGTGTTGCTGCACCGTTTGTGTTCAAATCTATGCTGTCCTGAGGGCGTCCGACTTTACCTGTAGACCAAGTCATTGGTGGATGTCTCATCAAAAGAATAGTCGAACTGGAAGATCTGATTGTCCAAGTACTTGGTCAAGTCCACTTTTTGCTTTGGCTCATGAACCAGCAGAGCGCCTCTCCCAGGCACGGAGACCACATCGATCTCCCTTCTATTCAGCTCTATTCCAGAGGAGACAAATGTTATTTCGGGCTTGGGAAAGGCATGACAGCTCCACTTTTGGCAACGGCGCAACTTTGTACGCACCTTGTTTGTTCATTGGACGTTTGCGGATGCAAACACAAATCCTGTGAGGCTCAATCTTCAAATAAAACACAGAAGCAAAGAATAAAATACCATCACATTAGAATTCTGATGTTTATTTCAGATAGCGTTCGAGTACAAACATACCGCATTGGTGACTGATAATGGGATGGTTTCCATCGTCTTGCGGAAGTCCTGCACCATTTCATAGAATTGCTGGTTGGGTCGGGATGATTCTTTGAACTTGGAAAGTGAGCGCACAACGTCACGGGTCATTGTACAGTGAAAAGCGCCGTTAAAAGTTTTCAGCGTACAAGTGACTAACCTTGCCCTTCTTGGTCTGCATTTCAGGGGGCTTGACAACATGAGACAGTCTTTTGTTGCTTTTGTTGAGTTCCTGGGGAGCCACAGATTTTCTTCGGCCTGAAGGATAAAGAGGGAAAGAATGTCATTACGATCCTCGATGCTACGTATGGAAAGTGAACTAACAGCTTGCATACAAACACTGTGTGAAATTTCCCTTTTCACTTCATCGAGTGGACAATTTACTGTACAACGGAACCGAGGCGTGCGTGTTTATTCCGTTTGTGATAACATTACCGCTAGCTAGCAATGATTTACTTACAGAGCCCAAAAATTTATTCGCCAACTGAACCATTTGTAAACCGGGCCACAAAATAACAGCAGCGTGTTCGACCAAGTATATCTGCGGGTAATTTGAGATTGTAAATTGTTTCAACTACAGATTATTAGGTGTTGCGTATTCTGACCAACAAGTAACTGACCTGAAGATTTAGATGGAGCCGTCTTCACCGTTTCAATGTTTTCCTTTGTGACCTCGTGGACAAAAGGCACAGACAACGATGGTTTCGCCTCTCTCTTTCGTCGCAGTTCATTGGGATTTCCTACACAGGGTAAAAGAATGCATCAAAGTCCGTCAACTTGTTTGAGTGGTAATTTCGAGGTTACGGGTTTTTCGACTAACCAGAGTTTGCGAGGGCTGCCGAAGTTGGAGGTTCACTGGGAATCGGCCCTAAAGCTCCTTCGGAAGACGACTCGGGGATGGAAATTTGAGCCTGGAAGCGGTTTGTCTGTCTGACCTGAGACCGACCTACAATCGAAATTGAGAGAATTGCAGGTGCGG
The DNA here is from genome assembly GCF_025434085.1 of Hippocampus zosterae. Lineage (NCBI taxonomy): Eukaryota > Metazoa > Chordata > Actinopteri > Syngnathiformes > Syngnathidae > Hippocampus > Hippocampus zosterae. The sequence goes on along the minus strand of NC_067465.1, from coordinate 2,814,377 downwards.
TGGACAGATCAGTCATAATATCGAAACAGCAATTCTTTGGGGGAAGTAATTGGAATAAGTGACGCTCCATCTACCTTCAGTTTCATTCACCATTATTATTCATTCAGCCATAATCCCATAGTGACAAAAACAAACATCACTCAAAGAGACTAAAAATAATAAGAATAAATTTGCCTTTTTAATTGCTTATATCCAAACCGTTGCGTCTTGTCAGTGTCTGCATGCCCATCGAGTGTGAAAAGAAAGCACCAAGTTCAAGTTCTTGCTCTTTGCTTATTTCTGAAGGCGTTACTATGAGCGTGACCTGTTCCGAGGCAGCGGGGCTATTTACATAACCACTCCCACCGACAGAGTTCCCTTAATTTGCTCAGGAGGCTGAGAGACAATCGACTGTAGGGAAGCACTATCATGTCAAAGACTTTTTAAAAAAAAGGGAAGCAGAATTAGTGTTAGCATAAAGTAATGAATAAATTGGCCTTTGCCATTAAATAAAAGCGATGCTAATTTTGTGTCCTTTGTGCATTTTCACCAAAGAACATCAGACACTAACAACTTTTAAATTCTGCGGGTTGGGGAAAGATGAGCAGCTCCCTTAAATTTGCAACGCAAGAACGCATTGGTGTTGTGAAATCAGGAGCTGCTTGATAGTCAACGCGATTCGCATCTTTTCATCAGTGAAACAAGCTACTCTATGCGTGCTCAGTGATGGTGGCCCTCTCCCGATATTACAACACCGCAATCCCACCGAGAGAGGCGTGACAAGAGTGATTTGAAGGACAGAGGGATGACGCATGCATTGCCTTCAGTCTTGTCTACGGATGGTGTGTGGGCTTTTGGAGAGAAGCACGGCATTAGGTTACAAGATCCACAACACACAATCGGAACAAGACAAACCAGCGGCTTTTATTTACGTACAGGCGGCCGGGCCAGGAATCCTGGATGAGCGCAGTCGACCCTCATATCTCTACGCAAGCAACAGATGAATATAAAGGTTATAGCGACACCGACAATGCATTTTCCTCCATTCTATGAGGTTGCATGTAGAAATATTAACGGTGCAAGTCAAAACTCACCTTGTCTGCAGGAAGAGTATGGGCTTTGTCCAAGGATTTATTAAGGACGGACTGGATGTGGTCTTGTAGCTCTGGATTGAGTGTACAAAATTCTTCCAAATCCAGCTGGAAAAAAGAGCAACAAGGTGCTTCAGAAACATAAGGGCAAAGGTTATGTGGCTAGGTTATTGAAGTACCTCTACTTGACTACTTTTACTTTTCACTATTGCAAAAGAGATTTAAAATAAGACAATGGCAGACATTTTATTTTATGTTGGAAAATAATGACCCAAACGTTTACCCATTTTGTGACATGGTACAGACCAGTTAAACCACAAACTGGATCAGAATCAATTGCGGTTTCCACATTTTGTGCTCGGTCAATTCATCCTGTTTTTGAAGAAAGGGATGTCCTCAAGGGGCCTCTGTCTTGCCCCCCCTCCCCGCCCCCATTTCTCTCTGCACCTGATTCAGAGCCTGTTGATGAGCCGATCCTTTGATTGATTCAGCAGGGAGAGATGGAAAACAGGCAGGACAGCGGCCCTTGAAGACCGAGTTTGGACCCCCCTGCTGTCATCAATACTGGTTTTAACTGTACACCATAATAAAAGTTGAATATTTTAACTGACCTCTTTGGCTCGATGCATCTCTTTCTCGATCCACTCCGCCATCACGGTGGACTTGACGGCGTCGACGGACTTCACAGTTGCTCGATGGACACGTCCTATGTAGACACGTAACCAACAGGATGGTCACCAAAAAAAAATAAAAAAATTAAAAATAAAGCCAACGAACGACGGCTTCTTAACACACACAAAACGTAAAGCCGACAAACGACGGCGTCTTAAAGAACATTATGAACTCACCATCGCTGCGACTGATTTGAACTGAGAGTCCAACTAATAGCCTGGACAATCTGGACTCCATTTTGATAACTCTGTAACGGCAGAATTTCCAAAGGTAGAGCGAGCGCGTCGTCGCCGCTATGTAATATTCCTTTCCCGTCGAATAAGCAAATAAATGTGTCACGGAGCCCGCCCCGCAGAGGTTTTCTTACTTTCTTTTTGTCTTAACTCACACTGACGTTTGCACAGCAAATCCGTTTACTCTTTCACACAAGTTCACTCAAAAAAATTTGAACCGAATTTATTTCCGAGTTGTTTAGCGATCTGATTGGTCGTCAGTGTTTGGCTTCTTCTTCCTCGTTGGAAAAAACACGCGCTGTGCTTTAATTGCGTCATCTTGTGGCTATATGGAGAACGGCAGTGTAATATCATAACCGAGATCTCGAGACGGATAAATGGTGTCGAAATATGAATAAGAATACAAATAAGAATAAGTAATTGGTAAATACCATAATAATACTTCAACATACACACTCTCTCTCTGTCTCTACCTCTGTCTGTCTCTCTTCTCTCCTACGATTTTCTGAGTGAATTGGGGTTTTTTAAAAATTCGTTTTCAGATATAATCATCGAAATTAAAATGAAATAACACCTGAAACGCATCAGTCTGTTTTCAGACTCAGAAAACTTTATTTATTATTATGGGGCAATTAGTCTGTGTGTGTGTGTGGAGTGAATACTGTATATGCATTACACTTTTTGAATAGTATGCTCGAAATAAATCTACTTTTCCATGTGAGTCAAAAATGTTGACAGTATATATATATGAGCCAAAGAGTCCATTTAACAGTCGAAAAAAAATCTCACACTGCCAAAAACATAAACTGAAATAATTTACTTCCGAACAGGTCTTCTTACTGCATTGTATGAAAGCACACATCATACCCACAAACACCTGCATTCCATGGCTCACTCCCCCATGACATCACTTTCCAAGGACAGCTGTAGAATGACCCATAATTCAGTTCAGCCTTGCCTTCAGCGTGGAAGGCTTCCCATTTCCCCTCTTCACTTGCAGCCCCCCCGCAGCCTAAACACTTTTTCCTTTTGTGTCCACACCCTTTCACCCCCTCCTGGTCAAGCAGGTATGTGTACACATTTCCCGCAAATGACGGTGACATACGGCATATCAAAGGTTTCATAAACAGCTTGGTGGGCCTTTCCCGCTCCCTCCCCTCAGCAAAGGATGAAAAATAAACAGATCTCTGTGGGCTCGGACCATTTGGTGGCTCTCGCCTGCGGATGACTGGGTGGCCCAAGGCTGCTCGGTGTGAGGCCTGGGATGGAGCCACAACTGTTTCCTGTGAGCTGCCCAACCCCCAGTGCCTCTCCACAACTGCCTTAGTGGGTGGCATTCCCCCCCTGCCCGGAGGGCCCCCACTCACCGACACCCCCTGCCCTCCAGCCCCTCCCCTTTTTTCCACTAGCTCGCAGCCACTCACACTCCCCTAGTGGCCGTGCATGTAATTAAAAAGTTTTTGAAATAGTTTTTGCACTAATTTTTTTTAAGTGCCTCCATCATAGTGAACATTACAAAACAGGAGTAAGCCTAATAAAAAGCGTGAGAGGTTGTATTCCTAAAAAGTGTATTTAGTATTATTAACATATTTAATAATAACCTATGAGGCATATTTAAAGGGTGATCAGTTTTACTTTGTGGTTGTTTTAATTGGTCTGTGAACTAAACATGGGTGGCACGGGGTTTAATTGGTTAGCACGTCAGCCTCACAGTGCAGAAGTGGCAGGGTTCGATTCCGGCTCTGGCTTTTCTGTGTGGAGTTTGCATGTTCCCCTCTTGTCTGCGTGGGTTTTTCTCTGGGTACTCCAGAGAAAATTGTCCATTGATGGGTCTGAAAGCGCAGAAAAGTGGGTGGGGGGCGCAGAGTTGGGAATGCATCTGGCACACATGTGCCAAAGTTAACAGATACCCGGATTTCCTGGAAGGAAGCAATCATTTAGATCCTTGATCTCAGCAAAGATTACCTTAATTAAGCCGACAGCAATTGAGAGTTCCTTTTACACTACATTTTTAAAAAATGCCGTTTTCCCCTGAGCTGCGGTTCTGCATGGATGGCACTAACATGGAATGGGGGGGGGGGCAAAGTTGCCCGGCCAGATTCCCGCCTATGGAGATATGCTCGGAGTGGTGAGATGTGTGTTGTTTAACAGCTGACATTCACTTATCAAAGCTATCCAATGAAGAATTGTATACGTTTTGGCATTTCGGTAGTCTGCACCCTCCTTGCAGCATCATTAGCGTCTGCGTATTAGCCACGTGTGTTGCCGTGACGATCAGGTGGGACATCAACCGACCGCCAAATAAGCATGCTATTAGTCAGTCAAACCATCCAGCATGTGTTTTCACTTCAACCCCCAAAGATGAATAAACGCTCGCAAGTCTCCAGGTTTGAATTTCCCAGCGGACGACCTAATGACATCCAGTCTACTGTACGACTCGTGCTGACAAGATTTGAGAAGTAATCTTGCTAATGATCATACCGGGGAAGGAATACGATGATTGGAAAAGAAGCAGCAGAAGTGTTAATGCCCGTGGGTTTGACGTGATGGAAGGCTGGGTGAGGGGAGAGTGTGGGGGGAAGGGGGGGGGTGAACTCTTGTATCTGTTGGCCCTGAATCTGTTTGACTGCTTTTTTCCATCTGCGAAAAGCACTTTTTTCCCCCCACTCAATGTAAAGAAAATTGGCCGAGGCCATGGCTCTGTTCCGCTTTGCAGACTAAATAAACACACATGCATATATTTCGTAAGCTCAACAAAGTGACAAACCACCCAGGAAGCTGGACGCCTACCACAGAAGGCCTGAAAAAGACATTTACCCGCTTCAGGAAAATGTGAGTTTGGCCAATTACAGTTAACTTGCACTTGTGAATTATAAAGAAATGCAAATGAGACAAATTGAAATGAAAAAAAAAGTGTACACATTTTACGAAAAGGTGAAGTCATGTCAAAAATGTTCTTTAGAATATTACTGTGCCGCATTTAGATGAAACAGCGTTCTGATTATCGCTTTTGTGGAATATGAATCATGGCAAAATGGCCGCCCTTTCAGGTGGATAAAAACAAATGGATTTTTCTGCTTAATTCATATCCATCCATCCACCTAATCTAAAAAAAAAATCATAGTATTAATAATTCTTTCAAAATCATTCACTCACAGTTTACTCTCTCAGGTGCTAAATACAACAACAATATTTTAAAACGGTAATACTTTATCATGGTTTGTTTGCACGCCATTTCATCCCTTACACCAAGGGTGCCCAAACTTTTTGGATCGAAGATCTACTTTTTGATCAACTAACCTCACGGGATCTACGCTTACCGGCGCGCACACACACACACACACACACACACAAATTTAAGATTTACCAGCTTTATTTTATTTTTTAAATATTTTTTTTTGTGAAAATGAGACTGATTAGTGTGCAGTGTACTAACACAAAAAATATATTACTAACATGTACAAAGACACACAAATGTTTGTTTGTTTTTTTTTCTTCTCGACACTCCTCGGATCTACTTGGGACCTGTCTTAGATTTACCGGTAGATCAGGATCTACCTAATGGGCACCCCTGCCTTACACATTAGCAGACTCTGCAGTCGGCCCGAGCTCACTCCCAGACACCCATTCCTTACCAATTCAGTTCACATATTACATACGTGTCGAAGAAGGGTATGAAAAAAGAAAATGGTGTCCCACAAGTGACTGTGTACAGTGTTTGTTTACGAAGCGACATCGCCAACTAGTGGCCTGGCATGCGTATTACAGCGTTTTAGGTTTACTTTGGCGGCATCTGAAACTTTTCAAAAAAGTACATTTGTTTATATATATATATATATATATATATATATATATATATATATATATATATATATATATATATATATATATATATATATATATATATATATATAGTGAATTTAAACAGCAGGGTAGGCCTACTCCCTAAAGTATCCTTTTTTTTTAGACCGAAGCGGATCATTGGAGGCTCTTTGTTGATTTATTGATTCATGACTGAACTCAGTGTGTGTCCAAGCAGCCAAAGCGAGCAAATACAGCCGCACGCCTGGAACCTACTCTCATTAGAGGACATTAGTATTGGCGGCGGACCCTGAAACGCTCCCATTTTGCTTCCAAGAGCATCATTAGAGAAAAGCTGCCATACAGACTAAACTTACTCTTCAAACACGTCACTTTCAACAAGAAGCCTGTTCACCTTTTGAGCTCGGCCATCGAAACTCCCTGGCAAGCCGGTGGCCACCTACTGTAAGTTTGCCCAGCTGGCAAATATGAGCCTGTTTCTCCAGGTCTAATTTTGTTTATTTAATAGGTCTGCGTAGCGAAAATGCGGTAAGAGTAGCACACGCAGCTGCACGGCACCACAGGGAAGTCCTGTGTGCTCTCCTCTGGCAGCAACAATTTAACATCCAACCTATTTATTTATGACATTAATAAAATAACGCTACTACGGAAGACGGGAGAACTGCTCGTTAGTCTTTTGTTTACATTATGTTAGACTTCCTCACAGCTTTTACTACATCGCAATTAAAAAAAAAATCAAAAATATCAAATTGAACGATATCATTGCTTGTAGTATTTTGGTTCCCATACTATTTGGAGTATTGGCGAGTAATTCAAATACATTTCTACACATGAAATATGCGAAATGGTGCGCTATGGCAAGCTTTTGTAGGAACTCTGAAGTGAGCGCCAACCGGAGCCGCAAAATAAATATAGCATTAAAATGTGCCGGTGTGTGTTTTTTAAGTTAATTCTTGAAAGGCATGGCGATAACATTTTTACGCCCTCCTTTTTTTTTTTTTATTATTGACCACAGCACATCTGTTTGCCTGCATAGTGATAGGTGCAACATGTGGCCACCAAAAACTCCACCGACATTATAGCCCCCCCCCCCCTCGCCCGCCTTCCCACCACACCACAGTGATGGGAGGCATATGTGACTAAAATTTAAAAAAAAAAAATCACTTTTTTTTTCACTCAAGTGATGATAAATTGTTTCATTTTAGATTGTTTATTCTTCACTCGTCTTAAAGCGCCTTCTCCCCAAGCGGATTTTACAAACTTGGCGGGACCATATTTATGACTGCTTGCGGTTCTTTTTAAAAGTTCGAAATGACATCATAAACAAGCGGAGATTGAATTTGTTGTGTTGAAACATACTGTATGCCAGACTCATTAAATCCGAATCGCGTCTCAATAATGGATTACAGAACGTGGCTACATTGTAAGATATCGAACAAAATCCATTTCTTGTTCTTATTAGAGTCACTGAGTGAACTGGAGCCTAAGCCAGCTGACTTTGAGCAGGAGGCGGGCGACACCCTGAACTGGTCGCCGGTGACATGTTCTGAGCCATTCATTCATTCATTCATCTTCCGAACCGCTTGATCCTCACTAGGGTCGCGGGGGGTGCTGGAGCCGATCCCAGCTGTCTCCGGGCAGTAGGCGGGGGACACCCTGAATCGGTTGCCAGCCAATCGCAGGGCACACAGAGACGAACAACCATCCACGCTCACATTCACACCTAGGGACAATTTAGAGCGTCCAATCAGCCTGCCACGCATATTTTTGGAATGTGGGAGGAAACCGGAGCACCCGGAGAAAACCCACGCTGGCCCGGGGAGAACTCCACACAGGGAGGCCGGAGCTGGAATCGAACCCGGTACCTCTGCACTGTGAAGCCGACGTGCTAACCACTGGACTACCGGGCCGCCTGTTCTGAGCCGTCGCTGGATAAATGTTTTGGCTTTGTGTTGCAAACAAACATTTACAAGCTTTTTTGGGGGGAGGCTGGAGCGGATTAAAATTTAATAGGGAAAATTGATTTGATATCCAAATCTATTGAATTACAAGACACAAGCCATAAATCAATCAGTATTAACAGCTTCAGTTATTCAGATCATAGTCTCGTCTTGCTTCCATCTCAATAGTTTAGACTTCTCGCCCGGAGAGTGCCAAAGTGTTTTGGTTCAAGTGAGCACGAGGAACAAAAGAAGCCACAAACTGAGCGTCAAAGAGCATTTTTGGTTTTGTTCTCAAAGATGGCTCCACCGCTCCCACACACACACACACACACACACACAAACATGAAGTGTGTGTGACATGTGAAGAAGTGTCGAGACAAACGAAAACGCACACTGACGCATGGTGTCAATTACTTTTCGCTGCCTGCCGTGGCCCAGCGCACCTCCTCTTTCTCTTCCTCCTCCTCCTCCTCCTCGCCACATGAAATGCGTGTGTGCCAGCTTAGCACAGAGCCTTCATTAGCTTTTATTAGCCCACTTGGATGTGTTTAGCTTTGCTCTCCACCGCCACACACACACACACACACTCCCCTCTGCCTGTGTGTGTGTTTCTGACTTGTCTAATTACCATCCCCCGCCTTCCCTTTTTTGTCTTCATCGACCCCCCCTCCATATTATTACACTGCGGCTGCAATTTAAACTTGAGTAACACTTACAGACCCGCGGACTGTTAAGGGCACGCAGCGGTGTTTTGCGGGCCGTCGGGGACATACGATAATACGGAATTACCTCTCACTCAAGATGGATGAGTATCGATACGTTGCTGAAGGATGCCGATACCAGCCACCGATACTTAAGGCCCTCCAAAAACATGACATTCAATGTGCTGATATCGGTGGTATTCAATCTGATTTGCTGATATAATTGTTTTTTTTTTTTGCCTTATGTTTCGGTGCTTGGTATTGGCAGCCTCCATGAGTAACCGTTACCTGAAAATGATGCGTCGATACCGATACTGGTACTCACGACTCACCCATACTCAACCACTGGTAAATTGTTCTTATCACTCATATACTCAACTAAAATGCTCTCCCACTAATGAAACATTCCTGAAATGTTCTCACACACACGACCAAAACACTCACACATAGACAAATTGAAATGCTCTGACACACTACAGACATTTTTTTTGCTCAAGCATGAAACTAAAACAGGGGCGGCCCGGTAGCCCAGTGGTTAGCACGTCGGCTTCACAGTGCAGAGGTACCGGGTTCGATTCCAGCTCCGGCCTCCCTGTGTGGAGTTTGCATGTTCTCCCCGGGCCTGGGTGGGTTTTCTCCGGGTGCTCCGGTTTCCTCCCACATTCCAAAAAAACATGCATGGCAGCCTGATTGAACACTCTAAATTGTCCCTAGGTGTGAGTGTGAGTGCGAATGGTTGTTCGTTTCTGTGTGCCCTGCGATTGGCTGGCAACCGATTCAGGGTGTCCCCCGCCTACTGCCCGGAGACAGCTGGGATAGGCTCCAGCACCCCCCGCGACCCTAGTGAGGATCAAGCGGTTAGGAAGATGAATGAATGAATGAAACTAAAACAATCTCTCACACACTTTTTTTTTTTTGCAGCCTTCTGAAAAGCTCTCACACACACCACTCAAGATTTTGGCTCACCTTCACAACCGAAACACACACCACAGAAATTTGCTCCTACCCACTAATAAAATGCTTGTACACACACACGACTAGAATACTCTCAAACACTACTGAAACACTCATGAACACATGACCACCATTTTGTCCGCTTATACACACGCACCTAAAAGACTCACATTTTTTCACTCACTCACTAATTAAGAGGTCACACACCAGACTGAAATACACATTGAAAATGACCGAGGGCCGGTGTTTCAGTAGTGTCTGAGAGCGCTTTGGTAGTGTGCATGAGAGTATTTCAGAAGTGGGAGTGATATCTAATCTTGAATTTTTCCCTCTCATATCCAGCGTCAGGCCTGGCCCTCGGAGTGTTATGGTTTGAACTAAACAAAGCGCTTCAAAACACCGAGGCCCTCTCATACTTAGATTCTTCTGTAAACAGCCATGCACAGAATGAATCAATTAAAAGGGCATTACGCCGCTTCCTGTTTATTTAAAACATGTTTACTCTGCACCGGCCCTCCTGCCTGTCTACATGATTGCTGGATTCCTCCTCCTCCTCCTTCTTCTTCTTCTCCTTGCAGCCAAGGAATATCCACACGCGCACACACACACGTATGCGTAGGATGTCAATTACAAACACATCTGTTATGCCGGTTTCAGTATATATTGATTTCACTCCTTCCTCTGATGATTAGACGAGTTTGCAAGAGTGCAATCACAAGAGCCGAAAAACAAAACAAGGGAATTTTATGATTGAGCGGGAGAATGTGTCAAATCAAAAAGAGCAGAAAAGTTGAGCTGGAACGTGATGAAGAAAGACTGAAAAAGCCGCAATGTTGATAGTCATAGCACATACGAACAAACGTTTGCCGTGGCAGAGAAAATATTTGACATTAGAAAAACATATTTTGCGTTAGAGAAACGATTGTGGTGCGTCACCAAGTGTCAATACAGTACATCATTTGATTATTCACCCCCAAGTCCTCTAGTGGATTAACATTTAACTCCTGTGCCTGTCACTATACATCACTGGCATAGATTGAACAAAGTTCAATTATTTGTTGCAAGTAAATCATTTTTGGACCAACTAATGAGATTTGATTTTTTTTTCCCTCGGCACACCTGATGATTTCTCACCACACACTAGTTTGTAATCAGTCAAAAGCAGTGATTCCTATCATAATTGATTCATGGCTTTAAATTACATTTATTTGGTATGAAAATCATTCTTTGTTTACTGTATGTAATGAAAAAAATTCTGTTTCAACTAAATGACTGACCATACATACATACAGTACATGTAGATCATCAACATTAGCACGGTCAACATTAGCATGGTCCAAGCTCTAATTTATCTTCGTTTGAATTAGCCATTTATAAATCAATATTACCAAAGTCATAATTAGTTCAATATTAATCAGCTTTTTTCTACTAGAGTGATGGGTGCGGGCGAAACTGATGTTTTAATCAGTAAAATTAATGTGTAATGACTTTTTGACTGTTGTCGCAAGCTAAGGTTGCTCTTTATGACGTTAGCATCACACAGCACTTGGGTTTTGATTTACCAAAGCGCTAGCCATCAGAAAAAAGAAGTGAACAAAAATGAAGTCATACTTTTTAATCAATGAAATGAATTTGTTCATATTCAACGGGAAAGCTGTTAATGAGAATACCTGATATGTCACCCTCCAGTCTGCTTTCCTTCCAATTCCGACATTCTTTGTCTTTCGTGCCGCTTGCTCGGTGCAAAAAAATATACAAGCACACAAACACCGCTGCAATGTCTTTCAACACACTCCTAACCACACACTTTTCTTTACTAATCAGCCCTATTGAATTCAGCCAACAATGGCAGCCCATCCAGGCCACCCACTTAGCGGGGCGCACACGCACACTCACGACATCAACAGATCACAAGTTCGCTCTTTTGTTCACCTCACCTTCACAACGTCAGGTCAGCAGTGTTATCTGCAATACCCCCCCCCCCCCCCCCACCCCAACATATGCTTTATGTTGTGACATGATGTATTGTGTGCCAACAGAAAAGAAAAGCACATGCATTTTAGATGAACGTATTTAAGGAAGGAAATAAGGTATGAAGTGAGGGTGGATGATGATATGAAAAGTAGGAAATAAGGCTAGACGGAAGGGGGAAAAAAAGGGAAGCAAAGATGCAAGCAAGGAATGAAGGATGATGCAATGAAGGAAGCAAGAACAGATTTGATCTAGTGTAGCAAAGGAATGCAAGGAAGTAAGGATGAAGAAAAAAATAGAGGCAAGGTAGAAAGGATGGATGACAGATGGGAAGATGGAAGGAAGGAAACAAGAATTCTATGAAGAAAAGCAAGGAAGGAAGGACTCAAGGAGGCCACAAAACAAGAAGATGGAGGGGAGGGATGCCATGTTGCGTGATGGTGGTGAAACCAAAAAGCAGGAGAAGTAGGCTGTACTGAACCAAATGAACCAAAAACAAACTTGATGTGGTAGACTGGAAAAACTAAATTAAAAACACAAGAAACCAAAAGTAACAAAACAAAAAAAAACCAAATGGCAAACACAAAACAACGTGACGGCAACAGAAACAAAGAAAAAAAAACTCAAAGAAAGGCATAAATGTCTTGATGTGTTTTTACAGTTTGAAAAACAAGACTGGCACCTCAAGGCAGACATATTGGGACTAGCTGGGGCAGAACCAAATCCTGTACCAATAATTGAACATTTGCTCGCTTCGATAATGCGTCGCGTTTGAGGTTTCTTTCAAGCGTCGGATGATGACGAGGACGCTATCAGATGCAGACAAATGTGCTGCTGTTGTATGAGGAGGACAGGAATTTACAGTTTCAACCTTTCATCTACACAGGTGGGCCCCGTGTGTGTGTGTGTGTGTGTGTGAGCACATGCTTGTATATTTATGTGTGAGGAAGGAAAGAATGAAGTGGTTTGCGGATGGTTCGAATTTAGGCTGATTGCGTTTGTTTGTTCCCATTGCGGAGGGTCTCAAGTGAGACATTGCGAATAAACATCAAGAATGAAAGGTTGTCAAACAAAAAAGTGAGGCAATTTGCACATTGAAACGCTTGACACAAACCGTTTCACTGGCTTTTTTTGTAAGTGAGTCAATCGGTGAATTTCAGCTCAACAAACTTGAAATGAGAATAAACAAAATATAGATGCATCTCAACGGCTCTGGTCGCTAGCGGCAATAGCAGACCGCTAACAACCTCCTGCGAGACGCATCATTTTTATTTTGTTCTTTTTTTATTAAAACGCAAAACCGACAAAGTCCAAACAGAAAACACTGGTCACCAAGATCGAACAAAAAAGGAGCTAGCAAAAGTCCAGGTCATCGTTACGGAGAGAATATAAACGTAACGAGCCAGAGTCCAACTACAGGAAAAATAGCAAGAGCCCAGACAAAAATAAAATCAATACTTACAAACAAAGAACGAGAGAGGTCTGGAAAACCGCACTTGAGCATAAGCAGCAAAAACAAGATCAATAAGACGACAAACAAAAAGTCTAAAAAAAAAAAAGGCTTGATTATGACAACAGGAAACAGGTGGGCAGGGGCGTAGGGAAACGCCCTTCACCCCCAGCTGGAGCTGAAACCAAATCAAACACAGACAGCCATGACGCAAATAAATTTTTCAATTGAATTTATTTATTTTTTGTTAGTTCATTTTCTAGAGCAGATGAGAGAACATAGCGGTCACACAAGGGTTTTTTTTCTTGAGCATAGTTTCCAGAAGTCACAGTGTTTTAGACATGGACAATGACGAAGGAGGGGCTGTGAAGGAAGAAACAAGGTGTAAAAGTGACACCTTCATGCTGCTCAACAACTGCCCCAACACAAAAAACAACAACAATAATCATGAGCCCCCCCTTTCCTAAATACACACGAAAAAAAAAGAAAAAAAATCAAACTCAGCAACAAATAGATATATTTATATATAATATATATTTACTCTTTAAAAATAGAACTTCAATCTAAATACTAGCATCTGTACAAACTACAAAAATAAAATCTTAATATAAATAATTTATATGGCATGACGTTAACTTTTTTTTTTTTTAAACTATAAACAATGCACGAGCTTCCCCTCAACCTCCCTCTAAACTTCTCCAACCGAAGGTGGTTATGTAGGGTGACATTTTTTCCCCCACAACTGCACAGTAGCTACTCAACACTTTCTTTTTCTTTTCTTGTTTAAAAAAAAAAAGTAACGTAAATCAACCAAAGCTGCCACTTGAAAGACATAGAAAAGATCTTCCCTGCAAATGGCACTGGCAGTGACGAGACCATTTCTGTAATGTACGAACTGGGGAGGAAATCAAGTGGAAAAACAACAACAATAACAACAACAACAAAAACAGAGCGGCTGTCAAATGTCAATAATAGCTTATAAGTAACTCCATTGGGGTAACAAATGATTTAATAGACTCCCTTATAGTTCCCATTGTGTTAAATGTGAGGTGCAGCCACAAATAACAAAACCTTCAAGTAGACAAAACTGCAAAGGACTTAATACTGAACTCTGGATGCTGCGTTGACAATAACCATGAAGGCACATTGTTAAGAAATCTTTTTGATCTCACAGTACAATCTATTGTGTATGCGTGCGTGCATGCGTGTGTGTGTGTGTGTGTGGCATGAAGGGGGAGGAAGAGGGGATACTGCATTTTTTTAAGGCAAATCACTTAAAATGACTTTGTGTAGCAGCAAAAAAAAAAAAAAAAAATCATACGGTAATAATACAAATAAAACACTGACCATGTATGTTCAATAACCTAATATCTTAATAGGATCTCACTCTGTGTGGACATTTTGTACATATAGCACATTATTCTTCTCATTCTATACACTATGCAGGGAGCCCAGGAAACAAAACAAAACCCCCCTGCAAAAAAAATTTTAAAAAAAATGACACGAGTATACCCAACGTTACACAGTGCTCTTTTAAATAGCTTCCCTCTTTTCTTGTATTAAAATATATACTCATAGATTTACATATTGTCCTTCAAATAAATCCCTATGTGGCGTCTATGTACAATTTCCAGAGGACGGGTGTGCGGAGGAGTCTGACACTCTGGTCGCCTGGATTCAGGACCCGCCTGAAAAACATGAGAGAAGAGTGAATTACATTTGCGAAAAGGTCTTTGGCTCACCATCTATGCCGGTGACGTATATTGACAGGCAGAACAATTAAAAGTTCTACCACTAGATGGCAGAAGGTACATAAATTAGCCGCGCAGTCAGTTTTGGTGACGTTTTCCTTCAGTGGTGTTTTGCGAGATTTTTCGGGAGTGTAAAACATGTGCCACGGCTCCAAAGGAAAAAAAAATCTCTCACCTTGTCTGGTCGGTTGCGTCATCTGATCCTGTTGACATTCCGCATCCTGCAGCTCTAAAGAGTCTCTCTTGCACGAGTAAAACTTAGTCCTCTTAGTGGCCTCAAAACAGTCCGATTCAGTGTCCGCGTCGAAGCCTTCGTGCATGTAGCCCTGAAACGTCGACCCCGGCAGGGTCGGGTGCACGGCCACCGTCACGGAGGCTGTGGCCGTCACCATGGTGACGGGCCCACCGGCTACGGAATTGCCATAGTTGGCTGGCCCTTTAGTCCTGTTTGGCTGAGGCCCTCGACCGCTCTGTAGCCTGGGGCCACTCTGGTAAGTCCGCCAAGGCTGGTGAGCTTTGTCTCCAGGTAAGTTTTGTGGTCTTGGCTGCTGCTGGTCCCTCTTGGGTCCATCCCAGCATGTCACCTGAGAGCTCAATGGCGACTGAGCATTATGGGATGAGTCATTTGGCGGTTCTATCCGTGCTCCGGTTTCCCTCGGTGGCCTCACCACCTATCCCAGAAAATACAACTTTTAACGAAAGATTTTCAAAATATTTTACAGCCACGTAACACTGGTACCATGATCGAATTTCAAGGTACAGAACGTCGCACGAGGAATATCATACATAGTTTCATAGATGTCCTGAATTTGATTAACCGAAGTTGGAATGATAATAAATGATCGAGGGTACGCGTGTGTCATCATGCGTACCGTCAGTTTCGGGAAGCTGGGATTCTTGCTGGCTTCCAGCAGAATGTGCGAGGTCGCCGGCGGCACGCTGTACGCGCTGCGGTCGCCGGACTTGTAATCCTCCTCGCCGATCCCCGACGTGCTCGTCATCTCGGTGTAATATTCCGAGTCGGATGTCTCGGAGAAAGCCCAGCGTGGGTCGTGGTGGTCCGCGAAGTAACCGTGGTGACCCATAGGCGGAGGGAGAGGCGGCTCGGGCGAAGGCGCTGCCGGGCAGCTGCCGTCGTCGGGCAGCGGCTGCTCGGCAGGGGGGCCCAGCATGGAGAGGAGGACCGGGAGCAGGACCAAGCCGTTAAGCATTCCCAGAACGGTCAGGATGGCCAGCACGGCAAAAAAATACCTGAGGAGGCAAGAGGTGAGGGACATTAAAGCAGGATATACATGCAGCAATATTCGGGATTACGCAATCTCTAACTAACTAAGCACTCGTTACCAAATAAGCTAACAATTAGCCTAGCCTTGTCCATTCTCCTACTCTTCGTCTAAACTGTGGCACAATGCTGCCCCTCGCAGGTCAGTGTTGTTACAACACCAGACAGCTGGTTCTGGGGAGGAGCCTTTTTTTTGTGTGTGTGTTGCGTGCATCAAGGCAGGGCTAACGGAGGGAGGGCGGGGGTGCGCACGCCACAAGAAAGAACTCCAGAGAAAATTAGAGAGATCGCTTAAATACTAGCAGAAAGTAGGGAGCGAGAGAGAGTATGTGGAAACAAGCTACGAACATTATTGATATTTAGCATCCTGTTCTCTGAGGGTCATACTACATTTCCGTCCAGTTTGTTTGTCCTTACTGGAGTTGCAGGTACCACCAGCCAATCACAAGGCTCTTAAAATACAAACGACCATTCACACACAAATTTACACCAATGGAATTTAGAGTTTGTGAAATGTATCCATCTACCCATTTTCTATGCCATTGGAGTGAGTCTTACATCCTTACATCTGAATTTTTGGCCTCTTTTCCTGCAGCTTCCCCTCCCATTAAAAGTGCACACAACCAGAAATCTTTCGAGCGCTTTGCGGCGATGCTTATTCAAAGCCAAGCTGACATCACATGTCACGTGCTGTGTCATCAAGCCTCCTAATAAAAATGTCTTCGGAACGAGCAGGCGAGGGAGGCAGGCACATATGCGGAACGGTGAGACCGAGGTGAGCCAGCGCGACAGCGACGTCAGCGGGGACCTCCAACGGCGTCTCGCTCTTCGGAATTCTGTTGTTTAGCTAAACTTTAATCTCTTCCATTTGCCGTCTGGGTCTGGGGAGTCATGAGTGAGAATGAGGGCAGGGGGGTGTTTACATGTATGTGGGATCAGTGTGTGTGTGTGTGTGTGTGTGTGTGTATACACGCGCCGGCTACGGACTGAATGTGCCGAATTAGGCGTGCTGTTTACTCAGCGTATTACAAGGCCAGGAGATGTTTACCGCAGTTTATTTCCCCTCCTCTGGCTAGTCAGCTCCAGCCCTGCCCCATCCGCCGAACCACAAGACCTCCAACAAAGATACCCAGACCAATTTGTCTCACTTCTCGAAAAGAAACGCAAACGATAGTGTTCTGTCATTTTTAAAACAAATTTGGTATGTGTTGCTTGCTCAGGTCAGATGTAAGGTATTTGAAAGTTTCCCATCATACCTATGCTAATTTCCCTTAGCCTGTCTATGGTGTTTCCCATTATATGTTAGCATAAAGCTAGTAGGCTTTCCTTCGACAGAATGACACAGTTTGGTTGTTTCCATTTCCAATGCTTGATTCGCTTTTGCTTTGTGTGTCAACTGTGAGTGACAAATAAACAGCTTTGCCTCCTATTTGGAGAACTAATTAAAAAGTGTGTTATTTGAATATGTTTAAAACGTGTTAGCGGCAAGAAATGTTCTCTCAATATTGCGGCTTTCTCCGCTATGCATCTGGAGCGTGATAAGTGGGTACATGTATACACCTTTTCCTCTCCATCTGGATGCAAGGAGGCCAACCTCCGAGCACATCTCCTCCTTTCTTCTCTCTCGTCCCTCCCTTGCCTTCCTTTTCTGCAGAAAAAAACTGTGCTTTTTATGTCAAGGAGGCCCCCGCTCGCAGTCTGTGAGCTCAAGGTTGTGGTTTTGGATTCTGGGCCGGGGAGACCACATTCAACTGAAAAACATTGAGCTATTTGCCTTCTTCTTTTTTTTCTCCCCACTCTGACCATGAAACACTGGTAGAAAACGGGTGCACACACACAAACGCGGGGGCGTCCATGTCTGTTGGTGGCCCAAGCACAATCAAATCTAATTTAGCCCACTCCTTTTTTTTTTTTTAAACTATGGCACCCACTGCGGAGGTGGGGAGCACCAAACAGATGATCGGAAATTTTCCCGTGTGTGTGTGTGTGTGTGTGCGGGTGTGTGTGTCTGAGAAGGAGAGACACCACCCAGTGGGTAGGAGAACACTGCATGTTTACGAGCAGCTGCTAACATACCCTTGATGTTTTCCCCATTTGTTGTGTGTTTTGAGGTCGGAGAGATGGATGCGTGTGTGTGTGTGTGTGTGTGTGTGTGTGTGTTTGAGTGTGTGTGTTCAGAGTGACAGAACCAGGTGCATGTTTGTTGCTGTGTCTCTGTATGACTGAGTGCGTAAATAGGGGTAGAACATTGCCACCCGCATGCTAAACCGACCCCCCCCCCACAAGGCCTCCTACCGAGAGAGGGGGGGAGGCAAGACAACTGTGGCTCAACACCACACCGACGTCAAACGAAACAATCTCTGAAGGTAAACACACGGACGGTGTTGCGCACACAGTAGCAGATGCACACCAGTGGTGGGAAGTCGCAAAGTATTTGTCCAGTAACAGATTGTTTGGGTGTGTACTGTGCTTAAGTATTTATTTTTATGATAACTTTTTACTTTTGCTCCTTACATTTGGGGGGGGGGGGACCCGAAGCGTGCTGCATTTTTTTAACATCTTTTCATTATTAATCCTTTCAGGTAGAGCGGTTACTACAGCGGACAGCTTATCAGGTTATAGGTTATCAAAATTTGCGCATGAAAGGGTTAATTTCGAGCATCTTTTTTTAAATCACACCACACAGAATAGTGGTTTTAACAAACTCGTCAAATTTGAATGCTGAACAAAAAAAAAAAGTCACAGCGTTTATCAAATGATGGAAGCAAGTTCGTCGAACATCTCTCTCATGCCTGCCGATTCCGACAAGCAACATGCTGGACTATACCCCACTCGCTCGCTCACCAGTTAATTTATTCAATCCCAGCCAATTCTGGACCAAGTCTGAAAAGACGTTTAAAACCGTCTTTGGGAGTGAACGAGTTAATAGGTTTTGGGCTAGTCATCATAACTGAGTAAATCACAATTGCGCTGGATAACCTCTGATGTGAATGAAAGCAATGACGTTCATTTTAGCCACTGCCTTCCCCAAAATCAGGAAAACTGAAACGCCGTCAAACTCTTTGCACATGTTTTCGGCAATTATTTTTTTTGGGAAAAAAAAAATCAGATTTCGCTTTACGGGATTGTTAAGTACTTGTTTTGACTTGTCACTTTTGCTAGGAGCTGAATGGGTACTTCGCTTTTCTTGACACAACTATCTGGACTTTTACAATCGCCATCTCAGAGCCCCCCCCCCCCCACACACACACATACACACTCGCATCTCACCTCATAATGAAGTCAAACTCGGAGCCCGCCAGCATGAGAACGCCCAGCAGGGTGGAAATGGCGCCGTCGACCACCGGGGCAAACATATGCTCCAGAGCCACGGCCGAGCGCTTGTTTCTGCTGCCAATGGCTGTCAGGAAGCCCTGCCGCAGAAAAGCGGGGTAAGGGTGTGGGGGTGGGAAAAGGTGGAAAGGAGAAATGAATTGCAAATCTTGCCGATTGCACAAAACTCGCGCTTGTGGTGGCGAGGCTTGGCACTCGTCGGAATTCCTAGATTTGTGGTTTTTTTACGGGGGTGGGGGGGGGGTGCCTATAGAGTTACAGGATGGTGTCCTATATGTGAAACGAGGTGATTTCAAATAGGGACGGGCACTGGATGGAATTTCCTTGATTGAAAATTGGGGGGGGGGGGGATTAACAATCTGTGGGTATCTTTTCTTTGGCCATTGTTCTGGTGTAGCGCTCACATCCTCAGAACGCCAACTAGTGGCTCGAGGCAGAAGGCGCGCGCACCACCGCGCAGCCAAAATCCTTCCGACGTGGACTCACCAGCGCAATGTGAACAGTGAATTCCACTCCGATGCCCACCGAGGCGATGAGGATGACCACGGGGATGGCGCTCAGCTTGATGCCGATCAAACCCATGATACCGAAAAGCTCCACCGTCATCATGGCCAGGATAAACACCTGAAGACACACAGGGAATAAAATAAAGGGGGGGTTGTGTTGAAGGAAACCGGCCGATGAAAGCGTGGAAGCAAGACGGCGTGAAAGATTAAAGGTGACGTGAGGGACTGACTTGAGCTCTTTTTTGCCTTTTCACCCCACACAATCTTTGACCTCGGGGGTCACGGCGGTGTGGGCATCAAATTACCCGCCCTTGGGCTAATACTTCTCCATCCCAACCGTGCTTCTTGCTTTTCCTCGTAATGATTGACAGAAAGTGAGACAATAGCTCTCCTCATGTTGAACTGTCTGCCGTTTATATCGGTGGCATTGTGTTTTTTTCGGGGGGGGGGCAGGATTCACTGTAATTCCAGCCACAGTCTCCACTTTTTGTTGCACGCACTTTTCAGACGACACACTCACAAACAGGTATCGTGCACACCCCACCGGGCCCCGCCTCTTAAAGGCACAGGCACGTCTGCAGATGGCTACAAAACGTGAAGGATATATTTTTTTAATATTCTGGTTGCGATTTGTTTTGCGAAATGTCGTAAAAGCATGTGAGCTACTTTGACGCGTAAATAAACGACCCCCCCCCCCCCCCTCCCATGGACATGAAGGCAGTTCCTGAGAGCTTTTGATGGCGCCGGGGTCTTCTCGCTGGGGGCACGGTTACATTGCAAAATGATAAAAGCCGTTTTTACTGCTCGACCACATACAGGCTGACTGAAAGCTTCCATAGGCGGGCGGATGCGCGGCGACTGCATGCGCTTGTGTGTGTGTGTGTCTACTTTCAGTCCAATTAAACACATTCCAGCAGAAACTGCAACAGTTCTTGTGGTCCAGCCCACCCCCCTCAACCGGGTGTGGACACACATTTGTGGATGGGAGGGGGTGGGGGGTCACCAGCTTGATTGTGAAACGTTTTCTAACAACTCAGGACTGTCCTCTCTTTTTCTGGCTCCCACATCTCTCTGATGGATGGGTCGAGCGGGCCAAGGTCGCGACTGGGCGGATCCGTCCTGTCCCCCGAGCCTCTCGTTCTCCCCTCTGACAAAAGCAGTGATGGAGTTGGAGCTAGAGTCTTTCTCGCTCTTTCGCATTCCCTTTTCGGAGGCATTAGAATGACAAAGGTCCCGCGGATGTGTGTGTGTGTGCGCACCGCAAAAGCCCCCCCCGTCCCCACCGCCCGCCCGTTGCACGACATTATTGAGCTGTGCAAATGGGGAGGAGGATGACGAGCGGGAGGAAAAGGTGGGAAACATTCAAGACGCAGAGGTGGACTCACAATGATGCCGGCGGTCCACGGGTTGAGCAGGAGCAGAGCGCAAACCAGGAAGGTGCAGGCCAGCACCACGCTGATGGCCAGGAGGAACCAATGTCGCAGGCCGATGTACTGCTCCCAGAACAGGAACGGGTATCCGTTGGGGTAGTTGAACAGGCCCTTGCGGCTGAACTCGTCGCAGATGGCCCGCACGCTCTCAATGGCTTCCACAAAGTCGCCGGCTTGCCGTAGCCCGTTCAGGTAGTACGGGAACTGAGCAAAGTCCAGGGGCTCCGCGGCCGGAACTGCAAAGACGCGAAATAGGCCGGGATGTGAGCGCTATATCGATATTTATTGGAGCATCTATAGTTAAGATCAATCCCGCAATGACGTCCTATGTGTTGTGTTGTGTTATTTTTGTGATTTTGATTTCAAAATGGCGCCGCGAGAGTGGCTGCCTTTACAGCAGCTCCTATATTTTGTTGTTCTACTTCTTCCGTTCATAACTTTGCTGCTGTGGATTGGGAATTTCTCCATTGCGAGACGAATAAAGGTTTTCTTTTTGGTCAATTTGTGCCCTGCGATTGGCTGGCAACCAGTTGATGACGTCCTACGTGTTGTGTCGTGTTATTTTTGTGATTTTGACTTCAAAACGGCGCAGCGAGAGTGGCTGCCTTTACAGCAGCTCCTATATTTTGTTGTTCTACTTCTTCCGTTCATAACTTTGATGCTGTGAATTGGGAATTTTTCCATTGCGGGACGAATAAAGGTTTTCTTTTTGGTCAATTTGTGCCCTGCGATTGGCTGGCAACCAGTTGATGACGTGCTATGCGTTGTGTTGTGTTATTTTTGTGATTTTGACTTCAAAACGGCGCAGCGAGAGTGGCTGCCTTTACAGCAGCTCCTATATTTTGTTGTTCTACTTCTTCCGTTCATAACTTTGCTGCTGTGAATTGGGAATTTCTCCATTGCGAGACGAATAAAGGTTTTCTTTTTGGTCAATTTGTGCCCTGCGATTGGCTGGCAACCAGTTGATTGCGTCGCCCGCCTCTCGCCCAATGACCGCTGGGATAGGCTCCAGCCCACCCGCGACCCTCGTGAGGAGACGGATGGATGCATTTCTTGCTTTTTTTTTTTACAGTAGAAATATTTTTTCTGTGTGTTTAAAACATAATGTGTTCTTTTACGGGAGGCCGAATGTTTTTTTTTTTGTATTTTTTTTTCGGTTTTTCTCACGCAAAAATGGTTGCATGGCAAACAGGATAAAATAGGAGAAATCTTGAAGACTCACTGCGCAGATTCTCCCCCGTCGTGTCGTACTTGTCGTGGATCCACTCTCTGGGATGCGGATAAAAGTTGGCCTGGGAGGCGGCGTAGCCCAGAGGATCGTTACTGACCCACACCGTCAGGTAAATATAAAACACCTCGGGGGGGATGAGACCCTCCGCATCCACCAGCCGGCGAGAAGTCAGCTAAGCAAAGGGACATTTTGTCAGATGGGAGGTGTCGGCGGCGCAAAACCACAGAAGCGACGTCTCCTCTTACCTGGCTGTAGTTAAAAGGCTCTTTCTTGGAGCCGGTTTGGATGAGGAGTTTGTACGCCAGGGCGCCGTCCTCGGTGCCGTTCCGGTAGCTGTCCGAGGTGATCCTCCCCGCCAGCCAGTCTGCGTCGAAAGCAGCTTGAAGACCTGTTAAAAAAAAAGGAACGTGAAAAGATGGCCGCGCTTGTCATCATTAGTTGTTTTAATTTTCTGCTTCGGGGGAAATGATAAGAGCAGCCTTCGGGTGAGGGTGTGAAAAAAAAAAAAAAAATCATGTTTCGGTCTCGATTTGGACAGCTGGCTTTGATTGGCCTGTTCGCTATTACTTCCTCCTGACTGGGCCTCTGACATGTCCTAGCCCGAGGACGCACACGCACATGCAAACGATAACCTTTGACCCCACCCCAATCTGTCTACTGCTCCACCCCTGAGCCCAGGTGGATGGGGGGGGGGGGGTAAACGGAGCGAATGAACTTTCACTCACCCCCCCCAACCGACCTCAATGGTCATTCATTCCCCTCAGGGCTTTAGTACACCTGAAAAAAAAAAACGTTGGCCCCCCCCCCCCCCTCGCCAACTGACACCACTCGCATTCTGTGCTCTTGATTCCATACAAGCATGTTCTGTGGCGCGCTGGTCACACGTCGCATTCGGTCAGACGTGAGCTGGAGACTTTTGGGGGTACACCCCGCCCGGACGGATCACCAGCTGATCGCAGGGCACACATATACACAAACAAGAATTCGCACCGTGCGTTCAAACCGATTCGGAGTCTTCAAATTTAGGCCACAAACCTGCTCGCTGCTACTCGACCATTTTTTTTTTTTTTTTGGTCTTAGTTTTGAAAGCACGCCTATGTTGAACCATAAACATTTGTTTTTGTTGGTGGGGTCAAATCGCCATTGTTATGTCCATCCTCAGCATCTATTCCCTGACACCCCCCCCCCCCCCCAAAAAAAAAAAAGTACCTCTAAGCCAGTCCTGGAAGTAGTGCAGCCACATCCGGGGCAGTTTGCCGTCGCTGTCTCGGACTACGGATCTGACAGAGTTGAAGGCGTTGTGCAGCTGGATCAAAAGTCTCTGTGAGCGGGCGTAATCAAATCCGTCCATGGTGACCAGATACATGTTGTAGAAGGAAAAGTATTTGAACTGGGCATCGATGAAGTTGTACTCCTTGGTGTCGCGCGGCACAATGTCGGTCAGGTAGAGGCCGTCGTGCACCATGGTGGTCCCGTACAAGCTGAGGCCCAAGAGGCCCAGGAAGAGGATGACCACGACGGCTTTGCTCTTGGGCTTCAGGAGAAGCGGGGCGTATTTCTCCCGGGCAAAGTGGGACAGGTTCCAATGGAGGAACGGGAGCGGGACGCACTTTTTGCCCAATTTGGAGTCCTCCACCTGGGCTAGGAGGTCCCGGGTGGAGCTGGAGGTAGGAGTGAAGAGCTGGGAGTCGTAGAGATCCCGGACGGGGGGAGCGGCTGTCGGCGTGATGGCTGCGAGGGGAAAAACACGATTGATTATTTTTGCCCACTCGGAAAAAAAAAAATATCATCATCTCACGATCATAACTTGAATCCTCTCACCTTGCGACGTGGGACACAGGATGATGGAAGTCGGGCTGGTGGAGATTTGAGAGGTCGGCGGCAGGATGGTGACGATGTGCTGGCCGGCGGCGTCGCACTGCGTGAACGCCTGCACCGTGGTGGTGATTTGAGTACTGGTGGTGATGGTGGATCCCGCCGCGGCGGCGGCGGCGGCGGCGGCGTACTGGCGCGGGCGCGAGGCCGGCGCCCGCTCGCCGGCGTCCGACAACTCGTGCGGGGAGAGGTGAACGACCCGGTCGGCGCAAGGACTGTACAGGCAACACAAGACATCCAAGCGCTTGTCCTCGCGCCGGTGGAGGTCCAAGCTGAGTATGGCGGGGAAGATGAGCAGCACCATCGCAAAGTTAAACACCACCACGATGGCCGCCTGGAAGGAAGGAAGGAAATTAAATGAGATCGAGAACATCGTGGGCAATTTTATTTTATTTTTTTCCCCAGAATCTCTGATCATTGTAGGTGTCAAACTCGAGGCCCGCGGGCCAGATCCGGACCCTCCAAGTCATTGCATGTCATACTTTTTTTTACACAACAAGACAGAAAAATGATCATAACCAAACGTAAGGTCAAATATGTAATATCATTATGCTTCCAAACGGTTGCGAAAAGACAAAAAGGGAAACTTGCTTTTTTTTTTCTTCCTTTTCCATTATGAGTGTTTGTGGAGCACAACCAGACAAACTATTAGTGGTGCACTTTCCTAAAAAAAGAAAATATTTGAGCCCGGCTGGGTCCACACACTTAACCCGGCGAGGAAAACAAGTTAATCTTTGCCCAAAACAAAATAATAGGCCAGAAGGTAAAGCTCGGAAAAAAAAAATTGGGGGGGGGGGGGCAGAGAAAGAATGAAGAAGCAGGGAGTGCGGGTGAAAATGAAAATACACGTCTATGCCGCGAGTCTGAGCTAAACCATCCTAACCAGTAGCCCCTCACTGACACCCCCCCCCCCCGCCCGCCCCCCTCTCGGGAGCTGACGTCCTGACAGGCTGCGGTTTGTGTGTACTACGGCGAGTGTGTATTTGGAGCGTTGCGGACCACCCGCAGTGGAGTCACGGATCAGAGCAAAGCGCGCCTCGGCGGCCCAGTGATATACGGATCTGAGAGCCGCCCCCCCCCCCCCCCCCCCCGCGTACACAACGTTTCGAGAGGAAAAAAAAAAAAACACGTTGGTGCTGTCGGCACGGTGGCCATAAAAATGGGAACAAAGGTTTTCCTCTTGCTCCGAATAAATGTCACCTCTCTTAATAAGTTATCCCTTTCATTTGCAAAGGAGGCGCGGGGCTCTCGTTTATTTATAAATTTCGTTTATTTCGTTTATTAAATAAAGAAATTGTTTATTTCTTTGCATAAAAAAAAAAGAAGACGAAAAAAATTAATAAAAACTGAAACCGGATACCTGCAAGGAGAAAGCTCGCAGGGCCGGGATGGGCACAAGGGCGGCCATGAAGAAGGCAATCATGTTGTTGATGGAAGTCAGAGCCACGCTGGTGCCCGTGCGACGCAAGCAGTCTCCGGTCCGCTCCTGGGGGGAGAAAACGTTTTAGACGGGGGGTGGGGGGGGGGGGGAGAATTGGAAAGGGGAAGGAAGGTACCGGTACCTTAAAGGGAATGTTACTCCCGGCCTCTGTGAAGGAGTGAGCCAAAAGAAACATGTCATCCACTCCGATTCCGAGTGCCAGGAAGGGAAGCACCTGGGATAAGAAACGGTTAGTCGGAGTGGGGGCCATCCAAAGTCTTGACATCCAACAGTCAAGACCGAGCACTTTTTTTTTTTTTTGGAATAGTACGGAGAGTTTCTCTGATGACAACATGTCGTTACCTGAGTGGTGGCGGCATTGAAGGAGAGTCCCAGCAGGGAACAGAGGCCCAGCCCGGCGGCCACCGACAGAGCCACCAGCAGCACGCCGGCCAGTCCCACGGCCCCCTGCGACTTGGCGCAGTCCCACCTCAGCATGGTCACGCAGGCGTACGCCAGCTAGGGGTTAAAAGGGGGCACACGCGTGTTTCAAAATCTCCCGTAATCCGTCTTGGGGCCGTGTCCGAATTTGACGGAGGAATCGATGGCTGCGCTCACCATGAGCAGGTAGCCCCCGGCGATCCGTAAGACGCTCACGTCGGAGAAGGATTTCATGATGTCGTTGAGCGTGGTGGTGGAGAAGGCGTGGATGGACTGGCTGGAGTTGGACGGGATACTCTGGTGGACCGCCTGGGGGGGTAAACAAGCCGTAAATCAGCGCGGGGGGCTCACGTTTGGCTCACGTGGGGCCTGTCCGAATGCTCTTAGCGTCACACGCGAGAAGGAAAAAAGACGCCGCTCGGATGCCATTACATACATTCTGCACGTTGTTTATGTAACGTGAAAGACTCCAGTGCCATCAGTGCTTGCGTGTCCCTTTCAACACCGCTGTATTTAAGAGCCCCCCCCCACCCACCCTTTGCCCCCCCCCCCAAACTGAAAAAGCCCTTTG
The DNA here is from genome assembly GCF_025434085.1 of Hippocampus zosterae. Taxonomy (NCBI): domain Eukaryota; kingdom Metazoa; phylum Chordata; class Actinopteri; order Syngnathiformes; family Syngnathidae; genus Hippocampus; species Hippocampus zosterae. The sequence continues at coordinate 2,787,721 of NC_067465.1, read as the reverse complement.
AAAGAGAACACGGTTGTGCGCGTGCGTGTGTTTTCACATGTGCTCGTCGTGTGTGTGTACGTATGACAACCGAGGAGTAATGAGCACAGATGCCAGAGGTTGCAATGTCAAAGGTGAAAGCAATGGGGGTTGGGGGGGGGGGGGTCACATGACTCAGGAGGCTCAGCTTTTTGGGGCTTTTTTTTTTTTTTAATTGATAATATATCATCGTCATCACAAATTTCAGCTACATTTTGCCTGTTTGTTGCATTCACAGCGGGATAGCGAATTTACCCCCCCCCCTCCACCCCCCAAATAAAAAACGTCATGCGTTCGCCCTCCCACTCTCTCCCCGCTTAGCCCCACAGTGGTGGGTGTCAGCTATCACAGCAACAGCTTGTTCCCATAACGAGGACTCTGACAGTGAGAGATGATTGGGCTGCCACACACACACACACACACACATTCCTGTAAGCCTATATTTGTGAGGTCCGGGTAACTCCAGATAGGGAGTGAGGACCACCCTTTCTGATAGGTTTAGAGAGGAACTAGTCTTAGATTTGTACACTAGATGTCACCCCAACTACTTTCCCCACTTCAACTTCTTTAAAAAACAGAGCAATAAAAAGTAGACTTGAAACTGAAATCATAGCAGGAGTGAGGACTCTGAATGGGCACATTCAAAGTCCTCACTCCTGTTGTGACTTTGGTTAAAATATTTTATCTTTTGTGGTTTTGTTGCAGTTAAGCATACAAATCAACTTTTGGTATGGCCTTCAGAGTTTTTCCTCTCTTATTAACCTGCAATTACACAGCAGACATTTTGTATTTTAATTTTTAAGTGTGAGTAGTCTGTTTTATGAATAATTTGATAGTTTCAACTTAAGATAAGCAGAGTTCCTCATTTATACATTATATATCAATCACAACTTGAACCGATTGATTGCTGTACAATTACTACTACAATAAAAGTGACCCATGCTTTGGCCAATTAATTTACGGAACTAAATCAAATATATTGTAAAACTTTATAAGTACATGTCAACATTAAATCTCACCTCAAGTAGAACATTTTTAACAACACTGCTCAGGAAGAGTAGAAAAGAATTGAAAAAAAAATACTCCAGCAAGAAAATTTAAATTTAAAAATGAAGAACTCGAGAAGCAGATCTTTTCTTGAAGTTCTTTACGTCTTTACAGGTTCTTTGAGCCAAGGCCTGCGGCTCTTTCATTTTGCAGTCAGTGCATTGTTCTTGCTTGACACCCTTTTATAAGTCTCCCCAGGTGTTTTTCCACAGCAGCCTTTTCTTCTTCATTCCATGGTCTCCTCAAATTTGCTCTGGGAGACCCTAAATATGATGACAATTGCAATTTAATGATACTCACAAAGACCACCTTGTGATAGCTTTACAATGTGGATTTTATACGTAAAAAAAATAAAAGTACTTGTCTTTTTCTCCAATTTAGATTTTGCCTGCTCTTTGGGTGTAAGGTTTTTTCCATCCATCCATCATCTACCGCTTATCCGGGGCCGGGTCGCGGGGGCAACAGCTTTAGCAGGGAAGCCCAGACTTCCCTCTCCCTAGCTACTTCTTCCAGCTCTCCCCGGGGGATCCCGAGTCGTTCCCAGGCAAGCTGGGTGACATAGTCTCTCCAGCGTGTCCTGGGTCTCCTCCCGGTGGGACATGACCGGTACACCTCACCGGGGAGGCGCTCAGGAGGCATCCGAATCAGATGCCCAAGCCACCTCATCTGGCTCCTCTCGATGTGGAGGAGAAGCGGCTCGACTCTGAGCCCATCCCGGATGACTGAGCTTCTCACCTTATCTCTAAGGGAGAGCCCGGACACCCTGCGGAGAAAACTCATTTCAGCCGCTTGTATCCGGGATCTCGTTCTTTCGGTCACGACCCATAGCTCGTGACCATAGGTGAGGGTTGGGACGTAGATCGACCGGTAAATTGAGAGCTTCGCCCTTTGGCTCAGCTCCTTCTTCACCACGACAGACCGATACAACGTCCGCATCACAGCAGACGCTGCACCGATCCGCCTGTCGATCTCCCGCTCCCTCCTACCCCCACTCGTGAACAAGACCCCAAGATACTTGAACTCCTCCACTTGGGGTAAGATCTCCTCCCCGACCCGGAGGGGGCACTCCACCCTTTTCCGACCGAGGACCATGGTTTCAGATTTGGAGGTGCTGATTTCCATCCCAACCGCTTCACACTCGGCAGCGAAACGCTCCAGTGAGAGTTGGAGAGCCCCGTTTGAAGGAGCCAACAGCACCACATCATCTGCAAAAAGCAGGGATGTAATACTGAGGCCCCCAAAACTGACCCCCTCAACGCTTCGGCTGCGCCTATAAATTCTGTCCATAAAGGTTATGAACAGAATCGGCGACAAAGGGCAGCCTTGGCGGAGTCCTACCCCCACTGGAAACGATTCCGACTTACTGCCGGCAATGCGAACCAAACTCTGACATCGGTGGTATAGTGACCGAACAGCCCGTATCAGGGGGTTCGGTACCCCATACCCACGAAGCACCCCCCACAGAACCCCCCCAGGGACACGGTCAAACGCCTTCTCCAAGTCCACAAAACACATGTAGACTGGTTGGGCGAATTCCCACATACCCTCAAGGACCCTGCTAAGGGTGTAGAGCTGGTTCACTGTTCCACGGCCGGGACGAAAACCACACTGCTCCTCCTCAATTGGCGGCTCGACTTCCTGACGGACCCTCCTCTCCAGCACCCCTGAATAGACCTTACCAGGGAGGCTGAGGAGTGTGATCCCTCTGTAGTTGGAACACACCCTCGGTCCCCCTTTTTAAAAAGAGGGACTACCACCCCGGTCTGCCAATCCAGAGGCACTCTCCCTGTTGACCACGCGATGTTGCAGAGGCGTGTCAACCAGGACAGCCCCACAACATCCAGAGCCTTGAGGAACTCCGGGCGGATCTCATCCACCCCTGGGGCCTTGCCACCGAGGAGCTTTTTAACCACATCGGTGACTTCAACCACAGAGATAGGAGAGCCCACCTCAGAGTCCCCAGGCTCTGCTTCCTCCAAGGAAGGCGTGTTGGTGGAGTTGAGGAGGTCTTCGAAGTACTCTGCCCACCGGTTCACAACGTCCCGAGTCGAAGTCAGCAGCGCCCCATCCCCACTGTACACAGTGTTAGTGGTGCACTGCTTCCCCCTCCTGAGACGTCGGATGGTGGACCAGAATTTCCTCGAAGCCGTCCGGAAGTCCGCTTCCATGGCCTCACCGAACTCTTCCCACGCTCGGGTTTTTGCCTCGGCGACCACCGAAGCCGCGGTCCGCTTGGCCAGTCGATACCCGTCAGCTGCCTCTGGGGTCCCACAGGCCATAAAGGCTCGATAGGACTCCTTCTTCAGCTTGACGGCATCCCTTACTGCTGGTGTCCACCAGCGAGTACGGGGATTGCCGCCACGACAGGCACCAACCACCTTACGGCCACAACTCAGATTGGCCGCCTCAACAATAGAGGCACGGAACATGGTCCACTCGGACTCAATGTCCCCCGTCTCCCCCGGAACATGGGAAAAGCTCTGTCGGAGGTGGGAGTTGAAACTCCTTCTGACAGGGGATTCCGCCAGACGCTCCCAACAAACCCTCACTATACGTTTGGGTCTGCCAGGACGGACCGGCATCTTCCCCCACCATCGGAGCCTACTCACCACCAGGTGGTGATCAGTTGACAGCTCCGCCCCTCTCTTCACCCGAGTGTCCAGAACATGCGGCCGCAAATCCGATGATACAACTACAAAGTCGATCATCGAACTGCGGCCTAGGGTGTCCTGGTGCCAAGTGCACATATGGACACCCTTATGTTTGAACAAGGTGTTCGTTATGGACAATCCGTGACGAGCACAGAAGTCCAATAACAAAACACCACTCGGGTTTTGATCAGGGGGGGGGGCGTTCCTCCCAATCACGCCCCTCCAGGTATCACTGTCATTGCCCACGTGCGCATTGAAGTCCCCCAGCAGAACAATGGAGTCCCCAGCAGGAGTACTCTCCAGCACACCCTCCAAGGACTCCAAAAAGGGTGGGTATGCTGAGCTGCTGTTTGGTGCATATGCACAAACAACAGTCAGGACCCGTCCACCCACCCGAAGGCGGAGGGAGGCAACCCTCTCGTCTACCGGTGTGAACCCCAATGTAAAGGCACTGAGGCGGGGGGCAATGAGTATGCCCACACCTGCTCTGCGCCTCTCACCGTGAGCAACTCCAGAGTGGAAGAGAGTCCAACCCCTCTCGAGAGAACTGGTACCAGAACCCAGGCTGTGTGTGGAGGCAAGTCCGACTATATCCAGTCGGAAATTCTCTGCCTCACACACCAGCTCGGGCTCCTTCCCTGCCAGAGAGGTGACATTCCATGTCCCAAGAGCTAGCTTCTGCAGCCAAGGATCGGACCGCCAGGGTCCCCGCCTGGACTCGAATCTGCAATGAAATGGGACATCCCTGATTTGACACTCATTGTCAAATACGTTGCATGCATTTTAACTGGTTAAATTATGAAAAAAGAGATATAGTTCCTCATCCAAAGCTTACCATCCAATTCAGTCTTCCCTCTTTTGGAGAGATGCTTTTCCCTTTTTGGAGCTAAAGGTCGATACCACCACATGAAAAGGAGAACAAAGTGACACATTTTACTAAATCAGTGTTGAAAAAAATATGCTATCAAGGCATTCATTTAGTAACCCAATTCCAGTGAAATTGGGACATTATGCTCATCAATCAAAACAGAATACAATGATTTGCAAATCATGTCCAACCTATATTTAAGTGAAGCATTACAAAGACAAGACAACATTCAATGTTCAAATTGGTACATTTAATTTTTTCCAATAATATTTAACTTAGAATTTAATGGCTGTAATGCGTTCCATAAAAGATGGAACAGCTAGCAAAAAAAATAATGTTGAGAAATGCTCATCAAACCCCTGTTTGTCACATCCCACCGGTGAACAGGCTAACTGTGAATGGGTGGGTGCCATGATTGGGTCAAAAAGTAGCTATCCTGAATTCACAAGCAAAGATTGGGTGAGGGTCACCACAAGTTGAATCGTTGAAGGACAGAGTTTCACAACGTATAATTGCAAGGAATTGAGGGATTACGTCATCTTTGGTCCATAATATCAAAAGGTTCAGAGAATCTGGACCAATCAGTGCATGTAAGCGGCAAGGCCAAAAACAGATAACATTCAAAGGCCATGACCTTCGACCTATCAGAGAGCACTGCATCCAAAACCACCTTGTCCCAGCTTGTTTGGAACGTGTTGCAGCCATCAATTCCAACATAGTAGTGTAGCCAATTAAATAGAGGTTGAACATGACATGCAAATCATTGTATTATGTATTAAATACAAGTTCGTGCTTCCATTAAGAATAGAGAAGATTTACTGGGCAACATATAACATTTGAAAGGTATGTTACAAGAACATCTTGTATGATTTCATGCTAGTCAGTGTGAACCAACCGACATAATTAAATTTTGTTAGACCAATGCAAATATTTGGCAGAAATAAAATACTGATTCCCGATTCAAAATAACCATCATCCATAAATTATCTTCCCCCTTCAAGTGCATTCCAGTGGCAGCCAGTGAACGAGCCTGGTCTCTATTGAACGCGAATAGCAGGGGTTTCGAAAAACAACTTTTATATTGATAGATTACATTGTCCAGTGTGGGCAATGCATTTGATAAATGAAATGGGAAGAACATGAATCTAAATACAAAAATACCCAAAACAATGCTGTAATCGATCGTGTAGTATTGTACAGTAGAAATTTTTGTTGTATGTCATTTCATAGTGCTTTAGGTGCTAGAGTGAATTTACGCCGCATTATTTCCCCCAAGAAACATTTGATTTATAACGGCTAAAAATACACAAGGATTAAATATAATTTATATATGTTCCTCATAGAAATTAAAACTCTTGACATGTCCATTCATCCATTCTGCCCCCCCCCCCAACCCAAAAGCCGACTGCCCCCATGTCGAGCGTTGCCACGTACAAAGTTACACCAGTGTAGCCCCTGAAAACAGCTTAAAACGGAGCAAATGTAACCCTGCTCAGGAGGTGGTTTAAACATTTACTCTGGAGTAAATGCTAGTATGCGGGGCAGCACCGATATTAAATGGGACGTGTGAACGCTACAGGAGTAGACTTGCTACGCGTGAAAAGAGTTGATTACATACGGGTAGAATGTGTTGCTTTCGTGCTCGTTTGTACTTCTGTCATCTTTCCTTTTGTAGGAGACTGGACCATCTCAGAGTTGATTGTGTAGTTTGTTCCTTTGTTATGTGTTCACAAACCCCCCCACAGAATTTATTTTGTGATTCCTTATGTTTCCTTTCCAATTGCCTTGCCATCTTTAAATTTGATTGGCCACAGTAGAAGCAATAATGACTTCTGTGCCAAACTCGTTTGCCTTCCCTTTTTGTAAATGCTTTTATGGTTAAAGAAGGATCTTCTTTGCTCATCTTTTGTTTTTACATAGGTTAATGGGTTACCTTCTTTACGAATTGCAGACATGACTGTGCTCCTCTGCTTCATATGTCTGATGACTTGTAGAGTCTTCACTGGATGTATCATAAGAGAACAATTTTTCTACCTTTGGATGGAATATCTCCTCGTCATCACTCGACTCAGAGGATGTCTTAGTTGGTTTGTATTCCTCATCTGATCCAAAAAGACTTGAGTCAGAATAATCACCATCTTCAGTGGGATTGTCCATCTGTTATTAAAAAAAAAAAAGGATCAGAAAATACCATTGCAATTAATGATGTTAGAGAATAGTACTGATAATTCAGGCTTACATGACAAGATAGTTCTGTGGGATAAAATATTAATCGAACACATTAACATGGCAAAACAGAAATACCTTATAGAAATAACTTATTTTGTTTAATATGGGCAAATAAAGCATTTGAAACTGACCGGGTAATCAATTAAAAGTCGACTCATTATAATTTTTAAAAATGTCTATATCACTCATTTCCAGTGCTTGGCAAAGATAGGTAAGTGCCGAAACCAAATAATGGTATCAGGCTGATACCGGCATTATTTTAAGGTTATCGTGGAGGCTGCCAATACCAGCAATCGATATTTCAGAAAATTAAAAACTTAATAAATGTAAATTTAATACTGTACTAGTTGCCACTACACATTTGGCGAATCATCTGCGTCACAAAGAGAGGCTTATTTCCAAGTATTTGGCAATCCAATAACAATGATGGCCGACACAGAGTGCGGAGAGAACAATTTTCCACGTGAGCTGTACCCAGGTCAATCTTTTCATACACCTATTAAGATGCAATTTCTGTATATAATTACAATATTTACATTAATTCTTTGAACGCATCATGTGTACTTTTTAATCAAATTTGTTTGAATTCCTTCCACGTTCATCCTATTATATTCCCAGAAGAGGAAATTTCTCTTAGTATGTGGCGACTAAAATGAACGCATATTCACTAAATCTCTGCACGCCAGAGCATTTTTTTTCTCCTTGAATTACATCAACATTCATCCACTAATTTGCCGATTAACGTCTAATCACTAAGTTGATATGAGTATGATAAGGTTAAGATTCATGCTGAGAATGCATCACTAGTGTGTTTTTATAAGCCTGGGCCAATAACTGGTTTGACGTTTGAAAAGTCAAAGTTTCAATCACCACTAATTCGGCTTTGCCAATAAGGATATTTGGGATCAATAAACGATGAGCGAGTGTGGTTACAAATCGCAAAGGTTGATGACAGTGACAATGTATGTTGCCACAAAAAAAATCATCAAAATGTCCCCATAAAATAGTAGAAAGCTTAACAAACATAGAAAATATGCATCTCTCCTCATATAAGTGGGGGGTTTTTCAGCCCAAAATGCATAGGTTTTGGTGATCCACACATTTAACCTTTATTATTTTTTATTTTTTTTTATTATTTTATTTTAACTTTTGTGTTGATAATGGTTCACAGTATAATATTTCGTTCAACCCACTTTGTTATCTGTAAATTGCTTGGTATTTTACATCGTCTTTTTGCAGTTACTTTCTGTATATGGAAAGACACTGGTTCCATTTGCAACTAATTCTCTGCTCAACTAAGATGGCGGCGGCGGCGAAAGACGCTGGGTCATTTGCAACTAATTTTCTGCTCAACTAAAATGGCGACGACGACGACGGCGAGACGATGGCGGCGGGGGGGGGGGGGGTGTTAAAACTTGATTTTACCACACCAACGACCTATTCTGTGGCGCTGTATTGTGTGTCTGACGGCCTATTGAAAGTTTATTGTTTGAGAGGAAACTTTCTATCTTGGTGACAACTCCTTAGGTACAGCATAGTAGAGTTATTCATATAGTTGGTTTCACTCTAATGCTGATATAACACGAACCTTTGAGCCTGCCCGAATTACTTAGAATAACTAACTTGTAAGAAAATATTCAAAACTTGAGTGTCTTACCTGCTTTAATTCTGAAGTATTTGTCACTTTCTGTGGTTTTCTCGATGATGCTGACTCGTACGCTCACTCTTCTCAACGCCTTCCTTTTGTGCAGGTAGCAAAGCGCGCGTTTCCTAATTGATGGTCAGCGAGTGTGATGTGGGGGAGGGTAGCTGTAGAAACTCGTTTCCTGCAACGTAACTGTGACGTTTTGGGGTGTGAAAACAGCCCCGCCCCTTCATAACCAAAACTCCTTCACTTTTCCTCTGAGGTCCGTTTTGAAGTGGGGCATAGTAAATGTCAAGCAATATCAACATATTTTATGAAATCTTGTTTACACCAATGTCATGTACTCCTAAAATGTGTGTATATACATACTGTATATATATACAGTATATACACACACACACATATTTTAAAAACGACTTAAAATATTGTAATTGTTCTGAAAGCAACATTATTCCCAAATGCTAATATGGAATTGTGATGAAACATCATTATTATTTACTTATTGGATGCAATTCGTATTATACAGTTTCGATGTCCAAAGCAGAATAAAACGAATTAGATTTTCTGGGGACACGACTGCAACACTCAACTCTTCTTGCAAAGCTTTGTTGCTGCTGTATGAACCGCGCTCCTAATTGATCACGTGCTCAAACTAGTGTGGGGGAGGGGAGCTGAATAAACTAGGTTCAAACAGTGCAACTGCGAGGGTTTGGAGCTGGGAACAGCCCCTCCCCCCTTCATGGCCAACGATAAACTAAAATTGCTCAGCCTTTAACTTTTATTTTACTCTGCGGTCTGTTTTGAGGGGAGCATGATAAATTTCAAGCAACATCTATATGTTTCAGCAATTGTAATAACACAAATGTATATACCTGTTCATATTTTTTAAACCAGACTTAAATATTATAATTGTTCAATGAAACATAATTACAGTAAGTATTGCCATCTATGGACTTCTGTCAAACGAAAATTCCCTCACCCAGAATAAAAATCTATGCATTACACATTTGAGTACGATATTACATTATATGATTGCTTCAGGAGTATGAGGTACCGAATCCCCTGATGCGGGCACTTTGGTCCCTCCACCACAGATGTCAGAATTTGGTTCACATTACCGGCAGTAAGTCAGAATCGTTTCCAGTGAGGGTTGGACTCCGCCAAGGCTGCCCTTTGTCATCGATTCTGTTCATAAACTTTACGGACATTGGCAATTTCTAGGCGCAGTGTAAGTGTTGATGGGGGTCCATTTTGGTGGCCTCAGTATTACATCTCTGCTTATTGCAGATGATGTGGGACTGTTGGCTCTTTCAAGCAGGGCCCTTCAACTCTCACTTGAGCGTTTCGCAGCTGAGTATGAAGTGGTTGGGATGAAAATCAGTCGGAAAAGGGTGGAGTTCTCTCTCCGGGTCGGGGAGGAGATCTTGTCCCAAGTGGAGGAGTTTAAGTATTTTGGGGTCTTGTTTGCAAGTGAGGGCAGGAGGGAATGAGATATCGACAGGCGCAGCGGTGAAGCGGCTGCTGCTTGCTCTGAGCGCTTTGTATCGGTCAGTCGTGGTGAAGAAGGAGCTGAGCCAAAGGGCGAAGCTCTCAATTTACCGGTTGATCTACGTTCCAACCCTCATCTACTGTCATGAGCAATGAGTCGTGACCGAAAGAATGAGATAATAATAATAATAATAATACATCACATTTGTAAGCGCCTTTCACAACACTCAAGGACACTGTACAGCCAAGACCAATAGTAAAACACAGATAAAATAATAAATAAAGAAAGAAAGATTTAAGGCGGGTAGGCAAGTCTGAATAGGTGGGTTTTGAGCTGGGTTTTGAATAAGGAAAGAGAGTCAATATTACGAATGTTGGGAGGAAGTGAGTTCCAGAGTTTGGGGGCAGAGCGACTGAAGGCTCTGCACCCCATTGTACTGAGATGGGCAGAGGGTAGAAAAAGGTGGAGGGAGGATGAGGACCTGAGTGAGCGAGAGGGAATGGAGATTTGAAGAAGATCTGACAGATAGGGGGGCGCAAGGTTATGGATGGCTTTGAATGTATAGAGAAGTATTTTGAAGTTGATTCTAAGTTTGACAGGAAGCCAGTGGAGCTGTCGGAGGATGGGGGTGATATGATGGAAGGAGGGGGTTCTCGTGATGATCCGGGCTGCTGAATTCTGAACAAGTTGAAGTTTATGGAGGAATTTTTGATGGACACCGAAGAGGAGTGAGTTGCAGTAGTCAATACGGGAAGTGACGAGCCTGTGAACAAGGATAGCGGTGGTGTGCGGAGTGAGTGAGGGACGGAGGCGGTTTATATTGCGAAGGTGGAAATGAGCGGACCGGGTAATGTTATTGATGTGGGAGTGAAAGGATAGTGAACTGTCAAGGATGACACCCAGACTCTTCACCTGGGGGGAAGGAGATATAGTGGCATTATCAATTGTGAGGGAGAAACTGTCGGCTTTGTTTAGAGTGGATTTGGTACCGACGAGTAGGAGTTCAGTTTTATTGCTGTTTAGCTTGAGGAAATTGTGGGTGAACCAAGATTTGATTTCTGAGAGACAGTGAGAGAGGGACGAGGGTGGGAGAGAAGCGTCGGGTTTGCTGGAGAGATAGAGCTGGGTGTCATCCGCAAAGCAGTGAAAGTGTAAGCCAAATTTGCGGAAAATGTTTCCGAGTGGAAGGAGGTAGACAATGAAGAGGAGCGGACCGAGGACAGAACCCTGGGGAACACCAGAAGAAACGGGGAGGGATTGTGAAGTAAAAGAATCAACTTGAATGAACTGAGAGCGGCCAGTGAGATATGAGTGGAACCAATGTAGAGGGGTGTTGGTGATGCCTATGGTAGAGAGTCGATTGAGGAGGATGGGGTGAGAGATTGTGTCGAAGGCTGCACTCAGGTCAAGGAGGATGAGGATGGAGATAAGGCCAGAGTCTGCTGCCATGAGAAGATCGTTTGTGATTTTTATGAGGGCTGTTTCAGTACTGTGACGGGGACGGAAGCCGGACTGGAATTGTTCATAAAGACTATTGTCGGTGAGGTGGGAGTGGATCTGAGAGGCGACAGAGATCCCAGATACAAGCGGCCGAAATGAGTTTTAAAGGTGTTCCGGGCATGTCCCACCGGCAGGAGGCCCCGGGGACAACCCAAGACACGCTGGAGAGACTGTGTCACTCAGCTGGCCTGGGAACGTTTCAGAATCCCCGGGAAGAGCTAGGAGAAGTGGCTGGGGAGAGGGAAGTCTGGGCTTCCCTGCTAAAGCTGCTGCCCCTGTGACCCGACCTTGGATAAGCGGTGGAATATGGATGGATGGATATTACATTAGTGATCGATTCATAACAACGGACGAACGTTCCGATAAATGGAACCTGGAAGCCATACGGAAGCTCGAATTAGAGCAAACTCAAGCAAGTACCGTTCGATACCGCGGAATAACTGTCTGCACCACTTTTTACTCTCTTTGGCACAAAAACAGCAGAATCTCTCTATTAGCATGAGTTTACTGGAATCGTGAACGACTTTCTATTCCATTCATTTACATTTACGTCCTGTCGATCGTTGCATCCAAACAAAGGAATGGTAATGACTTTGGAAGAGAACATGGAATGCATCCGATTAGATGCTCAAAGCAAGTTGCTTGTGGCTCGACGGACTGTAGAGTAAATGAACGTTTCCTGGAATGCTTGACCTGCTATCATGCTAACTCAACTCAACATTATTTATAGAGCACTTTCAAACAGCCAGCGCTGCATACAAAGTGCTTTACATGGAGCAATTTAACATATACAACAAACAGTAACGCAGTCTGTAATAAATACGGTAGAAAGCACCGAACAGCAAAACCAAGAACAAATCTAAGTCATGGTGAGTCAAATGCCAAAGAATACAAGTGAGTTTTGAGGCGCGTTTTGAAGATGGGCAGCGAGGAGGCTTGCCGAATGTTCAGTGGGAGGTCATTCCAGAGAGAGGGACCAGCAACAGAAAAGGCTCCATCCCCTCTGAGCCTCAGTTTAGTTCTTGGTCCTTCTAATAATGTCTGGTCCGCCGACCAGATGAGGTCAGCGAGGTAAGGTGGCACGAGGTAATTTAGAGATTTGAAAAGGTCATTTAGAGATTTGAAAACAATTTGCGCTAACTGGAGCGCTAATCAGAGAGAAGGCGAGTTCCATCGCGCTATGGGCATGGAGGACTTTGAAGGGTCCCGTGGATGCCTTCAGACATTTGTTGCACAACATCAGCTGAGCAACGCTGTCTTGGGTGGTGATCGAGGGGAGGTCAAGTTCGAGATAGTGAGTGATTGGAAAGAAAAGCCACCAGCTGTTATAGGTCTCATTTTGGAGCAAAGAGCCCTCATTTTGTGACTACTCTTGTTATAATGTATTTTGTTCATATACCTGTACTGTATACTGCCGTTTTGTGTTATTTGTGTTGTTGGGGCATATATTTTTGCATTTTACTGCTTGTGTTCTTACACATGTATTTTGTTAACACCATGCATTGCATGTTCATAAAGGACGTGTACCGTAGTCATGTCCCACATAAGGAAATTCTGTTATCAAGACTGATTGAGCAACGCAAACATGATTTCTTACTAAAGAATACTTACTGTTGTTACTTATTGGATGCAAATCATAATGATCCAGTTGAAATGTCCAAAGCAGAATGAAACAAATTGGATATGCTGGGGACACTTCTGCAATACAGTACCTAACTCATTTTTTCTTGCAAAGCGTTGTGGCTGGCTTCTGCGCAGCTCTGCTAATTGAAATGTAAACAAACTCATGTCTGGGGGGAGGGGTGCAGAAAAAACTTCGTTTTGGAGCAGGTAACAGCCTCTCCTCTTCATGGCCAATGACTAAGTCAATTATCAAAATTGCCATAGCCTTTTTGAACTTTGAGGTCTGCTGTGAAGGCGAGCATGATAAATTTTGAGCAACATCTACATACAGTATTTGAGTAACTAGGCTCACCAATGTCACATACTCCGCGCACACACAGTATATTTAAACTGACTTACAATTTTACAATTGTTTTTAAAGCAACATAATTCCAAACTCTAATATGGAATTTAGATGAAACAATTATTTACTTATTGAATGCAAGTCATATTTTCCAGTTTCAATGTCCAAAGATGAATGAAATAAATTGGATATGCTGGGGACACTTCTGCAATACAGTACCTAACTCATTTTTTTCTTGCCAAGCGTTGTGGCTGGCTTCTGCGCAGCTCTGCTAAATGAAATGTAAACAAACTCATGTCTGGGGGGAGGGGTGCTGCAAAAACTTCGTTTTGGAGCAGGTAACAGCCGCTCCCCTTCATGGCCAATGATTAAGTCAATTATCAAAGTTCCCACAGCCTTTGTGAACTTTGAGGTCTGATGTGAAGGAGAGCATGATAAATTTTGAGCAACATCTACATACAGTATTTGAGTAACGAGGATCACCAATGTCACATACTCCTAAAATAATTACAGCAAATAAAATTATATATACTGTATGTTCACAAACACAACCGCACACACAGTATATTTAAACTGACTTAAAAATTTACAATTGTTTTTAAAGCAACATAATTCCAAACTCTAACATGGAATTTAATCGTTTCTTGGTTTCTTGGAATTGGAATTCTTTACTTATTGAATGCAAGTCATATTTTCCAGTTTCAATGTCCAAAGCAGAATAAAATGAATAGGATTTTCTGGGGCCCTCCGTGAGTCGTCACCTTACCGTGGTGGAGGGGTTTGTGTGTCCCAATGATCCTAGAAGCTAAGTTGTCTGGGGCTTTATGCCCCTGGCAGGGTCACCCATGGCAAACAGGTTCTAGGTGAGGGGCCAGACAAAGCACGACTCAAAGACCCCAATGATGAATACAATAAATGGATCTAGGTTTCCCTTGCCCGGACGCGGGTCACCGGGGCCCCCTTCTGGAGCCAGGCCTGGAGGTGGGGCTCGTTGGCAGGCGCCTGGTGGCCGGGCCTACACCCATGGGGCCCGGCCGGGCACAGCCCGAAGAGGCAACGTGGGCCCCCCTTCCCATGGGCTCACCACCCATGAGAGGGGCCAAATGGGTCGGGTGCAATGTGAGCTGGGCGGCAGCCAAAGGCGGGGACCCTGGCGGTCCGATCCTCGGCTGCAGAAGCTAGCTCTTGGGACATGGAATGTCACCTCTCTGGCAGGGAAGGAGCCCGAGCTGGTGTGTGAGGCAGAGAATTTCCGACTGGATATAGTCGGACTTGCCTCCACACACAGCCTGGGTTCTGGTGCCAGTTCTCTCGAGAGGGGTTGGACTCTCTTCCACTCTGGAGTTGCTCACGGTGAGAGGCGCAGAGCAGGTGTGGGCATACTCATTGCCCCCCGGCTCAGTGCCTGTACATTGGGGTTCACACCGGTAGACGAGAGGGTTGCCTCCCTCCGCCTTCGGGTGGGTGGACGGGTCCTGACTGTTGTTTGTGCATATGCACCAAACAGCAGCTCAGCATACCCACCCTTTTTGGAGTCCTTGGAGGGTGTGCTGGAGAGTACTCCTGCTGGGGACTCCCTTGTTCTGCTGGGGGACTTCAATGCTCACGTGGGGAATGACAGTGATACCTGGAGGGGCGTGATTGGGAGGAACGGCCCCCCCGATCAGAACCCGAGTGGTGTTTTGTTATTGGACTTCTGTGCTCGTCACGGATTGTCCATAACGAACACCTTGTTAAAGCATAAGGGTGTCCATATGTGCACTTGGCACCAGGACACCCTAGGCCGCAGTTCGATGATCGACTTTGTAGTTGTATCATCGGATTTGCGGCCGCATGTTCTGGACACTCGGGTGAAGAGAGGGGCGGAGCTGTCAACTGATCACCACCTGGTGGTGAGTAGGCTCCGATGGTGGGGGAAGATGCCGGTCCGTCCTGGCAGACCCAAACGTATAGTGAGGGTTTGTTGGGAGCGTCTGGCGGAATCCCCTGTCAGAAGGAGTTTCAACTCCCACCTCCGACAGAGCTTTTCCCATGTTCCGGGGGAGACGGGGGACATTGAGTCCGAGTGGACCATGTTCCGTGCCTCTATTGTTGAGGCGGCCAATCTGAGTTGTGGCCGTAAGGTGGTTGGTGCCTGTCGTGGCGGCAACCCCCGTACTCGCTGGTGGACACCAGCAGTAAGGGATGCCTTCAAGCTGAAGAAGGAGTCCTATCGAGCCTTTATGGCCAGTGGGACCCCAGAGGCAGCTGACGGGTATCGACTGGCCAAGCGGACCGCGGCTTCGGTGGTCGCCGAGGCAAAAACCAGAGCGTGGGAAGAGTTCGGCGAGGCCATGGAAGCCGACTTCCGGACGGCTTCGAGGAAATTCTGGTCAACCATCCGACGTCTCAGGAGGGGGAAGCAGTGCACCACTAACACTGTGTACAGCGGGGATGGGGCGCTGCTGACTTCGACTCGGGACGTTGTGAACCGGTGGGCAGAGTACTTCGAAGACCTCCTCAACTCCACCAACACGCCTTCCTTGGAGGAAGCAGAGCCTGGGGACTCTGAGGTGGGCTCTCCTATCTCTGTGGTTGAAGTCACCGATGTGGTTAAAAAGCTCCTCGGTGGTAGGCCCCCAGGGGTGGATGAGATCCGCCCGGAGTTCCTCAAGGCTCTGGATGTTGTGCGGCTGTCCTGGTTGACACGCCTCTGCAACATCGCGTGGTCAACAGGGAGAGTGCCTCTGGATTGGCAGACCGGGGTGGTAGTCCCTCTTTTTAAAAAGGGGGACCGGAGGGTGTGTTCCAACTACAGAGGGATCACACTCCTCAGCCTCCCTGGTAAGGTCTATTCAGGGGTGCTGGAGAGGAGGGTCCGTCAGGAAGTCGAGCCGCCAATTGAGGAGGAGCAATGTGGTTTTCGTCCCGGCCGTGGAACAGTGGACCAGCTCTACACCCTTAGCAGGGTCCTTGAGGGTATGTGGGAATTCGCCCAACCAGTCTACATGTGTTTTGTGGACTTGGAGAAGGCGTTTGACCGTGTCCCTCGGGGAGTTCTGTGGGGAGTGCTTCGTGGGTATGGGGTACCGAACCCCCTGATACGGGCTGTTCGGTCACTATACCACCGATGTCAGAGTTTGGTTCGCATTGCCAGCAGTAAGTCGGAATCGTTTCCAGTGGGGGTAGGACTCCGCCAAGGCTGCCGTTTGTCGCTGATTCTGTTCATAACCTTTATGGACAGAATTTCTAGGCGCAGCCGAAGCGTTGAGGGGGTCCGTTTTGGGGGGCTCAGTATTGCATCCCTGCTTTTTGCAGATGATGTGGTGCTGTTGGCTCCTTCAAACGGGGCTCTCCAACTCTCACTGGAGCGTTTCGCAGCCGAGTGTGAAGCGGTTGGGATGAGAATCAGCACCTCCAAATCTGAAACCATGGTCCTCAGTCGGAAAAGGGTGGAGTGCCCCCTCCGGGTCGGGGAAGAGATCTTACCCCAAGTGGAGGAGTTCAAGTATCTTGGGGTCTTGTTCACGAGTGGGGGTAGGAGGGAGCGGGAGATTGACAGGCGGATCGGTGCAGCGTCTGCTGTGATGCGGACGTTGTATCGGTCTGTCGTGGTGAAGAAGGAGCTGAGCCAAAGGGCGAAGCTCTCAATTTACCGGTCGATCTACCTCCCAACCCTCACCTATGGTCACGAGCTATGGGTCGTGACCGAAAGAACGAGATCCCGGATAAAAGCGGCCGAATTGAGTTTTCTCCGGAGGGTGTCCTGGCTCTCCCTTAGAGATAAGGTGAGAAGCTCAGTCATCCGGGAGGGGTTCAGAGTCGAGCCGCTTCTCCTCCACATCGAGAGGAGCCAGATGAGGTGGCTTGGGCATCTGATTCGGATGCCTCTTGAGCGCCTCACCGGTGAGGTGTTCCGGTCATGTCCCACCGGGAGGACACCCAGAGGAAGACCCAGGACACGCTGGAGAGACTATGTCACCCAGCTTGCCTGGGAACGACTCGGGATCCCCCGGAGAGAGCTGGAAGAAGTAGCTAGGGAGAGAGAAGTCTGGGCTTCCCTACTAAAGCTGTTGCCCCCGCGACCCGGCCACGGATAAGCGGTAGATGATGGATGGATGGATGGATTTTCTGGGGAGCGGCCTGGTGAACTAGTGGTCCGCGTGTTGACCTCACAGTGCAGAGGTACCAGGTTCAATTTCAGCTCCGGCCACCCTGTGTGAAGTTTGCATGTTCTCCCCAGGTCTGTGTGGGTTCTCTCCAGATCCCACATTCCAAAAACATGCATGGCAGGCTAATTGAACAATCCAAATTGTCCCTCAGTGGTGAGTGTGAGCGCGGATGGTTGTTTGTCTGTGTGTGCCCTGCGATTGGCTGGCAACCGGTTCAGGGTGTCCCCTGCCTACTGACCGAAGACGGCTGGGATAGGCTCCAGCACCCCCCGTGACCCTTGTGAGGATAAAACGGATCGGAAAATGACTGAATGTATGTTACAATGAGAACTCCGACATGCCTGAGGGCGTAAATATGCTTACAGCTTTAACTTTTTTAATTTAATTGCACTTTCCTATTTCTATTTAATGTGGTAGTTTGAAAATATAAATAAGAAGTTCCTCACCAATTACTCAGTACTTGTGATTCTTTCACTACGTACATTCATTCATTCATCTTTCGAGCCGCTTGATCCTCACTAGGGTCGCGGGGGTGCTGGAGCCTATTCCAGCTGTCTTCGGGCAGTAGGCGGGGGACACCCTGAATCGGTTGCCAGCCAATCGCAGGGCACACAGAAACGTTCAACCATTCACACTCACACTCACATCTAGGGACAATTTAGAGTGTTCAATCAGCCTGCTACGCATGTTTTTGGAATGTGGGAGGGAACCGGAGCACCCGGAGAAAACCCACGCCCGGGAGAACATGCAAACTCCACACAGGGAGGCTGGAGCTGGAATCGAACCCGGTACCTCTGCACTGTGAAGCCGACGTGCTAACCACTGGACTACCGGGCTGCCCCACTATGTACATATTTACTCTTATTCAAGGACTCTTTTTTTTTACATGTCATATTTTTCAAAAGTAATACTAATACAATTGAGTGCACATTTATTCTGCCACCTCTGTCCTTGTGTCCTTATGGAAAAGATGAGACTGATGCCCTAAATATAATAGTAAATAATAGTTCCATCAGTAGTATACAATAGAATATAAAACATTACTCAGTAAAAATACTCACAGAGAGCTTTGCTTAATGTTAGAAATGTGCACTTCAAATTACAAATGTGGAGCTATGAAATGACAACTAAAACCTCAATATGTCACAAATAGAATAAGTGTGTACTTCACTAAATTATTTTAGGTTTTTTATTTAGTGGTTTGATTTAAGGTGTAATTTCGGGTGGGTCTGAGGCCATATTCCAGATTTGGGTTTGCATAACAAGTTCTATTTCATAACAAGATGTTTGTTAAAAAAGTTAAACTTAGACAAATATTAGATATAATAAAAAATACATCATTGTTTTACTTTCTAATAAGCCCATGAGACTGTTTTCTATAGTTTCAGTTTTGTTGGAACAAAAATATTTCAGAAATCAATAGGTGGCGGTAGTGAGTAAAAAGTGTGTGTATTGAATTTAAATGAAAATACACACAAAAAATCATTTTTGGTATATTTGTGAGGACCTCTCTGAAACTTTGAGAGATGCCTATATAAACCCTCTAGAGGCCTTTAGAATGAAAAACTTGTGAGGACTGGCCTAAATGTCCTCACTTGTCAAAAATGTCCTCACTACGTTGGTCTTATAATCACAGTGGTCCTCACAAGTATAGCCGTACAAACACACACACACACACACACACACACACACACACACACACACACACACACACACACACACACACACACACACACACAGCAGTGCGATTTGCTTACAAGGAAGCGGACAAAATTCCAACACGAGTGAGAGTGTGCGTAAGAACATGGAAATATCTCTTCATTGACTGCAGTGAGGCAAAGCGTTTACATGAACGCTACTGTGGTTTGAAGTGTACCCCCCCCACACCCACACACACGCCGGCCTAAAATGAATAAAAACTAAACGGTCATTTGCTTGGAGTCGCAGTGGTACCTCCAGGATTGAAAAAAAAAAAAAGTTGAAGCAAAATCTTTACCTCCACAAACTTGCGTTGCCACGACTCCAAGATGGCCGTCGCCTTTTCTTCATTCCAGTTGATGTCGTGGATCTCGTAGTCGTCTTTAAAGTGCTCGTACAGCTGCTTGGGGCTCATCAACAGGAACATGCTTTGAAGAGCCTCCGCGCTGCATGGGGGGGGGGGAAAAAAAACCCCCGAATGAAATCAAAAGAGCACCAGGCGTTGAATTCGGCCGCGCGATTGTTCCCCAAGTTTCCAAGCGCTACTTGAAAAGCAGGAGCGAGTGTTATCTGGTCAGTCCGCGGCCGTCTGGGCGGCCATCTTGGATGACAAAAAATAAAAATAAAAATAAAGGTTTTCGGGGCGGCCCGGTATCCAGTGGTTAGCACGTCGGCTTCACAGTGCAGAGGTACCGGGTTCGATTCCAGCTCCGGCCTCCCTGTGTGGAGTTTGCATGTTCTCCCCGGGCCTGCGTGGGTTTTCTCCGGGTGCTCCGGTTTCCTCCCACATTCCAAAAACATGCGTGGCAGGCTGATTGAACACTCTAAATTGTCCCTAGGTGGGAGTGTGAGTGCAAAAGGTTGTTCGTTTCTGTGTGCCCTGCGATTGGCTGGCAACCGATTCAGGGTGTCCCCCGCCTACTGCCCGAAGACAGCTGGGATAGGCTCCAGCACCCCCCGCGACCCTAGTGAGGATCAAGCGGCTTGGAAGATGAATGAATGAATGAATGAATAAAGGTTTTCTTGGCACAAGCGTCGAGAAAACGATCGTAAATCAAATCTGTGACTTTCTGGCGAACGCAACGGGGAATAATTTCATTCACGGCTCCCGCTCTACGGGCCTGCGTGGGTCGCGTTCTGGGCCCGGACTCAACGCAGTCGGCGCGCTTTTTAAGACCGGACCGTGTCAAAGTAATGACAAACGAAAAGAGAGAGTGGCGTCAATGTTGCCCAACGGCAATGGAAATCATCTACCGTGGCTCTCCTTGCCCGCCTGCGAGGGCATTACACGCCGCAGCAGGATCCTACTCGGTTCGGAGACATTGGAAGCGTGCGCCCTCGACGATTATTACGGCACGGCTGCCGAAAAATAACAACTTTGAGAAGCAGGAAGCCAAGCTTACCTCATCAGAGCGTTCTGGGTGTTCTTCACACGCCCTCCCAGGATCAGCTCCTCCTGCCAGTGCATAAACTTCCTGCTAAAACCGTGGCAACCGCCTTGGAGGCGTCCGGCGATGTCGGGAGACTATAAGGCGCAAAGAAACACGGTGAGCCACTTGGACGGCCGACTGGGGAGGGGGGGGGGGGGGGCGGTGGGGGGGGGGGGGGCGCATCCATACTTCTAATTGTTCTTTGTTGGGAGCACTCAGAGGGCAGTCGGGATCCGACGGGTCCAGACAAGGCCGGTTCATGTAGGCGTGGCCCACCTGTAAAAAAAAATGGCCACAGAAAGAGTCAACGCACGGAACCAGTCATGGCGTTATTTACAAGTCCAAGCGAAATCCCACCTGGGCTTTGTCCAACATCTCCTTAAATCCTTCCAGGGACGTGAACTGACTCAGTTCCTCCATGAGCTTGACCGGATCCAGATTCATCCACTGGATGTCTGGCATACCCCTGCGGGAACAAACCGCCGAGCGTCAACGGCAAACCCAAACACATCCCGAAGAGCTATAAAGCCAAAACGCTTTGTGCGCTCTGTTTAAGGAAAAAGTCTTTCAGTGCCCCCCCCCCCCCCCTCTCGGCAGATACAGGATGAAATGGCCTTTATTATCCCATTTCACACCGCCACAATGCCCAGGGGGGGAGGCATGGTGGCTTCCATTCCTCCACTGCCCTGCACCGAGTCATAACAATTACGTCGGCCTCGCCAACATCTTGATATGTTTCACCTTATGTGCGGCGAGGTCAAAATACAGTCAAAGGTTCAGTTCAGATCCTGAACGTAACGTGTAGTTGCCATTTGCTTTAATTTTTTTAAAAAATCTTGTTTCTATTTTCATCCGGTGTACAATTTTTTTTTTTATATTTTCACCATGCCCATATTTGGTCTCCTTCAAAATAAAATGCTCATCCATTTTTCAATCATTCAGTTCTGCCACTTTGTGTGGCAGTTGTACTGTAAAGATATTGTTTTGTTACCTAATGTGCCAGAGAGTTGCCATTGAACATTTTGGATGGACGATTGGACCTCGGTGCGGACTTGTGGTCCATCCGCATTCTGTCTCGGTGCAATTTGTGCCGAACAGCCAAACAAAACGAGCGTGAAAAGTGATTCAACATACTCAATGACTGAACCTAGCATGGCCCATTTTTGTTTTTGTGGGTTTTTTTTTTTTGGTCTTGTTTCTCTCTCTACTTTTTTTTTTGGGGGGGGGGTTTAGCTCACGTGACCCCCCCCCCCCACCGAAGCCGTGCTCCACCTCCTCAAATCCTCCCCCTTACAAAAAGCCAATTAATAACAACTAAATAATTAAATAACGACAGATGCCGCGAAAGCAGAAAGCGGGCACATTCAGAGCGGTTGGCCCTCAGGAGCCGAGTGGGGGCAACACATAACAATGTTGGCCCTTGACGGGGAACATAAACAAATTTGCAAAGAAAGCTCAGCCCTATAGTGCTCTTTTATAAATGAAGCCTCTCAATTGAAATATCACTTGTGGCTTTGGAAGAACTTTTGGAGAAGAAAAAAAAAAATAGACCCCAGACTCCACTGTTAACCGTCTTGTTGCCTCTGTGTGTGTCTTTCTCGAGGGACTCGAGGTTTGAATGCGGCCCATTTTATTTGTCGGACAACTTGGGGAGCTGGGAGCGCGGGGGGCATTACCATGAGAATGGCGAGTGTTAGCCGCGAGCTGACAAAGCCGGGGCACCGCCAACTCCCAACCCTAACGCCCCCCCCCCCCTCCCTCTCCGCCGGGGCCCCTGCACTGATGGACACTCACTCGTAAACTGAAAGAATGCTTACCATTGTCTGACCCAAAGGGCTCCCTTGCCACCGCCACCCCGCCCTCCCTTCTCTTCTACCCGGCCCACCATCTCTCCCTCGCCCGCCTCGTTTTCTCTTTTTGAATTTCCCTGTCAGGATACCCCCAAAACTACAACAACCCCCGGCCCTTAAAAAAAAAAAAAAAAAACTGTATTGCTGACCGCCGCTGTCAGCGATGGCACCCACTGACTGTAGTTTTCCATCCAGTGTGTGGTAAAAGTTATGAACAACGCCCCCCCCACACCCCTTCTACCCTCCAAAAGTCCACAATGACATCTCCAGAAGCTGCCTAATGTGGCAAACTAATATCATGTATATCATTCATCCATTCATTCATCTTCCGAGCTGCTTGATCCTCACGAGGGTCGCGGGGGGTGCTGGAGCCCATCCCAGCCGTCTCCGGGCAGTAGGCGGGGGACACCCTGAATCGGTTGCCAGCCAATCGCAGGGCACACATAGACGAACAACCATCCACGCTCACACTCACACCTAGGGACAATTTAGAGTGTTCAATCAGCCTGCCATGCATATTTTTGGAATGTGGGAGGAAACCGGAGCACCCGGAGAAAACCCACGCAGGCCCGGGGAGAACATGCAAACTCCACACCGGGAGGCCGGAGCTGGAATCGAACCCGGTACCTCTGCACTGTGAAGCCGACGTGCTAACCACTGGACTAACGGGCCGCCCGTCATGTATATCAATGCATGTATAAAAATTCATCCCAAAATTACAAAATAAATAAATAAATAAATTAAAAATTAAGAGTATTGCTGACCGCCGCCGTCGTGAAAGCTTTCAAGAGCAAACTTCGGCAGAGTAATTGTTCGTTTGCGTTAGTTAAAATGTTCGGTCGTGTTAGCTGCTCATTGTTGTAAATGTGCAACAGAAAAATTACAGAGAAACGCGCACGTCGCCGTCTTATCTGTCGCGTTGATTAAAAAAGGCTTCATCCGCTGATGCCACTCATTAATGTAAATGAGTGGCCCCCCCCCCCCCAAAAAAATAGATCCTTTCTCTCGAGTGTATTATTCAGGCAATAACTGTCTATGACAAACGGAACCAGTTTTAAAACATGAGGGGCTTGACCATCCCAACACTTACGGTAAATAGGCGGAGCCTCCCTGTAGCTTGGCCCCTTCCCAAAAACAGTCCAACGGGGTGATTATCATACAAGGGAACAGTTTGTCAATCATCTGTGAAATGAGGAAAAGAGCAAGCGTTACGTAAGTACACACGTAAAAGGAAATAATCAAATGAACAAAAACATCCAGAAAGTACGCCGAAAATTACCCTTTCGATCATGACATTTTCAATGATGGGGACTCCAGATTTGTAGCAGATTTTGTTGAGATCCCACGACCTAGGAAAGCAAACGGAAACAAATGAAATCAACTTTCATCAAAGAAAACAAAAGATCGACGCTCACAAAGCTCTCTCTGCTTACTTTCCAAACAGTGACACCTGCACCTTGCTGGCAGACAGCGCGGCTTCCATGTGCACCAGCAATGCCTCCTGGGTAAGTATGTTGGTGCCCTCTTCTTTGGGGGTCTGGATGAGCATCTGTGAGGTAAATATGGACTCCTCGCCTTGCTTCTCCCTGGTGTAGCGAAGCTCCTGGCTCACCCGGCTACCAGCTTTAAAAAAAAAAAAAAAAAAAGGATCCTTTAAATCAACAGTTTGTCTTTTGGATTTGCCCTTCACTGTGGGCATCCATCAATGTTACACATTTGCCCCTTTTGGACAAAAGCGTGTTCATATATTTTGCACATGAACACACACACACACACACACACGTGAATGTGGAGCAACGCCCTTGGCACTCGCCAGTGTTGGTTTTGAAGGCACTTCACACAAGGCAGCGTCTGGCCAAGAGAAATGACTAACGCAGCTTCACATTGGCTTCCTCTGCCAAACAGATGTGCCCCGTTTAAAAAAATTAAATAAAAAAGAAGAAAAGTCCCCCCCCCCCCCCCCAATCACCTGCTTCTCTTCACCTTCCCACTCAGCCTGGCAGATACAACCGTCTACTTCAAATACATGAAAAAACATTTGTCTTTATCCAATGTTCATCTACAATGAGGAATCTGCAGAAGCTAAAAACTAAACTTCCAATTAATTATGATTAAAAAAAAAAAGTCCCCAAAACATCCACCAATCCATTTTCTGTACCGCTTATTGCTCATTCGGGTCAAAGGTGTGATGGGAGTTTTTTTCCAGCTCACTTCAAGCGAGAGGCAGGGTACACTCTGGACTGGTCCGGGCAGTATATTCTCCTCCACATCCAGAGGAGCCAGATGAGGTGGCTTGGGCATCTGATTCGGATGCCTCCTGAACGCCTCCCTGGTGAGGTGTTCCGGGCATGTCCCACCGGGAGGAGACCCCGAGGAAGACCCAGGACACGCTGGAGAGACTATGTCACCCAGCTGGCCTGGGAACGCCTCGGGATCCCCCCGGGGAGAGCTGGAAGAAGTAGCTAGGGAGAGGGAAGTCTGGGCTTCCCTGTTAAAGCTGTTGCCCCGTGGTAGAAGATGGATGGATGGATGGATATTCCAAAATATGGGGTACACAGAATATCTGTGTTCACAGATACAGAGTACCAATACCACTCGTACTTTTGAGACCTAAAGTTTCAATTAACCCAATTAAAGGTAATTGTGAGCAAAAAACCTTTTCTTTCTGACACGCGGTGATTAGCCGATATGTCAAATTGCCGCAGTGTAGCGCCAGCTACTGTCCATGGGGGACTTACTTGGTACCAGGCTTTTCTTGCCATCAGTATCGGTGGCTGGTATCGGCACCATCCGCGAGTATTCCATAATTTGGAATAATCGGGTCAATACCGATAGCGTGTGTGTGTGTGTGTGTCAGCTGTAAAAAGAAGGTACTCCAATGGGTGCCCCTCAAAGCTTGCATACTGTAGACTGCTACCCACAGAAGTTGAGGATGAAAGACATTAAGGCAAAAAAAAAAAACCCAAGTAAATAGATTTGATTAAAGACGCCGTGTCAGAGAGACACCGATGAAGAGGGGAGTGAGACGAGCAAGGGGATGAAAGAGGGGAAGAGGAATGCTGTGTGTGTGTGTGTGTGTGCGCTATATACGCTCCAGCCTCCTAATTACAGGAGGTTGCCCTGAAAAGAGTTTGCCAGCCGGGGGGGGGGGATCTGTGCCTGTGCCAAGTGGACATGAAACATGCCGCGCCGGATCACAGAGGGCCCGTCTGCCCCCGTCTCTCTCTCTCTCTCTCGTTGTCCCGCTACATGACAATGCCGGGAGGAGATTGAGGAGAGGAGGGCAATGTGGGAAAAAAAAGAAAAAAAAAAGTAGCTCCTCCTTAATTCTAACTCTTGTCACTCTTGCAGTCACTTTCACGGCTTTGCATTCAATCCCGGGGCATGTATCGCTTAACTCGTTGCAATAGTGGGCCACGGTTTTAAGCAAGTGAGGGTAGCGCGCCCTTCACGGTAGTACCACGTTGAGCCGATGAGTATACAGTAGTTGTCTGCTGTGTTTTTTTATGTTTATGTCATTCATTCATCTTCCGAGCCGCTAGATCCTCACTAGGGTCGCGGGGGTGCTGGAGCCGATCCCAGCCGTCTCCGGGCAGTAGGCGGGGGACACCCTGAATCGGTTGCCAGCCAATCGCAGGGCACACAGAAACGAACAACCATTCGCACTCACACTCACACCTAGGGACAATTTAGAGTGTTCAATCAGCCTTCCATGCATATTTTTGGAATGTGGGAGGAAACCGGAGCACCCGGAGAAAACCCACGCAGGCCCGGGGAGAACATGCAAACTCCACACAGGGAGGCCGGAGCTGGAATCGAACCCGGTACCTCTGCACTGTGAAGCCGACGTGCTAACCACTGGGCTACCGGGCCGCCCTTATGTTTATGTCTCACTATGAATTCAGATTTGGTTTCTCTACATTGCTAATTTTCACCAGGAACGGGTCTGTACAATAAACGAGGGCTGACTGTACAACAGTGTGCCGCGCACCTCCCCCATGCCGCCTGTAATTTGATGGAGAGCAAAAGAAAAAACAAACAATGAGGAACGTGTGAGATCAAGTTGGACCTCAGGGAAGGGGAGTACGTTCCAATATTCCTATGCCGCACTTTCAAGGCTTTAATTACCTTCGGTGCGAGCAGGGGCTGGAGGATATCGCATCACCGCGTTTATTTGCAGTCGCTGGAGTCGAGCTCCGTGCATCCCCTACACCCCCCCCAAATGGACATTCCTCCCAATGTTGACATAGATGTTTTCATTTGGAGAGAACGGCAACAGTGAAAGTTTAGGTCATTTCCTCACAGATCACATTTGGTCTAATTGGCGCTCACACAGGGAGAACTGGATCTATTATTAATCCTTGTATTATCATTGAAATTGCCTCGTTTTGGTGGTGTGAAGGCCGTCGTGAAATCATTTATAATATGTCTGATGCGTTTTTTGCGGGCGGGGGGGCTGGAGGCGTTAATTTAATGCTCAAAAACCTCAATTTTTTTTCAGATATGTGGATTCTGGTTAAAATTGTAGGGGTCCCAAAAATGACCCCTGAGGAGTGCCCCTTTGAAGGAAAAAATAATAATTAAATCAACCACTCTCACCGATCAACATGAAACGGGGCAAACATGCCCATCGCAACGGGACACAGAAAAATGCTTCGCAGACCAGTGGCCGGGAATATACAGGAAGTTGAACATGTTGGTTTTTAAGCCGCCATTTTGAGCAAATACAAGGCAGGGCTTGTATTGTATTTTAGGGAATCTGCCCAAATGAGCCCCAATCTGAATAAATATTCCTTTTGAACGATGCAGGAGACTCACCTCCGATTGTTCTGAACTTCTATTTCCACGGCAATCTTACACGGAGCAGAATAACGTCACCGAGGAGAAGTTGCGTCATTGTGAAGATCGAACAGACGATCTTAAAAGATTTCACTTCTCTCTACAGAAAACTACGATTGAAGCAATATTTACGCCTCAATTGCTTCATGATGCAATTAATGAACGCCAAAGCAAAAGATTCAAACGGCGACCGAGACCTATGGCTACCTCCCAAGACAAAGTGGAACCTCTTCCACTGACATCTGTTAAAACCTTTTTTGACGTTTCACATGTTAACCTCTACAACGTCGGGGTTTTGATCACAACAGGAACTGGGTGGCTTCGGCGAGAGAGAGACTCTGGCTCTGTAATTACAGGCCTCCTGAAGTAAATTATAGCTATTTGTGTCTCGTTCCTCCCATCTGGACCACCCAGGCGGCCCCGATCCGCCTCCCTCTTTCCTTCTCTCTCTCTCTCTGTCTTTCCCCTGGTCCTGCCCCAAACACCTCAACTTCACAAACCACCACGCTTGCTCACTCCTGCTCGGCCCCAGATGGACCACTTGTCTTTTCTTTGAGTCTCCTCTCGTCTGTCTTCACCGTGGTGCCCCCCCCACACCCCCCACCTACACCCCGCCTCCCTCAACCCATGGACCACAACCTTAAAGAGACCATTTCTTGGAAAATGTTCTCCTCAGAGGCTATTAAAGCGCAAAAACACCTTTGAGTGAGGAGACTGGGGGGGTTTTAAGGCCCAAGTGGGAGTTCAACTGTTTGTCGGTGGTCGGCGGCGCGGTTAAAGATTAATTTAAAAAAAGAAAAAAAAAAAGCCATATAACCTGCCTTGGAATGATATCGTCAGTCTTTCACCGTCTCTACCAGAGAGTTACAACACTGAGGAGGGTGATGAGAAATGTCAAAACAAGCCCTGACATGACTTCATGACTTTGAGGCATACAGACCTAACGTATGGATGAACATGTGTGGCCCGTTGTAAATTGTTGTTTCACTTCCTCACGTCGTGAGCCTTCCGTACCCCCCCCCTGAAAGCTTAGATTTCCCAAACTGAAGGAAATATATACATATATAAAAGGCAGATGCAATTTATTCTATTCCGTTGTCTTCTGGTGGCGTACAGGCCCGGGTCAGGCTAGGCCACCTTCAAAGATCAGTGTGGTAGATTAGCTGGATTAGGGGGGGTGGTGGGGGGCTTCTGAAAGGCCCCACGCTGTTATGGAGGAAGACCCGAGAAGAGGAGGGCTTTTTTTTTGTGGACCGGTCTGGTTCACGAATAATTTGCGTATATCGTATTTTTAGGGCCATAAAGCACTTGCGACCCCGCCCCTCCCACACTGAAACCCCCAAATTATTTGTAAATGTTGAAAAAAAAACAAAATATGATGAGAAACTATGGATTATTAATGATGGCAGCACAGGACGTCCCCTGCAGTGACTCAAATTGTGTTTGCTGTCATGTCTTATGTTGCGGATCCAATCAATGACATCATCGATCAATCGGCAAATTCTGACAGAAAATGCAAAATATCTCTCGATCCAATCCAGCCAATCAGAGGTGTGTAAAATCTGCTACATATACAGTACGTGAAAAGAAATTAAGTATCCCTATTTCGGTCCACTCTGGGCCTGCATGGTGACCCCGCCCCCCCCCCCCCCCCCCTTACCCCAAGTCCAGAGTATACACACCTTTGTGCCCAAAGTCAACTGGGCTAGACAACAGCTCACCCCTGACCCTGAATGAGGGGCAAGAACAATAGAAAATGGATTACAGGCTGAATGGAAGTCTAATTTTTTGCCATCTCAAACCCGTTTTCCCATTGGTCACCTTTGGACCAGACTAGAACCAGGAACCTGGAACCCGGTCCAGGCTGCCCCACACATCCTTAGCAGCAGATGAGCGGGCCCTACAGAGTGTCGCTCCACTCCCAATGCACCACCCTTTTGTTGTCAGTCAACCCTTCAATTTCTTTCAGATGTTTCCCAACAAACAGCAGAATAAAATAAAGCGGCAGCATTTTTTTTTTCCTTCTTCTTCTTCCCTCTTCCATCACAACAAAAAGCAAATGGACCAAAACGTTCCCAGCCTGTAAAACAATGCCAGACTCGACTGTGGGAGTGGTAATGGGAGGGTGGGAGGGGCTGCAAAAAAAAAAAAGACAAGCTGGCACTTTGCTATCTTACCTATAGAAATACAGTGCAAGCTTTTTTTTTTTATACGAAGCCATTGTTAGATAAAAATAAAAGTTGTACAATTACCACAAAAAGAAATGCGACAGTGAGCCGCTTCCAGTCGAAAAACAGAGAAAGCAACAACAAAAACAACAACAACAACAAAATCTGTTTCACTTACATTCTATTCAGATGTGCCAGCGGTGTTAGCCACCACACATAAATTTCCACCGGGGGCTGGCATTTAGGCACTTTCCATTTCCATATGTATAGGCTTGCCTCTCCTAATTATGCTAATCGCGGCCAGTGTTGGCCACTGTGAAAAATAGTCACATTAGACACTCCACTGACCGCTAATACTGCTTAATGTGCGGTTGAAACATACATTCATCCCGGCCTGAAAGGCAAAATTTTTCCACGTTGCTGGTCTCATTGAAAGCAGAAATGAATTTATTGAGCCCGGGAATCATTTCTTTCTTTTCCCTCTTTTTATCCAACCCCCCCCCCCCCCCTCCTCACCCCCACCCCTCGCCAACTCCTTCCCTTATAAGTACCAAGGCAGAATCCAGTCTTATATCCAGTTTTATACGACTACGATGTAAGGATAGAGAGATATAGTGCAAAATCAAAGGTGACTGGTGTCATTTTATGCTCTGCGCAGCAAAGACAAAAGCGTTGGTTGCTCGGCCCAAGAAAGAAAAAGGGTGGACACCCCCCCCCCCCCCCCCCCATATTGATTGAGATTTCACGATGCCGCTTTTTCTGTGTTCAATTTGGAGCTTTTCAAAGAATCCTCCATCGGAGGGCCACAGCCTCCCTAAAAGCTTCCAGTCCCCAAAAATAGTAATTGTGTGTACGTGCATTTTCAATGACGCTTATTCCTGTTCAGGGTCGCAGGTGAACAACAGCCTTTTTCTATTTGACTTCGGGCCTAATATTAGGGCATAATCGACTCATCGTTTTTCAATTCTGTCAACTGTCTGCACTTGGTGGTCAGACTGAACGACTTGGCCGCAACCAGCACACATGCTATAAATTCAGCCTCGACTACTTTGCTGTCTAAAGGCGTCTATGTAGACAGACACACACATCATCTACGTCGCTTGGACCGAGGAGTCCAAAACCTTGTTATCATAATTCCAGCTATTCATTTTCTAATGACGCAAGCAAACTCCACAGGAGGAAGGCTGGAGCTGAGATTCGAACCCAGAACCGTGACGCAGATGCGCTACTTTTATTCTCTTTGGTTATGTGCTGACGGCCATCTGAGATTCCGTTGAATCGCTGGTATATTAAGATATTTTGTGATGTTTTCTTTAATCAATGTATATCTTCTCAGTGAAAAACTGCTTTGAGATGATTGCATGACTTGGTGACTTGCTTGCCTAAGCAATTTCAGAGATGGACTCTGAAGCCTGCTTTGACGACTTCATAGTCTGCTTTGCTTGAATTGTCAAAACTTGATTGTGATCAATGCCACTTGGTTACACAACAAACAGTGTGGCGTAGGGAGGGATGAGAATGGCCACTCACCCCTCCCGATGCACACACTTTAGAGGATAAAAGGAGGGGAGCGATGCTCCTCAGTAGAGTCTGCTGTGGGTTAGCGTACGAACGCCCAGCTCGTATTGAAGCTCACTCTGCTGAGGGTGTTGGCTCTCCACCCTAATGGCATACGTTAAGAGTATATCATCTTTAGCTTCATACAACTTGTTTGAACTGTGTTATCATTTCTGTGTGGGACCAATAAAGTGCCTATTGTTGGTAGCCAGAAGTGTCTTGTCGTTATTTCTGAGTGCCTATCTCCGACGATCCTTTATAAAACTTGATATTCATTCAAATTGAGTATCAGAAGTGTTTCAAAACAATCACGGAGAAACGTTCCAAATTAAATATTCTACCGATTACGCATCCGATGCATTGAGTCATCAGATTAAAAACCGATTTCGCATTCGGTATCATTTTTATCCACTTGGCGTCCTCACATTCTAGCGTATTACGCGTGACTTTGAGTGTGTATAGCTTTAAAATGGCTGGCAACCGGTTCAGGGTGTCCCCCCCCCCACCCCCCCGCTGACTTCCCGAAGACAGCCGGGATAGGCTCCGGAAATGGATGATTATTATGTTAAATGAATTGTTGCTGCCCGAGTCTTGACATCATAATTGATTTTTGTCATCCAATTAGTCTTCATCATCCATAAAGGAAAGTAGAGTGCAATTAGACAAACTTGTCATGTTAAATAAAGTTTTGTGATGTGATGTTTATTTGAAGGGTTGTCCTGTTCTGACTGTGTGTGTGTGTGTGTGTGTGTGTGGAGGGGTCGGGGGGGATGCTGAGAAAAGCAACGCGTGACTCGGCCTGAAGGATGGAGTGTAAAAAAAAAAAAAGGGGGGGGGGAATAAATATTTGGAGGTGACCCAGGTTGACTCTGCTCTTGTTTGTTCTCTCTACCAGTGAGGTCCCGGCCGGGCCCTGAGCGCTGGGAGTTTATTTATCTAGCTGGGGCACCCAACGCGCACTATTCACCTCCAATAATGCTTCATAGGACTTTCTCTGTCCAAACTGGGCCGCTGTGTGTGCGCTCACGTGAATTGTAGCATTTACCTGCTGTGGTTTGTTGAGAAGTGTGGGGGGGGGGGGGGGGGGGGGGGTTTACGCCCCCCCAAAAGCTCATTTGTGCGTTTTCTCTTTTCTCTCATGAAGCCTAGTTTGGATGCAAATTTACTATACTGCACATTGCTGTGGTCTTGAGCACCCCCCCCCCCCCCCTCCGCCCTCCTCCCCCCATTCGACTTCCCTCATCGTCTTTATGGGACATGTGGTGCACCCGCTTTGGCCTTCTCTCGCCTGCGCTCGTGTTTGGACAGTTGGAATCACTGAACGCGTCTGTCACGGCTCACCTAAAACTCGGCTAGGAAAGCATTTGTTTACAGAAACACAGAGGTCTTTTCTCTCCATTTCATTTTTTTTTTTACCCCCCCCCCCCCGAGATTTTTTTTTCAATAGAAACACCTCACCAGTGACAGGGTTGTAATGTTTAAAAACGAGACAAGGCAAGGCAAAAAAGTGTCAGCGAGTCATAAACTACGAGTCTTCCTGTCTCAACCCCCCCACCCACCCCTCCTGGGTGTCTACTCCCATCACTCTCCTCTTCCTGCATCTCTTTTTATGACACCCCCACCCACCCCCTCACTCCTTTTACTCCCCTACACAAGGACAATACTGGCTGGGTCACATGTTGACAAGCTCAACTATCACACTTAAAAGTGAGATCGCGTTTGTTTACAGTATGCAAATGTCGTTTATCTGCAAGATATGCGGGATGTATGTGTGATAATATGTGTGATAATATTCTCTGCGGTCGTTAAATCCCTCATCAGACTAAACATTCTTATACCACCGCACAGGTGGTATAAGAATGTTTCGTGGTGTGAAGACAAAACGTGTGAAGACTAAAGACGCTCCCGGAGGAGGAAGGGAAGGCCGCAATCTCAAGACACACAAGTCAGGCTGCGTACGCAGAACGGCGACAAAAATGAATGTGCGAAGGTGCGTGGAAGCGTGAGGACAGTTGACCAAACAAAGAGATGGTGAAACCTTCGTGACACCTCCGTGAGCACGCTCCAAAGGCATCATTTAGTGGGATGATATTTTAAGTGATACGATTTTCTCACAACACGGAGCTCAAAATATCACGGTAGCCACCCAAAAAGGAAAAAAAAAAGAAAAAGAAAAGCGGTTCAATTCTATTCAAATTATTCAAACGGCATCTACTTTGTGATCAAAATGCTCCATTTTATTTCCGTAACATTGAGGGGCATTTATTTATTTATTGATTGATTATTTTGAATTTCAAACATATTTTTAATATTACCTAATCTGCATAATTTCAGCAAAAAGAACATTACATGTCTTTGGAAATAGATGTGGCGCATTTTGTTTTATTTTTAAACTCAAATGGAAAAAAAAAATGAAACAAATAACATGTTGATACGAAACTGTCTGGATTGTATTTTTAAATAATATTTGTAAGTCCATGTTGTATTTCATGATATATTGAAATTATTGGATATTTTGACTTTGAAAATGCTTAGAAATATCTGGCAAATATTTGATTTGATTCATTTGTAGGTACAATTACACTCAAAATGATGAAGATATTTTTACAATCAAAGTGGAGGCACATCGTTTGATGACAACAAATTTTAATCCATTAATTTTTGGGGGTATACATTATCGCAGTTGTCACAAGGGAAGGCCCCCCCCCCCCCCCCGCCCCCCGACACGTTTATCCTACTGCTGCGGCTTTTAGGACACAGTCACACATGCCTCCAATAGGTTTCCAATTTCCAAAATACAAAACCAAATGATCTGTACCCTCCGATTGAGATATCTTAACGTCTCATCAGCGTCCTTTTCGGCTCGCGGTTTTGCGTGCGACCGTGTGAGTGCTTACTTGTATTTTGTGCGCGCGAGAACTAACCTCTCCTTGTCCCACAACCACTTTACTCTCCATTGAGGCCCCGAGCAGCTTTGTGAATGGGCTATTGGTGGAAACAAGGCAGGCAGAAACTTTAGAAACATGGTCACGGCCTCTTAAAGGCACAGCATTCCTTTTTTCAGATGCCCCCCCACCCCCCCCCCCCCCCCCACACACACACACTGCCGCAATCTCCCTCCAAACTGCCCCTTTCCTTCCTTCAGTCCCACACCAAAACAACTGGCACCCAAATGTCTAAACATATCTTTTAAAAACCATGTCGCGGCCAAATTAGCTCAAGAGCTAATGTGAAATCATTTACACGTAAGTCAAGCAGAAAAGGGAAGAGAAGCAGTGACTGCTTTTGTGCTGCTTGACAATGAATATATCTTGTCAAATAAGGCTCAAAATGTCCGAATTCAACGACTATGATATCAGGAGCGCGCAAGTGCTACTTAGGGCAGCGGTCCTGTCCCTCCCCCATGTCCTACGCTGACATGGTGGGCCGAAAAAGGCCCTCCCTATAGGCTCTGTTTATATTCGCCAACTGCTGTGGCGCTTTTAGAGCGTGCAAAACAGGTGGGTAAACTTCAGCTGCATTCACTTAGATTTTTTTTTTTCTACTCGTGAAGGAGGAGGAGGAGGTAGGGCAGGAGGCGGTGGTTTAAAGTGGGGAGGGGGGGGGCCTGCCTGCCTGCCTGCCTCGCCTCTTGTTGAATGGAATCCAAGAATAGTTAGAGACCACACAGGGAGCCGTAGAGGAGGAGGAGGAGGAGGCGGGGGTGGGGGGGGGTGACTGTGTGTGGAGGAGGGAGGGGTCCGAAACCCTCCCAGTACTCCCCTCCACTTTCAAAGATGGCTAACCATTCACACAGTCCATCTGCTGCAGGGATCAGCCGTGGCACTGAAAGCCTGGGAGGGTGGGTGGGGGGGGGGGGGGTTAAAAGGAATTTTGGCCAGTGTGAAAACTCAAATAAAGCTGCTTCTGCCCCTGAAATAAAATAAAATAAATAACTTACAGAGATAACGTTGACCTAATACCCAGCGGCGGCGGCGGCGGCATAGGAGATAGCGCGGGGGGGGGTGAGGTGCGACATGATCACTCGCCACTTCACACATGAGCTCCGAGTACTAACAGAGCAGATGGAATCATTCCAACGACATAATTGTCCCGACTGTTGATAAATCCTGCCTTGATGCAAACCGAGGCCCAACAAAGTGCATTGTTGGTTCAGTCTCAACTAGCTAGCTGTCTCAAGAAGTGCCAACTTCATGTCAGCTGCGGGAAGCTGAGCTCCATCCACAAAACCGAGACCGGACACTGAGCTCTCAGCACGACGGGGAAAGATTCCCGAGGATTGATGAATCCATTTCATCAAATTTTTACAAGAACTATGACTTTCCTGCCGTGTCAGGATTGGTTCGTGAGCGACTATAGCACAGGCTAAGAATACATGGACACACATGCTAACGCGCTTAGTACTTCCTGTTTTTATTAGATTGCTATATATTGAAGTGTTTTAAGTGTATATATATTTAAGTGTTTTATATAAAGAAGTGTTTACCTTCCAAATGTTTACCAAAATTAGGGTTTTGCTACGGTAGGCTAGGTTTATACTTGGGCGTGGCGGAAGAATACGCCGTCACCTAGCACAAGAAGAAACGTAGCGTAGCTTGCCGTTTTTCTTTTTGATTCTTTTATAGATATGACCTCACAGTGTTTTTATTCACAAGTATGTGTTGTACTTTTAAACTTCAGAATGGCATCGTCATCATTAATGAGCAACTACAGTTAGCAGACACGTCAACTTCGGCAGTTCGATGCTATAGCAACGCAACTAGCTAGCAGTCTGACTTACGATGTCTCAAGGTTACGAACGCGATGAAGTACCTTGCGCGGCGGCGTAAGAATAAATCATGACACGGTTTAGGAAAGCATGTTCAGTCACCCAAGTAATTTACCGCTATTAGTATGATTGTTTTAATATGTTTATATTGACGTGCTTTAGCTATTTACCGTAATCGTGACTTTACAACCGCATTGGCGTCTGGTTAGTAGTTCGGGCTTACATCACCACCGTAGTAATGGAACTTTGTCGTAAACCAAGGACCTCCCTGCAATTTTCACCAAACGGACACACAATCTGTCAACGCGATACCAAAAGTACGGCCCCAATAAAGCGAGAGAACACAAGCTGATGCGCCATGACCTCGACATCCCCAATTGACACTCATTAGGACAAACGCCAAACGGCTCGCAGACCAATAAAGCAACCCGAGAAGCACGGCGGCCTCCATTCTTTCGTTCAACTCACCTTCCACCCAGAGCTGCTCGATGTCCGTTTCGATGGCGGCCACTCGGAGTCCCACCGAGAGGGCCCCGAACACCAAGAGTCCAATAAAAAGCACCTTCCCGCAGTGCCTCTGGATGTGACAGCCCAGAGAGAACAGGAGGGCCTGGAACCTGGCGCGGAGCCACAGGGGAGCTTTCTGACCTACCGTCTTCCCCTGGAATGGAAGAGGAGGGGAAAAGACAGTCAGTATGACGACGGATACCCGTCAACCATGAGCCAGATTCAAGAGCTTCCCGCAATTCCTTGAATCGCGTTCAAAACCCGCCGTAAAACCGATCCTCCCCAACAGGCAGTGACCGTTGCATCATATGAAGAGGCGATTTTTTAGGTCAGGGCCGAGACGTCGCAAGCAACTGAGGTGAGGGGTCCCCGACGGACGGCTGAGTCTGGGCCCGTACCAACGACAAGACCAATGGCGCCGCAGCTTATTTACGAGCCGTTTACTTGCACTGAGAAACGGACCATCTCGGTCCTTATCAACGACGCAACTGGAACCCCCGAGTTGGTTGTCGGGCTTCTCGATGCTTGCTGATAAGCCGATCATTTCCGATCAAAAGCGCAACTCAGCTTCTGGCGAGATGTTTTTGCTGTTAGCATTACATCGCTAGCATTGTTATATCATCCATCCATTTTCAACGCCGCTTATCCTCATCGCGGGTCTGCCGGAGTCTATCTCAGCTGACTTTGGGCGAGAGGCGGGGCACATCCTGAATTGGTTACCAGCCAATCACAGTGCATCAATATTCGACATTTGCGGTTCCATCGAGGGCGACTCTCCACACGATTTTACAACATGTGTAGTCTGCAGAGTTTAAGGAGCAACCCGCAACTTTCATCCATCGCATGAAGCGGGTCCAAAGCTGAGGCAGGATCTCCCATGACGCAACGCAATTAACGCCGAGTCGGAGGCCAACATCAGGCCTCCAAATGGCTTGAATTAACACACACTGGAAGTCACGAACGTTCCACGTTAACCAAGCCAGTTTCTAACTTTTTGTGCATGTTCAAAACAAGCCTGCAACTCATCTATCTCGCTAGATCATATTTTGCTCGAAATTTCGCTTTCGAGCGCGGCAAGTGTCACCGCTGTGTCCCCCCCCCCCCACTTCTCGACACCCCCCGCGCCTCCCCCCGCTCTTCGGAGCTGAAACACATCCAAGCACCGGGGCGGTCCGAAAAGATGCTTTGTCAGATCAAACTCAATCAGTGAATTCCTTCACAGGACCCACCGCATTTCCAAACAAGAGCCTGGCGGAGCCCACCGTGCTGCTCGGAGGGGCTGCCTCAAGCCAGAAGCATACGCACGGGATGTGTGACATGATCACCAAACACGAAACGGGGGAATTCGAGGCAACCCTTCAACAAGCAATACAAGTTTTTCATTTTAGATTTCTTTGAGGGATTGAATCGTCCAACTTGTTCACAAAATCGCGCAAGTCGAGTGAATTTGAGAGCATTATGGTTTGACTCCTTGGTATATCGTCACGAGACTTGTTGGAAGTGGATTTTGGGACCCCCAGTAAAAGATTATACCCGAAAATCAACCCCCCCCAAATTTTTTTTATATATATTAATATAATTTAAAAGTCCGTCCAAGTGTGATGCATCCTTACATGAGCCTTCTTGCAGATTGGCTCCCACAGAGTTGGTTTTGGGACCCCCAGTTAAGGACCGCACACTCCCAAAACACTAACAAATAATCCCCCTCAGAAACAAAATTCCATACCATAATTTCACTGAAGTTAATCTTGAAGCAATTAAACACTCAGTACGCTAAAAAGCCAAACCTCGTCATCCACATAAGACTTTTTGGAAGTGGGCTCGGGACCCCCAGCAAAAGACGACATACCCCCCCACCCCCATAAAAAAAAATAATACAATAAAACCCACCAGCCCCAAAAACAACAAAATTGAGAATCAAATCCTGGGTGATCACCTTTGAGATGCGTTTAAGTGCGAAAGCGGCGTGGCAGTAACCGCCCGGTCTCCGGAGCGCGTCGGCGTCGGCGGCCGGCCGGGAGCGCGCGAAGCTCGGGGGTAAGTCCCCGAAGACGCCGGCCCCTGGCACCCCGCTATCCGAGGCCATGGTCCGAAGAGGCTTGGGGGGCGAAGCGACACACAAAGCGGCTGCGATTTCACAGAGCGCCGCAGTAATCCGACATGGGAGAGGAGCGCGTCCGGCGCCGACGAGTTGGAAGAAAGTGTCCCGCTAGTCTTCCGTGGAGCCGAACGAGTCGCCAAACTCCATCCCAACATTATGCGCCCAAATACGTAAAGATCCTTCTGTCGTCATTCGATCGCGGAGCTGCTATAAAAACAGGCACATGCAAAAAATAAAAAAATAAAATAAAAATAATAATATTAACAGAAGCTCCGATAGTACTGCTAGTAGTTGTAGCGGCGGTCTTGCTGGTGGTCGCGCGTCACGTCTAGCTCCGATCGCGCTGCGGCAACATTTGGACGAGCTCGCCTCTCCGCAAATCCTGAAAAGGGAGCTTTGATGGAAAAGTGCCGCGGCTCCCATTGGCCGAGGAAGAGGCAAATTACTTTGCAAACATCGCCTATTATTAGCTGCTAAGCAACAGCTCACCAAAGTGGGGTGCGAGAGAGAGAGAGCGAGAGAGGGAGAGAGAGAGACCACCCAGGCTGCTGCTGCCTGAGCTGGGAGGGGAAGGGGAAGGGAGGGAGGGAAGGGGCGAGAGAGCGAGAGAGAGAGAGAGAGAGAGGAACTCTTTCAATAAAGCTCGCACACGCACGCTTGCCTGCTGACTGCATGCTTGTACACATTATTCCCCGTTTGCATGCATCATCCCAGTTAAAGTGCATTATTCCCACTTTGAGCTCCCTTGTAGTGTACTTATTCCGAGTTATTCTTGGTTCGGGCTCCCTATATTACTCCTTTTCGTTCAATTTTGCACGCACTGACGTGTTGAAGTCCGTTTTAACTTGCAGTGTTTGTGTAGCTTTCCTGTTTGGATGTTATTCCGTGTTATTGTTCTCTATGACAAAAATAAAAAATAAAAAATGTGAATATGTGAAACCACGGGTACCGAACCACGAGTATGCAGGGGGCTAGCTTAGTTTTAAGTCGTAATATCAGCATTCACCACTAGATGGCAGACACAGCTCAGTTGCGCTCACACTGGCTCTCTTAGAACGCGTGTAAAGCTAATATACTTTTTTTTTTTTGCGGATTTGATAGGCAGGACAAACCTAGCACCTCAATAATATGAAACGTTTGACTGACGATTTTTGTGCGAAAAAAAAAATGTGCAAAACGAGATGGATGGATGTCGCAAAGACAACTATGCATTCCCCCTCGTCTTATATTAACCCACCAAATCAAATGAATTTGCTAACACAAGCGTCTACGAGAAGTATTGACATTAAAGCATCACAAGACTTATAGCCTGTATCTTATCTCCAGCCCCCCCCCCCGCCCCCCAAAAAAAGGTGGCTGCCTGGTTCAGAGGTACACGCTTATCGAAGGAGACTCTTTGGAACGGTTCCACGTCTTGACATGCATGATTTCATGAGTTCACAAAGGCGCTCACATGAGCCTGGAAAGAAGGTTCCCAGACAAAACTGATTTATAATCCTCAGAAAAAAAGAGGAGGGGGGGGGGGGAAAGCTTGGAAGTGTAGTTTTGCCAAGTAAAAAGTACGAAGGTGAACAAACGTGTCATGATAGCACGCGGTCGTGCTAGCGGGGCTAGCGGCGTCGCTGTACGGGAACATTTGTCAGGCGGCTGGTGCTAATTTGAGCCCCTTTGCTTGACTTAAAAACAATTGGAAGCTGATGTGGAGTAAGTGGATTTAGGTGTTGGTGCCGCAGCGTCAATCCACTACTGACAGCTGCACCTTTATGGACCATGCGCGCTCACTGACTTGGCTTTTCTGGCGTTTGCACCAATAGAGCATAAGGGATCGCGATCATGAGGCCTGCGTAAACGGCTGATTAAAAAAACAACCCCCCCCCAAAAAACTCATTTACCTCAGGTGAAAGCTAAAACACATCACACCTGTAAGGGCTAGCGACAACCACAAAAATAGACGACAGTTGCGCCGTGGCTTCGAGTGTGATTTGTTCCATCTATACCTCAAATCATCTTTGGAGCCTATCCCAGCTGTCATCGGGCAGTCGGTGAGGGACACCCGAACGGCTTGCCAGCCAATCACAGGCATTCATAAAGAGGATGTGCATCACGATTGACGTTGTGCTCCTGGTGGTGGGCGCCTCTGGCTGCCAAGGGAGGAGGATAATAGAGAAATAATACATGAAGAAGAGTTTCACAACAAAGGTGCACTGTAAACTGCAGTCATCTCATTTTTTTGCAGAGGATAAAGAATACATACATATATATACAGTATATATATGCTTTCCATGAATCAGATTGTCTGTCTATATGTGTTGCTACACAATCTGTGTTTAAATATCCATCAACATTGATATTAGTTTGGTCAGTCTGTCTGTGGCATGTCGCACACTGTGTTAAGTTTTAAGCTAGCAGACAACTTATGTGGTGTTGTGGTTTATTTTGAGCAACCACTTGCTGAAATGAGTAAATCGATGAAATTCAACACACCAATTTCATCCAATGCCGAGTTTCCGAACGAAATCGGTGAAAAAGGTCAACCTTACCGTTTATTCTCCCTCACATTCATCTGTTCCTATGGAGGAGCCCATACGGAGCTGGAACACACATTTCGAGAAGGGCACTTTTTTGGGGGGGGGGGGGGTGTTTTTTTTCTTCCCCCTTGCCTTGGTGGAACACGGCGTGACAGGCTCGGGCCGGGTTTGAGTGGTAGAGGGAAACAGGCAGCTGGAAATGGGAGCTCAAGTGGAATGTGAGGAATTGGGCTGTGCGGTAGGGGCCCCCTTCAAGCCTAACAAACTCAGGGAGGTCCGAGGCCTGGTCTGGAGGCCTTGGATAAATAAGCTGTCTGAGATGACCATGCGCTACGCAGATATCTGCCATCACAGCGCCTTGTAGTGCGTACACAAACCACCCAAGGCTCTCTCTCTCTCTGCCCCACATGGTCTCTCTCTTGCGCATCCACTTTTCTCTCCGCAGACCTCCATTTTTTTTTAAAACTCCTCCTGATGCCTCCCATCTTTGCCGCAACTGGTATTTTTTTTCCCTCGTCTCTCACCTCTTGACTTCCTACCACCAAGCAAATGTGCATTTCATCTCTCCCCAGTGGCTCCATCCATCTGTCCATTCGTCCGTGCACGCACGGATGGCTGGCTGGCCGTCCGTCCGTCGGCCTGGGACTGCCGACTGAGCCGCTCTGGCATCCATCTGCCTCGCAAGAGCCAACACCCTCAAGGTTCAGACCCACGACACGTTTATTTTGTAAAGAAAGAGGAATCGAGGCTGGGGCAAAACACTTTATGGCTCCTTCTTTTAATGTAAACAAGATGGTGAAGAACATTTCAAGACCTCAAACACTAGGTTTTTTTTCTTCATAAGTTTATCACTTTATTCCACTAACATCACCACTATTTGTCTCCCAAGATTTCGTCTTGTAAAATTTAGATTTCGTTCTTGAGAGATTGAGACCTTTCCCGATTACGATTTAGACTTTAGTTTTTCCGCGTAACATTGATTTTTTTTTTTTACACTGCCAATCACGGCTCAGCTTGCGAACATGACATGAGCAAACTCGGAACACAGGTGAGCCGTGATTGGTCGGGACCCGAGCCCTGAGCAATGATGATGTCATTTTCAATCGACAGCAAGTTGCAAAATGGCCGTCCACTGAGACGGGATAAAACCTGGCGGATCATGCTGCTTATTTCATATTCCAGCGAACATTTTGTGCTTATTTCATATTCCAGCGAACATTTTGTCAAGAACATTTTTGATTCGACTTCCCCTTTAACTTTGTTGAGTGAAATTTAAAACATAAAATCTACGGCTAAAGCGTTCAGAAAGCTAACTCGTCATCGATATGTACCGATACGTTTGCATCGATACGTTCTCTAATTTGTGGTTGCCATTTGAAATATGAATATTAAAAAAAAGTTATTCTTTGAAAAAGCCACATAAAAGACAAAAATGTTAAAAGAGAGCTTAGTTTTGATACGCCAGGTCGGCATTTCAAATGGCCATATGTTCCCAGTTGCCTTAACCGGATAAATAAATCTTGAATACAACAATAAAAGTGAAAAATGGGCTTCTTCCACAGTGACATGAAATATTTTCATCTTGGTGGTTCTATTTCTTTTTCACTTCATGACTAACTGAGAGACACACAGAAGTGTTCAGCCTACTTTTCTATCACGAGCGCAGGATCTATGAAACGGCAACAAGTTACCCATAGCGACACTTTTTCTGCATTAAAAAATGCCTCTTGTCAGTCTCGGAGAAGAGGCGAAGCTGCCACCCACAGTCTCAGCACAAGATTAATTATGATAATGCATTTCTTTGCCTGCCTTTTGTCGCCCTA
The DNA here is from genome assembly GCF_025434085.1 of Hippocampus zosterae. Lineage (NCBI taxonomy): Eukaryota > Metazoa > Chordata > Actinopteri > Syngnathiformes > Syngnathidae > Hippocampus > Hippocampus zosterae. The sequence goes on along the minus strand of NC_067465.1, from coordinate 2,744,888 downwards.
ATGAATGGTCGCCTTTCTGGGGGCCGAAAACACACACAAACCCACAGAAACGCACTTTTTTGTCAAGTCTTTGTTTGTGCGCTTGTAACAGACGTATTGTCGGCACAGCGGAGCAGGTGGCGACGTCGACCCGGACCTGTGCTCTTAAAAACAAACCTCGCAAGTCTCTCAGTATGTGTGAGACATTGTTAGCAAACAGAAAGGGGCAAATCCATTTTTAGCTAACATCCATTCCCAACATTCAGTCACGTCTGATTAAAGAGAACAATTAGTGCCGAGTTGAGCTCAGACCTCCACCAAGGCCAAACGACCCAAATTTGAATCAGCGGCACATTGTGCAGTGGAATGTCTAAAATGTATGACAATCCTTTTGAGAACATTTGGCGAAAATGGATGAACGTCATCCACGGTGCTCTGCGATGTATTTTCGCATTAAGCTAGCAGTAGGCAAAGTTATGTGGTTACAAGATTTTTTTTTGAGGTTTAGTTTGACAAATTCAACTAGGAGGGGCATTAAACAGCTTTGCAATTTCTTTTTGAAGACTTGCTCGCTATCTGTGAGATTCGTTTGCAAGTCAAAGCAAAAAAATGTGCGGCTTGCATCTCGTAAAAGCCGTAAGATGGGCGACTCGTATCTCGAAGCACGTCTGGATTTGTAATCATTTCCATGCCCCAACTAAAATTACTACTTTCCCCATAAAATGAAGAGTATTTATCTAATATAGCAACTATTTGTGTAACTGCACAACTTTCCCCTTATTCTACTTTGGAATTTGTCAACTTTTGTAATGTCATACATTGTATTAATTCTTAATACAATAATAAAATAAAAAATAACAATCATAATAATAATAATAATAATTAAATGATGTGAAGGAAAATTGTAAATAGTACTACGATTTATCCATTTTGTGTTCATATTGCATTTAATTGAAAGATGTTTGTTGTTTTTTTCTCTTTCTTCTTTCTTTCTACATACATTCTTGCTGCTGGAGGCTGTAAATTTCCCCAGTGTGGGACGAATAAAGGATATCTTATCTTATCTTAATGAATATTATAAATACAAGTACCGGTATGTTTTTTTTTTTTAAAGACGTCTGCATTATTTCATTGCTTTAAAAAAAAAAATACACATGGGTTGACCGTAGCCAGACGCGGTTGGAAAATCTTCAACGCAGCTGCCTAATTATGTGTCATTTCTATGTATGGCGATGCAATAAACAGTTGGACAGGAGATAAAAAGGCCACCTGAGAGCTCAAATCAGGTCGTTGGTGTGTTTCTTCCTGTGACTTTACAGGCAAAGCCATTTAAGATGTGATCCCAATCAACCACCCAGCCAATGTTTAGCCAATTAGCTTGGGGAGGGGGGCGGGGGGGGGGGGGGCTCTACTGTGACAGGCAGGGATGTCTGGCTGTGTGCGTTTGTGTACGTGCGTTATTGGGGTTGTGATTGCCGTACATGGTATCTTTGTCGCAACGCGCACAAACACACATTGTCAGCAACATAAGCAAGTGTTGCAACTACAAAGCTTGTGAAAAGGCCGCATGCATTCAGATGTTTAATTTAGAGTTGGGGGGGGGGGGGTTGGGGTGGCGTTGCTATGTGTTAGTTGGAGGTGGGCTGGTCGGGTGGGGGCGGTGTGGGGAGGGGTGTCATCTTGAAAGGTAGCGTGTGGAAGGGAAAAAAAAAAAAAGTGGGAGGGGAAAATCATTTGTGGCCGGAGAACACAGAAGACAAATTGAGGAAGTGTTGTGCTAATATGTCGGGGTCAGCAGCAAATACACACACACACACACACAGGTTTCTGACGGACTACCACTTGGGTGGGCCGCTCCCCCGCTCTGTGTCTCCTTGCTCACCCACGATCAGCCCTCAAGCCATGAAGCCACCCAGCTTCTCGACCAACCCCCCACCGACACTACCACCGCAACACCAGCCCATCCCCTTCACCCCCCCCCCCCACATCCCCACCCCCAACTACTCAGATCTACAACTCCACCCTACCTTCTCCTCTGTGTCCACATTTATCTCCACCTTACGTCCTGCCCTGTATTATTCGTGGGATTGATTCTTTAAGCTCCATTTCTGCAAGAACGGGGGAAACAAGGGGGACGTAATATACAACTTTTATTTGTCTGCAAAAAAGTTGAGTTGCCCGCCCAAGCTTTATGTGTGAGAAAAACAATTGTTGGTAATCCGTCTATGTGTTATTTCCAACGCTCCCCAATTTGAATGATTAAAAAAAAAAATTGCGGGTGCGTTTGCTGAAAGTGCTGAAATTACTGCAACTGTCAAATATCACTACGGCCTTGCTAATTTTCTATTCGTTTGTCAAACATCTTTCCTTATGAATACACGTTTGAGCAGCAAACATTTATCTGCTGAAAGCTGCAGGTGGCTGGACTATATCCCACCGAGTTTGGATTTCACACGTAAGGCTACGAAGCGCTAGCCTCCAGCTAGCTTGTAAGCTAACAGGACAATAATGAGCAACTCACAATTATGCTAGTGAATGAAAGCGCTCAAGTTCAATATAGTGGGCGAGGAGAGACTCACTGGTCTTGATTTGAGTCACGACCCCCCCAAAAATCTGAAAAACTGTCATGGCGAAAAAGATATTTAACACTACAGCGCCACGATGAAGTACTACTCTGTTGTCAGGTTTTGCACACTTTCAATGGCCTAACATACAATGTATTGAGCATTATTTTCAAACATATCGAATGTATTTAGGACCAAACACGGTCTCGTCACTTTTTAAACGCACGGGTAAAATGTTAAAAACAGGTAAACTCACACCCTGCGTTATGGTGCTCTTTTTTTAAAATTATATTTAGCTTTAAACCAAAAGCATCCATGTAAAACATCTAAGACGTAGATATGCGGTCTGAGCGATCAAAGTTCACGTCTCGCCTCATGAATTTGACGCGAGGAAGGTCACGCGCTCCCTCTTCCACCAATATTCTCCACCAAACACATTATTTTTCTTATTCGGGGTGATTCATTGCAACTCGACACGTTCATTTCCAGACATCATTTTCATGAGTTTGAAAAGAAAACAAAACAAACAAAAAAAAAGGCGAAGGCTGATATGTCGACAACTTGGCCGCAGTGAGGCCATCCTTCACGACCACACGTACTGCGTGTCGTGACGGGTGCGAAGGGTTAGCGCGGCCGGAGGAACCAAGCGAGTAACAACAGCTGTATTTTATTTTGGAGGGACGTGTGAGACATCAGAGGGTGTCAACATCACAATTGGACGATCAACTGTCGACACCCATTTGGAACACTAATGCTGACACCGACACTACTGCCATGCTGAAAACAATCCGATGCGAACATTCCTGGTGGAAATTTCCTCCCTTCAAAGCGCGACGTTGAGGCCAGATGACGCGTCTACGGTACTGAAATAAGTACATCTACAAGGAACCTCGAAAGCTCATGTGTGATAGGCCAGATAAGAGAAAAATGAAAACAAAGCGGGCAGCCCGGTAGTCCAGTGGTTAGCACGTCGGCTTCACAGTGCAGAGGTACCGGGTTCGATTCCAGCTGCGGCCTCCCTGTGTGGAGTTTGCATGTTCTCCCCGGGCCTGCGTGGGTTTTCTCCGGGTGCTCCGGTTTCCTCCCACATTCCAAAAACATGCGTGGCAGGCTGATTGAACACTCTAAATTGTCCCTAGGTGTGAGTGTGAGCGTGAATGGTTGTTTGTTTCTGTGTGCCCTGCGATTGGCTGGCAACCGATTCAGGGTGTCCCCCGCCTACTGCCCGAAGACAGCTGGGATAGGCTCCAGCACCCCCCGCGACCCTAGTGAGGATCAAGCGGTTCGGAAGATGAATGAATTCATGAAAACAAAGCATTTTTTTTTCACGAGAGTTATAGTTGGTTTGCATAAAATTTAAGATGAAGTTTTATCGCCCCCCCCATCCCCCAATTTTTGTTATTAGTTATTCATATATAGCTATATTAGCTGACCTTATTTCGTAAATGAACAAGATGGTCACGATGCAAAACACAAACACGACAACAATCGCTAACGGGGGACAAAACAACATTTAACATCAAAGCGAAAACACATAGTGAGCGGAGACTATTTGCAACGTTAACTCAACGCCCCAAATCTAATTTCACGTTCTTTCTGTCAAACAGGATAAAAGCCTCGCGCCAATCCAATGACCAAGACGAACAGAACAACTCACATTGTCGTCATTTTATGGAATACAATGAATCTATTTAACATTCCATGCTCCGATTTTTTTTGAGTAATGTTAACAGAAGTTACTCATCAGCTGCTCAACGCTTATTTACTTGTATTTACGCAATAAATTGTTTGGACGCACACACACACACACACACACAAAATCAGTGGTGCGATGTGTTTGTGAGACGGCAGATTAACAACGGCCACACACAGGTAAGTGTAGGCATGAAAGTGCGAACACACACACACACACACACACATCAATGATGTGGTAGGCGGGCTGAGCCGCAGTGGCGTTGTCTTCAGGGGGACTCCGAGGTCTTTGTATCAATATACAAACGCGTTATGCAAACACCGGCAGCTGCCACGTCTCATCATGAGCCGCGCCACAGAGGTCAGAGTGTGACATGGTTGGAAAAACGTTCGAGGCTGCGCCGCGTGAGAGCCGCAAACGAAAGCCTATTCGCACTTTTGCGAGGAGCAAAATGGGAATTTTGACCCGCAAACGGGGACGCAGTTTTTTTTCTTTTTTCGAGCATTGTCCTTCAAAGGAATCCGATAGTGGGAAGGGGAGGGAAAATACGTTCATGTACGCTAATACGCTCGTATGAGCGAAGGGGATTCCTGACTTTTGACAGTGAGCCGTTGCTCAAGACTGTAATTGTGTTTGTGACATCACGTTTGTAGTCGAGACTTCTGAAAAGCATCTTGCGGTCAAGCGGGGTTTTGCCGAACCACATGACGGGAAGCCGATGTGACTTAACTGCGATATGGGGGGGGGGGGGGGGTGCTTTCAAATTAGACTTCATGTGACACCAGTGAGGCTTTCCTCCGACCACTACTGACACATCAAAAATCATCCCGATTATTATTATTATTATTATTATTTTTTATACTCAGACACAAAAGGAAAGTGAGGCCGTCGTAAATCACCCGCTAAACAAAAAAAACCTTTGCATCTAGACAACTCTCTTCGCGTGGTCTCCCTTCGTGACTAAAGAACTTCCAAACCTGTAATTTCAGAAATGCTTCGCCGAAGGGATGCAATAAATCTTGTGACTGCAAGAGGAGAAAAGAGGATGGGGGAGGATAGCGGAGGGTGGTGGGGGGGAGTAAAAAGAAAAAGAAGAAAGGCATTGGCTACGAGTACGCTTCCTCTTCCGAGGAGTGCGTGTGAGGGGGCGGGGGCGTTGGTGTTAACTGATACAGGATCAAGCCGGGTGGTCCTGAACTGACACGGGCACCGTTTTTGTGTACAAATAAACGGAATCCCGCAGTCCATTGTGGCGACCGCTCCCACCGCTTTTGCTCGACGTGGTTGTTTTTCACAGCTGGATAGTGTGCAACGCCGAGCACGCACGCTGGGAACAACAGAGAGAGGGAGGAACACAAACCCCGGAGTAGGGCAATTAGACGTGAGCAGGAATGACAAAAGCACCCGTGTCCAAATGACAAGGCGTGAGTGGATTTGGAGCTTTTATTGAAACGCAAATGAACAAAAGGCCGTGTGTTAAAGTGTGTCACCGGTTTCCAGGTTGTGACGGTCAGGTGAGGTCATTTAGATCTCCATCAGCTGGTCTGTGCCGACGATGACCTCGTTGGTCCTCTCAGCTAAAGACACAAAAGCAAGAAAACGAGGATTGTTAAAAGCGCGGCGATTCTCAAGGCGGGCTTCTTTTACGGTGACTTAAACCTTCGCCCGCGGAGAATTAATCGTACGCTAAATATCGTGTTGTAAAAACTTAATGACGACAAACAAGATTTTAAACACAACCCGGAACAAATTCAATCCAGGGAACGTATAGCAGACTCGGCGCCTCGAGTTCGATACGTCGGAACGCCAACGTTGCCCTTAAAGCTCGGATGGTCTTGCCTTCCATTCCTTGATTGCCAAGTTGCCAACTTCGAAAGTGGATTTGTGGCTTCCAACCGCAAAAGGGGAGCCCCCTTGTGACCTAATGTCACGTTTCGGGGCCCAGTTAAGTGAGAAAAGCTGGCAAGCCGCAACAAATGTCAACTCGCTTCAAAGACCGGCTTGTCAAGTTGGTGCAACGTCATTCGGTGGTGCTTTTTTTTTTTCTCTCTCTTTTTTTTTTTATTTGGCTGCTATGCTATGAGATGATGTCGCTTGTAGGCGAGGCGCAGTAAAAGGACCACAACTCCCAGACGAAATGTTTAGTCCTTCTTCTGTCTTCTGGTCGTGCTTTTTGCGAAATACCCACATTGAAATATTTAAATACACATTCACCCTTAGGGCGGCCCGTAGTCCAGTGGTTAGCACGTGGGCTTCACAGTGCAGAGGTACCGGGTTTGATTCCAGCTCCGGCCTCCCTGTGTGGAGTTTGCATGTTCTCCCCGGGCCTGCGTGGGTTTTCTCCGGGTGCTCCGGTTTCCTCCCACATTCCAAAAACATGCGTGGCAGGCTATTTGAACACTCTAAATTGTCCCTAGGTGTGAGCGTGAGTGCGAGGGGTTGTTCTTTTCTGTGTGCCCTGCGATTGGCTGGCAACCAATTCAGGGTGTCCCCCGCCTACTGCCCGAAGACAGCTGGGATAGGCTCCAGCACCCACCGCGACCCTAGTGAGGATCAAGCGGCTCGGAAGATGAATGATTCACCCTTTTCGCCCGCCCACCTTGTAACTTGAAAACATGACAAACTGTCCACTGCTGTCCCCGAAAGGGTTAATTGCCAAAGATGAAAATGAAGGACAGTTAGTTTTAGTTTGTGTTGGAAGCTTAAAATGTAGTCAGATGTTTAGTTTTTTTTTGGGGGGGAGCATTTATTTTTAATTTTTTTTTTCTTTACAATTTTAGTTGATTTCATTAGTCTTGGTTGAATAAAACAATCTTGGTGGGTGTCAATCGGGAGAAAAAGGCAGTCCGCCCCTAGACCGGCTATCATGTCTATATTTGAACTGTCTGGTTGCACGCGACTTTTTTATTAAATTTCACCTCAATCCAGAACTCGATTCCGATCTATGGAGCGCAAGGCGGAGAGATTTGTACCAACGCCACACGAGGACAGAACAGGGAACCCCGAAGCCGACGCTAACATAACAGGCGAGCTTTGAGAGGCTTTCCACATTTCAGATGATGCTGACCGTGCCAAACAAAGCCTAATTCGTCGTTTCCGATGCTTGCGAACGCATTCGAGAAGAGTCCCGGCAACAAGACGCGGCGTGGCAAGTCTGAGCTCACGCTGCCTGCTACCTAAACCCCCCACAAAGGAAACAGATGCCTGAAAGTACGTCTGCCTGCAGCCGCTTTACACGCCTCCGTCCGAGCCCCCCGACATCTGGGCCCGTCCAAAGCAAACTGTGAGCGAGAATAACGTTCCATTCACGCCAAGCGGCTTGTAGTGTGAAGGAATCTCTTCGCAAACGGGGTTTTTTTTTCCCCTCGGCTGTGCGGATGGGAAGACAAACAGCGCGTGGGGCGGCGGCACCCGAGGCTGCTCGATTTATTGCAGCGGCTCGTCCGGAACGCATAAACAGAGGGATCGTGACATACGAGTGAACCGACTTCAGAGTTTGTCGAGTTGCGAGATGCCGTTTGGTTGATTTTTCATTTTGTGAGTTTGAAATGGAACGTCGGATGGCCACACCCCCTTAAAAGTACACATTCCAAACAAATAATCGAGCCCGATTCCAATATTTGAAAGGATAAAAGTCCGATAAATAAAACAACTAACTTTTTTTTGGTCCTTGTGAGGATAAAAGCGGATCAGAAAATGCGACAAACGCAAAAGTGTGACGGCACGTCGAGACAAAAATCGCGCAAGCTCGCCGCGGAAAGTGTACAAAGCCAATCGGAAATCGATTCGGAAAGCAACGTTTGCAAATGATCCGAGGGGGATTCCGGGTTGTGCGAAGAGTTGAAGAAAGAAGAGGAGGAGGTTGGACCTTGTGTATGCTCAGACCTTAATCCGAATTGAATCACTGTTGTTTTGCGGCTTACTGCGTGCGGATGACACACACGACGCAGTCAGTCCGTCTTGACGGCTTACTGACGGACATTACTGGCAACGTAGAATTATACAAAACACAGCCGCCGTTTGTGTGTTTTCAAAACACGCAGCGCGGAGGTGCTGTGTGTATGCACGAATATCAACACCTGACAGCAACGTGTGTGTGTGTGTGTGTGTGGGGGGTGGACAGTCTGTGTGGTCCACGGCTCCTCGCAGCTTTTGAAGTAGTGATAGTGAAATGTCTTGAGCAGCCTCCCACTGCTCCCGTCGCGACGCTCACGTGTTGCTTTTTCTACTTTGTGAACTAATGTTAATCTTCTGCGACCGTGTTACTCTGGAGGAGCAATTATCTGCTCTCCGTTCTTCTTCTCTGCCTACTGTCCTTCTTTCATTCCGCACTCCCTATCATCTGGTTACTCCTTCCTTTGTGGGTTTTGAGCTTCCTTTTGAAGCTCGCTTATCAATTTGTCCTTCCTTTTTAAATCTTGAATCGGTTCGGTTCGTCTTAATGCGATATCCTCTCTGGACTTTGGACACCGCAACAGTTACATACTGTACATTTGTTCCCAAGTACAGACCGCATGGTAAAAAGCATGACGGGTATTTTTGGGGCGGGGCTAAAACTGTCATTCGAGTTGAAACAAGTTTGAACGAGAATGTACAGTATTGGGCGGCCCGGTAGTCCAGTGGTTAGCACGTGAGCTTCACAGTGCAGAGGTACCGGGTTCGATTCCAGCTCCGGCCTCCCTGTGTGGAGTTTGCATGTTCTCCCCGGGCCTGCGTGGGTTTTCTCCGGGTGCTCCGGTTTCCTCCCACATTCCCAAAACATGCGTGGCAGGCTGATTGAACACTCTAAATTGTCCCTAGGTGTGAGTGTGAGTGTGAATGGTTGTTCGTCTCTGTGTGCCCTGCGATTGGCTGGCAACCGATTCAGGGTGTCCCCCGCCTACTGCCCGGAGACAGCTGGGGTAGGCTCCAGCACCCCCCGCGACCCTAGTGAGGATCAAGCGGTTAGGAAGATGAATGAATGTACAGTATTGACATTTATGGTTAGTGAGGACAACAAAGCAGGCCGACTTGTTTTGACTTCTATCCTGAGGTTCTTTAAAATCCGATTTATTTCTTGAAAATGCGGGATAGCCAATTTTCACAAAAGCAAAAATATTTTGTGGAAGCAAAAACAAAAGACGAAGCTTGGTCTTTGACAGAACTTTGTTTGCGTGGCTCGCGCACTAACACAATTATGCGAGTAGCTTTCTAGCATCGGATGACATTATATTCGCAGCTGCGTGCCTTGCCAGTAGTTGCAACTCTGCCAAAACACACACGCCGATTTGCGACACTCTGCAGATTCTCCGAGGGGGAAGCTATTTTTTTGGAGCACAATGATCTCGAAAACAAAATGAACAAGTTCTCAAGTAAAGCCTCTCCTTTCTCACGAGCACTTTGAAACACTAATTCATGCCTTCGTCACATCCCGGCAGACTTTACTGTCATGCATTTTACGTTGGAGTCAACCAATCCTCCATTCAGCATTTCCAGTTGGTCCAAAATGCTGCTGCTGACCTCTTGTAAGAGAGAGCACTTATGTGCCATCTTGAAACTCATTTTTATTCTTTGGCTCTGGTTATGAATTTGTTTTATTTTTGTTGTGGTTTTAATTATATCTTTCTCCGCGTACTGCACTTTGTCGACAGCGGTGGTTGTTCTAAAGTACTCTACATATACAGTTAAGTTGGTCTGCATGAAACACTATTAACGAATGCGTTGTTGCTTCCTCAAGGTTGAAGAAGAAGAAAAAAAAAAAAGATTTGATACAGATGAAGACTAAAACTAAAGCCAGAGTCCAAGCGGTGTTTCTTGAAGCGCTCCATTGTTCTCGCAATTAGGTGGCGCGGCGGTCTGGTGGCCCGAGCGCGCGTCTCTTTCTCTAAACGCGCATGTGTGCGCTGGACGTGGCTGGAGGGCGCTGCTGTTGAATTCCGGGTGGTCCTGTTCTGGCCTTGCTCTCTAACCTCTCCATCAATGTGAACACATACGCGCGGGCACACACACACACACATTCACTGACACTCACGCACGCACACCTACTCCCATATAGCTTTGGCTACAAGAGGATTAAGGAAAAGAAAAAAAAAATCCAATCGCTTGATCATACACGAGTAAAAGTATTTCACTGGCCGACTTTCCAGACAACCCACGTATACGTTTTAAGAGAGGAAACAGGATTTGATATTTATAAAGTCCCATTTTGCGCTATTTTTGCCCCATTTACTTTGAATTTCATATGACGGACGGTAACATTCATCATTTCTGTTCAAATTTTTCTGTTAAAATACGAAATCGAGGCAATTCACATCCGTTGATTGAACGCGGTCGTTAATGTGGTATTTTGTGTTTTCACCGCGTCCACTGGGTGCTCACCCGCGTCTTCGATCCGCTGTCCGCATCCCACCAGACAATATTTGAGATCCGAGCCTCGGCCAATGACGGCATTGCTGCAGATCACGCTGCCCTGGATGTTGCACCTGTGAAACGGCATGAAAAACATGATCACCCTTTTTTTTTTTTCCACAAGGGTTAAGGATTGCCATTGTTGGTTTTCAATTCCACATTGTTTTCGTATTTTATTGTGTTGACTGTTTTTATGTGATTCTTTTATTGTTTTCATGGTCTTTGTTTTTATAGGTCAGATTTTAAAAAACTATATATTTTATGTAGAGCTTTTTGTATGCAGCTGCGGTTGATTTTAAAATGTGCTATTGATAAAGTTGAGTATAATGGAGTTTTAAAGACTTCTGGAAGGGAATCAGTAAACTGAAGTCATTGTCGTTTTTGTGAGACGATAAATAAAATGTCACTCGAAGTACTTTTACAGTTTCGGTGTGTGTGTTACTGTAATGTTTTAAAAAAAACGTTGCTTTGAAAAAATTGGCCTGATGACAGCTCTCATCGCAAATGTTCTTTTTAATTCGGATCACTCGCATATGAAGTCACTGCTGCTATTAAATTATTAACCCAATCGAAAATGGTACCACCACCTGATAAAGAATTGAGATCAGTATGTGGAATGGATTGGTGTTTCGTTGTCTTTTACAATCAGCAGAGGCGCTGTTGATTCAATTTCAATCAATTTCCTGTCTAAAGAAGTCAACCCAATGCCTGCAATGGTAAATTGAGCCAAACCGCTCCTATGGCTACTCCCTCCAGGCAGCATTATTCTACTCAATACAGTGCTGGGATGGAAACAGGAGTTCAGAACATTCAGAGAACCATTTAACCCAATTTTGTCGTACTTGTACTCAAAATTCACGAATTATGTCAAAAACGCGATTTTCCCAACGTATTCTTTTCAAGTGCCTTCGGAAGATCCGATCTCATTAATTCCACCCCCCAAAAAACCTTGTGTACACTCGCCCACGTACACACAGTCACAAGCATTCATACTGGGAGCGGCCCAGCGCGACCACAGCTTTCCACCCCGCGCGGCGCCACGCCGGAGGTGAGCGGAACGTCAAGCCTGTTTGCGCCGTTCACCTGCTCTGAAACGTTCAAGATCGAGCATCCCCACCGGACCCCGGTCACGTTCCATCCGCATTTCTATTCAAGCGTAGCAACAACGGGCACATGCGAGAGCGTGCTTGAGGACATCACGGGGGGGGATGGGGGGGCTGTCAGCTCCCACCTGAGGTGGCTCTGCCAAGATAACCCGCGCGTGCTCCCCCCCTTCAACCAAACCGTAGCCATAAAATTTCTGGGAGCGGACACACAGACGGTCTTGTGTTGGCTGAACATGGAGGCTGTCTATGTGCGTGTGAAATGTGTGGGATGGAGAATGTGTGCATGCGTGCTTCAGTAGCTCGGGGAGAACAGTGGTGAACACATGTTGGTCTTGCCCGGGCGAGTGACGCACACACACTTGGCCCACTGTGGCTCCCAAACAGACAGGTTTGTATTGGCCCGTTTTATTCAGGTGGTTACGCCAGGAAAGAGTAGAAGACGGTGCGTGCGTGCGTGTGTGTTTAAGCGACTGCCACGGAGGTGGTGGTGCTGGTGGTAGCTGGTGATGGGAGATTACAAGAATCCCAGTTTTGTAACATTCGCGAGAGAGGGGAGAGCAAGAGACCACCAAAGAAGTTTCAAAGCAGAAACACCACTAATTACTAACACCAGGGCTCCTCCTTGCCATGACCACCCCATCCTCTCTCTCTCACACACACACACACAAACCAACCCCCACCTCCTGTTCCACCCCCCCCATAATGTTGACCCCTACTATCCCCCCTTCCCAAACACGCAGCGCTTTGTCAACAAGCTCTGGTCAGCTCCAAACAAAGAAACCAGAAATGCGAGGGGTTTCGCCGACATGGCCAGGGTCTGCTAATCCGCTTCATACTGGCTCTCTTTCTTTCTTTCCTTCCCTCTTTCTCCTTCCTTCTTATGTCCCCCCTCCCCCCCTCCACCCCAAACGAAAGAAAGGAAAGAATTGCAATTTTCTCCCCGGAGTCGAGCCCGCTTTGCCCACTTTCTTTCGCAGCTCCTCGCTCGCTCTTTCATGCCTTTGTGCATGCGCCTACGTGGCCGTGATGAGGGTCCCCACGCTGGCTGGCTGGCGGGGATGCCTCGAGAGGTTTTAAGACGCGCTGCGCAGAGACGGAGGAGGGACAGGAGGGAGATGGCGTCGAGGCCTCGGTGCAGAGAAAAGGCGCGAGTGAGAAAAGAAGCGCAGCCTTTGAATAAGTGTATTAAAGACGAGGCCAAGATGAATCTCTTTGCGCCAGAGCGGAGAGCCGATTAATCTCCGCGTCAATTCTACAGTAGCGTTTGCTTCTTTCAGTACAAGCGCTTTCTTGTTGCGACGGCACGAATGAGTGACTCGGCGTCATGAGGACATCGGTGAAATATGTGCAGCGTCACAGATGATCCCAGCGTGATTTGATTCACTCATTACCACGGAAAAAGGAGGTTTTGTTGGGCTTGGTTGATTGCGATGACGATTATGCAAAAAAACGACTCAACCGGAATTTGGTGGAGGCCAAAAAACGGCATGTGCGATTTTTGAATAAAGGTGAACAGCCAGGATTATTTGCCATGTATTTGTGTTCACAATTAATTAAATGATTTAACCAACAAAAACGGAAGTTAATTTTTTAAAAAAAGGTCATAAATGTTCCGTGAATAAAATTTTAATCGTCCGATAAAACGGCGGAATGTTAGGGAATCCATCCAGATTTGAATGTATTTCAAGTAACAAATAAAATAGCACGGTTTTTGAAGGTAAAATTATAAACGGTGCCTCAATACAAGTCTCTTATAAGGAATAAGTTGCAATGTTCCGACAATGACGTTTTTCATATTACAAGCACGCAATGTAAATGGTACGGAAATTGTCGTAATGTTACCAAAAAAAAAAAGGTCATCTTGTTGGTAAATTTTCCTTGTTTTGCATTTTATAATGAGAATTGTCTAACCAAGAATAAAAATTGCAACATCGTTGGAAATTCAGCATGGGAATCCAGCCATTGTTTTGAAGAAAAAGTCACTAAGTTGAAATGGTACCAAAACTAAAAAAAAAATCATATTATGAGGAGGGGAAAGTAGATATGCTGAGAGAAACTTGTTTACAACATTAAGCGGTTACAACATTTCACCCAATTTCTAAACGTCTAATTTCTCGCAACGTTAGATTGGAAGCACGTGCATGTTGTACTTGGATGTCTCGGAACCATCGACAAGAAAAACAACAACAACAACAAGTCCCATCTCTCAAGCCAATGTGATGTTCAAATGTGCTCGGCAGACTTGCACTCCCTCATTTCCAAAATGGCACAGGATTTTTTTTACTGTGCGGAGTAACAAGGGTTCATAGTGTTCCGTGAATTCCTTAAACAGTGGGAATCCTGGTGTGGCCAAGTAAATTAGCGGTCAAATGAGATATTGGGATGTTGTGTGCTTCACTTCGGCAGCTCGCCGTTTGTTTGGAGCTGGCCTCTGGCTGGTCGCACACCAATAGCCACATTGTGGGCCCCAGTGAGTCTCGTTCGACCCCGTGGAGCATGGAAAACAAAACCGGTGACACCTCCCTTTTACACAGCATCTGACAATACACGCACGCACGCACAGCAATTGCTATTGGCACGTATTTGAAAAAAATACGTGCCTATTTGCATATACTGAATCTTTATTATTCAGCAAAGTACTGCAAGCATGCCCCAACTGAATCCAGCGCAACCTTTTAAGGTTACAATCAAGACCTAAACCATCATGCCTTGAGAGCAGAATTCTTTCTCAATGTGTACTTGGGAGCTCACTTCAAACCCCCCCACAAAAAAAATGTGGTTGCACGTGTTCTCACCCCTCTTCCACGGTGACGCCGTGCATGATGATGGAGTTGGTCACTCTGACTTTCTCCTTAACGGTGGTCGAGCTTCCAATAGTGGACCTCTTTATTGAAGTCTTATCGGCGATGTGACACAGTGGCCCGATCATGCTGTCCGATCCCATCTGAGGAGACGACGACAGTGCGCAGACAAGAGACGTGACTCATAGCAACGCGAGCACGTACACGTGTGATCCTCATCAAAGCCTAATATAAACTCTGAGATCATCTGACCATCTGAGGACGATTAGCACAAGCCCTTATTGACCGGGAACCACGAGACAAAAACGTCGGAGCGACCGCTGACACAAACCTGACATCGCTCCGAAATGACGGCGGAAGGGTGGACTGCTGGCTCTTCAAACAAAAGCTTGGGAACCTGCAAATGGACCGGGGGGGGGGGGGGGGGGGGGGGGGGGAAGTCAGCGGGATTAAGTAGGAAGATGCGAAATGTTTCTCTTATCATCGGCGGGGCTGCGGCTTACCAGGCGGTTGGCCTCGATGTAGGCCGCGATTGTGTTGACGCGGTAGCACAGGCCCTGGTCCATGATGTGCACGTAGCAACGGAGCTTACCGCCGTGGTATGCCTCGCTCATGTCCCCGTGATGGTCGTTCCAGCAGGAGCGTTCCTGGGCCAGCTGGAGGAGACGATCGTCCCGTGATGAGATGAGAAGCTCTGGGAAGAGGAGAGACGTACGGGAGAAGCAGCCGTTAGCGATAAAAGTCGAAACGCGCGGCCAAGATTTTGCTGCATGGGGCGTTTTTGATCAACAGGCTAGGTTTGAATGGTTTGCCAAAGAAATTGTTGCTTTGCGGCGACCGTCGGACGCATTGACGGCTCGCATGGAGGCCGCTCGGACTTGCGGCAGACCAGTGTGACGTCATCTATCGAAATGAGTTTGAATTCAAGGTGACAAACGGCGCCGTGGCTTTTTGAGGAAATCAAAGGAATACAAATCACGTCTTCCGTGCGAACAAACGGCCACCTCGAACCATCTACTGCACGACACGATGAAATGGGACATCAAGACACACTCTATCAGTTCTTTCGACATGTTCTTAAATCCAAACAAGATTAAATACGTGCACAGTTTCACACATCTGCGTGATACAGAAGAACAAATTGAGTCCAGAGTTGATTTCGAGCAAATGGGAGTTGCATTAATCGGAACCACTGCTCTCTCTCTGCGCGTGATGCCAACCGTTGTTTGGAGAGTTGTCACTCTTCGTCTGGCTCTGCTCGTCAGTGTCATCTTTTGGTTTTGGACTGCTCCTTGCCTTGGAAAACTGCTTGCGCACCAAATATGGCACCAGCTCACCACGGACTGATGAAATGGATCTGCAGTCGAGAGGAGGAGCTTGTTTAAGCAAGAATGTAAAGCAGGCATGTCACTATTTTAGCATGCTCATCATGATCAAGTTTTGGAAAAAACTCAAGTGTTTTGTTTTGTTTTGTTTTGATTTGACCCTACAGGTGGCGTTAAATTAACTAAGTGCAAACGCTGACAATTAATGTTATATGCAACATTATATTTTCCTAACATCCAACTTTGGAGTATTCCATGGTCTGTAAAATACTACTGCAGGAAATAGAAGCCGTGGAGCACTTTTTTTTTTTTTTTTTTTTACAAACAGACAAGATTTGAATAAATCTCTCATGACTTCCACGAGCAGGTTAAGATGAATTACGGATGTAATTTATTTGGTTATCCTCGACGCAAAGCACTGCCGTGCTCGGTGTTCCTATCCAACACTCGGCATCCCCCTTTCAACCTCTCCCTTTACTTTCTTTTAAAAGGGGAAGATTCGAATTTCCATGTGAATGACAGGAGAAAAACAACAGTTACTGTGTCCATGTCTTCTGGAGGGAAGGGAGACGGGAAGAAAAAGGGAGAACGAGAGGTGTCGAGAGACTCCAATAACAAAAAGACGGAGAGCAAACTGCATATAAAAATGTGTAACCTGGCAAATTGTTGTTTTATTGAAATGACTTGGCCGCGGGAGATTAGTGTTGGAATGGCAGTTGAATCGAGAAATTTTGTTTCGTGAAGCTGTGGCTAAAAAAAAAGTCTTTGGCTGCTGGAATTTCATTGCAGTTGTGTCTTTTGGCCAAGCCGTCAAAGGATTCCTTCCTTACGTGATGTTTGCTGTGACTACAACGCAGCATTATTCATTTCGGGTAAATGTCCATTGGTGTTATTTTGACCAAACTGAACAGTCATTTGTCCAATTTTGGAAT
This sequence comes from Hippocampus zosterae, assembly GCF_025434085.1. Classification (NCBI taxonomy): domain Eukaryota; kingdom Metazoa; phylum Chordata; class Actinopteri; order Syngnathiformes; family Syngnathidae; genus Hippocampus; species Hippocampus zosterae. The sequence continues at coordinate 2,728,101 of NC_067465.1, read as the reverse complement.
TTGAACAATATCCGGAAACAATCAGCAACGTTAAATCCCATGATTTGAACAGCTTTGACACAAAAGTGGCCACAGAAAAAAAACAAAAACACTTTCCGTTATTATCATTCACACGATGTTGAGGAGGAAACTGAAACGGGGTTGATTTTGGGTTGGACAGCTTTGCGAATGCCTATTTCCACAACAGAGGCCAAATCGTTCCAAATTTCGGCGCAGTCTAGCCAGCGGGACGGAGCGGCGGTCGGCCAGGTGACACGGCTCCACTTCACAGGCCAAAGGCCTTACAGCCTGGCTCGGTGACACGCCGTAAAACAAATTAACACCTTCGTAGAATACCCTGCTAACGGGACCTTTCAAAACCTCACACGCTGCGTAACCCCTCTTGAACATTTGCTACAGATTAAGCGGTGAATGCGCCAGTCTGGGCAGTGTTTCGCAAGCCAGCGCGTCGAGTTAAATGCGGAATATTTCAGATTGCTTGGAAAGACATTTCAAAGTTACCCCGGGGGGAACGGCATGTTTCTGATTGGAAAAGAAGTGGATGAACTCACTTGTTGTCCGTTAGAAAGTCCACCACTGCTTTTTTCATGCAATAAAGGTGGGCGTCCACAAGGCCTGTTTTGATGAGCATCCTTGGATGTCTGGGGGGGGGGAGACAGAGAGTTGCTAAACTGATTGGTTATGACTGATAGTTCATTTGATTACATCTTGAAGCAAATGACCAAAATAGGGTAGTCACATAAAAATCATCAATGGGCTGCGAGGGTTCGTTGTAAAATGTACTCTGATAGTTACGCGACACCTGTTCTAAAATGTATTTAGTAACGTCATCCAAGTACTGTAATATTAAAGTAATGTAATATGAATTTCTCCATACCAAGTGTTAAAAAAACAATAAAAAAATGAAAACCCCGTATTACAAGAACCAAGAGGCAGATGTGCTACCCACGAAACAGAGATCGATGGAAAAAAAGATGAATGGATTGCAGGCCAAGAGTAATTGGCTGTTTTCAAACCGTCCCTGAAGGCAACACTTTCAATTGCTAGCTTGCCAACTTGCTAGCTATACAGACAGACAGACTTCATTTTATGAGGCAAATGAGTTTTGATAGCTTCACAAGTTGTTACAACATGTGAAAGGTATGGGAAATTGTCCAACAAGTTCAGAGAGGCTGATCAATGACTCAACTGTCGTCTCACTCCCCACATAAAAAATGTAATCCTGTAAAAAGAATCCAATTTTTTTCATAAATGGATCGGTCATATGATTTTGTGCTAGGGTGCTTTTTTCTGCAATTGTCACGGAAAACGGTTACATTTCCATTTTTGTATCCTGAATACATAACACCGTTACATGCGTTCCGTTACTCCCCGAGCCTGGGAATAATCCGTACGATAATTGATTTTGGGTCCATTAGAATGACTTAATTTGGATTTCGGTTGCGTAGGAATAGCATGTCTAAAAGAGCAGAAAAATTAATCAATTGAGGACATTTTAATCAGTTGCAACAGTAATCTAAGTACTTTTTTCCCCCAGTGTAAAACACAATCAAATAGAAATACTTCTACTCTGTATCAGGTTTAGGGGGAAGACAGGTTTATGTCGGCAGGGGTGTACGCTAACACACGCGACATTTATGAAGCGAGAGCCAAAGAAAAGCAAGTCATCCTTCAGGCTTCAATAAACGAATCCACACTCAACCCCCCCGATGCCATACGCATACTCCTCTTCCAGCGCCCATTCAATTATTAGATCGTAAAACAAAAAAATACACACGGTGGGCGGGGGAGGGGGCCCTTCCTAAAACAGACGAAGCCAAACGTTAACTATGTAATACTCAAAGACCACCGCTTAACATTTTCCAGGACACACTGTAGTTAGTTATTTGGACTCTTTTTGGTTGGAAGCTATTGATTGGAAAGGACTGCGTCTCATTACCACGGAACAATCATGCAGCTTTGACAAAATGAAAAGCAGACATGGCGGTTCAGTGTTCACAGTGAAGCTTTGACACGAAAACCTTGATTTTCATTTCCAAAACAGAACTAAAAGAATGTCTTGCAAGTCCCGATACTTTAATATGACCGATGTGCTACGTCCGCAAGCCCGACTGGCTGCCTGAGAGCTGAGCGTTACTACTAATTATGACGATTATTAGCACTTAAGATAAGATATCCTTTATTTGTCCCACACTGGGGAAATTTACAAAGAAAAAAGGTTGGGCAAAAATGCCGTGGTTTGAATGATTAATATACTCGACAAATAATTACAGACATCGACATGAGCGATGAGCATCTGTTTTAATTAACAGAAAAACTAAAGTCTCTAAATTGAAAATTGACACAGAGTGTTGCTAACAAATTCAAATCATTGCAAAAATCGGGAAGTATATAAAATGACGCTGGAAAATAGCGAGAATTGAAGCACGATATATGCAAGTCATCGGGGGGGGGGGGGGGGGGGGGGTTTACTAAGACATTCAGGAAGGGATTGACCATCTTTCTGATTTCTTCGTAAACCCTCCAAGCAGTCTGACAAGTGCGACTCAGGAGGCTCGCTCGGTCACACATATTTTACAACCAAATGCCATCAATCAAACCGCGTGTGTTCCTCCGCGTGACGCTATTTTCAAGAGCATAAAACCACATGTGCGCGCACACACACAAAGACCTGCTCTGTGGGTGTTTTTAATGGATTTTTTTTTTCTTCATAAGATATTACGCAGGTGCGTTCCTCTTGGAAATCGGACTCGCCGTTTGTGACATCGCTGTCCATCACAGACAGGCGGAAGAAAGGGAGGGGGGAGGGAGGATGAAACCAAGACCAGGTGTTTTCATCCGATCTGTGGATTGACGCATGAACAGCACATGAGATGGAAGTGGACAGAAGTTAAGCTCTTGTTGTAACATCCAAATAAATACGTGGAATTAACAAGCTTTGGGACGAAAGAATGTGGCCGCAGTAGTCAAACACTGACGGTAAAATAAGGAAAGACGGAGTGAATACTTCATTGGCAACTGAAAATGACTTCAGGACGTCGCGGCGACAAGTTTGTGATGACAAACCGCCCCAAACGCCCCATTAGTTGGGGACCTTTTCCGTCTCTCCTAATTGCTCTCAACTGCACCGCAATTCTGGCAGTCGACCTTTACAGACGCTTGTGTCTTGCGCCTGTAATGGGCAGCATTTTTCACAGCCCCGCTTTGTTCAGCGGAGAGATCGGTGCTGTTGAACGGTCTGCGGCTGGATGGATGGAGGTCTTGAGGAGCCGACGATGAGAAGAAAGGAGCGTTGGCGCGGAGTGCCGATGCGGATTTGGAGCTGGGAGTCGCGGCTTGGAGTTTGAAGCGGATTATGTGGGACAGGAGAAGTGAACTAATCTCTTTTCGTCAATGGACGCTACAGCTTCGTGTTTGCTTTCAAAACTTTGCTTGTAGCAGACGTGTGCACATTTTTCGGCGTGATGTCTCTGATCCACTGGTGAAAGGACACTTTGATCCTCTCCTCTTTCATCTATAACTGCTTCAGACAACAAAGTGTATGCAGAAAAGTGGTGAAGATTGCACGACTGTCTCTGTCCTGTGTGTTGTCTTGTTATTTTTGTTATTTTTGACTTCAAAATGGCGCCGCGAGAGTGGCTGCCTTTCCAGCAGCTCCTATTTTTTTGTTGTTCTACTTCTTCCTTTCATAACTTTGCTGCTGTGAATCTGGAATTTCTCCATTGCGAGACTAATAAAGGTTTTCTTAATCTTAATCTTATGCTACCAGCCATGTTGCAGCATAACATGGCGCTACAATTGAAGGCGGACAACTCTACTTGCCCGTTTATTGTGAAACACCGCCAAAAATGAAGACATAAATAGACTACACGATAGAGCAGAGGCACGAATGATAAACTGCCATTTCGCGGGAGTTGCGTGTAACACAAGCAGCCGCATGTCTTGTGGTCGCAACAGAAGTTGCAGTTGGGAAGAAGCAGGTATTTCATCCTTTGGCAGGCAAGGAGGACACCATTTTTGGACTAATGACTAGCTACTAAAGTCAACAATCCTCGGCAGGGTAGAAGAGCCACAGCTCATTCTCTGTTGCTCTAAAACACGCAGCGTGATGCCCAGTTTAGTGGTGAGCAGAAGCGCATGACGAGTCGGATGCTGCGGAATGCTAAAACCCTCATTAGTCAGGTTTCCTCGGCTGACCCGAACATGGCTGAGGGGCTTATTTAGGGTATTTGGTTACAGCCTGCAAAATAAAAACGCCTGTGATTCCCCTAATGCCGAGATAGTCTGGTGCATTTTATTTTGATTCTCATATCTGACGCAGCTTAAAAACCACACATGGTCCACTGATGGTGGGATAAGAACAGTCTCGTAATACTGATGATCCGGACCATGCGCTTCGATCCTTGCCTGTGTAGCATAATGAAATAAACGTGTTTTAAAAGGTTCAGGGCCAAGTGAGGAAAAGAAGAGCCGAGCTGACGTATTTTCCAAATCTAAGATTTTAGCAATCACGTCTCCTAAATCCTAAATGGATCCCTTTTTTTTCAAATGAATGAAAATTTAATATTTTCATACACAAAAATAAAACTTAATGTAACACATCGCAGATACAACATACCTAGACAAATGTAAGCCCCTCCGCCTTTATTAAGAGGCTTCAGCCTGTGAGCTGATGACATTCACAGGTATGTGCCATCATTGGAAACAGATGCAAACAAGATCTCTCATCCCACATTTTTAAAGGGTCGCTGAGATGATGCGATGATACTCACAAACATCAACGAACTAGCTGAAGGCCCAACTAAACACTTCAACACGAGTTGCGCTGAGCAAGCTTAGTAAACAACGGGATAGTCAAACAAAGAACAGTTCATCATTCATTCATTCATCTTCCGAGCCGCTTGCTCCTCACTAGGGTCGCGGGGGGTGCTGGAGCCTATCCCAGCTGTCTCCGGGCAGTAGGCGGGGGACACCCTGAATCGGTTGCCAGCCAATCGCAGGGCACACAGAGACGAACAACCATTCGCACTCACACTCACACCTAGGGACAATTTAGAGTGTTCAATCAGCCTGTCACGCATGTTTTTGGAATGTGGGAGGAAACCGGAGCACCCGGAGAAAACCCACGCAGGCCCGGGGAGAACATGCAAACTCCACACAGGGAGGCCGGAGCTGGAATCGAACCCGGTACCTCTGCACTGTGAAGCCCACGTGCTAACCACTGGACTACCGGGCCGCCCACTGAGATTTCTTATCAACAATATTTTTCCGAGGGCTTGCCGAGAATTTTTTGATAGAATCTGAGAAAAGAAAAAAAGCCTCGAAAGAAAATCCGAAAACAAAGACCAAACTACAAGCAGTTACTGGACTTGAAGCTTTAACGTCCTTGCAAAGTAATCTGGAATTCATCTTTTTGTGTAATTTGATTGACAATTTCAACAATCGTCAATCAAGGCTATTTCGTGAAAGGCCAATAAAACATTACAAATGGTGGACTAACGTTCAGTGAGCACACCAAAAAGGAAGGGGGAAAAAAAACACACACACACACACAGATGATAAAAACGCGAATGTGCTTTTGATGGGACCAGTGGCTAGAGGAAAACTGATGTGTAAAACATTCCCGCTACCTATGAACTACCCACAAGTGGCTTGTAGAAATCCCAAACTCCGGAAATTAGTCTCTGATTTCCTGACATAGAAACACTTTTGTGCTGTTCACTTTGTATAGTTTGCTTGTGTAATTGTTTGATACTTTGGTATAATTGGAGGCTTTAAAAGACCAAGAAGGAAAGTCACAAATGTTTAGCTGTGGCTCCTAACATATCGTAATGACATCACAAAAGAAGGTTCTTTCCTTCCGTTTCCAGCACCATGTCCTGAATGTATTTGTGCGACTCAAAAAGCATTTCTTTACGAAATATATGAGCAAAATATGCCCGTGTGGGTGTGAGGACAGTGGCTGAAGAGCTCTGTGTGCAAGGTCGTTCTGCGAGCAGCTGCTCTGGACCCTGCTCTGGACCCTGCTCTCATTTTTCAGAATTTACGGTGGCTTTGGCTCTATGAAGTATTTACGAGTTCCCAAAACGCCGCTCGCGCTCATACGTGCATTTAAGGACGAGGAAATGAAAACCTACCTCACGGTCACATCCTGTAACAAATATCCCACACACACCAGCTACAGAAACCCTGATTAGAAACCAAAACATCTGGTCCCCCCGAAACGAGGTGGAATGTAGTCGCGAAGAGTCCGTGTGTGCTACATGACATGCACTGGAGACGTTTGGCTATTTATTAATGGATTGGAATTTCCTTGCATAAAATGTGCAGTATTAAAAAGCATCGGTTTACTGACTTGTTCAAGATGGACTTCCTAATTGATAGCCCGTCCTCCAAATCCACCTCATTGGCCATAAACAAGACCCTCTTGCCTGACTGGTCCACGCCTACAAAATCTCGCTGCTCGGCTGCAGAGAAACAAATAAAACACTCAATGACATTTTTTTTTTTTTAAACCATAGAAAATGACACGAGTCAATTCAGCGACAATACATATCCACAAATCGTGGAGAAAATGGTCCTACCTGCTTTCTTCTTGCCCTTTTGGCCCGGAACAGTCTCTGTGAATTCATGGGCTTTGCTCATCAGCATTGCCAATGTTGCATCATGGGCCCTGAACAGATCCACCACCTCGTGAAGCGCCACGTCTGTTATCACGTCACAACTCAACACCAGGATGTCCGTCTGAGGAGGTAAGTGAGAAAAAGAAACAAACACAAGAATTGTTTTAGGAACCTGCTTCGCTTTTGTTTTCTATTACACATCACATGAAATGAAGAGACGCCAGTCCCAGGATATTTGCAGTTCACGTATTTACCGGTACATGTTTTTTTTTTTTTTTTTTTGCTTCCCATCCTACCTATTTGACCTCTACCCAGCAAGCCACTATTGCATCTCAGCTCCTGTGTAATACAGTAAAACTAAATACTTTGCAACATCCATACTCGGCTTGAGAAATCCATTAAGGTATCACTTACACAGTATCGGCGTGCTAGAAGCATCCGTCATTTTAACAGGCCTCCACTTCCATCGCGTGTGTATGAGCAGGAGTATGTGTGTACGCGTTTTAACTTGCGCCTCCATTCCCAGTAGCCATTTGTCTGCTCGGTGATGCAGGGCTGTCAGCATGAGGACTAATCCTACCATTAGTACCCACCACCTTCTTATTGACAGAGACGCCGCCGCTCGGGCCTACAATGGAGGAGGAATGGGGGCGAATATGTTATAAGTACAGTGGAACCTGGACTTTCACTCGTTCTGCGGCCAAGCTCGTAACGGAATTGAGTTGTGTGTCAAATCAACATTCTCTATGAAAATAGACTGAAGTGTCATTAATCCGTTCCAGCCGCCAAAACAAACGGCACTATTTTTGTTGTGTTTTTAATGCAGAAAAACCGAACTCCAATAAGAAAAAAGAAATGTCAAGAAATAAATAGTTTTCATAAAAATCACAACTCAAGCGTTGTATGTGTGCCTTTAACTCATTCACTCCCAAAGACGTTTTTAAACGTCTTTTCAGACTTGGTCCAGAATTGGCTGGTACTGAATGAGTTAAAGGGTGTGCCCGAGTGATTGTCTTATGGTAGTTAAGACATTTATAGTGACATGAGCAAGCTATTTTGGTGGTGTTGTAGGCTGGAGAAAGTCGAAAGCACACCTTGAAGCGCTCTCCAAATAGCTGTTGATTCCAGTTTATTCTTTTTCACCCCTTGACTCAAGAATCAGTGCCTCTTAAGCTTGGCTCACAGCTCACAATTTCAAAGAAAAATAAATAAATCGATCATTTGAAATTTTACAAGCAGGGGTTTATAACTTGGAAAAGAAAAAACACATCGAACAAAGCACCACGGTACCAAAGACTGGAATGCAACAATAACGGGCATTATTCCATCAAGTAACCAGAAGTCATTACAACGAATTGGTGGATAAAAGACACAGATGAATTTGGACGGAATGTGCATTGCAGCAAGCGCGGTGCAGCGGTATGTCCTTGAGGGGAGCGTACGAATGAGTTTCAAGGATCGTGTACGTGAGCCGGTGGCAACTTTTAGCATAGCTTGGTCTGGACTTGGCGACAGGAAGCTGCCACTGCAAAGGCTGCGGTCGTCTGCAGAAGATCTAGCGGCGCGGCGACCCCAGAGACCTTTCAACCCTCCACTCAGTCTTAACACGCACACACACACACACACACAGGAAGGTTGGGACACATGCTCCGAGACAGAACACACACATGGACGCTCACAGGCGACGGCGGAGTGGAGTCAGCTGTAGAGACGGAGACACTCTGGCCTTTCAACAGCCAGGATCTCTGGACAGGTCAGGACCACACACACGTTGCCACACACGCTGCCTTTTATTTATTTTTTAAGCTTCCTCTCTGAAAGCCTTTCTAACAGGACATAAATTGCACGCTGTGGTCCCTGGATTTTAATGCTGGTATTCTCAGCGGCGAAGCCACCGTTTGCATTGAACCTTGCGTGATAACACCGGAGGACAACGAGACTTGTGTGTTCTCCTTTTGAGTTACGGCGCGCTTTGTGTTCTTCCCATTCCACTGCAGGTGTCCATGGAAGGGATGACCCAATTTTGTTCTGTTTATTCACAACGTCACTTGAGGTTTTGTATGCGACATGTTGATCAATAAGACATTCGTGCACCATTCGCCATCTCATCCCAATGCCTCTCTCTCTTTCAACTTTTGTCATGCAGCTTGAATGTTGACAAAGACCAGAACCTGAGTCAGCCTGGATACTCACTCTGTTCTGCCAGGTGATTAAAAGTGAGTGGTGATAAAAATGTCCAAGAGGCTTTAACCATCCCAAAAAATAAAGTGCACGTTAAGTACACATTTGACTCATTTTGCTTAACGTGAAAGGACGTTGGCGACAATCGGGCATAGGCTTCACTAGACAAACTAAAATATGCTGCTTGTAATCTCTCTTTTCAGGGAACAGAACTTCCCTGCTCCCCGAGAGCGCGGATGGATTATTCTAAGTATTTTGTTTGATCGGTAACACAAAATCCCCTCATGGAAGGTTGTTAGTATAAAGAGATGGGCTTGTGTGTGTGTGTGTGTCTATTCTGTATTCATGCGCCAGACTGACAGTTTGATTGATTCCACTGCTGGGATTTGGCAGGCCATGGTTATGGTCCCTTCACTCATCAGCCTCCAGTGTGAGAGTGTGTGTAACTCAATGCCTCTAATCTATCTGGCTGCTCAAAGGATTACGGACTCCAATATCCTCAACGGGAGCGTGAGGGAACTTGTCCGATTGGAGTGTGCTTGCGTGCGGTTACACTAGGGGTTAAATAAAGAACTCTTGGGTGAGGGGGGGGGGGATAATAAGAATCTCTATGATTACAAATGCCGAGAGGGTGGAGGGGGGGACAGACAACCTGTCAAAATGTATCTTTATGCAGGGAGCATAATTAAGACAGCTGTGTGACAGTTAAGTGATCGAGGCTAAGTCGTGCAAAACGAAATGTGTGGCCGTCACCGCCGGGAGGTAACCAGCAGAGGGCGCAATTCCTTCATGCCCAATACATTTGTTACCTAATTTTTAGCCAGCGGTTGCTTTGTGGAAAAGCCGCAGGTGCTGTGGCCTTGGTTGGCGACACAGATTAGCGATTTTTTTTGATCAGCGGCGCTTATTTGACGACTTGGTGAAGGTTTTGTGTTTGGGGATGTGTCTATTAAGACTATGGAGTCACCCCTTTTATGCATTCTGCGCTCACTAATTTGGGACAAGATGCGACTCCATCATTGTGGAGAGTGAAAGAAAAAATATTCATCACAATCGTACGCCTCGTACAGCAATTCATTTGCATGATTCATTTTCTTTCGTATAGTCACGGAAATCTGCTCAAACAAAGAGACTACTAGCTCATGCAATCACATCAGTATTGCCACGGGAGCTACGCTAGGCTAGAGGCGTCCATGTTGTCACACACAAGTGGTGCACAGATGTGCTCGAGGACAGGATGAGAATAAATGAATGCGCTGGCAGATCAGCCATCTAAACTGTGACCTCATCTGCTTGGAAAGAATTTGATGAAGGGATGGGTAGTAGGATCCGCATCAGCAGGCAGGACAGAGTAGAGGTGGGTGGTGGGAACTGAGACTGGGAGTCAGGGATAAAACCGAAACCTCAGCTACCGTTTGTGTCACCTGGGTGTCCTCTGTTTACTGTACATCAGAGTAGAGGTGCAATGAATAATCGACTAATTGGCAACTAATCGATTATCATATTAATTGTTAATTATTTGTGATGGTATGCATGGTTAGTGGTAGCCAGGATAGACAAATTTTAAATTTGCCATACTCAAAAGTGTCTGAGAAGTAAAAACCGTCTATTTCCTCGTTTTTGCTAAAGCAAGCCATATGCCGTCATTCAAGCCTATCTGGATGTTTTTTATTTTTGAAGAAGAATAGTGAAAATTGTGGATTACAAGGAAGTGCAATATTCTACTAAGATATTTTAATTGATGACAGTGTAATATATTAGAGTCGTTTTAGCATATTAAGCTAGCAATTGAACATAATTTAAGGTGCTGAGGTGAGTGTCTATGACAGATACACCGTTTAAAGCCGTATGTTTACACCGTATTGTTAGCATGTATGTGTATGTGTATATGAGTCGCACTGATGTCTAGTGACTGAAAAGAGTTTGTTCTCTTTGTGGCTTCTTTCAAAGATATGATTAAATAGGCTCTCATGCAGTCCAAAACAAGCAATTGTGTGTGTGTGTGTGTGGAAAGAACCCCCGCCCCCCGCTCACTTGCCGTAGCACTCGTCAGCCAATCCTTCATTAAGCTTTCTATCATCTACCTTTTTTGTTGACTTTCACAGCGATTCCTTTCCGTAGTGTTTCTTTTGGCAATGTTATCCATTTCAAAAATCATCATGGGTGGAAGCGTTCATCCAGAGGCTGTGCAGCTCAACACACAAGTGAAATACGTTCTGCCGTGGCCAGTTGTTTTCACCCTGATGCTGGGATTCCCCTTTCTTAGTCACCATTCGAGTGAGAGGTCGGTCAAATGTCAAAGGTACTTTTTGTCCATGTTTATGACATCATTGAAAGTTTAGAAAATTGAGTCTTATAGTCCGGAATTACATACCAAACGTAACTTAAATCATTGTAGCACACGTATGAGATTAATTGTTTCAATGTTTGCACGCGTGACACCTTAATCTTCGGCTGGATGTGTCGGAGTGCGTCGGCCGTGCCCATATCTTCATCTTCAGGGATGCAAACGAAGTCCAGTTTCATCTTCACGTCCATCTTCAGTTTGAGGTCTGTGCTCATCATCTTCTGGACCTCCTTGGTGGTGATCACGATCACCTCTGAAGACAAAACAAAGAACAAATGACAATGAAGAACTGCGTAATAACCATTAAGGAAGGAAAACATGTTATCTTGACCTACATAGTCATGTGATATGCTTAAGCCAGTAAGATTGTACATCCTGCTGCTTATATGTACGTCAGGCCTTGATTTTTGATTAATTGAGCCTCACAGCAATTTGAGGTGAAGAGAGTGCACCAATTGGGTGCAGCGGGTTGCAGTTTCATGACTATAATGATTCCTAATGGCACATATGTTGTCCAATAGATCATGGCACATTTCATCCACCAAAATTACGCTTCACTTTAAGTGGATAATAACAGAGGCAGACCTCTTTAATGCATCTAAGAATTGCAGCCTTATCTGCATAAAATGGTTTGTGTAATGCATTTGCTCACTTGCTGCGTCAGCCTAGTAAAATTAAATTGCAGGCCTTTGGCTAGCTGGCTGCACACAGTAAAAAAAAAAAAGTACTGGCCACACATGGTGATTATATTTGACATGTAGTTTTATTAAGGGCTGTGAGAAGCAACGGGCTTTTTTTTTTTTTTTTTACAATGAGCGGCTCTGTTTACTGGCAAGAACAGCACATTGCAACAAACCCCTTTGTAAGCAAAGTGTTTCTGGACCGACCGCACGTCACAGCACAAGAGGCCAAAACGCTGCAGTGTAAGTGGAGTCAGGATGCACATACCTGACAATGAATAATCAAGTGCCGACAAGCTTGTGAAATATAAGTAGCATAATTGTAAACCCCATGCAATGAAATAAGTAGTGTGACATACTGCATTAGTGAACGATATCCATGTCAATGCTCTCCTGGACTGCAGTTTCTGTCAGTATATGTATGAATATAAGGGTTATATTAATGCTTAGAGTGCTCATTACTTGCTGCCAAGATGTATTTGCTAACTCCATTTCTGCATGGCAGACTGCGCAGGGTTTTTTTTCCACTCTTGAATTCATCTATGTCCATCTTCTAATATTATCATTGAGATGCAATTTATAGATCTGTTTATATGGTTTATATTAACACTTTAAAGTGCATCATTCGTGTGGTGTTACCAAAACGTATACGTTTAAGTTTGATTATTCATACTGGTATTGGTCTGGAAAAAGTCGTATCAAAGCTCCCTAATAAGACGAACATACATAAATGTGGGTAGTAGGAACTGTTCTATTGATATAGTACATGTAATGTGAGCCTTTTTTTTTAACATGCTCAGAGATACAGATAAATAATAGCAACACAGACACGGCGTACAATGTAAAGGCCTGCTTCTCACCTTCAAAGCCGACCCTCTCCAGCAGGTTTAGAGGGTACCATATCAGGGGCCTGTTGCCAACGGGAAGCATCGCTTTGGGGGTGTTGTACGTCAGGTCCGTCATCCGTGAGCCCCCACCGGCAGCCATCATCACCGCCTGCAGCTCCATGCTGTATCCTAGGGATGACTGAAAGAGACACCAATTTTTATTTCAATCACCTGTGCAAGAAAGGAAACAAATACATTTCTGCTACCACTATGACAGCAAAATAGCACAACAATCATCCAGGACATCGACTGTGAGACAGACGTATTAACCATATACTGCTCTGTACTGCCCTCTAGAATAATATAAAGAAATTCTCATATAAATATGAAAATAAGACTTTTGAGTCTTTAAATCCATACGGAGGATTGTCAGCACAACAGTAACAATCCCGTGTTTCAAATGGATATGTGTACATAACGCCATCATAAGGAGAGCCTAATATGACACAAAAATTGCAAATAAAGTGTCAGGTGAATGATGACATGTCTGAAAGGGCGGAGAAACCTTGACAGTAAACGTGGGGATCATGCTAATAAAGCTCGGTTGAAACGGGAGCTAATCAAAATACTGACAGAATGCTTCGCACATATTCATTCATTCATTCATTCATTTTCCGTACCGCTTGATCCTCGCGGGGGGTGCTGGAGCCCATCCCAGCCGTCTCCGGGCACTAGGCGGGGGACACCCTGAATCGGTTGCCAGCCAATCGCAGGGCACACAGAGACGAACAACCATCCACGCTCACATTCACACCTAAGGACAATTTAGAGCGTCCAATCAGCCTGCCACGCATGTTTTTGGAATGTGGGAGGAAACCGGAGCACCCGGAGAAAACCCACGCAGACCCGGGGAGAACATGCAAACTCCACACAGGGAGGCCGGAGCTGGAATCGAACCCGGTACCTCTGCACTGTGAAGCCGACGTGCTAACCACTGGACTACCGGGCCGCCCATAAATGCGTCAAAAAGACAAAGCAAATGAAGGACACGAAAGGTTTGTGAAAGTTTACCTCTCAGTGACTCCTGAATCCCGAGTGAGCGTTTGTTGGTCGACACATGTAAATTGAATGGGGCTGCTGTCAAGAGTTGTTAGCGGCTCAGCTAACAGTTAGCAAGTAGCATAATCCACAAGACTCCTGTTTCGCCGACGGGTGACGAAGAGTTGGGATTCGACAGCGAACGACCGTAAAGTGTCTAAGATAAAACCCCCACGTTGAGAGTTCAACTGGCCGCTTTAAGATCGCAAGTAAGCCCAATGAACAACTTCTGCTGTATCCTGCAATAACAGTAGTTCCACAGTAACATGTCCGACTTGGAAACAATTCCGGAGAAACAAAGGTTCCCCGAAGAAAAATAAAACACTACAGAATAATCAATGTTTTGTCCGGTACTTTACTGTAGAGTGATTTAATATAGTATTTTGTTTATTTTAAACAGCATAAATGCTTGTAATTTTGTGTAATTCATTAATAACATAATATAATTAAACCTTGATATCAAATTATTATTATTATTTAAATGACAAGTACACATGTTTTCCTGATTAACTTGTTACTTCATCGGTCGGCGGAATGCCCTCCGCCCCCCCACTTTTTTAAAAAAATCTTTTAGTTTATTCCTCCCTATTTTATTCACAATAATAAAAAGTGGATTAGCAGTCACAAGCCACCCAACAAGTCCTCCCCGACTTCAAACTTGATAACTCCCATTTCACAGAGCTGAGAGAGACGTAACAGCAAATTGAGCTCGGGGAATGTGGCTTTTGGTTTGTGTTTGCTCTGGCCAGGAGATGAGCTTGACTGCCCGTCGCTACTTGCTCGAAAGTAGAAGACTGAGAGAACGAAAGGGAGGAGATACACATTACTCTCGACTCCACCAATGCCAGAATACATAAATTAAATTATAGGGGGACTACAATAACGTCATATGTAATTTATATAGAACAGTTATGTCTTTGTCTTCTAACTCTGACAAACGGACCTGAGCGATCCACTATTGTCAAAAAATGTCGGGGCCTTCCTCCACTAGTCAACTGGGACAGGCTCCAACTCCCTGTTGCTTCAATAGAATAAGCGATATAGAAAATTGCTTGATGGAACGTTGGACTTTGGGCTTCAAGTACTGCATTTGGAAAAGCCTGCTGTCAACAGTCAATGCTATTTGAAGTGCAAAGTGCCTGAAAGACATGATTGATATCATGATGAAGGCGGGGGGGGGGGGGGGTTGATAGCTGTGTGCCTGCTGTCAAAGTGCAGCTAATTTGTCAGTTGAAGAAGGCTATCCAAGGACCAGACAGAAATACAAAAACACATTGCAGTGAGAACCGGGGCGGGGTGGGGGGGAGACAAGTGTGCATGTCTGGACCCAGAATGACTTGAAATGGAGCCTAAAGATTTCCTCGGGGCCGCTTCTCTGCTGCAGCGTCCTGTAAATCATTCTCAATTCAGCGAAACAAGCCAGTTGGATTAGCTCTCTTTAGATCATAAACATTTTCAGCGCAGACCACCCAGACACAGTGCAGAGCTGAGGCAACAACGTGACTAGTGCGTGTGTGTGTGTGTGTGTGTGAGGCTCGACTTTACCAACACATCCAAATGTGGTCTCAAACATTTGCATGTATGCGTTATATATATGTAGAGCATTTTGCGGTGCGCGTTTGTAATGTGGCGCCACGCCGCTGCTGCGGAAAAAAAAAAAAAAAAGATGGTTTCAAATCCAATGTCAGAGATTAACACACGCACATAAAATCCAAAGATAAAGATGTCTCATCGCGCTCTCAGCCAAAAGCACGAAGACACATTTATTACGTGTAAAACGACATTCCTTTTTAGAGGTCTGTTGATTTGAAATGACGTTTCTTTAATGACTTTGAACGCCTTATCCTCAACTTGCTTAACAAGTTGAAGTATTGCACAAGCGTCCATTTGTTGTTGTTTTTTTATCCCCCTACAATCAGTCGTTTTGTTGCAGAAGGGGAAAGCCGATTTGATCAACAACACTAGAAAAACAGCTGCAAAATGTCTCGTGTCACTGACACAAACAAGTGCAATATGATGCCGTGACTGACTACACAGTCGTCGTCATGACCAGACCTTGAAATTGTCTTTTTTTTTTCTTGTTAATTGGTTATTTCTTCTCTCTACCTGCTAGAAAGACCTGGAAGCCAGGCTTGTGTCAGAACCTGGAAGTATCATGGATACATTTTTTAAGGAGGGAACATTTGGGCAGCTGCCCTGGCACAATCAAACGCTGAGTACTTTTTATTTATGTATTCGAAAAAGAGTGCGTTGAAGGAATTGAATTGAAGCTCTTAGGCAACACTTACTACCAAGACGTCATACATTAGTACTCTTAAATTGTACACAATTATTAAAATGTGCTATGTGTGTGTGTGTAAACTGAATTACGATCTTTGTCAAGGAACAAATTAAAGTCCTAAGTCAAAGTATCACTCTACTCAGCAATTTGTTGAACTGTTCTTACGTCATGTGGTTTAAGTTTTGTGGACGCATGCTCTCGAGCTTCTCGTTGATGACACGCGGGGTGGAACTTTCTGGCCATTCCTGCAAAGACGTGCTATTCGCACCTTACAGCCTAACTGTACACGTCTATGTGTGCACATCACACACACAGAGCTCTTCCTTTCAATGTTTAAATAAATGTTTGGAGCGTTGCAAAACATTTCGTGTGCGTGAGGCGACTCATGTGTGGTCCTGTCTGCACTTAGTGTGAGGCTTGAGGTTGAGGTGTTTGTGTGCATGTGTGTGAGGGCCGAGGGGGCTGGGGGTGGGGGGCAGAAGAGCGAGTGAGTCTGCTTATTTATTGACATAATGACAGCAGAATCATTTATATATTAAAAGAATGCATTTCAGTTGAGGACTTACACAGTTGTTTTAAATACACGAGGTGAAATTCTCTTCGTTTGATGTTTAGTTTGACCGTCAACTTCAACTGGACGTTGCATTTAACAGGGATTTTTTTTTTTCGGTTTTGGTTTCTATTCAGCCTTAGGCGTGTTGACTTTGAGGTTCCAATGTTTGCAAAAAATATATATACGCTGTACTGTATAGTGAATGATTTTGTTCCTGGAGCACGATTCGCTCCGGTCGGCTAATATTCTCTCCAGGTCATAACCAAAATAAGCACGAACATAACTTCACGCTCCATCGTGTATGATGATATGGTTTGGATAGAACTCGCCAGGACATTGTTGGAATTTGGTCTGACCGATTGGAAGGACATTTTGCAGCTTTGTGCCTTTGACTTGAATGTTTTTGCTCCGTTTGACTTCAGTGGCCAGAATTTGTTGGAGAATGGAAGCAATGGAAAAGGAACATATCACAATCATGTGAGGTTTTTCCATGTTAAAAAAAAAAAAAGACTGAAACATGAATGCCACTTCAGCTTTATACAAGGTTGGTCTTGATTTATGCCATCTGCTACCCCTCCCTCCCACCAACGTTACCTAATGATGGGTTTCATTTGAATACATGAAAATGACTGTGCTCACTTCTCCAACAATAATATAAAAAAAAAGAGGCTTGAGCGTGACTTTATGGGCAGGGAGGACACACTCTAGCTTTAAATGTCCCCGTGTATCTACCCAATGTATATACATTGGCTCACACCCGTTACTTCAAACTCAAAACACACAAATCTTTGAGTTTCGGCGAGACAGAGGGAGGAAAGTACAGTTTGAAAAGGAGGCTTGTTAGATTCCTCTTTGAAATAGTCGTTTGTAATCAAGGCCGATGATCAATTTAGTGCTTTCGACACCAGGAAGAATCCACTATGTTAGTATTTGGTTTCAAGGAAGGTAGCGGAGGAGATCCATCACAGCTCCAGTGAAGACACTTTTAGAGGGCTTTGTAACCCGCTGGTGTTCACTTTGCTTCCCATGTGGCAATATTATCACATGCTGTCAGGAAAGATCGACGCAGATACAGATGCAGCGAGAGAACTGGAGTACACACAGCCAATTATTTTCACTGCCGCCCATTAAAATTTTATCCTCCGTTCCAGAGCGGCGAGGGAGGTGCTGCACCGCATGAGAGAATAAGCAGATTGACCGTCTCACGTCACGATCGCACACACATCTGCTTTGTTTTCATATTTAGTGGAAGTGCGGTCGGCGTGAAACTTGTCAAGCCTGTGAACGAGCTTTCAAGATGTGACAATTCAACATGACTGAATGCCAAAATGATTTTTTTTTTTAGTACTGTTGAAACTCAGAAGTGGAACACACTAAAAGGGAAAAAAATTGGAGTGTGAAGTCAACATTTTCTGGAAAATTGTGCCTCGAAAGACAACTTTAACCCGTCATCATCATTACGTCTGCTTTTACCTGATTGTCAACAAATGTTGTTACACTTTGGCTCAGTTATTGTGAGTTGGATTATCTCCATCTGTGTTTTAATTGGCCGTTGGCTTTTTTGGGGGTGCGGGGTGTATATTTTGTAATAAAATAAAGCCTCGTCTATTCAGGATTTGCTGTTGACAAATTCACCCAAGGGTTATTTTTCTGAGGAGACTATTGTCAGCTATTCACTGAAAAGGTCTTCGAAAAAAACTCACCTATTCGCAAATGCTCATGTATTTTTGACTAACTAGGCGAGTAGTAATGGGTGCAAGGGTGTTGCAGTGATACATTTCCACTGGTCTTAGATCTTTGTATGGCAAGGAGGAGTTTAGCCTACATTGTTCGAGGAAGTTATGGAGTCTTTGCCGCATATGGAGTTTTTTTGCTCTGCTGAATGACGATTAAAAAGCTCAAGCTAACAAATGATGGAGTTCTTGTGATTACTCCACAATTTCTATTTCTACAGGTTCATTTGTTTAAATACCAAATATTCTGTAAGTCATTTCTTTTTATGTGTAATGTTGTAAGATGAGTTTTTTTTTTATTTGCAGTTGAAAGTATTAACATACGTTTTTTTTTTTTTAACTAATCAAAGGCGAGATTATAGACCGAAAATTTGCAATGCACTCGTTGGGACACTGAAACTTAGATCTTGACATTGGGGTTCCCCTAATACTTGACGCCCAAAAAATAATCACATGAGAATGTTTTGTGGCTCAGTAGCAGACCTGCCATCAATCACTTCTTCAAACCTCCCGCGTAGAGGAAATCACAAAGGGGAAGATCAAAAGAATTCTTTTTTTTTTAACATCCTGTAGCCATGCAAAGGGACATAAAGAACTCGTCTATAATTTAAGAAATTCTGTCGAGGAATTGTGTCTATCAGAGGGATAGTTGGGTTTGTGCCACCTATAATTTTGCCTAAATTAGAACAAACGGGCTTGAATGATGGCTGGCGTTCAAACGCTTTGTTAAAAGTATTTTAATCTTTAACAGGGGGGAGGGGGTGGGGGGGGGCTAGTCTAGCTATATGTTTAAAAAAAAAAAAGAGTGGAGCAAGAAAGCCAATTTTAGGCAGAAGAACCAGGGAAAGAGCACCATCTAACGGGGCTTGGAGGTAATGACCATTGTTTAAAACTCCCACGTGATGAGATGTCTGAAATTAAGTCAGGAAAAACGACAACTTCAAGTCCAACAGAATTCATCTTTCACAAGAGTCCTTTTGTGAGGGAGCAGATGATTCGGCGTAAAATGCATCGTTCCCTTTGGGAATCCGTTTTTTTTTTTTTTTCCAGAAGGCCGTCTGCTGCTTGATTTTCAAGATAGAGAGTGGGGTTCAGTGGACATGATGCGAGGTGACCTTTGCGACCTTCCAGCCTTTCAGCGTGCCATCACAATGTCGCCCACTGAGATGAAGGGCAGCAGGACAAGTCGCAAGTGATGGTTACGTAGATCTACTCTATGTCCACATGTACACGTTTAGGATTCATCAGGTTTGTTTTCCTCACTGTGGTTTGTGATGACCAAAGAGGCACCCTTCCACCCCTTAGGAAAAAAAATAAACACTTAAAAAAACTTTTTTCAGTCAGCAAATGCGTGCTCTAGAGACAGCAGGTGGCACCAAAAGGTTATTTTAGCCAGTTGGGGATCAGTTTTGGGAAATGGCACCCTACCATTAATGACAAATGAAGGGAAAAGGGCAATCAAACTTGTTGATCGATTGTTAGGTTGGTGTGAAGTAAGGCCTAAACTGAGCATGTGCAAAGTGAATCAGGTGATTCCTAATTTGTTCCTGATTGGAGCAATCGCACGCGTTACAACTTCCCTAGAGCTGCAATGAATCCATACGAATTGTTTGTTTTTGAACATTTATTTAGGCAAATCTTTGATGTGCAATCGATTTTAATGGACTCATTATTTAAGATGTTTTGTTTTATTTTTACTCAAAGCGCATCATGTTGCTCTATTTTTGAGGGCTGTAACATCTGACGAGCAATTGGTCCTTCTAACTACTGCATTTTAATTTGGGACATTTCGGTGGGGCTCGAAAATGTGTCTTTTTTTTAGGTGGTACTTGTAAAAAGTTTGAGAACCACAGACTATCTTTGGCTGTCTAGTGATTTCAGGAGTTGGTCCCACCCAGTTTCCATGTGGACAAATTTGTGACTAAAAACATTGGCTCTTTTCAAAATACCCTTGTTTGTGTGAACACGGCCTTATTATGGAATTGAATGGACACACACAATGCACCCTCCCAACACGTACACATGCATGCACAGCAAGTCACCACATCCTCCTCTAGATCCAAGCCAAAAGCGATGCAACTGCTACTTCATTGTCAAGCCCCCTGACCCGCGCTCCCCCCTTTTTTTTTCCTCCCTTACCCCCCGCCCCCCCTAATGTCTTCCCCAATTCTTGCTAGCTGGCCCCCGCTCTTTTCTCCTGGTTGCCACGGAGACAGCTAACAAAGCCATCACTTTTACCAATTTCCTCAGAGACAGGTGCTGGCACAATGACTGCTTCCTCGCTTTCTGAAAGGGGAAGGGGCAAGAGGGGTGCATGGGAACGCCAGGCGGACACTCTGAGGGCTGTCCAAGTGTCCTCCTCCCCGGGTCCCGCAGAGAAAAAAAGGCTAATTTGTTGTCCCTGTTTTCCCAGGGAGGGGGGATGCGGGAGAATGAGAGCGAGGCTGGATAGGGGGTGGGGGGGGGGGGGGGGGGGGCAAGGCAAGGCTTTGGCTATATGCAAGAAGGGCGTCAAAACAGACCGCCTAATATCAGTCTCGAACTCGCTTGTTGCTGCCAAATGGAAGCAAAGCGTTCCTTGGTCTCCTCCAGTTTCTTCTTGATCTCATTGCTCACTGGAACAATGGCCAGTCATGGCATCATGACTGTGAGATGTTTCAATTTAGCTTTCAGCGAGCCGTGGCCCCGTCCAAGCCCCCACCACCCTTGTTGTTAAAGAGGATCTGGTTTAAGTCTACTTGTTGAACAAAAGTGCTCTCAGAGTGCATAGTTTTTACATGATGTCCAGTGGTGCCTTGAGATACAAGTTTCATTGGTTTCAGGACCACGCTCTTAACATTTTTGTTTTTTCATGAGAAAAATAGCACTTGGTAATATGATCCATATCGTACAGACATCCTTGAATAGAATTACAAAAAAATAAGAATTTAACAGGTTTTGTCACACTTTCTCCTTCAATGCACATTGTGTTGCTCATTCTAGTGTGCACGCCTGAGCCACCAGGGGGCAGTATCGCACAGATATTTGGATATACTGGACTGCAGGCGCAGCTCCTCTCCCAGCTAATCGGTATGGCAGGAGTACCATTCTTTCTTCGCAGAGGACAAAGAATATACCATCAACCTCTTAAATTAAGGCCTATGTCATATTTTGACCAAAACATCTCTGCTAAAATCAGCTACATCCTTCATTAAACTCTACGTTGTGTTGTTGCGTTTTTCTATGTTTTGTGGGGAAAAAAATCAAAAAATGACTTGATTTTTTTCAGGGAAGGAGTCGATGTGTTTTGTTTTATTATCTGCCTTGAAGTCTTTAGTTTAGTTTTCAGATATCCATCATTTCAAGATTAACAACCCCGCCATATTGAAGCTAATTGTTAGCACATGTGCCTATGGTGTTTCCCATTGTAAGAATTAAGCTAGCAGAGGCTATATAGTCATCTTGAATACACAACATGTACGCTCTTTTGTTTTATGTTGAGTTTGATAGGAACCATACTCTTCAAGCTGCTTATTATTGCCGTTTGAGTTGAATTAACTCCGCTTTCAAGCTTGCTAAAAAAAAACAAAAAACGTAAGGTCACTCAAGGCACCACCGCACTTGTAATGGTGAACATCTGTCTGGATTTAAGTAAGTCCTTAACTTTTACCATTAATAAAAGAGTCACACGATAAACAAGAGCAGTCGGAAAACGTAGGTGCAAAAACTGAACCTGTAGACTATTTACAGTTGAGGAGAAAAGCTTTTGCGAGTTCAGTGACTCATGTTGTATCCCGTCTGTGGGTGATTTTTTTGACTCTGGCACTGCATATTAATACACATAGTCATATGCCGCAAATGTACATGGTTTTATAGCTTGTTACAAATTTAAATGTGAAATATACAGTCATCTTCGAATTACTGGACATTCATTTTTTAATGCAGAGCGGCTGAGCAATACCGGTCTTGATAGAATTTTCATGAAAAATGGCCTTGACAACTTGTTGGCATCGTTTATTCCACTAGATGTCAGCATAGCCAAATTATAGAGGAAACCGTGAGCTACCACAACATTTTCAGACCGAAACATTGCGGTCACAAAGTAGAAAATAAATTAAAAGTGAGGATTTAGAGCCCCTCCTCCCCCCCATTCATGTCTTTCAGATGAACAAAATGTCCTCATCATTGTCAGCATCATTTCCAAGTTACTTTGGGTGATATTCCGGAAGGCCTCCAACACGAATACATCTGGTAAATAGATCCCATCTACTCTTAAACTCATATTAAGTCTGATGCATGAGTCACTGCATTTTGCTACACAGTGATTCTTTGCCCTGGTTCCAGTATAGAGCTGATCATAACAAATGCCGATTCAATGTTTTGCTCACAATTTCCTGATAGCTCTCATAACTCCTATTTTTTAAAAAACGGACTATTTTATACATGTTATGTTATTACTTATGTTATTACACTTTTGGGGCAACACGTATAGCCCGTTAACGAGAGACCAAAGAGTTTATAGAGACAGAGCACTAATGCATGTCATACAATGGAAAGCCCAGTAGTGTAAACCTTAAGTGCATATTTGACCCCGCAGTGGGATGCACTGATGACAGACAGACAGACAGACAGTGTGGATCTGGAGAGAGATCTTAACTGACGACACGCACGTGCACACACACACTGGAGAATGAAGCCAAGTTTTGGTTGACGGGATTATTAGACGGGCCTTGAAGTTATTCGGCAGCTGCGTTATTTATTCTGCGCTTGCTTCGCCCAAATGCATTTACAGCTTTAATCCGGGTCGTTCTCGCGTGTGATGTAATTACTGATGCGCCTCCAAGCACTTTTCTTTGTGGATTTGAGTGTCAATTTTGCCTCTTTTTTTTCCTCCTTTAATCTACTTCTATTTAATCTATTTCTATCCTGTGTCCGTCGTGTTCGACTTGTGCGGCATTCTATTTTGGTGTAAGATGCACAGCAGGCAAGGGATTCACATTGTGACAAACTACAAAGTACTTCACACTGCTGTATTATTGACAAGGCAATCATGGCCGCTATTAAACAAGTGACAGGTGTGGAAACAAGTTAGTAGCCGAAATGAATCCACCAGAATTTGGTCTAAAAGACAAGCATACAATGACCCTATTTTTCCCTAAAAGCATTCCATTTTCTCAAAAGCTGACGGTGCGCCTTATAACCCGGTGCACCTTATAGAGGGATCAATATTCTGATTTCTTGGACGTAGTATTTGAAATGTTCTATAAAGCGCTTTGTTACAGCAGTTGCAAAAGCTCTATATAAATAAATCTGTATTACATTCATTGCATGTGTCTTATACTCTATAAGTGCCTTATAGTGCGGAAAATACGGTCTATTTATTATGGAAATGATGTGACGTTCCGGCTCATTGAACAAATCGGGTCACTTTTAAGTCCAGGTACCATTATCTTCCGTACCGCTCGATCCTCACTAGGGTCGCGGGGGGTGCTGGAGCCCATCCCAGCCGTCTCCGGGCAGTAGGCGGGGGACACCCTGAATCGGTTGCCAGCCAATCGCAGGGCACACAGAAACGAACCACCATCCACGCTCACACTCACACCTAGGGACAATTTAGAGTGTTCAATCAGCCTGCCATGCATATTTTTGGAATGTGGGAGGAAACCGGAGCACCCGGAGAAAACCCACGCAGGCCCGGGGAGAACATGCAAACTCCACACAGGGAGGCCGGAGCTGGAATCGAACCCGGTACCTCTGCACTGTGAAGCCGACGTGCTAACCACTGGACTACCGGGCCGCCATTATTTAAAAAAAAATGTTACCATGGCACCATCGTCATGATTATTTACTGTACATTAATTAAATGCTGGTCTTTAGTTGAAATAATGGGTACTTACTTAAAATATTTGTGCAATATTGTCTTATAGAGTCTCTCGCAGGTTGATTGCATATCTCTGCATCAACAGGAAGCAGAAGATGCCGCTTGAGTGACACACCAGAAACAACAAACAGGATGTTTTCGATTTTTATCAGGAACATTGAGCAAATTACACAGCGTTGTGGTTTACGCGTTTTTTTTTTTTTTGATTCCGGCAGTGTTTCGGCTTGATTTCCACCTCGTGTTTTTTTTTTTTTTTAATCTTGAGTCTTCATTTCTTTCCATGACAACATATCGTACGTATTTAGAGTCGATCTTTTCCGAATGCTGTATCCGTAGCTAATGACTGAGGGGTAGTATTACGTAGAAGGGAGAATTCTGCGATATTAAATGTCTGAATACACACCTTTTTTCTTTCTTTTTTTTTGTCAAACACAAAGGCACTTTGTCGGAATTAAGATGCAGGTGACGGCCGATTCAATCGGATATCTTGATTGCATTGTCCTCTCTGTCGTATTACACTACGTCATAATGTGCACACGTAACACAAATATTTTGTCAACAGGCAGCAGTTGGCCCCGAATCTGAATCAAAGATTACATTTGTTCCAAATCCAAGGTCGGATTACATTTACTTAAAATATATATTTTTGTGTGGATTAAGTCAGGGAGGTTGCGATGCTCTCGTACCTATTTCAGCCTACATCCTCTTCGTGTGGACTGCTCTTTCCTGTAAACTGCGATTATATAACACCCTCAGATAGTATTTTTTTGTCAAACGCTAGCTAGCGTACGCTAGCAGTAAGAGCTTTTCACTGGACTGGACCCGATTATGCAAAGGGTCTCTCGTACAATATTATGCTTCATCAAGGGCGATGCCTTTTTGACGAAAATAATACTGAGCATATTCCATGCGAGTACGGTGGCATAAATGTGCTCTGATTTCGAGGTAGCTTAGCCACACTGTGGCAGAGGAAGCAGGATGTTTAAAGGTCAAGGAGTGAGGCTCGGTCGGTGACGTGCGCGGGTTTCGCTCCACGTCTGCCTTTTTTTGCTTTTTATTTTTTCTCAGAAATTTCACGCCGCTTCTTGCGTCGAGATTTTTATCGTGAAGAGTACTACAGGATGTAGAGTCGGACCCGCCGCGTTTCAGTCATCAATTAGCTGTAGAGCACTTTTGTATTGGTGGATAATCACGTTTTGGGAGAGATTCAAGACATGACTTGGCTATGTTTAGACTTTTAGAATTTAGAATTTTCGGATCGAGACTCGGATCGAGAATATGTCTGTGGATTTGCGATATGTGACCGTTTTCAGAATATGGGTCGAAGCCTAATAGTTATAGGCCAGTGAAAGGATCACCGAGTGGGGTTTAAAAAATGCGAATGGAATGAAGGGAAGAAGCGAGAACCTGGTATCTTTCTTGCTTCACCAATCTGCAATCCAATCAGACGAATGACGCAGGAAGACGAGACGATGCCACTCAAGCATACGCTATACCCTCTGCCGCACACACACACACACGCACACACACACACACTGCGTATTGCAATAACCTCAAAGCCTCCAGCAGAATTTTGCAAACCACCCACAGCAACTCTCAAAAGCCTCTTTGTGCTTCTCTCTCCTTCCCACTCCTTTTCCTTTCTTTGCTTCTGACACCCCCCCCCCCCTCGAGCCTTGTGTTCCCTCCATCCATTTTTAATTATAGAACATCCTTCTATTAAAAAAAAAAACACACTTCCTGTTAATAAATTGCATGTGTGCCGTTTCTCCGGTGGGAGGGGTTGGGGGTGGGCATTCAAAACGAAGGTACAGTTGAGATTATTGCATTGACAGATGAGGCCTTGTTAAATTTATGTTGGGGGAGGGGGGGGCAGGGGGGGTTGCCTTTGGAGTGCCTCGTTAAACGTTCGGTATGTTTTTGATGCAACATGAAATTACATCTGGGTCTTATCACTTCTCGTAATAATGTTTCATTTCCTCAAATAGCCGCTCCTCCGCTAATAGAAGCCATTGCTCGATTAGTCATCGGGACATAAATAAATGCCAGAAATAAAATAATCATGTACTGTTACTATCCCATTTCGCGTTTTGTTAGCATGAAGCTAAAGAAACTCATTTAAAGCGCTTCGGTGTGTTTTCTTTTGAAATACAATTTAATTTCATCTCGGTTTTATGTGTAATGAGTCGAGAGAAGTGGTCTCGAGTCATCATCGGCCAAATCATTCTGTTGTCTCCTCGTCTTGCCTTTGCTTTCCACTTCAAGCTAATCCCATTTTTCTGAACAGCCAGTAAATTGGATTCCCGATTGCCTTCTTAACTGGGCCGATTGTTATCCCCGACCTGTGATTGACTTGGAGTTACGCCATCATGATTATGCATGAAAAAAAAAATAAAGAGGCCTGCGTCCCACTAGTGTGCGCCCTTATTTTGTGCTACTGTTGAATGAAGGCCACATTTCTAGGTTAGGTATGAACCTCTTTATTCTCAGAAGAACGTCTTTGTTCCCCCAACAAACCATTTACATAACACGAAAGTCTAAATCTCCTCTCTATGCCCTCCTTTGTTTCTACGCATCCAGCGCTATATTGGTAGTCAAAACGGCCGTCTGACATACCCTACGAGGTTTAAGTGAGATTAAGATTCAGGGGAATATAAATGGTCTATATCTTAATTAATTATCCATCCATCCATCCATCCATCTTCTACCGCTTATCCGGGGCCGGGTCGCGGGGGCAACCGCTCTAGCAGGGAAGCCCAGACTTCCCTCTCCCTAGCTACTTCTTCCAGCTCTCCCCGGGGGATCCCGAGTCGTTCCCAGGCAAGCTGGGTGACATAGTCTCTCCAGCGTGTCCTGGGTCTTCCTCGGGGTCTCCTCCCGGTGGGACATGCCCGGAACACCTCACCAGAGAGGCGTTCAGGAGGCATCCGAATCAGATGCCCCAGCCACCTCATCTGGCTCCTCTCGATATGGAGGAGAAGCGGCACGACTCTGAGCCCCTCCCGGATGACCGAGCTTCCCACCTTATCTCTAAGGGAGAGCCCGGACACCCTGCGGAGAAAACTCATTTCGGCCGCTTGTATCCGGGATCTCGTTCTTTCGGTCTTAATTAATTAGTTTGGTCTTAATCCTTTGCGTTTAACATTGACGACATTATAAGGTTCTCCAAACAATTGCACTCAAACAATCTCAAATCATCTCTTTTGACCAGATTGACGCATACAAATTCTGATTGAGGACACCGTGGTAATTTTTAAAGTGACCAACAGGGGGACTCAAATCTTTTTTTTTTAGCTCAATCTGGCTAATTTTGCTCTGTCCAGGATAAAAAGCAAATAGTCTTCACACATGTTGCGCCACTCGAACACAAATCCCTCTGTGTCTCTTTATTAATATTAGTACTCCGATGCCATCCAAGTGTCACAAAAACTTCAAATAAGCGATCTCGCTCCTCAAGTAGCCCCATGAATAATTGATTCACAACTAACCGAAAATAGTGTGGCTTTGAAATGCCAGCGATCTAATTAGCGCGATCAAAGACACAGGATACAAACGCCCATTTTTTTTTTTTAAGGACCACAAAGCCCGCGCTATTGAAAAGCCAATAGAATCGGCAAATAAGCGACATCAATTCGGCTGAGGAGCACATTGGGAAAACAAATGAGGTTGGCCTTGCGAGTGCACAGAAACCGTGACCCGAGCGAGTATGCCGGCGAGCGCCAGAGAGAACAACGGCGGAGATTAGCCATGTGAAAAGAAGCTTGCCGCTCGTTCACGCACACACACACACGAACATACGGCTGACCTTTGAAGGAAGGTGACAGATGGGTCGTTCTGCGTCCAGGTCTTTGCTGACAGCTGTTCGGGGGAGGGGGGGGGGGAATCATAGGCGACCCTGGGGTCAGACATCCTTAAAAAGAACAGAAGGCAAGTAAAATTTGCATGCATGTATAGAAAAAGCGCACACGTGCTGGCAAGCAGGCGGCAAAATCGGACAGTATACATCATTTACATATTCATAAAGTTTTCTGCCTGCCGCTGTGATTTTGTTGGTCCAGCTGCCCCCCCCCCCACACTCCACCCAGCCAAGCCCCCCACCCGACCCTTCACCTGTTTGCTCCCCATTCAGCTTTTTTTAACTGCTAAACTCAATGAGAACTGCACCCATGCCACCGTTTGAGTATTCGCCGATACCAAGTACTCGGTCTGGGTGACATATCGAAATTGAGATATGAACATTCGAGATATTAAAATCGAAATGTGTTGCGTAAATCTCAGATGAAGCCGCCACGTTCCTTCTTCCAAGTTTGCTGTCGATCAACGGCTAAAAACCAGCAGATGACAATCTTCATCAACTGCCACCATCTTTTTGCGGATCAATAAAAGCCGGTCCATAAAACCCCATTTTGTCGCAATGGAGTGACAAACTTCCTTCTCTTGTTATTAAATATTGTGGGTGGTTGACTGCCACTCACATCACTTCGTATCTTCATTTAACGGACACTTGGGAGCAATTTGATTGCCGTCACGGCTCAATTAAATGAACATAGGGGAGTCCGCCACTTCTCTTGGTTCCTTTGTGTGACGGGTTTCCCTGCGAGCAATAAATATCGATTGGCCGGGATCCTGTAAGAACGCTTCGAGACCGATCGCGACCGACCAATCCATATCAGTCCCAGTGCGGTGATCGTGATGGGGTGAGAGAGGAGTGTCATTTGGATCGTCTCGGAAGATTCTTCTCATGTTAACAGGAGTAGGGGTATTGGGGCGGGGGAGGGGGGGCGTCGACTTTTTGCTCTACATTTGAAAATGACGTTAACGTACGACACAACTGAACTTTTGTGATGTCTTCCTGCAAAGGCACGATGCAAAACACCACGGGCGGGCTAACGAATAGCATTTGCAAGTCTCAGTTACAACAATATAACAATACAACAGCAATACATATGGAAAGACATAGCATTACTCACACGCATATATTCTTTATCCTCTGTGAAAAAAGGGTCACTTAACAGTACTTGTGAACGTCTCCTTCATTCTATTTAATTATGTTATTACGATTTTATAAATGGTACCATAAAGTTTGTGTCATTGGTGTCCGCATAAAAAATAAAGCCATAAAAGCATTTTGTTTTTGTTTTGTTTTTTTTGGGGGGGGGGGGGGTTAGAACGAATTGATGGCATTTTCATGGACTAATGACATTATCATTCATTGTTTGCGAGTGTGTGCACGAGATGGATTAAAAGGGAAAAAAAGTCACATTGGCTAACGATTTTTATTCCCCTGATATTTTGACTTTTCAGTGTGGCTTTTGCTCGTTTTGTTTTCATGAATGCTGTGATGTGCCTCTCTTTAAATCGATGGGGGAA
Organism: Hippocampus zosterae; assembly: GCF_025434085.1. Lineage (NCBI taxonomy): Eukaryota > Metazoa > Chordata > Actinopteri > Syngnathiformes > Syngnathidae > Hippocampus > Hippocampus zosterae. The sequence goes on along the minus strand of NC_067465.1, from coordinate 2,698,548 downwards.
AGGACCGCTCTGTACGAAATATCTGCGGTAACAGCTGTCTCGGTCATGCATCAACACATTCCTCTGCCCCCCCCCCCCAACCCCGTACTTCCATCTTGTCTACTTCTGAGGCAGGCGTGCTAAAAGGACAGGTGTGGGCCTATCTCCTCCCCACTTGGACAGCCCCGGCTGGGATTTCAATAATGTCATTCTGTGGGGCTGAATAGGAACCAGGAGGGGCCCCTCGCTGTTTTTGCGAGCAGCCGTGTCTTTGTGCCGAGCCGAGGGGCCCCGAGTCATTTAGCAGAGGAGGTGGAGGATGGGTTTGTTGCGGTGTGGGGGGGGGCTTGTAATCACCAAAGTCAAGAGCCAAGTCAGGACCTGCTGCTTTTGCCGCTTTTCTTTTTATATGTATTCTGATCTAAATATACCACCTGAGACATGCCCATACTTAGGATTTTCATACTTTCTTCCACTTTTTTTTTTTAGAAGCGTGTCTGTGGTTGCATGTCGAGGTGGTGCGGGGGGTGGGGCGGAGGGGGTTGTAGGGTTGATCCCTCCTGCTGAGCACCATACAAGGCTTTCTACACTTTTCCAAAGCTGCTCCAGCCTTGCCGCCTGCTCCTTCCCCCTCCAATATAAACAGACCTCCAAATGGATTCCGAACCCCGACTGCTCGGCCTCATATGAATATCAATGCACGGCTCGTGCAACGTCTGCTGTCGCTTTGACGTGTGCCACGATGGAAATCTTCAGACACCTCTGAAGTCTTTGCATCCCACCCCTCTTTATTCAATGAACACCGATTTGTATCTTGAGTTGATGTTCATTATTATACGTTACCACCACGTCAGTATTTGTTGTCAAAGATATTAATTAGTGAAACATCGAGGCTGTCATGTGAACAAAACTCTCTTTTTCATTCCAAAGGAAGAGCCAAAGGCCTCAAGCTGTTGCATGCCGCTTCCAGTCCAACTAAACATAAAGAAAGGGAATTACATATTGTGTTCCGCTGCCTTAATGTAAACACATAATGGGTAAAGCAATCCATATTTTAAACACAAAAGTCGCAGCAACACTTGTAGACAGACAGTAACAATATTCACGCAGGCATATATTATTTACCCAGTGCAAAAAATGACAACCGTGGCTTCGTGAGTCAGTTACAGTAATTCTGAAACTCTTCTTCGTTTGTGCTTGCATGGCTAAGTTGTAGTGCCTTCTGGTGGCCAAATCGTGCACACCAGAAGGAGCCATCCATCCATCCATCCATCATCTACCGCTTATCCGGGGCCGGGTCGCGGGGGCAACAGCTTTAGCAGGGAAGCCCAGACTTCCCTCTCCCTAGCTACTTCTTCCAGCTCTCCCCGGGGGATTCCGAGGCGTTCCCAAGCCAGCTGGGTGACGTAGTCTCTCCAGCGTGTCCTGGGTCTTCCTCGGGGTCTCCTCCCGGTGGGACATGCCCGGAACACCTCACCAGGGAGGCGCTCAGGAGGCATCCGAATCAGATGCCCAAGCCACCTCATCTGGCTCCTCGCGATGTGGAGGAGAAGCGGCTCGACTCTGAGCCCCTCCCGGATGACCGAGCTCCTCACCTTATCTCTAAGGGAGAGCCCGGACACCCTGCGGAGAAAACTCATTTCGGCCGCTTGTATCCGGGATCTCGTTCTTTCGGTCACGACCCATAGCTCGTGGCCATAGATGAGGGTTGGGACGTAGATCGACCGGTAAATTGAGAGCTTCGCCCTTTGGCTCAGCTCCTTCTTTACCACGACAGACCGATACAACGTCCGCATCACAGCAGACGCTGCACCGATCCGCCTGTCGATCTCTCGCTCCCTCCTGCCCTCACTCGTGAACAAGACCCCAAGATACTTAAACTCCTCCACTTGGGGTAATATCTCCTCCCCGACCCGGAGGGGGCAATCCACCCTTTTCCGACTGAGGACCATGGTTTCAGATTTGGAGGTGCTGATTTTCATCCCAACCGCTTCACACTCGGCTGCGAAACGCTCCAGTGAGAGTTGTAGAGCCCCGTTTGAAGGAGCCAACAGCACCACATCATCTGCAAAAAGCAGGGATGCAATACTGAGGCCCTCAAAATGGACCCCCTCAACGCTTCGGCTGCGCCTAGAAATTCTGTCCATAAAGGTTATGAACAGAATCGGTGACAAAGGGCAGCCTTGGCGGAGTCCTACCCTCACTGGAAACGATTCCGACATACTGCCGGCAATGCGAACCAAACTCTGACATCGGTGGTATAGTGACCGAACAGCCCGTATCAGGGGGTTCGGTACCCCATTCCCACGAAGCACCCCCCACAGAACTCCCCGAGGGACACGGTCAAACGCCTTCTCCAAGTCCACAAAACACATGTAGACTGGTTGGGCGAATTCCCACATACCCTCAAGGACCCTGCTAAGGGTGTAGAGCTGGTCCACTGTTCCACGGCCGGGACGAAAACCACACTGCTCCTCCTCAATCTGAGGCTCGACTTCCTGACGGACCCTCCTCTCCAGCACCCCTGAATAGACCTTACCAGGGAGGCTGAGGAGTGTGATCCCTCTGTAGTTGGAACACACCCTCCGGTCCCCCTTTTTAAAAAGAGGGACTAATGAAGCCACAATGAAGCAATCATCGTGCACAATTTTTTTTACCTTATTTTTATAAAGTAGCAGTAAAATCATATTGTAATTTTTTTTTGGGTGATTAATTTCAGTGGGGAAAAGTTTGAGTTACAAGCTTGCTGACAGAATAAATTCAACTAGTCCCTCGGGGCACTTATGCAAGGGCACGGGATTAATCCCTCTTTATATACAGTACACTAACGTCATTTAATGTTGGAAATGATCAGTACACGACGGGCACAGTTACGGACTCATGCCAGTTGCAAGATTTTCTCCTCGTGAAATATTTAAATTCTTGCAAGTTTGCGAGCACTCAGGGACGTTCACCGAGTGGAGAGTGAAGTGCATTTATCCTCGAATAACATTCCGTCTTCTTCCTTCCTCTTTTGTACCACATTGCTGTGTGCATCCTGCGACAAAGACACAGTAGGATTTTGTACAAAAAGAAATGCTGTAATTGGAATTAGTAGAAAACAAATCTAATTAACTTTATATATCGCAGCCAGCCACTCGTCCCCCCCCAAAAAACGGAATTCCCTGCCCTTTATTTGGCCACAATCTACAAAAGGAGTTGGACTCATTTTCAGGATTTGTCTCCTCTGGGACAAAAGGATTATTGGAGAGACAGTAAGGACTGATAAATCCACTTTGCCATTGTTTTTGTTTCCCAGCAGTCTTATTTTTAATTATTTTTGTCTTTTGGACATGTTTCGTCACATTTTTGCCATTTTTATGTGTGCTCGGTGTCGTCTAGTTTTAGACTAGACTAGCTGGTTCGCCGTCCTCCGGGCGGCTCATCCGCTAGTTCCTGCGGAAGGCTGGTAAGGTGGGCCTTTTGCCCACAAAAGTGTTGTAAAGTGTTGTTGCTTTGTTCAACTTTTTGTTCATCTTCATTGCTTATCGCGAAAATAAAGAGATGTTTAGCTCTACTAAATAACTAACAATTTCATTGCAATGCTTGTGGGTAGACAACATTTTTTCGCTAAGATGCCCGCGCGATCGTAGTGAGCCACTGCCTGAGCGGCGCAGTGGCGGCGCGGTGAAGTAGGTACCTTTTGAAAAGGGACTGACGGAAGGACAGACCGCGTGCGGGACGACGCGCAATATATATATAGATTACTACCAAAAAAAAGGACGCACATCGTGTATTCAACGCATAATTTTGATGAAAAAAATGGTCACGCTAACATAGTAAATTGTCCTTAAATGAATGTGTCCGTAGCATGCCTTAGCCTTAGCATGCTCACAACTGAGAAGTCATTATTTGTCCACAGTCAGGGTTTCGTGATATAAAATGGACACATATCAAAACCCTTGACTAAACTTACTCCATAAAAGCGGGATCAAGTCTAAGTAAACAGCAACTATTTGTTGAGCTTAATTTAGTCGATGATGCCATTTTATTTGCTGTGACTTTGCTTGTACTTCTACCTCATGCATTTGCTAGCTAACAAGCTATTCAGCATGGCATCGCCCCCCCACCGGGCATGTTTCCCTTTAAGCCGAATGGCCAATCAAGTCCTGCCTGTGATTGACCGGCGACCAGTCACGGGTGTAGCACAAGCACTATAACAAAACGGATTATGGGATGACCTTGGCAGAAATTTGCCGTCTAATCGCCATTCCAGCAGCATACACAATCTGTTTCTGTGGAGTTTTGAATGGGTGACGCGGCACTCGAAATCATTAAGCAAAAATACGACGATGGATCACGAACGTGTGGCGTAACCTCGTTTAGCCCGGCGGGTCTGGTCTGAGTTGTGATGTCATTGCCCCCCCCCTCTCTGTCTTTTTCTCCCTCTCCTTGAGTGCCTTGTCTCCACATCTGCTTAGTATTCTGCACTCGAAGGCCTGTCTTCCCACTTTGAGTCAGATTTAGAAGCATGGCGGGGAGGGTGAACATCAAGGGTGTGGGGGGGGAGGGGGTAAAACCCAGTACAGGTGAAATAAGAAGTAAGTGAGGAAGAGGGTGAAAATGACGGGGACTCATGGATGTCCGCAAAGTACTGCTGCTGGGAAGAAAAGCTATTACAGTATATCGCCCCCCCTCCCCACTCCCCCCATTCCTGCCACTTGTCTTTTTCCCAGCTGAAGGAAGCTACTACTCTAATACCGTCGTCCTCCCTCATTCGCCCTCCGTGCTTCCCGACATACGCGAAGGCAGACTGGCTGCAGGCTCTTCACGTGAAAACTTGCATTTTCATTGAGGTCTCCTTCAACCTCGGTCAGGAGACGGGAGACTTTGAAGGTCGCGTGGTCATTTGTAAGCGCGGAGTTGATTTCAGAGTGGGGAGGGCAAAACCGTTTTGGCTTTTATAATTCATTCATCCTCATTTTCATCCGCATTGATCTGCTGTGACAGCGGGGGTGCCTGACGTTTTTCTTCTCGAGCCTGTATGGATTACGCGTCCGCTGATCTGCCGGAGCATCGATCCAAGAGGGTTGTTTGGATTGGATTGATGCGCATTTCAGAACGATTTCATTTTGGGAGGGAAAGTGGAAGATGGGGGCGGCCCGGTAGTCCAGTGGTTAGCAGGTGGGCTTCACAGTGCAGAGGTACCGGGTTCGATTCCAGCTCCGGCTGGCCTCCCTGTGTGGAGTTTGCATGTTCTCCCCGGGCCTGCGTGGGTTTTCTCTGGGTGCTCCGGTTTCCTCCCACATTCCAAAAACATGCGTGGCAGGCTGATTGGACGCTCTAAATTGTCCCTAGGTGTGAGTGTGAGTGCGAATGGTTGTTCGTCTCTGTGTGCCCTGCGATTGGCTGGCAACCGATTCAGGGTGTCCCCCGCCTACTGCCCGGAGACAGCTGGGATAGGCTCCAGCACCCCCCGCGACCCTAGTGAGGATCAAGCGGTTAGGAAGATGAATGAAGCGGAAGATGACGATGAATGCAAAGTTGCGAAATGTGTCACACTCAAGACGTTGAGTCATGCAAAAATGGGTTCGGCAGACGTACTTTGCGGATAAAAGAAAATTCTTGTGCCGTGTCAAAGTATCAATGGAATGCAATGAGTGTGGTTACCTAGCTGTATTTTTTTTTTCGCCTTTGTTATTCACAGAAAAAAACACTCATTCTGCGCACCGACCGATCACAAATCTAACAGCAGCCATTTAAGGATTTAATATTTTGATTTTCAATGTAGAATACATGGACTGTTTTTTTTTTTACTTTACAGACAGGACGCGTTGGATCATTTTTGACATCCATCCTTTGACGAGACAACCGCAGCTGCCGTCACAGCTGGAGTTTCCTCTCTCCGTGTTCATAGCCAGCAGGAGGAAATTTCTCGAGTTTTGTAGGGAACCCAGCCAGATAAAAGGACCCCCCACCCTCCCCAGTTTTTCCTTTTCCAGTGTTAAGTTTTCCAGGCCTACCATATATAAATACCGTACGTTGTTATCCCTGGAGGAGGTCCCCGACCCATGACTCATCAGAGATACGTCAATAAAAAGGAAAAAAAAAATGCTTCTAGTTGTCTGTGGCTTGAGCAGCCCTCAGATTGAATTTCGGATGACCAGCGGTCGTGTGAAGGAACAACAACAACCTTGATGTTGTGCTCCTCCCTCATAAGCACTTATCTACGCTTCCTTCCCTTTTGCACGTCTGATAAGTTGAAGTCCACGCACGTGTTTCACTGCATTGCCCCGAGGCGCAAACAATAGCCCAGCTGTTACCCGCTCAGGTTGTATATAAATGATGACAACGTGCGGGATTTGCCGCACGTGAGGGTTCAGATGTGTGCAGCTTGGTTGGCGCTATCTGGGGTCATAAACGACATCAAAGTGATATTTAACCGCGGTGCTCCTTGGAAAAAGATAATTCGATGACAATCCTTTGTCGGGGTAAAATGGAAGGTAAAATGCTTTTTAATCGCAAGGGTCATGATGGACACGCCGCGCTTCATTATTAGGCGGAATGAACACGGTCAGCATCGTTTTGCGATTACTGATTACACACACACACTGCACTACACACAAACCCATGACAGATGTTGAATATTCATGACATAAAACACAAAACAAACAAGTTCAGCATCAACAAAAGCGTCATCCCCGTGGTTTTTTTTTTTATCACAGCAACTGTTCAGCCCTCCCTCTTCTTTTCTCTTCACCAGAGGGGTAACCATGACACTCGCGTTGCCGTTTCAACAGCCACCTTATGTAATCCATTGTGTTGGTGTGCGTTGGAAAGAAAACATTTTATTCCAACAAGTATGTACCGTATTAAGGCGGCCCGGTAGTCCAGTGGTTAGCACGTCGGCTTCACAGTGCAGAGGTACCGGGTTCGATTCCAGCTCCGGCCCCCCTGTGTGGAGTTTGTATGTTCTCCCCGGGCCTGCGTGGGTTTTCTCCGGGTGCTCCGGTTTCCTCCCACATTCCAAAAACATGCGTGGCAGGCTGATTGAACACTCTAAATTGTCCCTAGGTGAGTGCGAGCGTGGATGGTTGTTCGTCTATGTGTGCCCTGCGATTGGCTGGCGACCGATTCAGGGTGTCCCCCGCCTACTGCTCGGAGACAGCTGGGATAGGCTCCAGCACCCCCCGCGACCCTAGTGAGGATCAAGCGGCTCGGAAGATGAATGAATGAATGAATGAATGTACCATATTAATGATAGAAAGCTCATTTAAACGTTTTTTTGTGGCTCGCTCATTCATGTTCACTGAAAATAATCAATAACTTGCATGTTTTGAAGGGTTTTGAGCAGAAGGCGCAGTACCTGCCCTGCTATTACTACCTGGCCGGAAAAAAGTTCTGTATGCGACTTTTGAGACTTTCACAAATATGACACTTTTGGAAATTGTCTCATCTTATTTCATCTACATAGCCCTGCCTGGATGCATACTGTCAAGAATTTAAGTGGGATTATGAGCGGAGTTGAGAATTTACTGGCGATATGTTAGCTTTATCTTCCCCAAATACTAGCCAAATGTTAGCCGTTGACAAGCCACATAGTGGCAAAAAGTAAGCCGTATTCTAGCCACGCGTGAGTCAAAAGTCGATCACGTTACTTCATCGCGGTTGGGAAAGGGAAACCATATTTTTCAGTACTTGCTGGCCAAAAGCTAGCCGAGCTTTTGGGCCATGTTTGTTTCCTTCTCGTCATTTTCAAACATAAAAATTACGTTAGCTATTTACTGGCCAAATGTTAGATACTTACTAATGGTAAAGTATTCCTTATTTTCTTTCATTGTTTATTATTCTTTTTAATTTAATTTATTCTAATGTCAGCTCCTTACATGACTGGCTGCATGTTTGCTACCTGCTGATTATTTAGTAGCTACAGGCTAGCCATACGTTAGCCACTTGCTATTTGTTTTTTTTTTTTTGCCGCATGTTCGCCACAATAATCACAAACATCCAGAATTGCTTCGAAGGGTGTTGCAATTGTATTATTTTCGTTAGAACCGTGTTGTTATTTTTACAGTTTTCCCAGGAAACCTCTCTCCTTGATTTTGTTGATTTCATCATGGTCAGATTATAGCTAAGTAGATATGTATTGAGTCATCGCCCATTGTTCTTTACGAGTACCCAACCTTTTTTCCTTTGCAGCCAAAACAATATCATCCCTTCGGCCGGTGCAACGTGAGTATGCAAAGCATCACACTAAAATGATATGAGACATATATTAGCTGCAGATATTCATAACAATAAATACTACAGCATATCTTATCTGTGTGCCATAAAATAGAGGCATGTTCGTAGCGTATTTCTCAACTTTGTAGAGTATAAATATCACGTGGTAATTGATTGCCTTGAAATGGAAGTCTTGATTTTCCTATTTTTCCTTACGGATCTCGTTCCCGAAAACGCATGGACAACATTGGATCCGGGGTCTCCTGTATTGACCTCCCAAATTTTATTTAACAATAACCTGAGGACAACTACTGCGAAATAGAGACTGCGGGCTATAACACTGCAGCTACCGGGTAAGCTGACGTTCGCCCATTGTATTTATTTTTGTTGTATGTTGTTTCACCCATAAACACAGACACAACACGGCCTCGACATGTTTGAATTGCTCCTACTTATCTGAAGCAGATTATAAATGCACACTCACACACACACGTTTGTTTTTGTGATACAGACCGCATCTGTGTGCAGTTTATTGACGCCCATAAAAAGATGACAGCAAAATCAGCAGAATGTAAATTACTCACAAAATATTATAGCCTTCATCCTCCGCACTTGATACGACACCTGACTAGTATTAATGATTTACCTCTGTCAGCTTACATTCCAATGAAACGTTTTATTCAAAACAACAACAAAAAAAGCTATAAATAGATAACGGGTGATCCTTTGGGTATTGCGTGTCTCCACCCAGCTTTTGACTTACATGTGCCACATTAAATCTCACATGGCATATCCTTCAATTGTGGTTAAACACACCCTGAGGCCTTCTCCGCACTGGAAACAAAATATTTCCATTCTTTTCATTCAATATGGCAATAAATAAATAAATCATTTTTTGATGTGAAACAATATCGTAATGTGTTTTTTTTTCATAAGCAGAATATAATATTGAACAAATGAAACGCAGTTCAAATCATTCATTGCGACTTGGCCACTAGGAGGCAGTATAGTTCAGTCAAGAAGACTCAAACAAAGACGACTTTCACACCTGAATTAGTCGTTTAGAGGATAAGGCATATTTCCCCGTGGTTATCGTTTTATTGTCTTTTTTTTTTCGTATTTGGGTTTTTTTTTTGTATCAATACGATTTGCTCATCCATTCATTCTGCGTACCGCTTACCGTCACTGGGGTCACGGGTGTACGATGAAAATTAAAATAAGTACTACTGTAGGTAATGCAGCAGAATGAAGCCAGACACATTTGTGGCTTTCCTGACATTCATAGACGAAACTAACAACTTGAAGGTGCTTTCCACTGCTGAGACTTGTTCTGGGTCATGTGGGCAATAACAAAAGGGTCAAACTAAAAAGAAACATGTATTTCTTTCAAATCCTTTTGGATTTTATCTGAAGCTTTTACGATGAAACTCTTTTCGGATTTTACATACAAACAAACATGCGCCATTACTGCTGTAAAAATATCACAGTGAAAGTAATGGGTTTGACTGTTGTGCTCCTGTCATACTAAACCAGTTTTGGGGGGGTTTTTTTCGACTGTGTGCGTGTGCGTCTGTGTGTGGAGGCATGTTGTTGTTGTTCTTTGATCAGACTATGACACCCATTTTGAACATTTGCTCCACACAATCAATAATGATCACATGAGCTCATTTAATTGTATTAGAGCTTGTGTGTTTGCGTGTGTGGGAATTTCCCCTCTTATCAGTCGCTCTGGATTCTGTCCCGGGCTCTGAATGTCTGTTTTGGTTTGGAAGAGGAAAGAGGAAGTGCAGCATAAACATACAGAAAAAAAAAGCATGTTTGTCTATTTATATTTAAATCACTACCAATCCTAATTCTGCTGCCATTTAAGCATCTACAAGGGGTGACTTGAGATAAGAGTATAACTTGTACAGGTAATTGTTTATGTGGCCAGATTTTGTATTCTTTAACACACACACACACACACAAACACCACTATAATGTGCTCTATAAAACCATACAGTCATACCGTAAATCCATGTATAATTGAAATGCATTGGAAGCAAAAATACAACAAAAATCAACACCCCAAAATTTTTTTTTAAGTTAATTAAAAAAAAAACACTGGTAGACATTCGACTCCACTGAAAATGGGAGGGAAATGGTTGAGGGGGGAAAAATTACCCTGTCAAAATGTGACCTTGTGAGCATTTTGGTTCCAAGTAAAAAAATTATGTCATATACGAATCCAGAAATTCCCCAAAACTTTCTGTACCTTACTTATAAAACACATTCCCTTGTGACCGCAGCGCATGATTGTGTTTGCAGCGAGCAGTTCTCACAAGAAAACGTTGACACTGTGGGTGAAAGTTGCATGGCGACGCAAAGGTTGGGAAGCACGCTCTTGATCATGTGTCATATGAGGGGGGGGGGGGGCGGTCCACTCTCAATGAGCTCATTCAGAGGAAATCACACAATCATGTGAGTGTTGCTTGGTCACACTGATAAGTTCATGACTGAGCAAGACGATCACACTCTGCAAGCAATACAACAGTGACAGTTTGGGGCCCCACAGATTTGGATATTATTTAGCCGGGCAGACTTTCAGCTTTAATTTGGGACAATGGAAGCTCATCTCATGGGCTTTTCCCCATTAGGCATTAAAATGAGTATCATGCATTAAAATGTTTGCACGTTCACAAACATTTAGAATTGACCATTTAGGATTAACAACCATTTTCTCAGGGTCTTAATGGTTTTCTGAAATATTTTACTCACACACAGTGGTTGCCTTGTGATGATTTTTATTTATTTATTTTTTTGCTTTGAGTTGCAAGCAAAATTTTTGAGCGACAATCTCTGCATTGTGGCAGTGAACCTGAGTCACTTCACAACAAGCAGTAATTTGTCAGCTAGGGTACAACTCTTCCAAAAAAAGGCTTTAAGCTGTTTTTTTTTTTTACCAGACTGTGGTTCACATGAAACAAAAGAGTTACACATTGTGTATTCAAAACTACCACATGATTTTGCCGTAAATGAGCCAACGGATAATTTGGGACACAGCGGGTGGAGCAACACATGCAGACAGACAATATAACTATACTTACGGCCATATATTCTTTATCCTTTGCAAAAAAATATATATATTACAGCAGCCTACTAAGTTTAAAAGTTTTTGGTGTGCGTGTGTCTATGTCTGTGTTGCACTGCGCCACGGTGTGCACACCAGAAGTAGTAGCACAATGTCCATCAAACTGAAACAAAACTTTAACATAACATCTTGAATATTTAATGTATCATGATGTTATGTGGTGACAATATTAGAAGGTGCTTGGTTTTTGGGGAGGTTGGAACGGATTAATGGCGTTTTCTATTTATTTCAGTGGGAAAATGTGAGTGCTTTGAGTTAAGCGTGTGGTCACGGAACGATTTAAAACCGTATCTCAAGTTACTACTCTATTTTAACAGTTTTTTGCAACTTCATCTATAATAACCTTGCTCCTCTTGTCCATTTTAAAAATCAAATCAACCGTTTTCTCTACACATTTTAAGAACATGGATTCCAACTGAATTTAAGATCAAACAGCAGACGCAGGGTTATGTCACGTTAATCTGAGGCTTCCCCACATGGCTGGCTTTTGGCCATCTGCTTTTCAAGCTGTGCATTATTTTGTCCCGTCAGCAGAGTCCTCCCAGTAGCGGAGAGCATTAATAGGCTTGTATAGGCTCGTATCAGCATATAGTCAAGGTTGTGGACATGTTGCGCATCTGTGTGAAGAAAGTCTCACGAGCCGAGTGAAAAGCTCATAACCATAGTGGAGCAACACTTGTATTGAAAATCATCCGTTCCCATTGAAATCAATGGAAATGTCATTAATCTGTTCAAATTCTGCTTTTCTGAAAATCTGACTTTCTGCTTGGCTCTCGACGAAGGCGGACGTTTTTTTTTTGCACTGCTCCTGCCTTCACACCACCCTTTTCCCTTGCTCGCCACTTAGTCTTTGTGCTGTCTTTGTCCAACTTTTTTTTTCCTAGCCTCCTACCGTATTTCAAATATCAACATTTTGTGTGCATATTATATCTAAAATGTTGTAATTTGCCGCCGGACATATCCAAAATATTAATTTATTCATTCATTTTCTGAACCGCTTAATCCTCACTAGGGTCGCGGGGGGTGCTGGAGCCTATCCCAGCCGTCTTCGGACAGTAGGCGGGGGACACTCTGGATCGGTTGCCAGCCAATCGCAGGACACACAGAGACGAACAACCATTCGCTCTCACACTCACACCTAGGGACAATTTAGAGTGTTCAATCAGCCTGCCACGCATGTTTTTGGAATGTGGGAGGAAACCGGAGCACCCGGAGAAAACCCACGCAGGCCCGGGGAGAACATGCAAACTCCACACAGGGAGGCCGGAGCTGGAATCGAACCCGGTACCTCTGCACTGTGAAGCCGACGTGCTAACCACTGGACTACCGGGCCGCTATATATAGCAAAATAGTCATCCAAAAATATTCTGACAACATGCTTTTTGAAATCTTATGACTCATGGATCAGTACCGTAGCAACGCAAAATGTTTTTCATGTTGTTGAGTTTGGTAGATTTCTGTTGTGTGAGCACTGAAACTTCCTCTGCAGCTGGCACATACAAAAAAAAAAAAAACCACAAGTAACTTATCTGTGTGCGTGTGTGTATATATACACTTTACAGGATGTCTGATAATCTTCAATGATCTTTCCACAACGTCGCTGTACCCCCCCTGATGAGCGCAAGACCCTATAAATAGTTGGGGTGTTTCCACGTGCAAACACTTTCTTTGTGTGGTTCACTGACACACTCGCAAATCAACAGCAGGACGCCCGCACTTTTGACTCGTCTGTATTTAAAAGGCGAAAAAAAAAAAACGGCCTGAAAGCCATCTGGGTTCCGTCGCCACAACCAGCAAGTGGCACATCTGAAAAGACTAAAAGAGGATGGATGGGAATATTAAGTCAAACTATGAAACACAACTAAAAGTTTAACTACAAATGTAATGTTACTTAGAAGCGAAATACAACTGAAAAGTACAATGTAAAAATCTAGCGAGGCGCCCTTTGTACAGAATTGAACTAAAAACGGTCTTTTGAAGGGTAAAAAAAACACGCCTTTGAAGATGTGTCTAAAAGTGGATGCTAACAAAAACAAACAAAAAAAACAGGCATTATCGGTCATGCCAACACCCTCACAAACACATATCTGCAAAACGCGGATAATGCACTTGCAAAAGGTGAACCCATTACTGCCATCACTCAAATTGTCGACTCTAAATATACTCGGAGTAGTAAAAATTGGCTTTTGGACAAGACAAATAGAGGACAAGCATATGGAAAAATTGCAGGTGCCAATTTTCCATGACAAAAGGAAAAAACGATGAGGACTCAGTTAAATGACCATCATTTTTATTCTTAACTCTATTCTTTGTTTTTTACATTATGCACAACTCTCATTTATTCATTCATTCATTCATCTTCCTAACCGCTTGATCCTCACTAGGGTCGCGGGGGGTGCTGGAGCCTATCCCAGCTGTCTCCGGGCATTAGGCGGGGGACACCCTGAATCGGTTGCCAGCCAATCACAGGGCACACAGAGACGAACAACCATCCACGCTTACACTCACACCCAGGGACAATTTAGAGTGTTCAATAAGCCTGCCATGCATGTTTTTGGAATGTAGGAGGAAACCGGAGCACCCGCAGAAAACCCACGCAGGCCCGGTTATTGTGTAATAATCTAGTTGTAACATATACTTGTTACATATTTTGATGCATTTTTTAAAAAACATTTGTGTCTGAATTTTGGGAGGTCTTGGAACGGATTAGGCTTTTTACATGGAAAAAGCGTCTTGACTTACAAAATGTTCTAGTTAAGAAATTTGAAACAATTCATTTTGTAAGTTGAGGTCCCACTGTATAAGGAAAATAATCCTTGGGCACACACACACACACACACACACACACACACGAATTGGTGGGAAAGGGAAGAGAGCTGACGAAACAGAGAGCAATGAGTCAAAAAGGTCTGGTTCCTGGGAGGAAACCATCAAAAGAAGCCGGCCACACACACTTTCATGCACGCCTCGGCTTGTGGCCTGGCCTGGAATTTGCAGGAAACGAGAGCATGATGACAGCGGCCTTTCACAGACACACACACACACACACGCAAAAGGGAGTCGAGTCTGGGAAAGAGAGGGAAAGCTCTGGAGGAAACACAAGTTTCTAATTAACTAAAATTGTCCCTGCGCACTTCGATGTCTGCCTGACTTCTTCCCCCTGCGCCATCATCATTGTCTTTTGTGTGTCACCGCTTCCAGATGTTTCGACTTCCTGCTGCACTCACTCTTTTGCTTCTGGCTGTTTCCAGTCCAGTACTGGCATCTCGGTACCGGCGAGATGTGACGGTGGCGCATGACAGTGCACAAATCATAAAGCCACAAGGAATTAAACCGAAAATAGAAGATGGGAATCATTAATTAAAACAAGTCGATTGCTCAATGAAGGCGGCACAGTAGTTTGGGGGGGGGTTCGCCCGTCCACCTCGCAGCAGAGCGCTGAATACAACATCGCACACTGCAGTGGACGTTCCTTGAAAATTCGTTTTGCTTATGTGTTTTTTTTGGTGGTGTTTTATGCTAGCTTGACTGTTTTTTATTCATTTTTGATAATCAGCCGATATCGATTTTTGATATTCGACTGATGTGAGGTCCTGAAATTGTGATTTATTGATGTTAGCATGAGTTAGTTTAGCCGAAACTGCTTTCGTTGGCCTGACATTTACCAACGGACGAGCACCGATTACAGTTATCGTATTGGGTAGGCTACTTGGTGAGGCTGCCGATACCAGCCACCGATACTTTTTTTTTAAAACGTTGATGGATCATCTTCTGCTTCAAAAAAAATAAAATGACATTAAAATAAGCGGCGGGCGGCCCGGTAGCCCAGTGGATAGCACGTCGGCTTCACAGTGCAGAGGTACCGGGTTCGATTCCAGCTCCGGCCTCCCTGTGTGGAGTTTGCATGTTCTCCCCGGGCCTGCGTGGGTTTTTCTCCGGGTGCTCCGGTTTTGAACATAAGCGGTATTGAACATCCCCATTTACGTTAGTTACTTTACAATGTGTTGTATGGGGGAGGTCCACGTCAAATCTCCCATGTCGCGTTTACGATAAAGAGGCCTTGACTTGCTAGCGGAGTCAACATATTTTGGGTGCAAAGGCGAGTGTTAAATGCTTCTTTGTTCTGCGAATGGTTCACAGGAGAAGATTAGAGAAAAGGAAACGCACATTTCCTGGAGGGCGGCGGGGCATGACGTGCGTCAGTGTTGTGCGATGCGCTGGTTGCAAGCGGGGCTGTGACATCGGCACGAACGCACACAGAGACGCGTAGAGGACACTGAGGGGTCAGAGAAGGAAGGACAGCCCTTCCTCCGACTCCCCCACATGCCACCCACCTTCTTCTGTGTTAAGTGCTTTCTTGTATTGGACTTGAAATGCTTCCAACAGGCTTCTGCTGTTGCCAGTTTGTTTCCACTCGCAACATAACGCTTGAACTCACGTCAGCTTTTTACTTCAAGCTACTTTGTCAAGGTTCTTCACTTTCAATCATTGCGATTTAATCAACTTAATTTTATTTACGACAAGTTACTTTATATTACTTGACGCAACATTGCTTGGCTTTGTATTGCTTAGCTTTATTTTGAGTGAATTTACACCGCTTTACACTTTAGAATGCTTTTCTTGTCTTCATTACGCGTTACTTCATGTCACTCTGCTACACTCATTCATTCATTCATTCATTCATTCATCTTCCGAACCGCTTGATCCTCACTAGGGTCGCGGGGGGTGCTGGAGCCTATACCAGCTGTCTCCGGGCAGTAGGCGGGGGACACCCTGAATCGGTTGCCTGCCAATCGCAGGGCACACAAAGACGAACAACCATCCACGCTCACACTCGCACCTAGGGACAATTTAGAGTGTTCAATCAGCCTGCCACGCATGTTTTTGGAATGTGGGAGGAAACCGGAGCACCCGGAGAAAACCCACGCAGGCCCGGGGAGAACATGCAAACTCCACACAGGGAGGCCGGAGCTGGAATCGAACCCGGGACCTCTGCACTGTGAAGCCCACGTGCTAACCACTGGACTACCGGGCCGCCTCATTCATCATTGCTACACTTATAATTGAAATTACTTCTTACTGAAGATTTCTTGACTTAAGTTACTTCATTTTATTTTACGGCTGATGAACTGTCACTTTAGGTTCCATTGCTTTGCCTCGTTCTGCTTATTTTGCTTCACTTTTCATTTTGCTACTTTAGTTACTTTACTTCAGGGGCGCCCAACCTTTTTTTTGACCAAAGATTTTACGCTTCGATCGATCAATCAACCTCCCGCGATCGACCCGTTACGCCACACGGGCGCATACGCACTCACTTACACAGAACATGATCCTAAAATGCACGAAACAGAAAAATAACGTGCACTCAAAAGTTTCAGAGTTTGTAAAAAGCAAATCATTGCCTACCTTCGAAGAAACTTGACGCAGATGCATTGGACGAACTTTTGCAGCGTGTTCACGATCGTAGCTCACGTGTACCGTTTGAAAATGCATCTTCCTGCAATTCGGATTCCAATTCTTTGCCAGTGCGCTCTGTGAATCAAACTCTGAATGAGAATAAAAATAAGAATAAAAGATATAACGCAACAGCTGTGGAAGCAAGCCGCAGCTGCAGATTGATAACAACTTCCGGTGATGCGTGTCCCGCGCCGCCGTAGGTTAAAGGTGACCCTGATTATTAATTATTTTTAAACTTCATGTCAAATAGTCACTTTATGTCATTGATATTAAGTTTCGCCACTTTACTTTTACGGCACATTGCTTTAGTTTACCTCCGATTTTTCTGTTACTTTACTTACAGCCGATGACGTCACTTGTTGTAATCAACGAATTCATTTCACCTGCCTCGTGACTTTCGCGATATCATTTAAATGACATTAAAAAAAAATCTGTGAGCTTCCTTACCTTGAACTACGTTTTAACAATTTATAGAGAGTAGACATGAATCCATAAGCACGAACACGGACGTGAACAAAATGAACGGGGTAAAAATGTTAAGCATTGCACAGCATTTAGTTGATCACACTTCAGATGATCTCATCTAGACCAGGTCTCAATGTCATACTGGTTTTGTGACGTTGTGGAATTGTTTCACATTTATCAAGATTGAATGCTTCAATTCAGATCTTACAAGAATGCAAAAAAATAAAAGAAAATAAAAAGCGCAGAGCCAAAGAAGGTGACTGCGTTATGGACAAAATCACGTGACCACGTCATTGACCGGCACCGTTTGGAGCATTTGAAGATATCACCACCTTGCCACTGAGTTTTCAAAGCAAAGCAAGTTGAAGAGCTCGTTGCTCCGCTTTCATGGGTCTCCTGGTGTTTGAGGGACAAGTAGGGGCTCTTTTTAAAACGCAAACACGTTTGGCAACAAATGATTCCATCTTCTTTGAGTCTCTTGAGAAACTGCACTTTTTTCAGAAAGAGTGAAGCATGAGCGACTAAGATGCGATTCACGTAGTTCCATTTTTGTGTTCATCTGAAAAAAAGTATAATATATTAGTATATTCACCCCATGCATGATGGATTGAGGATTTAAGACGGACCATACATTTCTATTGGATATCTGACACATGTTCTTTTCAAACTTTATTTTTGTCCCATGTCCCCCCCATACAATACATACAAAAAGTGAGAGTGAAATTGAACATTTCCTCGTGTCGACACCATACACAATAACTTAAAAAAAAAAGAGAGAGAAACCCGAATAAATAAAATATAAATTAACAGGACATTATGTGCCAGAAAAATAAAGCCTTTTCTCAATTGGCAGACTTTCTTTCACAATGTTTCTGAAAACACAACACTGGTACGAGACACGTTTGCATTCCGGGTCACAGTTTTGAGGATACAACTCTTTGAATCGAGAAAGCCAATGTAAACCGATGAGGGTCACAGTACGACGAGCATGTTTTCATCTTGCCGGAGATTATGCATTGATGAGAGCGGGGGGGTTCATTTTAAAAGCTTATACCAGCTAGTGAGCGTGTAGCGCCGTTGGACGTCGCTTTTGACCTCAAGCGCAAAAAGCACGCACAAATCATGACAAAGCCGTCAGCTTGACATTCACAAAAGAGGCTTGTTATTGCACTATACAGACATCCCTCAGAAAGGCACTTTTCACCAAACTCCCCCCTCCCTCACTCGTCTCCTCTCCTCCTTTCGTTTCCCGGACCGGCCGTCTGTTTTACCAGAACATGTGGGCACACACGCATTCACCTACGTGTTGATTTAAAAATGCATTTCTAAAAATATGACGAAAGAAAAAGAGGCCTTTTGGTACGCAGTTAAAAAAAATCAAATAAAACCGGTGAGGGTAAAAAAAATAAAATAAACAAAGTATGGATTTGCAAAAAAATACATCCCAAACCCCCTGTGCATAATGGTGCCACTCCCGTCGTCCCTTAAGTACTCCTTGCACCACGTCAGTAAACGCGCCTCGCAAAATAGGTGACGATATGACGCAGAAGAAGCAAAGCGTTTCGCCAGACCTCACCATCCAAATATGGCCGGGAATGTCAAGTGTGCGTGTGAGGTAAATCAAGATTGTAGTGTTATCTTTTGCTGGCTCACATCTTTTCACAAAAACTGAAACCAAAACCCGCCCCCCCCCCCCCCCAAAAAAAACCCCAAATGAGTGCAGCAGTGTCCACAGGTCAGGAAGCGGCAGAGAGGGTAGAAGAAGAAAAAGAAGAGGCCCCCCACCACCACCATCTTTTCAACCAATACAAGTTGCAATTAAGTATTTCGTTACCATGGAGACGCCACAGCCAGAACTACATCTATAAGGAGAGGCAGAAAGCGGTAGGCCCCACTGGCACCATGCAACCAAGAAGTAGAATCGGTGGTCGGGTTATACTTTTTCTTTTTTTAGGCATCCATCATGGAGTATCCAATCATTAGACATCGCCAAATAAACTTTGGACAGGCACAAACCCTGGTGGGCAAACGCGTCATCTGATCAAAGTGGCAGGAATATCACATCATCAGCCATCTTGGCACCAGTCCACATGGGTCGAGGAGGCCCGTTACGGCGCCGCAAAACTGTCAACCAATCAGGCTGGAAGCCGGTCATTGAGCCTCGAAAGTCACAGTTGGCCAGTCTTTTTTTTTTTTTTTTCGCCCCCCCTCCCCCTTCTTCATCCTCTTCTTCTTCTCAGGCGTCGGCGTGGTGCTGCAGGAGATGGAGGACGTATCTGAGGCGGTGCCGCAGCTCCGCCGTGCAGCCCATTTCGCTCAGCATGCTGAAGAGGTACGTGTAGGAGACGCGCTCGCGGCTGATGTAGGTCAGCAGGTACGAATCCAAAGACTTGGACAGGATGATCTTCGTATGGTCGGTGTAGAAGTTCACCTGGACGGGAGGAGGAAGATTGATGTAAGACATCCGGCAAAAAATGAAACGGATTGTCTGGTGGAATACTTTTAGAAAAAAGGGATGCCTTTGCTTCCATGTGAACTCTAAGGCTAACAGAACTTTATGTCTTTGATATTCTGTTTGGTGGAAGGTTCATTTACAACAACAAAAAAACTGAAGTGTCATGCTGTGTCACCATTTGCTTACAACGTACAGTAGCTGTCACACCGCCATCGGAAGGCTTAAGGTTAAGGTTACATAAGGAATAGTTCACGTAGATACGGATATGAGACTTTTGAATAAATCGTGTGTTTGGAGTGCAAAATGACAAGTGAAATGAGCCAGTGGTGACATGCATGTCCAAGCGGTCACGGCGGAGTGAACAACGACCACTCTGTAGGGCGTCTTAGTCGCCGCAAGTCTCCAATAACACCGGAAAAAGTCACTCGCTTTAAAAGTTGCTAAATTTAGCCACAGACGCCAAGTTGGCAACCCTGACGAGCTGCTCGCTTCATTCTTGCCATCATACCGAAAGAGTTTGCAAGAGGCTAAACCTGCCTCTGCCCCAAAAATAGAAATGTTTCCAACCACAGTCTGACGAGTAGATGTTGCACATATTGACAGAAAGATGTCACTGACCTTTTATTA
Source organism: Hippocampus zosterae (assembly GCF_025434085.1). Taxonomy (NCBI): domain Eukaryota; kingdom Metazoa; phylum Chordata; class Actinopteri; order Syngnathiformes; family Syngnathidae; genus Hippocampus; species Hippocampus zosterae. The sequence continues at coordinate 2,678,233 of NC_067465.1, read as the reverse complement.
AAAAATACCAAGGAACTCAAACTACTCTAAAAAAAAAAAACCCAACGTCTCCTTTAAAATAGGATGTCATAAAGTATGCCAGACAAAAAAATATTTAAAAAATAATCCATTAGAACGCAGTGATTTGTGTCAGCCAAGTTATAATCTACCACAATAGTTTCCCAGTTGACATTTTCAACTTGCTAACTTGCTAAATAGAACTAACCTGCAGCGTTCCGTTGTTGAAGAGCATGACGAGCGCGTGGTCCGTCTTCACCCACTGCAGCAGCAGAGGAGGGGGACCGGGAACTGGTTCATGACAGTGAATATCACCACCCTGCCGGTTAACAAAATGGACCAAAATTCACTCATCTGGAACAAATTTGGACATTATTCTTTGCGGCGGCGTTTTTTTTTTTTCCTCGTGCTCATTTTCCGTTACCTCCATGAGATTTTGTTCCATGTAATTGGCCATGAGCTCGACAATTTGTTTCTGGTTCCGAAGCTGCTCCGGTAGCGAGCTGGCAGGGAAGCTAAAGTGCTTGTTGTTGGTCAAGCAGTAGTGGACCGTCCTGGGGGACGGACGGACGACAAACAGTCAATGTCTGCATTTGCCGACTTTAAGAGTCGCCGTCGTGGAGGCTTTCCACTCACTTGCGTTGGTCACAGAGGCTGAGGTGTGTGCCCTCGTTGAAGAGCACCCCGATGCTTTGGTCTGACAGCTGGTAGCCAAAACCGTATTTGTTGGAATAGTCTACCCATTTGGTGACCCACAGGAAGGATTGGGGCCTGGACAGGCACGGTGGGTTTCTTGTGGCTGCAGAATTTGGAGGGGGGGTGGGGGGGGGGGGGGGACACAACAACCATGACCGATAAGAAACAAGGAAATTCCCATCTTTAGTGTGACACTCAAAAACTACAAAGTATTCCGGTCCCTTCAACCCGAGCAGGTCAGGAGAAATTCGAGATATAAAGACCTTAGACCAGGGCTGTCAAACTCATTTTAGTCACGGGGCCAATTTGGAGTTACGTCTTCCACTCGGAGGGCCGTTATGACGGTCAAACCACAAAATGATGACTTGTACACAACAAATTAATAGATGACTAGTTTCGAAATCGGTCAAGTCAATTGCGATCGTTTGTTCAAGTGAGGGTGAGCTGGGCAACGCAAACGATTGCAAAATCTCAACGTTATTTATGACGCGTGACAATTTGACATTTCGGTACAGATTTTGGCAAGTTGACACACACACACAAACCATTTTTGCTTTCGCGGGCCACATTAAATGACCCGGCGGGCCGGATCTGGCCCCCGGGCCTCGAGTTTGACACCCGTGCCCGAGCCTGACAAAGAATCAAAAGGGTAAACCACTGGGCTGTGACATGTAGATCAATGCTTACCTGCAGGCATGGTGGCCAAGCAGCCAGTGAGAACCTTCATGGCAGATTCAGCCACAAAGGAAGGCGTGACGACATCCTCGCAAGCTGGAGAGAAAAAAATAAATATATCGATTAATTGGGGGGGGGGGGGACAACTCCACACACAATAAATGAAGTTGTGTTATGGTGCTACAACTTCACAGAATTAGCCCCACCCCCTCAAAAAAAAAAAAAGGCCTACGTTCAGAGCTGCTGGCCATGGTGCCTTTGAAGGAGCGCGAGATGGACTTCCTGGATTCCTCCTCAGCAGGGGTCTGCTCCAAAGGCACCGAGTTGAGCAGCTGAGCGGTGGGCGTGGCCACCTGTGGAGACGCGACGACACAAACTCATGAAGGTGACGTTACCATATATGATGGCGGTACTACATGTTCCGTTGGAGTCCATTTTGCCGTCTCTATCATTTGATTACGGCGAGTCATCATCCCAGTTCGAGAAATTCGTCTGGATACAAGATATTTTTCACGACGATGTTCAGATTGCTTCGGGTCAACTTGAACTTGGTGAAATGATGTTCGAGACCCCAGCCGCACGTAATTTCACGGCAACGATTTGAATTTTGGAGATGAGAAAAACGACAGACGAGAATATCGGGCCCGTTAGCTCCTGAAGCTAACAGGATAAATAGACGCACCTCATTTGGGCCGACGGTTTTGTAGCTGATCTGGCGGTTGATGGAGCACTTGACGATGCCCGACACCAGCTTGGAAATATCTTTGTCCTCCTTCTCCTCACAAGGCGCCTTCTCCGCTGCAACACGGCGAGTCACACCCATCAAATTAAACTTGCAAAACAAAGCCAAGTCACTTGAGCGTTTTAATTTATTTTTAAGCAACCGCTCCCCATGAGCCAGAAACAAAAAGCCAACCTGGCAAATGCCATCGGCGCTTTGGTTGCGTTTACCTTTCGCTTTTTTCTTGCCAAAGAGACTCTTGGCCACTTTGGTGAAGAATTTCTTGGCCGGGCTGGGGGGATGGAGCTCGGGCACCGTTACGCAGCTGTTGGGGGGCAGTTTGTCGGGAGTGAAACCCTGCGGGGGCCAAAGGACGCAGACAGTAAGGATGACGCCAGACACTTCTTCCTCCCGAACTTTGACCCCCGCCCCCCCTACTACCACACAAGAACCATTACTTCACTCAGGGGGTAGAGTCATGAAAATACCACCGAGTATTTTTTTTTTAAATCATCGATTAATCAGGTAAGATTGTATTACAAAATCAGTTTAATCACCAATGATTGTTGTTTATTTGGCATCGTTACAGAATCGCACACAAAAAATTCCGTCATACTCGCCAAGCTTTTTGAAACCGGTTCAGCTACTGGTTATGTCATCGTTTTCCAAACGTCTACGAGTCGATGCGTTATTTTCTTCAAACAAAAGAATTGGTCTGCTCAGACTAAAACGATCAAAAAATTCCCGCCGAGACGCTGAAGTCAGAGGATTTGGGCAAATAAACGTTCAACCGCGTCTCGAAATGGCCGCTCCGTTCTTAAAATGGCTGCCAATTGTATCATCGATTCATTTTGGCGCCTCGAATGACAACGCAACGAGTGCTCGTCAGTGTAATATTGTAAACGCATCCTACGACACTAAACGTACACAACGACGGCGCTCTCTGCTCCCGAAATTGCCCCCCACCCCCCGGGGGAATAAATAAAAAGTTGTCCCAATGCGAATTACTTTGGTGAAGAATTCATGGTTGAGAATTTGATCCAGGCCGAGTCTGTCGCTGGGGCTTTTCTGCAGGATGCTGGAGATGAGTTTCTGCGCGGCGGGCGAGAGCCCCGAGGGCAGGTTGTACCGAACCTCCTTGATGCATTTGTACGTCTCTTTCAGGTCAAGAGTCTCAAAGGGGGGGTTGCCGCACATCAGTGTGTACCTGAACGGGAGAAAGCCAGGCACACCGTGTCACGACTCGCCCCCAAAAAATTATTCAATCATTCATTCATTCATCTTCCGAGCCGCTTGATCCTCACTTGGGTCGCGGGGGGTGCTGGAGCTTATCCCAGCTGTCTCCGGGCAGTAGGCGGGGGACACCCTGAATCGGTTGCCAGCCAATCGCAGGGCACACAGAGACGAACAACCATTCGCACTCACACTCACACCTAGGGACAATTTAGAGTGTTCAATCAGCCTGCCACGCATGTTTTTGGAATGTGGGAGGAAACCGGAACACCCGGAGAAAACCCACGCAGGCCCGGGGAGAACATGCAAACTCCACACAGGTAGGCCAGAGCTGGAATCGAACCCGGTACCTCTGCACTGTGAAGCCGACGTGCTAACCACTGGACTACCGGGCCGCCCCCCCAAAAAATTAATATTTTTTTATTTTTTTGTGGGGGGGGGCAGGAATTGGCTGGCCTGGAGTTTTGACACCACCACGATTAGTTCAGCACATCATGTCCTCATTTCACAATTGAGCGAGGACGTCGGCCATTCGTGTTGCGGCTTGCTCAAGACAACGTCACTCAAAGTCTTCACGCACACCGAGCGACTTCAAGCACACAAAAAGCCTCAAAAGGCCGACGCAAAACACGTCACATCGGTTTTACTTACATGACACATCCGAGGGACCAAACGTCCGACTCTGTGCCGTGGCCCTGCCTGTTGAGTACCTCGGGGGCCAAGTAGTTGGGGGTTCCACAGATGGTTCTAGGAGGGACACACGCAGGAGATTTGTTGAATCACCTTCTTACATTCAAAACAATGCCTGAGGGGGGTGGGGGGGCGAAAACTATTTTAACGCTCAGGTATTCCACGGCAACGTGCCAAACCGGCAACGAAACTAGGCTTTTGGCACTGCCTTCAACTGCCACTTGCAAACCGGTTTAGGTGGGAGATCGAGAAAGGTTGCATGATTGCGCATGTTACATAAGCGCAGAAAGAAAAAAAAAAAGACGGGCAATCGCTTTTTGAATGGTGAAGACCTGAGACTAGAGATTCAAGGTTGACAATATTTCACAGTCGACATGATTTCTCGAGCATCATGGGGGGGGGGGGGGGGCAACCTGTACTTCATCACTTCAGACAAGGCCACATTCACACTTACACGCTCAAATCCAATTTATTTTGGCCATATGAGACACTCATCTTCATTTTTTTTGTAGCGGTCGTTTGTCCTTAAATGTAGCCAATTTAACCCCACTTGAAACAAACTTCAAGTGGATATTTGCGGCGATTGTAGTCATACAGTCACGCAGAGGATTAATTTAGGACACTTGGCAATGACGTGACGTCGTCTTTTCCAGACGTCTCCAATAAATAAGAGCCGCCTCCTGTCCCCAAAATATTTCAACCTCCTCCCACCTTGCTACCCTTGCGATATGAGCCCCACCACCGCACCACATCTTTGGGGTGCACGCCACTCGACGACATGCTTTGCGTGCAACATTGCACAGTCGCTTTTTTTTTTTTTTAAATGTGAATGAGTACATAAAAATATCAAACTTTAACATCAAATTGGGTACCATGCCCTGCAGTGTGAATGTAGCCATATTCACCTAACTTGTAGGCGATGCCATTTGTGAAATACCAAGTACTCTATCCCAAAAAAAGACTATCCTCTTGTCCCGTCTGTAAAGTTGTAGCCCACTTCACTTTATGAGGCCCTACAAACAAACAAACAAAACGTACTTTTTCCTCTGCTCAACAGTTTCCAGCTTGGCGGCTAGGCCAAAGTCTCCCAGTCGCAGTTCCATGTTTTCATTCACAAAGAAGTTGCCTGGAAGAGAGACAAAAGCATTTTTTTAAAACCCCCAAAGTCAGCATTCAGTCAAAGTCACACAGCAGATGCTTCGGATGCTTTTGTGCACATTTGCAACATTCCTACCCTACGCATCAAGCCCCGCCCTCATCCCATCCTGCTGCTGCTGTTGTTGTCATACCTAGTTTGAGATCTCTGTGCAGGATGCCTCTGCTGTGGAGGTATTTGAGGCCCGATATGATCTGCTTGAGGTAATATCGCACTTCGGGCTCCGTCAGTGTGTGTCTCGCCTTCCAAATGTGCGCCAGTGACTGCGGGGTTGGGGGTGGGAGGGAGAGAGCGGGAGTGAGCAATGAGCCAACCGCTGCAACCTTCACAAAGACGACAGCAACTGTCCACGACCGCCTTAGACTGACGTCAACTGTCAGATTGCATTTGTTGAGCGTGCAGAGTTTAAATCACACCAGGAATCCCGGACAAGTCCTCACCTTGCGACTGCAGAGCTCGAGAAATATATAGATGTTATCCTGGTCCTCGAAATGGTGAGAGAATTTCACCACGTGCTTGTGAGACAAGGTTTTGTGCAATTCAATCTCATTGGTGATCTGCGATAAAAGGGAGACGGTGAGCCAACTCATTTGTGATAGGGGGGGGGGCACCAAAAATACTGCGTGCCGCAGTCGCCTGTACCTTCTCCCTCTGGTGCGGTTTGGACACTCTGCTCTGTGGTATCACCTTGACGGCAAACATTTTGTTGTTCGACAGGTCCGTCATCTCGTAGCATCGCGCGAAGCCACCCTTGAGAGAGAAGGAAAGACGTGATTACATTTCAATTGGGTGAAATAGCCCTCGCGAGGATCAAGCGGTTCAGATAATGGACGGATGGAATCTGCATAGCTAACGCAAGGGTGGGGGATCTGGTAATTTCCCCATTACGGGACAAATAGAGGTTATCTTAAATCTTCACCTATAAATTATCATTCACACAAATGACTCAGGACACTACTGAGCACATTTTCTAATGAACTGTCCCAACGATGTGTCAACGAGGGAACAGAAATGTGCACATCTTATACATACATACATATATAAACAAGGGTATAAATCCCAGCAGGTGCGAGAGATTTCATCCATTTTCAACATCATTTACTACATTTTACATTTTAAAAAAAATTAAGAATTCCAAGTGTACATGATTTAGGACTGAAATGGCCACCCCTGTTGCATTAAGGCGCAATTCAAATATCTTTTGAGTCAAGTCTCCACCAAAAGCACCCTTGGCAAGGAACAAGTCTAAATAACATTCACAATTTGATTGCAGGGATGGTGAAATCCACATTCACAGCTCCATCGATCCTATATTTGTCATAATCTATACCAAACATTCATTGGTGCACCACATGGAATGGCCACCGACTGCTTTGGTTGCATAGCCGCTAAAACAGAATTTATTCAAAAGACCTTTGTATAGATTCTAAAAATCAAATCCAAGTCCTGCTCGGTCGTTGTGCCTGAAGCATCTCTGGAGTCATTGGCATGCAAGCGAGGCAGTCCAAAAAGAAAACGCTCGGATGTACGATGGCTAGCAAGGCAGGCACGCAGGCCGGGTTGCTGCATTCTCATTAACCGTGAAACTGACGTTGGTCGGCTGCTCTGCGGCATCTCACAGTCCAGACATGACTCGGCAGCATTAAGCGGTGACGCGCAACATGTTGATAGAGCGTCTTGGCTATTTTTTTCCCGAAATCTTTATGGTGTTATGTACCATGTCCGGGCAGAAAAAAAATGGAGGAGGGGGGGGGGCGCTGGGGCTGAAGCTTCGACACATTTCTTCGTTAACATTGACGCACCGTGTAGTGATTACACACACCTGCAACACCGCGTGTAATTTTCCCCCACACAAATAAAACACGCCGACGACGCGCGCGCGCGACAACATCGGATCATGAATCATAAATTCGAGTACCTTTCCCAAAAGCTTCCCTTTGCTGTACGACCGTCCCGTCCTGACGTCGGTCACCACCTGCGCCAACTCCGGTTTGGCAGACTCCGATTTCGAGCGGCCGGCTTTGGCCACCGGAGCGCCGGCTTGCTGGGCTCCCTCAGCGGAGGGCTTGTTGGTTAAATCCGCATTCATGGCGTGGCACGACAGACGCTGCGCCGCCGTGAAACAACCGATATCCATTTGAGAAGGCGGCAAGCAAAACACACACAAGAAAAAGAGCCTTGTTGTATTCCTATTTGGAGGAAAACCCGGTGTGCTTGGGGAGCGCTACGCCTGCCTCAGTCCACTGAATCCATCTAGTATGTCCGGACAGAACGTCCCACAATGAATATATATAGGCGATTGTGACGTCATAACTTGTGGGCGCGGTTATGGGGAGAAAGTCTCGACGAGACAGACACGCCAGTCAAAATGGTCGGAAGAGTGAATTGGAAGATACAACACGTGAACATAATACTGCCTTATTATTACCAACTTAGCTTTCCTGTTTCCAGAAATTTTATTGCGAATGATTCATGATTGACCTTGACCTCATGTATGCCGTGGTACCTTGAGGATACAAGGTCAGTCGTTCATATCTTCCTTTCCCAATGAAATAAATGGAAAAGGCTCTTAATCCATTCCAACCCCCCTCCCCCCCACCTCCATAAAACAACAGGGACGGAATACCACATCATAAGTCATATATTGAACGCTGCACAACCAGTGGCCAGATTTGCCACACGTGAAATTTGACGGCAGAACCCAACATTGCAAGAATGCAACGAAGACTCAGCCAGGCCATTCTAGAACCTTTAATGAAAAGCGGCTTTAGTACCATTTGCCAGCTCCATTGACTCTGAAGACCTTCAGCAGCTGAGATTGGATCAAATAAAAGTCTCAAATATGATTGGACAGAGAATAAAAATCATCTGGAAGCTGTGCAGCCGTGATAAACGTTACCTAACGAAGTGAAAAGGTTGTTAGGAAGGGGTTACAACAATTTCATGGAACAATATAATTTAAGTTGTACAAGTAAGTCTGTTCCTCCTGCAACGTCCTTCTCTCGATTTATCTCAACGTTCATATTCCCCCCATAAATTTCCCTCACGGTAAAGAGAAACAAACGCACCCACGTTGTGTGCATGTTTAGGGCTGATTTGATCACTGCTGCCATCTGGTGGACAGAAGCTTCGTAAGAGATTCTTTCGTAAGACATTTGAGTTTTCAAACTAAAAGTAGTCATGCCCACGCGACGCAAGAAAGCACGCCCAGCTGCGGTCTTCGTTTGCTTTATATTTATGTACTTTAAGTGTTTTTTAAATAAAAAAATATTGACTTCACCGCTCGATCAGATTAGTGAGACCACAACGCGTCTCGACGTGCGTACGAGTACCATATCGGAAAACCAGGATAAGACTCACTGTTATTTGCATGATGGAAACACGACTAAACAGCACCTCCTGCCGGTAGCCTCGTTTGAGAGTAGATAGTCTAACGGGAAACCCAATTATTTGGACTCTTCGAGAGAAATGCAGCTGGTTGTAATCAAATGGAAAAAAAAATAAAAGAAAACAAAAGAAAAGCTGTTTGAAGTATGTTCCGGAATAGTGCTGTTTAAACAATCGTACAATTGAATAACAGCAGAGCAAGAAAAACAACAATAAGGCATAATGAAAGACAATTGCAAATGACATCCTGGTGTACAACAACTCAACCTATTTTTGGAAACTGCTTAACCGCCGAGCTGCCATGAACTATTCATAGAATGTCAACAAAATAAAGGCGGATGATGGTGACTGCTCGTATGAATTTTTAATATCAGGTCAAATTTGATGTTGTATATCTCGGAGAGGACAAATATAGTTTCCTGAATGTGGGGTTGTTTTAATCCAAGCTAAACCACAACATGCTCAAACTGTACCCCAATAGTAGTGGTTGTATATTCTTTAACACAATGGACAGCGAGTAGCAGGTCATCCAACATGTGATGAAAGTAATCTCATTTTTTGTATTGGTCACAATTGGAAACGATCATCTCTCATGTAGTCCCGCCATGGCGGAATGGTGAGTGCAGTTCAAAAATCCATCATGCCTTCTTCTCCTCTTATTTTCTTCTCCTGAGATTCCGACCAAGCTTTGTTGATGGTCCTCTTCATCTCGTCGTCACCATCCGTGTAGATTTTCTTCAACATGCTCATCAGTCCCTCGCTGGGGTCGGCGTTTTCATCGACGCTGGGCTTACTGTCAACAAGGAACGGGCCAGATTGAATTGTGATTAAAATCATGCCACGGGATCCTGTCAAAATTAGGCAAGATCTTACTCTTTCTCCTTGGACTGTTTTTCTACCGTGGTGAGGAACTCCCACTTCTTGGTTGCCTGCTTCTTGCACATGATCACAACCATGTCTGTTTTTATCTAGGGAGGGCAGGACAGAGCTTTTAAGACATCATGTCCAAAGTCCGGCCCGCGGGCCAAATCCGGCCCGCGGTCGACTTTCATCCGGCCCTCGGCCCCCGTCATAAAATCAGTGCCGTCTGGCCCGCAGGTTGGGCGCAATGGAACACGTGTTGCATTGACTGAGGTCTCGTAGACTGGTGAGTGATGTTTCATAGAGTACTGCTTCCCTCTAGTGGCTAAATGAGTAATAGCATTCACTAAATGAGTAATAGCATTTAGACACTAGAGGGCATCACTGACGAGTTAACAAGACATCACTCCGTGTTTATATTGACTGATATGTCATATTTCAAATTCCTGTTTCAAATGAACCAAAAGAAATTCTTAAGATTGTTGAAATTAAAATAAAAATGGAAATGTGAAACAGACTGGCTTACTAAAATTTGTTGAACAATATTGTTGTTCAATGTAAAGAATGTCAGCCAAGGTCGGCCTCCCGACATTTTACCACATAAAATCTGGCCCCCTTGGCTAAAAGTTTGGACACCCCTGTTTTAAGACATTGCGCTTATTGCAAAACAAAAGTATTTTTCTATGACCTGTCTGTGTATGTTCCTACAGTGCCTGTATGTCAAATTTCTTTATTTAAAGGTGAGTCTTTATATACATTTCTAAAGTTGATGATTTTTTTTGTGTGTGTTTAGTTAAACTCCAAAATTCCTGCAAGCAACACAATACATTCCCAGAGTGGGGAACAAGCAGACACATTTTTCTTTGATTATGTTTTTATGATTGTGAGAAACCAAAATTTAACTCATAATTAAATTGAGATGAATGAATTGCGCAGCCCGAGGAAATATGGTTCGTTCAACATTCGATTTGCATAAGCTAACTGAAAGCATGTGCTTGTCACCTTGGTGCTGCTGTTCTGCTCATCAATTGGATACAACAGATTGAGAACGATCATCTGGTGATTCTTTCCATCGAGCTCCTTCACCAGCACCGAAAATGACCTTGAGCATTGGAAGAACAACATCCACATTGGATTGATTACTATGCGGTCAGTTAAGAAATGTAATCATGACTTTAATACTGTGGTCCGTGATAGACAAATTTGGATTACGTTGCCATAGCAATCACAGGACTAACATTGTAAACCGTGGAGCCCTTCTACATACTTGTTTTTCACGGCATACCTTTCTGAAAACTTGACTTCCACTTTCTCAGATGGAATCTTGTGCACATTTTTCAAAGTGAGATAAATTTTCACAAACTTCTCCGACTGGTCCCACGCTGCATTGGATTGAAATACGCACATCCGTGAAGATTATAATTGAAGGGAAATAGGACAAGCAGTGCTTTGCACAGCGGCGTACCATAATTGGTGATCTTGACCGTGTACACTGCCTTGGAGGACGCCACCGGGTCGGCCTGTCTCCGGGCTTGTTGCTCTTTCTGTTGACGTTTGGTGGCGAGCTCTTTCTCAACCTTTGTCTGCTCTTGCTTGAGCAGCTCCTGCACTCTCTTCCTCTCCGCCTTCTCCGTGAGAGAAGACAGCTCCAACAAGTCTGCTTCCAACTGGGTGATCTGTTTCCAGGGAATGCATTGTCTGTGTTAAGTGTTCTGTCAGCATTTACATTTGATCACACTTTCACACTTTGGTTGGTTGGTACGTTCAACTAACAACCAACAGCCATGTTTAGAATCTATTATTTGACCTAACTTCTCCCTACTCCAACACCTTATTCAATTGCTCAGGATCATTTCAGACTTCTACGGAGTTTGCTGATGAGCTGATTGCTTGAATCGGGTGTGTCGAAGTAGAGAGATCGAGGATATGGCTCTCGAGGAACCGGAGTTCCCAACCCCTGTACTCGACACGTGCTGTTGTAGAATGTTCTACACTTAGACGTACTCGCAAACAAGCACGTTTTGTGGTCGTCTTTCTTTCGTCATTCAGTGGGGAGAATAAAATTGATACAGCGGGGATATTCGCACCAACACTTTTATTGATAGCGCAGTACCGAAGAAAGATGAAAAGAAATTTAAATTAACACACGAAAAAAAAATCGAATAAATCGGTCCATGTCACAATGTTCAGTAGTCTAGCTAGCGTGAGTAACGTCACTTTCACTTCAACCGAAAAAACGCCAGACGGCTGAGTAAATACGTCAAAGCTTGTAAATGTACCATCTTACATATAGATTAACGAGACAAGTTGGGACCGTGGGACATACCTGCTCGGTTAGATCCATTTGAGGTTTGGATTGTGTAGTTTTGGGTGATTTGCAGAAAGACGCTAGCAAGTGCGTATCAGCTCCGCTAGTCACGTGGGTCCGTTCCGCTGGACCACCTTCTTCCTCGACAACTTCAGTTGCGGTTAAACAAAACGGTGAGCGCGCTACCGCAACCCACCGCACAAATGTGGCATTGCACATAGGTGGGATACATCCTGGACACTGTTCGATCATGTACAAGACACTGCTTTATACATATTCTACCGCTAAATTCCCACGTATTGCTCAAAGTACACAGAATAATGTGAAAATAGCATATGAACACTTCTATTTAAATACTCGAGTGACTGTAATTCACCACGTTTTAATGTAGTGTGTACTCAGCCTATTATGCATGACAGTACAAAAAGTCCCAATATTAGCAACAATTCATTGTATATAGTAAAATGTGACCCATAAGTTCGACAACTCAAAAAAGGATTTTTGAAGCAAAATCTAAAGGAAATAACGTGGTTGCACAAATATACGCACCCTAATACCTAGGGGGTTTGACTGTTATAAATTAACCATTCACATTCATACTCAGGTTCAGTGAGAGTTGGCAAACACCAGCCACCATTTAAAGTACCTCTTATTTACCGCGAACAATGTTCAAAATGGCATCTAGAGATTATTTCAACATTTCTCCAAATAAGCAAGTCACAAACATTAATGTACACTTCTATTTATTAACAACGTTAGAGAGAATGTCCCATTTTCCATCCAAACCTTAAATATGTAGTCACGTACAATATACTTTGTTGGTACCAGACGTGCTCTCCTGCACACATTTCAGATAAAAGGAAACTATTTGTCACAATTCTTGACTAAAACACCTTCACGTGACAATAAATCGTCAAAATGAGTTGCGCAGTCACTGCCATCGAAAGTCGCCAGTTGTCCTCCGAGTTTACCACCTCGCCCTCAGGATGCCAGACATTTGGTTGTGGTCGGCCAGGTGACGAAAGACGATCCGACTGAGTCGCCACCTGCGCTTCACTCCCCGCGGCCGGGAGGTCATCACGCACCTGTTGCGTATCCTCACAGGACAGGAGTCTCGTGGCAAAGCTGCGATTTCTTGATCTGCCAATTCCTAGAATATGTGTAAAGAACATTTGAAGAGTGAAGTTCAAACAAAAACAAAAGGCCTGTAGATTAGCTTATAAAACGACCATATATCTATTTATACACTTTACATTCTGACTGGGGATGCACGAATACCAGACTGTCCAGTAAACGTAATTGTAGAAATGCATCGATAATACAGACCAATACCATTTCACTAGTGTGTCATTTCCATTCTTGGTCGGAAGACTTATGTCATATTTTTGGTAAATGTGCATAATACTCACACCACACTCAGTTAGTTACTCAACTAATTATTTGGCAAGCTGTGAACAACATAAGTAGCCCCACAATGAATTAATTCCGATGCACAAACTGTTGAAATCTATTTTTAAACATTGCTGTGTTTAGTACCTGGAGTTCTTTTGGTAAGATGGTGTTCTTCCTCAGCGAGTTGATTCGCAGCCGCTGGTCAGCATAGTCAAAGGCCATTTGTCTTCTCTTGACATCTCTCAGCATCTTCCAGTCAACGTAGTAACCCCTTGCTTGTTCCACACAACCCCAGCAGACCCTCAGAGCCTGCAACAGTGTTCTGCTGGTTATCAACTGACCAACTTTGTTCCCCCAAAAAATATCGTAGTGGGCAAGGTGAATGGATGCACCCAAACACATTCACAAGAAATCTCATTTTCTTAGAAGAATCGTGATTTTGTTAGCATGCAATAATATAAACGACTCTTGTAGAACAATTTCTTGTACTAGCGTACGAACGCACGAGATTGGGACCCGTATCAACTCACAGTGGAACACAGTTCAATATAGTACAGTATCACGTTTAAAGGACACAATCAAAACGTTACTTTTAAGTACCTGTTTAGGAGCGCAGAAACTGTTATAAAGGACATCGACACCCAGTCGTGCAACAACGGCAGCCGCCATGTTGAATTAAATCGCTTGGTCCTGACGCCGACTCCAGATAGTCACAGCTCAATGTCGCCGCCTATTGACCAGGAAGGCGAATCTAAAATAGTGTCAGTCACGATCTTGACCTGAGTCCGAAAAAAATATAAGGCGAAGACCGCGCTGCGCTTCCATCCACTCACTAAATATATAGAAAAATACATAAATAAAAATAGACGCTGGCTTGATGATTACAAACAACACCATGAAAATGATTAAGTCCGTGTTCAGTTATGAAAACAGACCAAAATACGTGTAGATAACGTTAGAGTGGCAGTATGTATCTTTCAAAAGTAACTGGTGGGGAGAGATTCAAAGCTTTGGACGTATTTTTTTGCCGTTGGGGGCCTTAAATTAAATTGGGTACAGTTTCATCGATAAAAGGCAAAATGAACACAACAAATATACGAGTCCTCTTCGGTCGGATTGAAGTACAGTACACACTTTGTCCAAGTATAATGTCAAAACTACATGTCGCATCCATAGGGTGGCAGTATGCATCTACCAAAATAAACGCTGGGGAGGATCTTCACAGCTTCTTGGGCAAACTTTGAAGCTCAAGAGTTGTATAATTGCGGCTTGGTGATGGTGATGGAGTGCTGCCACCCGTGAAAATGCTATCACTGGCTGTATAGTGGTGGCTTTGTGCAAACGCCACTAATTTGCAGTTGAGGGATAAGCACCTACTCTGGAAGGAGTGTCGGCGTGTACAGAATTCTCCAAAAAGCCAACCACAGATTTTTTAATTTGGACAGGTTCCAGATGGGCCCGGATTTTTGTAGATGACATCCCCACCCGCCACCCTTTAAATAAGACATTTGCCCCCTGCTTCCTTTGCCCATCTCCATTGCAATCTGTCTTATTGAAAAATATAAAGAATCAATAACTGTACACAGTACAGATCTTTTATTAAAATTAAGTACAAACAAAATTAAACAGCTTCAGATCATATTAGAATTTCCATAATTATGCTGATTGCTGTATGGTGGATACGTAAATATTAACACATGACAAACAGCAGCTGGTGGCTTCCTCTCTAAACACATGCTGTATAGAATATAAAACAGGCTTTGAAAATCTTTGGAGAGGCCCCTGGCATACCGCATATGAACACTAATGGTGGAGCAACACAATAGACAGAAAATCTAATAGTAACCAAAGGCATATTTTCTTTATCCTTTGCGAATAACAACTCGTTAAAAAAGCCAACTAAGTAGTTGTGACCGTCTCTTAGGTGTACTACATATCTGCCTGCCTGTATTACGCTGCCTCCCAGTGGCTAGAACCTGCACGCCAGAAAGAAACGTGCAATGATAATCTATTTTTCGGATTGAAAAACTTTTGTTAATGAATGATTGGATGTTAGAAAATATGCTTCATCCCCATTAAGTCAAACTGTGATTTAAACATGTCAACAAACGTGAAAAAGTGGTTCACGCTTTGTGTGTATCGCAAAGGTCACCAAGCTGAATAGACCAACGAGAAGGCCACGGGGTAGAGTAAAGGCGCAGAGTTCATTCGGTTTTACTGAATGCATGCAGTGCTTCATTAAGTTCATCCAAGAGAAAGAACCCCTTGAAGAAATGATTTATTTCTATTTTGATGGAGCCTTTGTGAGATGCACTCCAACTCCCGCTGAGAGGAAAATGTGAACGGGAGACATTTCCCGTATTTTTGTCACTCGGTAAAATAAATAGCTTTTCCCACCTCCAGATTTCTTGTCAACTGAACATTTGGGACGTCACTTTTCAAGCCTTCAACCGGCTCGTTGTTCCACACTATGGATGACTGTCACGGCAGCGGCGACGGAAATGAGCAGGTTGCAACATTTTCAAATAAATCAACCGTAGTCAAACCATTCATACTTGAACTCAATGAAATGCTTAGTGGAGAAGCATTGTGCATCCACACACAATCTAAAATAGCTGTAGGGAGCCTTCATCATATGCGTGGGAGACGCTTTCGTACTAAAAAAAAAATACAAAAAGAAATAAAAGTCCACCGATGTGCAAAGTTCGACTGAGCTTTGTACTAGACTTGCACTCGGCATGAAAATAGGGCCCCCCCAAAAAAAGCTTCATATTGATTGTATTTAGCAGATGTTGGATTTTAATATGGTGCCGTTTGAAATTCATACACTTCCTAATAAGGGCCTTCATGCTCCAAAAACCTGTTATAAAGACTCGACTGGGAATTTTGAATTCATAATCCGGTTGCTTCCAATATTGGAGGTCCTCGGTTTACGACGGAAATATATTTTTATATGTATTTTTTTTTTACGCCTCATAAAATTTGATACGCGTGATCGTTTTCCGTTTCTGGAAATTGTGGGAAATGCTGTATGCTGGATGTTTCATCATGCTCTTGGAGAGACAGATATATCACCAACTTCAGATGTCTGCGCGTCTCGACACTTGCAGCAGAACCAGCAGACTGTCGCGGATTTTTCTTATGTTCTGCCAAGGACAACATTTCAAGAAAACCAAAAACTCCATTCCTCAGATTTATGTGATGCAGCACAATTTTTAAGAATCCGATACCGTTTCATTCAAGCTTTTGCAAACTTGCAATGGTAAGAGAATGGTGTCCCCCCCCCTGCATGGTCTTGTAAAGTAAAAGTAAAAATAATAATAATAATAATAATAAAAAAGTGATTTTGTGAGGGGAAGGAGTAACATTTGTGATTGTACTTTGCAAAAGGGATTACTAGCACTGTACGATGTTTGGCAGTCCTCAAGCTTTATGAACAAAACTTTTATGAAGCAAAAAAAAACGTAAAAATAATAAATCTGAAAGCGTAATTCCAGGTGTTGTTTCACCAGACCGAAAACAGTCGCATCATATCAACTATCTGGTCCAGACGCCACTCATGACAAGGAAAAACTGCTCACATGGTTTGCGTGTGTGTGCGCGTGTGTGTATGCACGTGTGTGTGTGTCATCCAGACTGCGGGAAAATACAAAGAAAAATAATTAGAGTAGTATTAGAGGAAAAAAAAAATAAGCTAACCGTTTGCCTTTCTGGTAACTGGAAATAATTGATTAAAATGTTTTATTAAGGTGGTGAATGACTTCTGACATGTAAAACAAAAGTGTTTCCATAGCATTTCCTTTGGCTCTTGTGTTCATTTAGTTTTTAAATCAGTATACTATCGGATTATAAAAACAGTTGTAGTTGTTTTTTTTTTTTTTTTGTACATTGCTATGGGTTAGCGGCCCGGTAGCCCAGTGGTTAGCACGTCGGCTTCACAGTGCAGAGGTACCGGGTTCGATTCCAGCTCCGGCCTCCCTGTGTGGAGTTTGCACGTTCTCCCCGGGCCTGCGTGGGTTTTCTCCGGGTGCTCCGGTTTCCTCCCACATTCCAAAAATATGCATGGCAGGCTGATTGAACACTCTAAATTGTCCCTAGGTGTGAGTGTGAGCGTGGATGGTTGTTTGTCTCTGTGTGCCCTGCGATTGGCTGGCAACCGATTCAGGGTGTCCGCCGCCTCCTGCCCGGTGACGGCTGGGATGGGCTCCAGCACCCCCCGCGACCCTATTGAGGATCAAGCGGTACAGAAGATGAATGAATGGATGAATGATATGGGTTATTGTGAACAAACTTTGGGACAACCGGGTGGACGGACTGGTAGCCAGACCATCACAAGGGAGATGCACTGAACAACGGCACACAGCTGTGCTCTTTAGCGTCCGCAGAAGGCCGACGGAGTATTGATTTGATACTCACGACAGATTGTGTGCGCGTGTGTGTTCATTCACCAAAGGACAGCTGAGCACACACAAGAAGAAACGATTCAGCAAAGCACCCGCATGGCCTTGACTTGTTTGTAATTAAATCGTCTTTATCTCGTCCACATCCTCGGATGTGACGACTCACACGTATCTAGAAGATTGGGGGGCTGGAGGGGGGGTTGAAGCCTCTGAGGCATTTGGCAAATGTAAACACATGAAATCTTTTCCTGCGCTTCCCCTAAATCTAATCACGTCGCTTCCATGTAAACACATTGAAAACGTTATTTTTTGTTTCTTTCATGCTTATAAAGGGATGGAAATAAGTTGATATTGTCATGACGTAAAGTTTGCGAGCGGAATAACCCGCAGACAAGCCAGACGTGAGGCTTTCAAGAGTCCGTTTTCATGTGGTGACGCGATTTGGATTCGTCCGTCGCTTCTCAATTTTGAATCAAGTCGGCTTGGACGGCAATTCCGCTTCGCAGTGAATAAACTGCTTCCAGATTCTCAAGGGAACACGCAATCAGTGGCACTGCGATGCCCCGTGGGGCCTTGGGCGGTTTGATTTAAGGTTAGCCATACACATATCATAATTGTCGTGTCTTTTGTATATTACAAATGCGGCTTTTTATACACATGTGTCGGAAAATGCATTTTAGGAACATATTAACGGATGACGACAGACCTCTAATTTGTCAATAACGTTTTGTTAGCCGTTATTAATAGCTTTGTTCACCCCGACTCTTAATTCTACGCAACTAAATGGTTTTAATATGATAAGATTATTTTATTTTATTGACAGCTGGATGAGAAATTGAAGTTTATCAGCGGCGCAGTGTGAAGCAGCAGGGGGGAAAACGAAAGTAATAAAAACGTTTTGGAAGTTCTCCTCGGGCCCGCGTGGGTTTTCTCCGGGTGCTCCGGTTTCCTCCCATATTCCAAAAACATGCATGGCAGGCTGATTCAACACTCTAAATGGCTGGCAACCGGTTCAGGGTGTCCCCCGCCTGCTGCCCGAAGATGACTGGGATAGGCTCCAGCACCCCCCCCCCCCCCGCAACCCTCGAGAGGATAAAGCGGATGGGAAAATGGATGGATGGAAATAAACAATGGCGTCAAATAAGACGGTGACACTTTTTGGCACGGGCGCTGATTTGTCACTTTAATTACGCCGCAACACCCGAGACGCCGAAACTCATTTGGTAAACAACAGCTGCTCATCCCGACGAATACGCCAGCGCCATGCGGGAGTGGAGCGAATTGGCTTGGTTGGATGGGACAGGGAATGAAGGTGAAGCTTGTGCAGCAGGTGCGCGGGTGCGCTCAACTCAATTGCTTCTTCCACTGAGGAAAGTCGCACGGAAGGATGGAGGCCCAAGCTGGCTACGATATTGACAATTTCACATTCTCATCCATCTCTATTGTAATTCATGATGTTCCCCACATTCGACTGGCCTCTGAGAATACCGGGGCAAGTCCGAACCAGGGGGGCGGGGGGGTTCATTTTGTTACGCTTGGCGCATTAAACTGGCTGATCCAGCAACACAGACGTGGTGACAAGCTGGTGGGAACTTTGTGGGGAAAACAGCTCAGTGGTAGAATATATATGTTGTTAGTATTTTGGGTTAAGGAATTACCATGAAGAGACGGTAAATGAGCTGCTTCCAGTGTTATTTTTAACTTTGGAAGGAAGTGTCAATCCTTGATAATGATTGTGTCATTATGGAGCATCCGGTTGTCTCTCTGTGCCTGTGCACGTTTTCTAAACATCCAGTTAGCAAGCTTGGAGGCCTGTCCGTTTATCGTTAGCTTCCATATATTCACATTCATTCATCATTCATTCATCTTCCTAACCGCTTGATCCTCACTAGGGCCGCGGAGGGTGCTGGAGCCTATCCCAGCTGTCTTCAGGCAGTAGGCGGGGGACACCCTGAATCGGTTGCCAGCCAATCGCAGGGCACACAGAGACGAACAACCATTCACCCTCACACTCACACCTAGGGACAATTTAGAGTGTTCAATCAGCCTGCCACGCATGTTTTTGGAATGTGGGAGGAAACCGGAGCACCCGGAGAAAACCCACGCAGACCCGGGGAGAACATGCAAACTCCACACAGGGAGGCCGCAGCTGGAATCGAACCCGGTACCTCTGCACTGTGAAGCCGACGTGCTAACCACTGGACTACCGGGCCGCCCATATAGATATATTCACATTTCATGGGAAATATTCATATTGAATTTGTAGATCTATTTAAAAAGGCTCTATTGTGCATGTCAAGGGTTATTCCGTCTTGCTTGGATTCCCTCCCTTTCGGTCACCAGAAAATTGTTAATAAAGCCTCCATTCGCGACTTGTCAAGAGGCGCATGGATGACACTTAGATTACACACGCAGCAGGGGAGCCGAGTGGAGTTATCAGCGCAGTTCCCAAAAAAAATAAATACAAGTTTTCCTCCAACAAAGCTCTATTTGACAAACACTCTCTAAATCACTTGACAACACACAAGCAGCGATTTGGCGGATGCTGAACCATTTTTCACTCAAGAGGCTTCAAGTGGTTTATTGCCACTTCCCGTTGAGATCGACTCAAACGCGCAACATAAAAACGAAGCAAATGATCATTTGTGGATTTCAAACAACCGCATACGGGAAGTTTTCTTGAAACAGGCAAAGTTCCCTTGTAAAGCTTCGGCAACCTTGACGTGGGGAGGCCTGACGGTGACGGTCGTGCAGGCAGGAAGCCGTTTAGTGCTTATTTGAAATGCAAACCCCTTCCTGTCGACTCTTTATCCTAAATAAAGCTTTCCTTTTGGCTTTTCCTCCTTAAAACAAGCCCCTTATCCAGCCATCTTTTCTGCTGAGCGCATTCGTTTGAACCCCCTACTCTTGCCACCATAACCAAAACCTTACACAACACTAATATTATTAAAGGTACAGAAAGTCGCTGATGGAAAAGTGAGCGGGCGTGAGGAGAGACTGAGTGCCCTTTGGGGTGTGTGTGTGTGTGTGTGGGGGGGGGGGGGGGTCCTTAAAAAAACATTAAAAGCTGCCGGAAAGTGCTCTCCTCCTTCACTTCCTCATCTTTTTCCTCCTTTCTGAATCCCACAAGGAGAGGAGACACTCCCAAATTACTGCCCATTTGGCCTGGAGGCAGTTGGGAAGAGTGTTTAACAACCGAAGCAGCCGGGAAGAGCGACAGAGACAGAGAGAGAGAGAAAAAAAAATCCCCGGTGGTGAGGAGGTCTTTGATTCATCAACAGGTGCCAGGGGAAGGATTGCGACTATCAAGGGTGAGCTATTTGTTTTATGATCATCGCATGCAAATACTGTCGGCGTTTGAAATTCTGACAAGGTTTAGACGGCGTAAACGAAGGACGCACCCTAAAACGTAAGAGTGAGCAGCTATTTTGTTTTTAAAATTCACATTATATTAAAATGTGTTTGTTTGTGGCAAGTACATTGATAATCAACCGCCCCCCAATTTGACTTTTTGTTTCATGTTTTTCCAAGTGATTTTATTTTATTTACAATACATTATCTTGCAAAGACATTATTTATTATTGTAATAATATTATTTTACATTATTTTGCATTTTTGGGAGACTCATTGCTCAAAATGACGTTAAATTGGACAAAAGTGAATGCGATCACCTTAGGAAAGGGGATCTGCTTCAGAATTAAGAAGTCAACATTTTTCAGCAGCCATTTTAAGAACACCTCAACCAAATTTTAGACTTCTGCGATAATTCAAGCAATATGTTTTTTTTTTGTGATATGACAAGACAACGACATCTTCTATTCAACAAAAATTGCAGTATAAAAGAATTCCTAAGAGCATATCGCAATTTTTTGACCTTTAAAGGGTGGATTTCAGGATGAAGTATCAGATAATTAAAAAGTTAATTGATGTAAAAAGACATTATTTCCAAAATATAGTTTTTACATGACACCGTGCAGGTGTGACGAATATAATCATGCTTAAGTCGAAACAATATTTCCACAAAGCGATATAAAACTGAATTTGTGATATTAGATCACCTGCAAAGGACTCAAAAAGAAACCAGCATCCAATTCATAGCCCCTTTGTGGGAGATAATCCTTTATTGCCCGTCAACGCTCATTTCAAACACGTTCAAGTGTCAGATATTCATAATAACGAGAAGCAGATTGGATTGGCTTTGGGGGTTGGTGGGGGGCGGGGGGGTATAATGATGCTGATCCCATAGATTTACATTTAATGCTACTGTGCATGGCCCAGGGCACCTACACAAGCCCTGGAAATGAGTTCCAGATGCAAGCCCTCAGCCGTGCATGACATTGTAGAAGGTGGAGACAGAGAGTCCCCCCCCCCCAAAAAAAAGGCCTTCAGGTTGCATAATGCAGCGGCTTTCGCGGAAGCCTCACGGCTGCGGTTCACGAGCGTAGCTTTTCACCAGACGACCCCACAGACGATAGCACTGCCCTCGAGCGATAAAAGCCTCTCAAGTTTGGTTTTCCAACAAAGAACCATGAACGGTGAACGAGTTAATAGACACACGCAACAACACGAGATCTTTCAGTCAGCAAAGGCCAGACTGTCGGATAGGTTCAGATTATCCTGAAAGATTATCCCGTGGTGTGCTAAGAATGACTTTTCCATCCAATCTTTTAACAAGACAATCTATTTTTTGGATGCCCTTTGGCACCATGTTGCCACTCACAGGCCAAGTCTGGTACTACACCAAGGTGGAGGTATCGTTAAATGTGTAAATGTCTCAAGTACACCCAAATTCTAAAAGAGCAATAAGAACAAACAATGCAACATTGGTGAAGACATTCAAAATCGGGACACGTGTACCTCGTTCTAGGTCAGTGACTTGCAAAGACGTCCAGCCTTTTGTTTTGAAGCCGAATAGCGCCGGCTTCTCCTCTGTGTATTTGTCGGATTGTTGTCTGCCTCCGTTTGCCTCACACGCTCGCCGCCTTGCTGTCAGGTCAACGTTTGTGCGGTCACAGCCTCCAAACAAACACAGCAGCAGCATCTGTCACCAGCACTTGTCGGGATATTTTGAGGAAACACAATCCGGGAAAGGCCGCTGGCAAGATTATACAACTTGATACACACAAATAAGCATCTCGTTAAATACCTGTCTGACAGTGTCAAGGCAAAATGAAAATTGGTTTTCTTTGGGACTGTATTATTTTAACATTGTAACTGGAAATGGACGCAAATTAATTTGTACTTTTGTCGACAGTTTAAGATCTGCGGAGATCCGGGCCCTTCCCGGTTTAAACTCGAAATAAGACCTTCAAAATCATGTCGATGTGACACTGGCTTCCAAATTCCACCCATTAATTGGTATGTGTGTACCCGAATTCGCCTGCGCTCCTTCCCTCGCACTCACTCGCCTCACTTCCTTTGGTGTTTCTCCTCGTTCACACACCCACTTAAAGCGATGCGCCGACCGCCGCCTAAACGATGATGTCATGACTTGTATTTCTTTCATAGCCGCCAAATGCCAACCTCAAACGTTTGACCAATAGCAATTACAGCGGTGGCTTGAAATTTGACTACGTGAGTTTGAACAGCCTGAGCCATGTTTCCAACCAAGTGGTAGTTCAGAGCAAGTCATGGTTTGGAACAGCCAACTTCGATCCAGCTGGGTGTTTCCACCGCGGGGTGCGTTGGGCAGATGGCGATAGTTTTAACAGCTATGTCAATAGCAGCGTGACACTGTACGGTAAATGGAACAATGTGGGATGTACAGTGCATATGGAACATTTTTACTGTACTTGCACTTTTTTAAAAAATATTTTATCATGACATCTTATTCCAATTTTGATGGCATTATTTTCTCCACAGACATTCTAAAGGCATGCAACAACTCGTAATGACAGGGATTTTCACAATGTTCATCTCTAATCGCCCTGGCCAAGCTTAGATCCTTCCGCCCGTGGCTATTTGCAGTTCCTTATAAATGTACTTTGCGTGCCTTGATCTTGGCCTCCATCGCCTCCGCAATATCAAAGAAAGTGCGACTTTAGCGCGCTAATTTGAGAGGGAATGAGAGGAGCCACTTCCATTGGCCGCAAAGGTAGTCAACTGTGTTCATGCCCACAACGGCGCAAACAGCCGTCTCTAACTGCACCCATCTCTGAAAATACCAAAACAAAGAAAACTCCGTCTGTGTACACAATTTGACTGAGCACAAAAATGTAGCTCTCAGAGTGTAACAGCTGCACAAAGAGTGCTGTGCAACTTCAGATAAGGTGGTGGGGACCATGTCTTGCTCAAGGGCACCTAAAGAGTATTCAGTAAGCAGAATAGCATCTCTAGTGGCCATGTGACAACTTTTTTTTTTTGTCCGCGGTGGGACTCCAAACTTGTCCTCCAACTCAAATTCAATCACTCAAAACTAATATTCATCATTCTTCGCAGAGGATAAATACTTCATGACTGTCTACATATAGTGCTGTACCGTTGGTGTTCAATCCTTAGTTTCAGGGGTTATAGCACCACAGCATTGATGTTTGTGAGTTGATTTTTTTTTTGCGACCGTTCAGCACTCTTATCTCAAATTTACACTCGTAAGCAAAAAATAAAATAAAAATATGATGAACGACTGCTTGATTTTCCAAATTGCTTTCAGGGCATTTGAATGACAACAAACGGAGTCACTTGTCCGGCCCGTGATTATCCAACAAAGTCTACATTTTCCGCGTTGGCTACGTTAAAAAAAAAAAAAAAAAATCAAATAAAAAGATCCTTTTGTAGCACTCAAGGGGTCAAGTCTTCTCATGGTAATCCATACTGTGAATTACCGTCAATCTGGTAATGGTTTCATTAAAGTGTCAGGGGGGGGGGGGGGGGGAATCCACACGTTTACCCACTACTGTGATGACATTTCAGTACACGGGGCCAACGCTCACAATGGGCCCCAGTGGGCTTATTTGGAGGGGATTTACTTGGAAACATTTCTTCACCGTCTGTTTTTGCACTTTCTGCTCAATACCTTCACCGAAAGCGATCCGTCAATATTCTCGTCTTATTTTTAGATTCGGCAAAAATAAATACTCCATCGGATGGCTGAACTTAAAGTGCACTAATAAATGAACAAATGATCACACCGGTGACGTCTGCTTTTGGGCTGCATCGCCGGGCATCAGTGAAAACATTACAGACAGGCTTAAGATAAGATAAGATAAGATAAGATAAGATATCCTTTATTCGTCCCACAATGGGGAAATTTAATCAAATCTGGCTAAGCCCTTAGCCATCAATGTTAAAGTTTGGAGCAGTAGCCCACGCAAACTTGGTACATTCCCTCATGCCTGTTACACAAAGTTAAATTCAGACCAAAGAGAAAGAGAAAAAAAAAAAGACGATGTGACACTGCTTTTTGAGAGTTTGTAATTTGGACTCTCCGGGGAAACCGCAGCAGGGTTTTCAGTGCGCATGACATCACTTTGGCTTAACGCAATGACATCATGGCACGGGCCGAAATTCTGTACGGCAGTAAGTGGAGGTCTAACATGTCTAACTGGGCAACGTGAACGATGCGGCCGCTTTGGTTCCGAGGCTTTTTTTTCCTTCCAGAAAGACAACATCACACAACACCGAACCACATGGCATGACAGAAGGGATTTATTCATTCATTCATCTTCCAAGCCGCTTGATCCTCACTAGGGTCGCGGGGGGTACTGGAGCCTATCCCAGCTGTCTCCGGGCAGTAGGCGGGGGACACCCTGAATCGGTTGCCAACCAATCGCAGGGCACACAGAGATGAACAACCATCCGCACTCACACTCACACCTAGGGACAATTTAGAGCGTCCAATCAGCCTGCCACGCATGTTTTTGGAATGTGGGAGGAAACCGGAGCACCCGGTGAAAACCCACGCAGGCCCGGGGAGAACATGCAAACTCCACACAGGGAGGCCGGAGCTGGAATCGAACCCGGTACCTCTGCACTGTGAAGCCGACGTGCTAACCACTGGACTACCGGGCCGCCCTAGAAGGGATTTAGTTTCATTCAAATAAATAAACCGCATCGCTCCTAAATACAGAACAAGTCATCGTCGTCTGCACTTTTGTTCTCTGTGAACAAACGCCAGAGGATATTTAAATTTGACCCCTTTTCAACCTGGCAACTTGCACCATTCGGTCCAGTCAGCTGTGACGCTGAACATCTGCCGCTCTCCTAAAATATGATACAAAGTTCGTGCCAAAGATGTAAAAAGATAATCACAGTCACAAACAGATGGGAGCACTCTCCAAATTCATTCCGGGCTTGTTTTCTGTTTTAATTTAGCAATCGCCACGGGTGCGTGATTAGGATTTGAGCACGCCTCATGCCAAATTGCTGATTTAGTCCTTTAATTATACAAATGACTGGCCCTGCAAATTGTTCATTAATGGTGACGGGCTCTGGATTAAGAAGTACTTTTGGCTTGGAAACGAACTAACGCGGTTACAATTCAGTAGATAACTTTTTGAATCCCCAAAGAAATTCTGGATTGTGTTTCTAATTTTCTCTCTTCAGCCATGAGCACTAAGCCCCAATGGAGGGCCCTGATGGCCTTCCTGTGCACCATGTCGCACTGCAGCTTTGCGACCAAAGTGGATTCCTCGGCCCCTGAGCAAGAACTGACCTTCGGTCACGTCTTTAACATTGACGTTCCGGGGGCGTCCGGTTGCAAACTGGAGCGGCTGCCGAGCCGGGATGAAAACGGTCAGAAAAAAGATTGAACTCCGAGAATGACAAATGACAAAATAATGACTGAAGTATGCTCTATGAATTGATATTCGGCCATATGTTGTAGGTCTGCGGATGGAGAGCGTAAAGATGGGAGAGAACGACATCATCTTCAAGCACAACATCAGGTTGCAGTCGCCGAAATGCGATTGTGGGGAGTCGGAGACGTTTAAGTCGCTCCTGTACAGAGTCAATGGCTTGGAAGAGGAAGTCAACTACCTGAAGAGCCAGTGTGCTCAGGGATGCTGCGGCAACGGAGGTGCGAAGGTTCAAAACCCATTCATTCTTTAAAAAAATTAAATTAAAATTTAAAAAATTCTCAGAAACACGGAATTGTTTCATGAAATGTGTGTACACATGAAGAGACGCTCACAAAAGTAGTTTACATAAATGTCCGACTGTCACGTTGTGCCCGAAGCGATAGAATGATCGCTTCGTGCACAACAAAATAAGGAAGTGGATCCCCGAAATAGCAGACACAAAAAGAGATTTTGTCAGATAACAAAAGGAGTCTTTAATAACGAACACAAAATACCCGACAGGGAGGATAACAAAAAAACGATGGTCAAAATAAGGACCAGGAATAAAATAACGCGAACAACAGAAAACGCTTGCGGAAAACAAATGGCAAGGAAGGTCTGATTAGTCAATATAGAAATGTCATACGCAAGAGGAACAATGGCGCGTAATAACAGCCACAAGGTTAAGAGGCAACGAATAATCTGAATAGGAATTTGAGCGAGAGAGTATTGGCGCGGCGTGGAATTCTCCGGCAGTGAGTAGACTGCCAGAGCGTCCCAATAAAGGCATTGTAATCACTCACAAATGAGTAACAGGTGTGCAGGCGGCGGAGAGAAAGCCCGCCCCCTGCTGGCAAACACGGGACGTGACACCGACAAAGTAGTGTTGCAACACAAGTCATCGACCTAGAAGCAGACAGCACATGGAAGTGGAAAAGTAAAAAAGTCTTTCAAAGTAACCGAAGAGAGCAGGAGGACCGAATGCAGAAGGCGTGGGGGTATTTAAAATGGGAAGCAACTCCCATTTTAAATACTGAGGGACATGAGACCAAAGAAAGGTGACACTCTCGCAACGTCAAGGCTCAAAGCATCCATCCACCATCCATTATTGTGGGGGGTCGGGGGTGGGTGGGTGCTGGATCCTATCCCAGCTGTCTTCGGGCAGTAGGCGGGGGACACCCGGAACCGGTTGCCTGCCAATCGCATGTGTTTTTTGGAATGTGGGAGGAAACCGGAGTACCCGGAGAAAACCCACGCAGGGAGCCCAGAGATGGAACCCACGACCTCGGCACTGCGGGGTCGACGCGCTAACCACTCAGCCAACCGAGAGGCATGACTTGACTGTGCACTTCCCATCGGTTGCACAGGTGCGGACACAAGCTGCAGCGGCCACGGAACCTACCGGCAGGACACGTGCAGCTGCCTCTGTTACACGGGATGGGAAGGCCCAGACTGCTCCTTCTCCTCCTGCCCGGACGAGTGCAACGACAACGGGCGCTGCGTGGATGGCAAGTGCGTCTGCCATCAGGGCTACGCGGGAGACGATTGCGGCGTGCTGATGTGCCCCAACGACTGCAACGACAAGGGCCGATGCGTGGATGGCAAATGCGTGTGCTTCCCGCACTTCACCGGCGACGACTGCGGTGTCCAGAAGTGTCGCAATGACTGCAATCGGAACGGCCTTTGCTTCGATGGCCAGTGCGTCTGTGACCAGGGTTTTCATGGGGTGGACTGCTCATTAGGTAAGCTAGTTTGGGGGCGGGGGGGGGGGGGGGTAAGGTGGAGGGGTGTTTACATTTATGTTCCTGTTCCTGTTATTATTATAATAATTATTATCATTCATTCATTCATCTTCCGAGCCGCTTGATCCTCACTAGGGTCGCGGGGGGTGCTGGAGCCTATCCCAGCTGTCTTCGGGCAGTAGGCGGGGGACACCCTGAATCGGTTGCCAACCAATCGCAGGGCACACAGAAACGAACAACCATTCGCACTCACATTCACACCTAGGGACAATTTAGAGCGTTCAATCAGCCTGCCACGCATGTTTTTGGAATGTGGGAGGAAACCGGAGCACCCGGAGAAAACCCACGCAGGCCCGGGGAGAACATGCAAACTCCACACAGGGAGGCCGGAGCTGGAGTCGAACCCGGTACCTCTGCACTGTGAAGCCCACGTGCTAACCACTGGACTACCGTATAATTATTATTATTATTATCGACGTTGGGGGGGTTACATTTATGTTCCGACTACCACTGATTTCTCTTATCCCGGGAAAATTACAACAACTTGCACGCAAGTAACGAATCAGCAGAATGTATCATTTGGAGCACACATGTACGATGAAGAATGTGTCGGTCTCAGTGGGACTCGCCACGTCTTTCATGCGCACGCAAAGATCAACGCAGGCGCCAAGTTGCTCATTTAGATTGAAAATAGTCCAGTCCAATCATAACATGGTGTTTTCCTGGGGAAGAAAAGTGCTCACCCCGCTAAAAGGGACCACCGACAGTTTTCCGTTCGTGTCGATACCATAAGACCCACGCCCTTACCCTTGACCAAAGTGGGGGCTTCTTGCTGGAAATGATGGTGGTGGGTGTAACTAAAATAATCCTCATCTGTATATTGAGGGACAATCACACCTTTAAATTGTTGCCATGTCGTAATATTGAAGGTCAATGTGGTTTTGCCACCCAGAGTGCACCAGAGTTGCCTAAACGATAACGGTTCAGCGAAAATATCAGTCGACACGCTCAAACTGGCCACGTGCTAATTCACTTTGGTGTGCCTCCCAAAGCATCTTGAACTCAAAATATGGTTGCTTCACACCCGTCTACTCATCGTTAAACAGTTATACCGACTTATTTGGTATTAAAGTGTCCTTGGGTGTCTTGAAAGGTGCTTAGAAATAAAATGTATTATTATTATTATTATTATTCAAAGAATCTGCCCAACATTTATTTAAGATAGCAGATGATGGGTGGGGGGGGGGGCCTTATAGCATTCAGACAGTCACTATATTAACTTTGGCCTTCAGATATCTCGTGACATTTGGTCACCAAGTACCGCAGGAAGGAAGGAATGAAGGAGCCCCCCCCCCCCCCCCCAAAAAAAAAGACAACCTCAATTGAGCAGCACCTTAGTTTCTAAATGTGCGGTTTCACAAAATTCCTACTGCCTCAGGAGTGGAGTGTAAATCGCATACCGTTGGCAATTTAAGTCGACATGAACAGAAAGGGAAGCAGCTGCTAGTCAGTGTACACCATGCGGCAAGTTTGATTCGCTCTTTCAGCTTGCGTCAGTTTCCAAAAAGATCTCCGAGATAAAGCTGCTGCGCGGTGGCAGGTAATTTCCCTTCAAAGTGTTGCTTTGTGCAGGGGGGGTCCCCCCCCGCCTCCCAACATGATTTCAAATGATATTCCGCAAACACCACCCGGGTATGCATTTCGTGGCACTTTTCTTGAGATATATTCTTCTCTTATCCTCATCCACAAAAGTTTTCTCCGCTGCAGAGCAAGTCTCCTTCACTCTTAACAGTATCATAAGTTTCACTTCTATCGATTTCAAGATAACAGTGGCTGTCTTAGCTTGAATGTCGCCCTGTCTGAGCCCCCCCACCCCCCTTATTATGTCCCCTCTGACCCCACCGCCACACATTGACAATTCCAAAAAGCAAATGAACCATTCGGTACCAGCCAAATCTGAAAAGACGTTTAAAAACGTCTTTGGGAGTGAATGAGAAAAAAATATAGGGAATAGCTCAAAAACACATTATAGGAACGACAAATTCATACCGTCATGAACACATATGATATTTACTTCATCGGTCGGTCAGTGAAGGCCCTCATTATCGAGGAATGCGGCCCCCAGGACAGTGCGACGGCTCCTTGTGCTTGTGTCTGGACATAAAGACACTCGGTGGCTGTGAGTTAACCAGACTGTTTTTGTGCTCCCTGACGGCAGACTGACCAGAATATTTTCATTTAATACAATCGTCTCCATTTTGATGCATTTTTTCATTTCAAAGCTATTCGGAAAAGGTTATCTGAGGACAAAGATTGCTGATGTATGCGTCTCAGCTGAAGGGCGAAAGCTGCTGAAAATTGTGTGATACTGTTGCTGTCTATACAGCGCAGATATTTTCCTTTTGTAAAAAAATAAAACATCTCAGGTTTCTGCATGCAAAGCCTTATTTATTTAAATCTAAATATTCATCGACTATAAATCCACCACAGAGGTTGCTTTATTCGCGGAAAGCCAAGCAGTATCGATGCTGCCGACTGGCCGTCTGCCGCGTCTTGGCCGCCGTGTTGTTACGGTTCACCGCTGTAGTTACATACCTTCTGATTCACCCTCTTGACATCAGTTGTTCCATCACCTCGGATGAAGAGCTTTGCGTTCGTACGACGGAAGCCAATCGTTGTCCTCCCCATCTCCAGATCGGTGAAGACAACGTCTGGAAAAAAAATAAAAAGGAAATATTACGGATAGCATGTCAAAAAACGAAATAGCAGGCTCGGCGCTAATGCTAACATTATACAAGATACCCAAGGGAACGTGGTCAAGTGAAACATCCTTCAAGCGTTCCTCTTTACAAATACCTAATATGCTGAATAAAAAGATGAAAATATGGCACATATTTTTCATATTTGTATTTGATATTTTTCAGTGCTTAGTCCTCAAGGCCTAAGGTTGGTCCAGGCAACGGACGTCTCCCTCCTGGTCCAGTGGTTGCCAGTTTCCGGAGCTGACTATTATGTTTTAACGTATCATCCCCGAGGTGAGGGGAGTGCCTTGAAGCAGGTAATATTTTTATTTTTAATATTTTCTTTATGGGCGGTTTTTTTTATTTTTTTTGGGCAGGAGTTAGCGAATATTTTTCACAGTTTGGTATATGTTGATGGTTTCACATTGAAGGGTTATATGCGATGTGTATCTGATTTTGACACACATTTGAAAGAGGCCCGATTCCATTGTGCAGCTATTGGAATTCCTGCATTTGTTTCTGTTTACGCCGTCATGTTGCATACCCCAATGGTGCCACTTGAGAGCCATCGAGGTCTCGTGTGTCGCTCGAACTACAGTTGTAAATAACAAGCGGCACGTAGACAGCAAGTACATTGACTTCACTCTCATTTTTGTTTCAACAATTTGCCTCTTAGGTTCGGGTTCCCAACATGGATAACTCCTATCTCATCACAGGCCTGACTTCTGGGCTTAGCTACTTTGTTGAAGTCCACGCTGTGATCAGAGGCATCCAAAGTGGAGCGGAGGAAATCGAAGCTACCACAGGTGAGACTGCGACGGATTCTGAAACAACCCAGAGCCATTCTGAAGAGCCCCAGTGATCTCATCAGATCTTTGGTCTAACATTTTACAAACACCGCTGAGATTTTGACAAGTGGACGACAAAAGGTCCAAAATGTCAAGATGTTTGATGGGTTTAGGTTTACAGTAGAAGGTCTGCATGGAAATTCAGTACCTCTCAACTTGCGCCCTTTATCTCAGTCCGAAAGCTCAAACAACCAGAAAGTGTTTCATTAGGATCTGGTTTGTTAATCTTTGAATTTGAAAGGTAATTGCTCGAAAATGGCTCCACGGATGTGTTTAATCGGAATCGGACTTCCTAACTGATGTGGCAGGACACGGATGATTGCGTGACAGGATTAGTATGAGACAGCCAGAGCATATCGTGTTGGATTTCTTCATGTGTGGTTACTGGTGTCGCAAAAACCTGACCTTGAGCACGCCATCGTCTGGCTTCCGACTGGAAGCCAGGTATAACCTCATAAATTTAATCGCTAGGGTGGAACAGTTCCCCCCCAAAATTGCATCCCATTATTGCTCCTGGATTGGTTCTCATCATTTTATTGCTAGTTTTGAACAATGGCTAAGGAAAATCAGTAGCAAGCTTTGCCGGGCCATGTAAAATGACATGGTGGGCCGGGTCCTGGCCCACAGACCCCGAGTTTGACACCTTGCCGTTACACTTGAATTTGCGCCCGTTGCGCGTCGTAGATACAAAGTGGAGATCTCCCTCCGTGGCACATCACGGTACATCTTGGAACCTCAAGCTCAGAACACTGAGATACTAAGTTAGTGACTCTTCCATTGTGAACGGTTGTGCTCCAGGTCTTATATTAGTAAGAGTGCCGGTGATTAATCAGCAATCTCCTGTTTAAATGTCATTTCGTCGCTTTCTAGGTGTCTCAGCAATCAACGATATCCAAGTTCTTGACCGGACAGATGTCACAATCCAGGTGGACTGGAGTAACCCACAAGCCGAGGTGGATCACTTCAGGCTCACGCATACCGACCCATCAGGACAGGAGGCGGAGCTGAATGTACAAAGAAGCCAAGAGGCGCGAACCAAACACACCATCGTGGGTTCGTGTCCACAGATATTATTTAGACAAACTTTACGTGAACGTGTGCTGACGAGAAGTCAAAAATTTTTTTCCTGCAGGTCTGTTGCCGGGGACAGAATATTTGATTGCAGTGCAGGCCGTTAAAGGACCGATGGAGGGGAACTCTTCCTCGGTCACAGGTTCCACAGGTCAGTGTCAACCTGCATTTTTTGTTTCTAGCCATCTGTGAATAGGATATACCCGATGAAGCTCTCCTGGCGATTTGTGCTTTTTAATTGGGGTGCTCCCGACTGTACCCGGTAAAAGCTAACAGCCCAGGAATTAATAGGAAAACCAGAATCTTGTTGCACAAAATGACATACGATCCTCCACGAGCAGCCAATGATAACAGAACGATTAAGGAGTACCGCCCCGCCAGCGCGAGCTGCAATTATGGGTTCATGACGTATCGGGTTGGAATTTACAACCTCATAATGCGGGCCGCTTTCTAAATGGTAAGTGCGGTCACGGAGGGGAAACGTGATATGATTGGTGTAACGACTACAAGATGCTCGCTGATGCTTGATGGGAGGTTTGTCCAGTCATGCGTCCATCTCAGCTCTGCATTGGTTTTGCACTGCATTTAGAAAGCAAAGAGTTGACGTTGAATCCTTTCAGGGACAGTGGTGACGACAGTGGACAGCTGATCATGTGATCAGGTCACAGGCTGCATGAAAGGGTTAATAAAAGGAATATTTCCAAGTGAATCCACCTCTTAACTCATTCAGTACCAGCCAATTCTGACCCAAGTCTGAAAAGACGTTTAAAAACGTCTTTGGGAGTGAATGAGTTACTATCACCAGGAGTTTTCCTTCCGATACATCCATTCAAAGGCAGTTGATTGCTCCGTCTTCTAAATCCCGGGCCAGCCAATTGAATGCTTTTTAGTCATCGCGTCTGTTATTTTGAAGCTACCGACTAATTTTTCCTCTCATCACCTGGTCATGTGGTGGTTAGGAATATATGTGGGAAATCGTTAATCAAACCCCCAGATGGGAATATTTGCTACTGTGTAAAAATATGTAAACAGTCGAAAACTAGCAAATGAGCCCGGCAAAGCAATCGCTGCAAAATTGAGAACATTTATCTTATTCAACCAGTATGGTGACCATTCGAGAGTGGTGTGTGTCCCTTTGACAAATCATCTCAGCTTTGCCAATTTTCAGGAAATGTATCTAATCAAAGCCACTTGGAGCAAACATGTCCAAGTGGCTAACGTGCTCGGAAATAGAACAAGGCTTACCGCTGCAGCTGCTCCTTGTTTTCATTCAATGAATTCACCAGCAAGGTCCATATAACCTGAAACAGATGGACGTGGTGAAGCAAGCAAAAAAAAAAAAACATGTTGAGTCCTGGTATTATGGGCGACACCTTATATGGACCCTTGGGGTATAGTCTGTCGATCAGGCTTATCAGTCAGAGGTTGTAATACGTGGTCCTCGGCAGGAAAATCATAAGCCAAAAGGTGCCAGGGTGGATTGAAGAATAACATCCCGTGACCCACAGAATTCCTCTTTCTTCCTCGCTTTGGTCGGACATGTCTGCTCCGCATTATGCGCGTTTGGTTTTGCTTGGGTTGCAATATGGGTTTGTTCGATTTGTAGAAATAATGTTGCATCTGCTACTTTTAATTCCTTTTCGCTTGACTTGCTTTTTTCCCGTCAATCTAATCGGCTCAAAAAAAAAAAATCTATCTCGCCGCCATCAATACATTGATTTTCTGGAGCGTTTGTCCTCATTAGCATTGTGGCCGAGCTGTTATCGATGCCAGCAGAATTTGGGCACGAGACCGGTTACAGTCCAGGACTGGTTGCCAGCCAATCGCAGAGCACAGAAAGACAAAGAACTATTCACAGTCGCGTTCTTTTGGAGTCTTCGAAGAACCTCGCATGCATATTTTTAGAATATGGGAAGAAGCTGGAATTCGCTAGTTAAAAAAAGTACCGGATATTATAAGAAACTCTTTTCATGTCCACAGTATAAAACTAGTGTTTGTGAATGTCCTTATTTCATGTATAGCTGGTTATATCTGCTATGCATCGTATATCATCCAATTTCATCTGATTTTTTTTTTTAGCTCCCAGTATCAGTCATGACACCAGATACAAAAATCCCATATTGGACAGGCTTCAGTAATAATTAGTTGATTAATGAATACATTGGAATTATGCTACATAGTCAAATGTCAGTCCCCTGGTCAAGATGGATAAATTCAATCCTATCTGCGGATCGTGTCTTTGCTCTTTACTAAATACATGTTTACCACAATTTGTATTTGTACCAGTGGCATTTAAGTCAACGAAACTTTACCGCTTGAGGGTGATTCCTGGAGCCAAATGAACGTTTTACCCGACGGAAAAAATGAGTTTAAAAAGAGATTCAGGCTGTGATGTGATGTTTCAGACCGTCAAGCGGCAAAGCCAAAAAGAGTCAAGCGGTTTGCGCGTGAGAACAGAAACAAGGCAACGGAGTCAAGTTTAACAGATGGACGGATTCTTTCTTCTCCTGCACGGATCATCGATCAGTCTTCATCAAACCGACCACACCTTGACACCAGACTACCCTTGTACTGCACCACAAAGGAACAATCCCTAATGATGATCGTTTTTACATTTCCCCTCGTCTCCCGTCTCTGCTGGGTGCTCGTGCCGCGCCCTCCCTTTTACAATCCTCCGTCATCTATCTTCCCTCAACTCACACTGACGCCTGTCATCGCGCATGGCTCGCACGTCTCCCTCAGAATCAGAATCAGAATCAGAATCATCTTTATTGGCCAAGTATGTAGAACACACAAGGAATTTGTCTCCGGTATAACACGCTGCACTAGTATCATCGTAAACAACAAAATCATTGAACCATTTTAGAGTAACCAGTAGTTTTGTAGTACCATTTTGTGGTGCAAGAAGAGCGACTATGTCAGTGACTGTTTAAGGAGTTAATGGCTAGAGGGAAGAAGCTGTTTAAGTGTCTACTGGATTTGGTGCGCATGGATCTGTAGCGTCTGCCTGAGGGGAGTGGCTGAAAAAGGTGGTGGGCAGGGTGCGGGGGATCCAGGAGGATTTTCCGTGCCCTTGTCTTGATTCTTGCAGTGTGCAAGTCCTCAAGAGTGGGTAGGGCGGTGCCAACGATTTTTTCTGCCGTCCTAACTGTCCGTTGAAGTCGGATTTTGTCCTTTTTTTGTGGCGGCCCCAAACCAAACCGGGATGGAAGAACACAGGATTGATTCGATGAGTTCCCTGGGATACTCCGCGAACCTGCGCCGTTGTTACGCACAGAGGGTCTCTGCGGCATCATTGCGTTTAAGGACACCGCTTTAGGTTTGGTTCGTTTTCCTGTTTAGCATGAACTAAGATTTTTTTTTCGACATTTTAAGTAGAATCTTTTGATCCCCTCATGGAAGTCAAAAACAAAACAAAATAATTTTGCATTCCCTCGCAAAGATTGTGAGATCACGCAAACCTTTTTTGGGAATTTTTTTTAAATGCGCGTTTTGGTAACTTCCGGGTCATCTTGGGTAACGCAGGTTCTCGTGCGCGGCTGATTGAGAGCCGGGAGCTAACTAAACTGGACGTGTCACCCATCAATCATAGGCCAGAAAGCGACACGACCATTTTCACTCACATTCCCGCCGTCTGGATCGAATCCAAGCTGCCTAAACGGAAATTGGCCAATAAAACCACAATAGCATCAGTGAGTCGGGCGTTGGAAATGGAACCCCTCCATTTCATTTACGTGTGATCTCTTGTAGTTTTAAACATTTTCACATTCTTCTCACCTCTAACCTCTTTAGACATTGACGCGCCAACAAACCTGATCGCCACTCAGGTCACAGTAGATACCGCAACAGTTTCTTGGGACCCGGTCCAGGCCCAGATCGAAGGCTATACGTTGACGTACACTTCGGACGCGGGCTCCAGCGGCGAGATCCCTCTTGGACGTGACATGACTTCGTACCGGCTGGTTGGTCTGAAACCTGGCGCGGTCTACACGATCGACATCTGGGCCTTCAGGGGTGATAAGGTCAGCAGGAAGAGCTTCACCATGGTCGAGACAGGTAAACTTCAAATCCTAAGAACTCCCAAAGTATCATTCAGATCGCTTGTGCGATCTGAATTTTCCTAAAATTCTAAGGAGCTCACTGCACAGTACACTTAACCGCTATCACATGAACATTTTATTCAGAATGGCAACTTAGCGCAATTTGATTGGAGACCTCGCAGGAACGTGCGTTTTCCCATCAACGTGTTTCATGTCTCTTTGCTGTCTCATAATTTTACCGTTTGAGAGTTTCAGCTTTTTTGCTTCCTAATCGGAACCCACCCCGCCTCTATCTAGAAATGGATGCTCCCACCAACCTCGTGGCCCGGGAAGAAACAGAGAGCAGCCTCAGAGTGTCATGGGAGAGCGTCCAGGCAGAAATCGACGGCTACAAGCTCACGTACCGTTCTCCTGATGGCTCAAGCGAGGAAATCCCAATTGGACCTGACAGCACTTCTTACACAATAAATGGTTTGAGGCCCGGGGTCGTCTATACAGTCCACATCTGGGCTGTCAGGGGGAACAAAGCCAGCAGAAAGGTCTCATCACAAGCAGAGACAGGTCTTCAACATGACTTACCTCTTCACACATCATCATAAATAACCTTGGACCAGTGATTGAGCCATGAGTAAATGCGTCTACCAATATTCTCCTCTAGAACTGGATGCTCCCGCTAACCTTATAGCCCATGATGAGACCGAAAGCAGCTTCAGGGTGTCGTGGGAAGGCGCCCAGGCGGAAATTGATGGCTACGTGCTAATGTACCTTTCTCCTGATGGCCAAAGCGAGGAAATCCCACTTGGGCCCTATAGTAGCACCTACACTATAAATGGCTTGAAACCTGGAGTCACCTATACAGTCCGCATTTGGGCCGTCAAGGGAAATCAAGCCAGTCGAAAAGTCTCTACACAAGCAGCGACAGGTCTTCACTATGACTTACCTCTTCACACATCATCATAAATAACCTTCCACTAGTGAGTGAGCCATGAGTAAACTTGTCAACTAACATTGTCCTCTAGAACTGGATGGTCCTGCCAACATCTTAGTCCATGATGAGACCGAAAGCAGCTTCAGGGTGTCGTGGGAAGGCGCCCAGGCGGAAATTGATGGCTACGTGCTAATGTACCTTTCTCCTGATGGCCATAGCGAGGAAATCCCACTTGGGCCCCATAGTAGCACCTACACAATAAATGGCTTGAAACCTGGGGTCACCTATACAGTCCGCATTTGGGCCGTCAAGGGAAATCAAGCCAGTCGAAAGGTCTCTACACGAGCAGCAACAGGTCTTCACTATGACTTACCTCTTCACATCTCAACATAAATAACCTTCCACCACCAGTGAGTGAGCCATGAGTAAACTTGTCAACTAACATTCTCCTCTAGAACTGGATGGTCCCGCCAACATCTTCGCCCATGATGAGACCGAAAGCAGCTTCAGAGTGTCGTGGGAGGGTGCCCAGGCGGAAATTGATGGCTACGTGCTAATGTACCTTTCTCCTGATGGCCATAGCGAGGAAATCCCACTTGGGCCCCATAGTAGCACCTACACTATAAATGGCTTGAAACCTGGAGTCACCTATACAGTCCGCATTTGGGCCGTCAAGGGAAATCAAGCCAGTCGAAAAGTCTCTACACAAGCAGCGACAGGTCTTCACTATGACTTACTTCTGAACATCTCTATTCACCACATACCCTCCGACTAATTTAATGTATGACTAAAGCTCGTCTACTCACATTTCCATCTAGAACTGGATGCTCCCGCTAACCTTTTAGCCCATGATGAGACCGAGAGCAGCTTCAGGGTGTCGTGGGACGGTGTCCAGGCGGAAATCGACGGCTACGTCCTCACCTATGGCTACTCGGAGGGCTCCAGTGGGGAAATCTCTTTGGGAGCAGACATCAATTCCTACAGCCTGACGGGCTTGAGGCCCGGTGTGGTGTACACTGTCTACATCTGGGCCGTCAAAGGAAGCAAAGCCAGCAGGAAGATCTCGACACAAGCCGACACAGGTGTTCAAAGCGGTTTCTACAACACGCGTTTTTGACAACCAACATGGTTTTTTTAAGGGTAAAATACATCTCCTCACCTTTGAAAGTCTTCTTTTCACTGGATGAGACCATAGTAGCTTGGCCAAGGCCAATTGCTCGTACTTTAGTTCCTATTTCTGATGATTCTTGACTAATTGCAGTGCATCAGTAGCATTAACTGCATCGACTAACATCGTCCTATAGAGCTGGACGATCCCGCTAACCCTTTAGCCCGAGACCAAACCGACACCAGCTTCGAGGTGTCCTGGGATGGCGTCCAAGCAGAAATCGACGGCTACGTCCTCACCCACACTTCTTCA
Organism: Hippocampus zosterae; assembly: GCF_025434085.1. Classification (NCBI taxonomy): domain Eukaryota; kingdom Metazoa; phylum Chordata; class Actinopteri; order Syngnathiformes; family Syngnathidae; genus Hippocampus; species Hippocampus zosterae. The sequence continues at coordinate 2,639,153 of NC_067465.1, read as the reverse complement.
GAGGGCTCCAGTGGGCAAATCCGTGTTGATCCCAGGAGTGATTCTCACAGTCTGACTGGTTTGAGGCCCGGTGTCGTCTACACGGTCTACATCTGGGCCGTCAAAGGAGACAGAAGCAGCAGGAAGATCTCAGTGCAAGCAGAGACAGGTTTGATACGACAAGACCATCAAATCAAATGTGCCACTCTAGACTGCACAGATGCTCGTGTCAAAGGTCAAATTGACCACCTTAAATGGTCACTAAACACAAATAGGTCTCTAGAAGCACATTTAACGGATAGCCGAAAACCACTTTTCATCCGTCAAACATTCCACGTGTACTTCCTCTGGGTGAAAACACCGTACACACGACTTTCACGGTTAACATTTTGTTGGTGAAATCTTCAGGAAGTAGCACAATCCTTCATTTTGGCAGGGCAGGCTTCCCGGAATTTAGACACCGTACCTTCTGTAGTTCAGCATGGCTCAGCTGCAGTGGCACATGGTGGATGGCTTAAAACAAACGTATCTTTGTGCAAAACATACGTGTCAAGTGGAAAGTTCATAACACCGCCAGGCCTTTTTTTTTTTAGCTACTAAATGTGGGGCCTCAGCCTTGGACTATCGAAAAATGTTTGCCATTGACACAGGTTAAACGAACCTTTGCAAAATTCGTTGGCCACGTCTATCATAACAGGATGTACGGAAAAGGCTTTAATTTCCCACCCCTCAACTTGAATAGGAAGTCAGCCATTTTGGTTTGAAGGACCGACTTTGGGTAGATTCCCAGGACTTATACTTAAACAAACTCAGACTAGAGAATTTGCCCAAACGGGGCCCCAAATTGGAAGTCTCGGTATCCGAGACAGATGGACGATAATAAATTAAACCGTGAAACCTTTTCCCCTACGCCAACTTATGTGGGTAGAGCATGACATGAAAGTTTGATGATCATTTTGCACAGTTGCCATTAAAAGGAGACTCGTACATTCTCCCCGTACTTTTACTTCCTCCGACATTTTGAAAACATGCACGTTTAACACACCGAACACTCTAAATTGTCCATAGATGTGATTGCAAGTGTGAATCGCATCCGCCTCTCACCCAACATCAGCTGGGATGGCTTCGGGCTGACCCGAATGACGACAAGCACTCTAGAGAATTTGGACGGATGTACAATGTTCAATGATGCTCACGCGCCATACTATGATTACTTGCGCCAAATTAGCTCAGTGATTATTTTCAAACGGGACAGACTAATTGCCGGCTGATTTGCACGGAGCGAAAGAAAACTACAAATTCAGATAATTGGTTCTGAGCGTCAAGTCAAGGAAGACAAAAAAATAATAATATATATATAATAATAATAATAATAATGCTGTCGACTGAACTTGCACGCCAGAGGGACGATCGCCATTTGTAATTTCAAGCTTTACAGCCCCCACAACGCAAAACGAATTAACTCCAGTATTCCTTACCGGCATGAATGAGCATTCACTTGTCGTTTGCTGTGATCCAACTGACAGACATTGACGCTCCAAAGGACTTGCAGGCTTTGGGTGTTACCACGGAGTCAGCTCGGTTGACCTGGGCCGCTCCTTTGGCTGACATTGAGGGCTACATCTTAACCTACAGAGATGAGGATAGCAACCTGGAAGTGAGTTGAACATGCACTCATACAAAAGTAAACATTTAACAATCACATCATTAAAACCGGCGACTATACAAGGAGGCTCTCTGAGGCACTGTGAATATCCTCAAATGTAACAGCGCGAAGGAACATTTGTTTGTGGTTTAATTGAAGTATTACAACTAATGCGGCATCGTGTCTAAATGTATTCAAGTTCTGATTTGATGTATTTTTTACTGGGAATACCTCGTTTGGACAATTTTTGATTCAAGTTCTGTAAAAGGCTGCCCTCTTGTGGTCATGATGTGAAGATTCTTGACATGTTTGGGCTCTAGTCACATTGTGAATCGATCAAATTAGTTAACCAGAAGTTGATATAGACCCCCTTTTCTCTCCTGAACAATAAATGGGACATATTATACATTTTGTTTACGACCCATCCCATTTCCCAGGTGTTTAAGAACATAACTGTGATATGATGTCATGAAAATCGACACATCACCAGCCACAAATACTGGACTGAGGCCATTGCTTGAAAGTGGCTCTGAATCCTCCCCCAGTCTCGCTAATCATGTCACGCGTGAAGAAAATCTCAATCTTGAATTGAAAACACGGCAATGTGCTTTTGGTTGTCAGCATGCAAAAAAAAAAAGCCAGGTGGCTATATTTCGTGCATTTGCGTATACTATGTAAAAGGTACGGAATTCATTTGGGAAAACCTGCACATATATAAACACCTTTGGGATTTTTTTTTCTTCCGGATGAAGGTGTGTCTATTTTCCGGTCCCTCCCATTTCCCCAAAGTCACGTATGTCTGATTCATTCCCAGTCAGACCTGGAGATGGGCACCAGGTGCTAAAAGGTGGCTCCCAAAGGGATGGGTATCCAGTATTTCACTGTAAAAGTCATGCAAACTACAAAGTACAGTCATTTGCTGTGTTGCATGTCAGGCTGTTGAGAAGCACCTTGGAGCCAGAGAGCGCAGCTTTATCGTCTCCAGCCTCCAGATGGCGAAGAGATACATAGTTAGCATCATCGCCTATAGAGGAAGCAAGAGGAGTCAAGTGGTGGAAACCATCTTCAAAACAGGTCTGCATCCAATCACGGTGCAAGCTTGGGGTAATACGTTGAATGTTTTTGACCTATCTTGATCAAATTCCGTAGATGGCCTCCCGTACCCCTTCCCCGTGGATTGTCTTCAGATCATGAAAAATGGCATCAAAAAGAGCGGCGTCTACACTGTCTATATCGACAACGACAGCTCCAAACCAATTGACGCATACTGCGACATGGATACTGATGGAGGCGGCTGGCTGGTACATTGGCGACATGTTGTTTGTGGTTCAGTAAAAAAAAACAAAAAAAAAACAATAAAATAAGACGGCCAAACTAATGTATTTGGCATATTCTGTGAATGTGTATGTGAAATCTCAAAAGCGGCGCTCTTTCAGGTCCTGCAGCGCCGCATGACTGGCAAACTGGACTTTATGAAACGCTGGAGGACGTACATGGCCGGTTTTGGCAACGTGACAGACGAGTTTTGGATAGGTGGGAATATGTCTTTTGCAAAACACTGTCCGTAAAGTCAGACAGACTTAGCAATCGTTTGTGTGGTTTTGTTTTGCGTGTTCATTTCAGGGTTGGATAAGATTTATCAGATGACCAACACGCCCGTCCGGTACGAGTTGAGGTTCGATTTAGGCCTCGGCTCAGAGAGGGCCTACGCCATCTACGACAACTTCAAGATCGCCAACGCCAGGCAGAAGTTTGCGCTCACCATTGGCCACTACAGAGGGACAGCAGGTGCGCTTGAGATTTAAATGTCACCGAAGGACACGGTATTGAAAGCGACACTTTGTCGTAACAGCATTTTATTGCGGCACATCTATCTGATGGATGAGGCTCACGGATGGGCGATCCGAGATGAATGATGTGTTAACAACCTGGCCAACTTTACATCATCCACCCGTGCAATTCTGCCGTTCCGTCTAAAATGTACTTTGCGGGCTTTGATCTTCTGCATGGACTCGGGATGAATGTATTTCTGCTTTGGCAATGTCAAGGACTGTTTGACACGAGCACACTGATTTTGAAGGGAATGATTTGCAAGTCGGGTGTGTTCACTCCCACAACGGCGCCAACTAGGAAAATAACGAGAGAAAGCAAACGCCTCACCCATGCGCACAGTTTGACCATAATTTGCGCTAGATTTGCACAGGGCATGAAAATAGGGTCTTTGATGCCTTGGGAGAATTTTGAGGAAACGTTTTGCAGCATTCTAAGGGATGCTGCTGCATTATACTTTCGTCTGAGATGAAGTAAACGTGGGCTTTGATCAATATTCAGACCCAAATATGCTATTTCTCTGGCCGAGGTTTTCTCAGGTTTTTGTCAGTGTTCCAAGTTGGACATTTATCAGCTTATTGTGTAATGCCACAGTGCCCTAAAGCAACATTGTACCTCCGATGTCGATATTCATCTAGTGGGTAGGGTTCGGAAGTACTTACTCACACTTGATCAATGGCATCTGTCCTTGTCGTTCCCTAGGTGATGCAATGACCTATCACCAAGGTCGGCCCTGGACGACGATCGACTCCGATAATGACATCGCCCTTGGCAACTGCGCCCTCACACACCGCGGGGCCTGGTGGTACAAAAACTGTCACCTGGCCAACCTCAACGGCAAATGGGGAGACAACAGGCACAGTATGGTGAGTTATCGGAAATTTGCCTCGTTAACTTCGTCATCGATCAATTGAACCCGGTACATCTGGACTGCAGTGTGAAGTCGATGCGCTAAACACTGGACCATGGGCTGCCTAACATAAAACTAATAAAGCAATAATATAAAAAAAATTCACATCCCTCCTGTGCTAAAATCTAACATTAAAAAAAACAAACATATTTTTTACCTTCAAAAGTAGAGCTTCCACAATTGTTTTCATGGCCCGCCTTCTGTTGACATCAAAGCTTTCTACTCCCGCTCGTAGGGGGTCAACTGGGAGCCGTGGAAAGGCCACCTGGTGTCCCTGGACTTCACCGAGATGAAGATTCGTCCGGCGGAAGCGTACTCCAGCAGGAAGAGGCGATCGTTGATGGCCAGACAGAAGAGCCAACGGAATGCCGTCCATCACCAGGAGAAGTAGAGCGGTGGCCAATGAGACCCATACTTAACTTTGACGTATTCAGAGTCGGCCTGCTCTCATGAGAATTTAGGAGGATATGATGCAAAAAGAACCAGTAGGACAGTTTAAGTACCGGTAGTTAAAAAAAAAAACATTGCATAATGCATGGAATCATTTCCTTAAGTCCTAGGTAGGCTGGAGACCATCCCTGATGGCTAGCTGAGAGGCGGTGTGCACAAAAACTATGCACCCGATTTTGCAGTACCAACCCAATGTGGTGATTATGCAGATTTTTATTTTTTTGTATGATTTCCTCCTGAATTCTCACCTGCCTCCATGTGGAATTCACATGGGCGGACTCACTTTTTGTGTCAAAGATGTAAAAAATCACAGAGGTCTTCTTATAAAGAAAAAGTTTTGGTTGAATTTGTTTCAAGGTCCGTCTGTCAGTGTGGTGGGGTAGGTCAGAAGAAAGTCGCATTTGCGTTCCCCCACATATTTGATATTCCAAAAACCTCATTAAGATAAATTAGTTTAAGGTTTCTATTTTCTCAGGCAATGGTTGTTTGACATGAGTATTTCATCCATTTTTTTTTACGTTTGTGTTTTGGAGTTCTTTTGCAATGATGTTTTGATTGTCCATGGAGGGGGCTGAAGATTTCTACCGGAGCTTTGGACAGATTCTATGTAGATGATACGATGCTGTCTACTATTGGGTGGAGTGGCATATGCGTTTTATGTATTTTTGGGGTTCCATACAGTATATCCGGGGAGTGATGTTGTCCAGGAAACCCACACATAAGCACAAGCGCCAGGTCTGGACGTCCGAACATCCCACAGCATGCAAACTCGGAACACTATACAAGCGGACTAACGTGACAACAAGGACAGACAGGAAGAGGAAAAGCGCTTTCAAAATGCTCTTACTCTCTGCCAATACCCCGAATGGGGCGTTAGCAAAAGAAAACTGCAAGCCAGACAAAACCAGCAACATTACAAAAAGAAAGCAAGAAAACCCAAAACAAGCAACAAACCGTGAAAACGACTCAATAACACTTCCATATGTCAAGGGAATCACAGAGCCCATTCAATGCGGCATGAGAAAACATCAAATATATATTCGTGGCCCGAAAAAAAACAGAACATCAAACAGAATGCGAAACACAAACAGCAGGCCGTTACACCAGAATAGAAGAACAAAAAGCGGAACAAGAAAAAAAAAAAATCTGCCATAACAGATCATTGCAGAAGAAACAATCACGTCATAGACTGGCAGAAGGGGAAAGTCATCACATCAAATTCAAAGGATGCATTGAAATATTGAAATAAGGAGGTGTGGAGAGGCCAAAATTGTCAGACGAAACCTCAAACTAATTTAACGTTGACAAGATGAATGTCATGGCGCTAAAATTGGATCATCACAGCAGCTTTTTCTTTAATTTGTGCATCTGTTTTTTTATTTGGGCAAATAGTAGCATATTTTCCCTAATGTTAAAAAGTCTTGTCTTATTAATTGGAATACAATTTTTAAAAAAATGAATAAATCCATTGTCTCGTGTGTTCTCTCGAAGAGCAAGATGAGTTTCGGACAAGCCAGCGCAAGCTTGACGTTTGCCGTCACATCACGTTAGCGAGCCAGAGAATAAGCGTTAAGCGCTAATGGCTGTCTGCACTTTTGCTGTTTTACATTCCAGCGCCGTCCGCGCCGATCAATCAATTCAGCGGTGTTCAATCAAACATCATTAAGATGTTGATCCAACCCGCTCAACGTTCCCGATCCACATCACTTCATGACCCGGTGGACCAAATTTTTTGACAGTCAGTATGCCCCTTTATCTACAATCAGCAAGCCCCCGCCCAAAAAAAAATGTTGCTCACTGCTGGTGGTGCTACCCTCCCCCTCAGGTGAATGCTAGCCCTCGTGGCACTTTAATCTGCATGCTCCTTGTTTAAAACCCTAATTTGAAAACCTAAATCAACATTGAGACCCTAATTTGAAATCCATCCATCCATCCATCCATCATCTACCGCTTATCCGGGGCCGGGTCGCGGGGGCAACAGCTGTAGCAGGGAAGCCCAGACTTCCCTCTCCCTAGCTACTTCTTCCAGCTCTCCCCGGGGGATCCCGAGGCGTTCCCAGGCCAGCTGGGTGACATAGTCTCTCCAGCGTGTCCTGGGTCTTCCTCTGGGTCTCCTCCCGGTGGGACATGACCGGAACACCTCACCGGGGAGGCGCTCAGGAGGCATCCGAATCAGATGCCCAAGCCACCTCATCTGGCTCCTCTCGATGTAGAGGAGAAGCGGCTCGACTCTGAGCCCCTCCCGGATGACCGAGCTTCTCACCTTATCTCTAAGGGAGAGCCCGGACACCCTGCGGAGAAATCCAAACCAAATCCAAAACTTAATTAAATGCCTCATTTGAAACCTTAGCCCTTGTTCAAAACCTAAGGTAACATATGACAGCAACACACACACACACACACACTATTACAACTTACACTCATAAAACTTTGTTTGTCTGTACTACTAACAGTATTACTTTTATCACTTACTGCACTCGTACTATAAAAACTCACAACTGCTATTAGAACTACTTCTACAAGCAGTATCACAATTGCTACTGCCATCACTCCCGCGACTGCTACCATTGCCACTCCGAGTACTACTCTACAACCACTTTTACTATTAACTATTAAACTATTAAACTATTAAAAGCTCTCTTACTTCTACTACAACTACTACTACTAATAATAATGTTCTTATCCCAACAGCCCACTACTATGGACTGCATTTACTCCTGCTAGCGCTACCACAATTAGCATCATCAATTGTAGCACGACAAAAATAGCATGTTAGCGCTGCTACCGCTACCACCAGCAGTACCACAATGACTTCCATGACGACTACAGATTCTAACGGACTAATTACAACAACTACCACAACAGGAAGAGGCTCCCATCAAGTGACGACTCACGTTTCCTCATAAGAATGTTGAACAACTTACAGGAACTGCTTGTGTTCTGCTCTTTCAAAATAGTTTCCCACGTTTCCCCAAGAATTTCAAAGAAGCTGAAGCGCTGTCTGGACCAGAGCTATTTTTATGATAAGGTCATGACACATTTAAGCACATTTAGCAATTTAGACATCATCGGGCTATTCGTGTTATTATTATATATATCGTGTTATTACTCATTTTTACATTTGTTTTGAAATTAGAGCATCTGTGATCACTGTGTCACTGATTATGCTCCACATTAATGTCTCACTGTGAATACATGAAAGTCACTGTTCCAGCTGACATTTCCAAGAAAGGACGTCTTGAAAATGAAATGACTTTCCACCCACGCACTCACTTACAAATGACGAGAAGAGATTGGATGCCGCCATTGCTCCGCTTACTTTGGAGCCAGAGTAAACATAAAGGGGGGGGGGGGGGGGGAGAAAAGTCCGACATCTTAAAATAAAGTCCCAACATACACACACACACTCGCACACACGAGAGCTAATATGGCAAATGAGTGTCTGCCCGAGTCAGTCGGGTTGACACATTCGCATGGGCTCAGCCTGAGCTATTTTTTCCATGACAGCGTTCGGTGGTCTAATAAGGGAGACTTTGTTTAACTCGTAGACCACTTGATGGAAAGAGCAGAACAGGCAGAGGGCACAGCAAGCAGCCATTCAACCATTCTTTCAAAAACAAAAAACAAAAAAGAAAAAAAACCCAGACTTGCAGCAGTTTATTGCCACTCCTGTTGAAATGTACGATCAAAATAAACATACAAATAAGAGAATACACTTGGTGTATTTAAAACAACCACGTGGCGTAGCCCTTGAGTTGTCTACCTTAATGCTAATGCTAAATAACGTGAACAACAATATAATTGTACGGTCATACGGGGTATTCTTTAACCTCTGCAACTATAGTTAGTGCTGCACTGATGAGCTGAGAGGAGTGTGTGTGTATATAGATAGATAGGTAGATATATATACACACACACACATGCACTTATATATATATATACTGATATATACATACCGTCTTACTGTGTTTTTTCACAGTGAATGCAGTCAGCAAGTTGCAAGAACAAAATGTAACTTTTGTCCCCTGAGCAGTTCTCACATTTGTCAAGGAAATACCTCCCCGCCCCCCTCCGCCCCGAAGTGTATGTGGCTGCATTTGTATGTTCATTAAGTCAGCTCATTTCAAACAGAAAAGGAATACGTAACAATGAAAGGTAAAAACGCACTTTATTTCCTTGCAAAGTGTGTACAGCGCACTCGGCCTTGATCATGGTATCTGTGTGTTATCATTATGTGGAGGATGATATAAATACACCTGAGTGGAGGAAGGATTGAAAAAAAAACATGCTGCTTTTTTGTAGTTAAAGGAGAACAGGTACCTCAGAATTTTTATGCATTAGAGAACAATACGATAACATTGATTGAAAACCCCAAAATACTGTAATGTGGTGCCTTGAGATATGAGCTGAATTTGTTCCTTGATGTTGCTCATTAAGTCACAACTGAAAAACTAACTACATGCCCTCATTTCATCCAGAGTGTGAAAAGTGGATTTGTATATGTATATTGAAATACTTTGTTTTTGATGTATTTTGATTGTTGGACCTTGCATCGAGAAATATTTCAAATTATAATAATAATAACAATAATAAAGCACAATACTTCCTCCTAAGGCCACGAAACAAGTGCAGCGGCTTTCCCACAGCACAAACCATCTCCACGCAGGCCTTGCGTATTTGCGTATTTCAGTGCCATCATGAAAGGGCCTCTTTCTTTGTTTATCCCAGCAGCTCTTGGAAGCCCGATGCCAACGTATGCTAATTGCGCAACCCCGCAGAGATGCTCGCACCTAATTGCGCTTTGAGACGTCACAAATGCAAGCCCTGTGGCACAACTCATTTGAAGCCCCCCACTTCCCCCTTCCGAAAAATCATTTGGCTTTGCTTACCTTTTTCGACATGCGTAAGACGGAACAGCATGCTGATTTTCTTTTCTTTTTTTACTTGTATTCATTTTTCTTGGGCTCACATAATATAGTTTAGTTATCATATGAAATCAGCTTTCATGGCTTCAATCATTTTAGGAGTGTTCTCAATTTTTTTTTCTCCCAAAATTAGAGTGACATGTTTTTAACGCTTCATATTGATAATACTAAAATATTATGTGTGGTGCAGGTGTTTTTTTTCTTGTACATTTTGGCTGCCATCATCATGTTATGCATTGTCGTATTTGTGACGTTGAATATATGTGCGCCTTTCAAAGGTGGGCCTGGCCTGTTGGGTGACGTGAAAGTTAGCGAATGATATGTGAAACGTCTAAACAACCGGACCGCAGCTGTGCGGTGATGTAACTCAAGCCCACTTGTGCTTTGCAATACGCACATTGCGCTTTCGCTTTAGTAAATGTGAAATCATCCCAAATTTGGACATCCTCTGTATTTTATGTACTCATTCCTCCTGGCTCGAGTTTATTACTACGTTAGTCTCCAATCATAATGCATACAAAAAGAATCACTGCAAAATTCTGTGATATAATAATCCATGGGCAGCCCGGTAGTCCAGTGGTTAGCACGTCGGCTTCACAGCGCAGAGGTTCCGGGTTCGATTCCAGCTCCGGCCTCCCTGTGTGGAGTTTGCATGTTCTCCCCGGGCCTGCGTGGGTTTTCTCCGGGTGCTCCGGTTTCCTCCCACATTCCAAAAATTTGCATGTCAGGCTGATTGAACACTCTAAATTATCCCTAGGTGCGAGTGTGAGCGCGGATGGTTGTTCGTTTCTGTGTGCCCTGCGATTGGCTGGCAACTGATTCAGGGTGTCCCACGCCTACTGCCCGAAGACGGCTGGGATAGGCTCCATGCACCCCCCGCGACCCTAGTGAGGATCAAGCGGTACGGAAGATGAGATGAGATAATAATCCATGATATAAGCATGATTATATATTTTTTTAAATCAGCGATGCAAGCCAGCCGCAAAAAGTCAAAAGTCCATTTCGTGATTGATTTCCTGTCCACCCCCATTCAGTTTCAGCATGAAAGTAAATTCCCGAGTAAATCTTTTCCTGCCTTCCTATATCCGAAATCAAGCCCTTCTGAACTTTCATCTAATTCTCTTAATAGCAGCTCCCACACACTTTCTCCACCCACGACTTGATCGACTAGGCTGGGTGAAGATGAAGTGCCACTTTCCATCGAAAGCCATACTAGATTGTCTGAAAAACTGTGCAGAGTCACTATCATGCAGAAACAACCACATACACACCAAGGGTGCTACACACCCGCTGTCCTGTCAAAGCCAAAGGGTAAGCAGAGCTGCATTTTGTTGGATGCAGGAAAATGCATTGTTCAAGCCCCATCATCTGCCATCATGTTGTCATGATCTCCATTGCTACAGTATAGCGCCGTGGTATACAGTTGCTCCCTTGCATGCAGTTGAGTAAAACTAATTTCAGTGAAATATGATTCTTTCAAAGTATGACAGCTTGACAGGTATTGCTGCAAATGCCCCGCGGGACATACCTGAGCAACAAAGCAGTCCGAGACACAAACTAGCAACGACAGTAGCAAATGCATGCCTTGAATTCATCAGTGAAAAATCAAGAGCAAGAGGTATGGGGTTTTTTTTTTGTTTTGTTTTTAACTTTAAAAGTGAGCCATCATATATAGCTTGTGACAAGTAGACAAGGTTACAACCGGCCTTGAAAACTGCAGTGGCCTCCTGAATACAGACACGACACATTTCACCGGGGAACCTGAGGAACTTTTACAGCCCCGCTATTCATGAGGCAGAGGGACCTAAACACTGCCGTGAATAAGAAATATCTCTGATTAAATCACAAGTGCCTAAAAAGCTCGATAATTGCCCACGGATCCCACAAGATGACAGCAAAGCACTTCATGGAGCTCCTCAACCCACTTCAACATTGCTCCGTTGGCACCAGGAGCAAAAGACGCACTTTTGTTGCTCGGCCCTGAGCACAAAAACAGCAAGTTTTCCAGCCAATAACAGGAAAGGGTAAAAAAAAAGAACAAAAAATAAAACCCAACCCCCCCAAAAAACTGTCAAAAGGCAAATATGCGATGCCGAACTGCATCTGCGTTGTCTGCCGGGCTTATGAATGTCTGTACCGCAAACATTATAAACATAGAGCTCCACATACTACACAGCGAGTACAACATCTCACTACTTTCAACACTGCTCGTGAGTTTTTTTCTGCCATCTTTTGCTGTCCACTGAAAGGCTTCCAAACGATAAAAAATGACTTTCTACTCCATCGGCAGGGCCACCAGATCGGGCATCATCTGCCCTGTCTTGACCGATATCCACAAGTCATCATTATTGGCCGAGTTTTTCTTCTTCTTCTTCTTTAATTCCAACTTGCCGGCTCCGCCTCCCCTTCCGCAGCAACAGCGGCCGTTGGCATGGCGACAGCAGCAACAGTGGCAACAGACTGCAAGCGTGGCGACGAGGACGACCAGAGGCAGCGTGAGTAGGACCACGAGGCACACGGTGTTGTAGACGCCTTGGTGATGTTTGGCCATCACGAAAGTCCAGAGATGGTCGAAGAAGTTGCGGATGCCGTCCGCCGGCCCTTCCATAGCTTCACGACACAAAGTTCCTACGTTGACTTCATACTTTCAGTGGCTTCCAGGAAGGCGAATTTCCATTGTGACTTCAGTTGTTCTTCATGGGGCGGCCAACGCAGCACTTCTTTGGAGTTTCATTTTCAAGTTTCACTTCCTTCAAGTGGACGAATCGGACGATGCAATTCAAGCCCAATGACGGCAGAAAGTAAAATTTCAAGGTCAAACTGTGATGACTGTCGAAGTTGCAGTTTCTGTGGAGCAAAGGAAAACAAACAAACGAAAAAAATTAGATGATGACTGATACATTCCTGTGTTCCCTCGCTATTTGCTCGGTAACTTCCCCACCGCGCAAAAGGAATTTGTAATTGCTTATAAATTCCACAATGTTAACTAAAAACTCTTACAATCAATTCACCATTGATAAATGTTACCACAATGCTATTAAGAACCCGTTAGACGATCTCAGTTACCTACAGTAACTACACGTAAGTCTACTGAACCTTAAAAGCAACCTAAATACTCAACAAAATACGGCCTAAAGGACCGAAGTACTCTAAAAATCAACGAAATACTCCATAAGGTGTCTAAATACTCTCAAAATCTGCAAAATACCCCAAAAAGTGAACTAAATACTTGACATTTACTTAATTAATGCTTAAAAGTTACCACAACACTCCTAAATTAACTTAAATAGACCCAAAAAGTAACCTTAATACTCTCTAATCTACTGCAATGTATCCTAAATTCTCTGAAATATTGTAAGCTAGCTAGTCTTCAAATCTACGAAATAGACACACCCCTCAAAAAAAATCTACTGAACTCATTCATTCATCATTCATCTTCCGAGGCGCTTGATCCTAACTAGGGTCGCGGGGGGTGCTGGAGCCTATCCCAGCCGTCTTCGGGCAGTAGGCGGGGGACACCCTGAACCGGTTGCCAGCCAATCGCAGGGCACACAGAGACGAACAACCATTCGCACTCACACTCACACCTAGGGACAATTTAGAGTGTTCAATCAGCCTGCCATGCATGTTTTTGGAATGTGGGAGGAAACCGGAGCACCCGGAGAAAACCCACGCAGGCCCAGGGAGAACACGCAAACTCCACTCAGGGAGGCCGGAGCTGGAATCGAACCCGGTACCTCTGCACTGTGAAGCCCACGTGCTAACCACTGGACTACCGGGCCGCCAAAGTTAACTAAATACACTTAAAATACTAGACTATGTAATATTCCATAAAAGTTACCGAACCACATTCAAATAGATTGAAGTGCTCCCTAAAAGTGACCCAAATACTCTTCAAATCTACAAAATACTCCTTAATAATTACGAAAATACCCTCATATCTACTGAAATACTCCCTTTATCTCCTCCATAAGGTACTTCAAACCATCCTTGCTTTTATTGTATCCCAGGACCAATCCCAGAGAGTGTCTCGAGACTTTTGGTGAACCTGGCGTCTTTGAGAACTGCGCGGCTCACACCCACACACGCCTGAGAAAAGGAGAGGGAGCTTTTCTCATCTCACGTTTGCAAAAAAAAAAAAATTACAATATTTTATGACTTCTACTTCAACAATACAAATGAGAAAGAACAAGAGAAAAATATCCCGATCGCTCTTATGCCATTCCAGAAGAACACTTGACTTTCTTGTGACATTGTGCTCCACTGAAGGATTCTTCAGTGCAGGAAAAGCCAATTGATGCGCCTCACAAAAGCAGGAAGGGGCTGAGAAAAAAAAATGTGATGATTGCATCAGGGGGCTGCTTTTTCGGTGGGCGCACGCGTGATCCAAAAGCGCAGAAGCGGCGACAGAAGGCATGACAGGAATCTTTAATGACTGGCCTCCAGCACCAGTTTGCACTCTGCAACTTATACTGCGTTTCAAAATTTTTTTGTTGTCGTTTTGTTGGTGGATTTTATCAGAAGGCGAAAAGCTCAAATGTTTTTAATGCTTCTCACTTCCTGGGTTCTGATCAAGTGTTTGATACACACTTCTGAAAATTACTCACAATAAGGATATTCACTGTGGGGGGTGGGTGGGGGGGCAATATGCAACACTGTAGCTCTATTCATCTCCGACAGTGTTATATTTTCAAACACTTCAACAACATTCCTAGAAAATCGCAGTGGCCTATGAGTGATTTCCTTATTCGAACAGGCCTGCAGCCAAAACACCCCGCAGAAAAACCGTGCAAACTCCACACAGAAACGTCCAAGCTGAGAAAGCAGACACATGAACCACTAGCGCGAAAATCCTAGGTTGGTTTCTAGACTGAAGGAGAAATGTTGAAGATTTTTTTTGTAGGCGGGGGGGGGGGGGGGGGGCGGTAAATTCCAGTGACCGAAAAGATGTATTGATATACACCGTAATTATAGCCACCCCCCATTCAGAGTTCCTCAACCCATGCCCGGGTTGCGGGGGTGGGTGAAGATCCAGAGCCACTTTCAAGCAAGGAAATCGACTTAATGCAACAGACAAGCAGGTTACAGGTGAGTTACAGTCTGGCCGAGTAGGCCAGTTTTTTGACAAAAACACATCTAAACCCCGCGACTGGCCGAGTCGGGCGAAAGGCAGACGGCAGACTACCGGATTGGTCGCCGGTCAGTCACAGGCACAGGTCATTTCTATTCTCCAATCACACCATCAATCACCGAGGCTGAACTGAATCCAGGCTGCTTGCACCGAGTCACTCCACAAATTTGTAACATTCTTAATTGTCATCCGAGGGTAGAAAAAAAAAGAATGAAGTACAGTCAATCTCTCCCAACTTTCCAGCACACGGAACATCCACAGCAGCTCATTGAAAGTGACGTTACCTTACCTCAGATCAGGCCTCCTCCTCGTCGGCTCAATCAAACGTGCCGTGTCTCTTGTGTGCTTCTTTTTGTCACCCTCACACAAACATCATGACAAGGCTTCACTTTCTGTTCCTGTTTGCTCTTCTAGCCCCATCCCCTCAACCTCTAACAACATCCTCCTCCTCCTCCTCCTGGCTTTCAAGCATGTGTGTGTGTGTGTGTGTGTTATAGTCACAACGTCACCACCGCACCCTGCCCACTTTTTGTAAGAATGGGCCCTCTGTCTGTTCTTGCTTGTGTGTTTCCTGCATGGATTCTTGGGCCGGTTTTTACTGTACTTGCGCATGAGCAACGGGGTGACGTCGCACTGAGTCAGGGGACGAGCCAGGCGAGTGGAAACGTAACGGGACGCGTATGTCTTTAAAAAAAAAAAAAACCTTGTTGGAGTTGCTCCCTTTCAGCACAATAAGACTTTGTCACTGTTAACAAAAACACATCTCAACCCCGCGTCTAAATGCGGAACAAACGCGGGAAATGCAAGCTGCAAAAGTATTTGAGTGCTCTACCAGGTAAAAGATGCACAGTGCGTGTTTCTGTGCACGCACACGCGCGCACACTTAGAGAGGCCCGCCTGTGGCATTGTAGTTAATTCTCTTTCTGGCTCAGTCAGGCAAAAGAGGTTTTTCTTCCATTCAAAGTTTTGAAAAGAAGAGAGCGAGAAAGTGTGTCGGTAACCAGGGCAGAGCTTTTCTAAAAAAAGGATTTGGAAATAAAGTGAGTGTGCGCCTCGACCAAGCGACAAGAACATAAATCGAGCAAGCGGCGACATTGTTAAGGGTCAACACAGGACGAGCTCAATTAGAAAAAGTGTAAGAAACACAGACCACCACAATGACAACTGAAATTGAAAATTTTGCTCCAAGAACTTGAAATTCATTTGTCCTCTTTCTGTTCATTATCTTCATTTTGTCGCGTTTCTCGGCGCCACACTATTACCAGGGCGCGCGCGTGAATGTTCGATTTGAACATTTCAGCTTCTCACGTGTTGCGCTGTCAATGTTACCCTACCCTGGCGCTTCGGAATCAATAGAAATCAGCATTTTTCGCCATCCTCGGCTGGTCACAGTGCTTGTTACCGTACATCCAAGTTTGACGAGCAAAAGCACGTCAGTAGCAATTTGCACACACTTACGCTAAGTCCTTACAATGTGAAAAGCCTTCTGAAAACGCCCCCCCCCCAACAAAAAAAGGACGGTTTTGTCAACAATCCTGCCAAATTTGAACAATTAAAATGAGGCTTCAAATTGTGAAAAATCAACCATACTTTGTGCTCTCTGAGGCTCATGATTATTAAAAAAAAAAAAAAAAAAAACTGTGGGTACGTTCACAACAAGCTCACAGTGCTGCCGTGGCAAAATGGAAGAATCCTAGTTATGGCTGCCTCATGTTTCAGCCTGTAAAATATCAGCCACGCAGGCCTCCAGGAACATTCATGCTGTACACACTGTACATTTAAAAAAAAAAAAAAGCTCCAGCTGAATATACAATCTGGTGATTTTCATCTAAACTACTGTAAATAAGGACTTCCATCATGGCTCCGGATCATTCATCAGCGTTTACCCGAGGCGACGAGACAGTGACGAGCGCAGACGCCAGCTGGGATACGACCCCACGGTGTGCAATTTTTTTTTTGTTTTGCGCATTATATGCCCAAGATAGCTGCAACTCTCCTGCAGACATGATGAGGCTCGTCTCATCAATTTTCATGAAGCCGTGTTGCCTCCGAGCCATGAACAAGCACACGCAGCGTCAGTCAGGGACTGAACGAAGGGGGGGGGGGTTATTGGTGGCGGTCGCCCATTTGGTACCTGGACCTTCCACTGGAGACTGAATCCACCACTTAAATCCCAAAGTAACTCTTGGGCCGCCGTGTAACTATTTGAAGCATGAATGCACAACATTATTAGTAGCACATTGTTTGCTAGTCTTATTAAACAGAACATATTATGCAAAACGGACCTTTTTAATTGCCTGTATACAAATAGTCAAGACTCCGGAGTGCCTGCCCACCCGTCAAGTGTGAAATTAAACAACATGAATGTGAGAAGGGGGATGAGTTGAGAGGAAATGAGAGTGGTTTTGTCAGTATCTTTAAGAAACACCATTTGCTTGGCGTTTCCTGGAACGAGACGCGTCTTTTGTGTGCGGTCATGAACATGCACAACACTATCGATGCGTTGGTGTGTACAGAATCTTTCTTTTAGTAAACAGTAACAGAAGACGTAACGGCAATTGCATAAAGCAGGCATGTCCAAAGTCCGGCCCGCGGGCCAAATCCGGCCCGCGTTCGAATTTCATCCGGCCCTCGACCCCCGTCATAAAATCAGTGCCGTCTGGCCCGCAGGTTGGGCGCAATGGAACACGTGTTGCATTGACTGGGGTCTCGTAGACTGGTGAGTGATGTTTCATAGAGTACTGCTTCCCTCTAGTGGCTAAATGAGTAATAGCATACACTAAATGAGTAATAGCATTTAGACACTAGAGGGCATCACTCACGAGTTAACAAGACATCACTCCGTTTTTATATTGACTGATATGTCATATTTCAAATTCCTGTTTCAAATGAACCAAAAGAAATTCTTAAGATTGTTGAAATTAAAATAAAAATGGAAATGTGAAACAGACTGGCTTACTAAAATTTGTTGAACAATATTGTTGTTCAATGTAAAGAATGTCAGCCAAGGTCGGCCCCCCGACATTTTACCACATAAAATCTGGCCCCCTTGGCAAAAAGTTTGGACACCCCTGGCATAAAGTATAAACGTTCCTCAGGGGCTTAAAATTTGAGTCATTGGAATGTTGGCAGTATTTTGTTGCATGGCGGTTCCACAAAGAGGAAGTCCCTGCAATTCGTATGAACATTTTGACGGATTTTTCAAGAGCCAAGAGGGTTCTCCTGCTTTTGTACCTTTAACACTTGACAAGGTTAAAGGTAAATAATCACACTAGAGTCCAATCCGTTGCATTACTGCAGCTTGTCAAGCACGTCAAGGGACCAAAATAGACTGCCATTGTCGGCCTGTTAGTAACATTGTGTTGTTGCTTCCAGTCATTGTTTGGAAGCAGCACGCTTGTGATGGAAACTGCTCCTCGGGGCCTCGGCTTACTACACTCACTAGTAACAGACATCTAAAGCACAATGAAGAAGAAAAGATTCCCCGCAGCACGATGCCCCCAACGATACGGATGGTGTGTCGGGGTCATGTGCATTGGTTGTTTTCCACCATGCGTTCAACAAGCTGAACCCGAAAATTGCCCATTTTGGTGTCATGTGACCACACTGTTGCCGTGTCTCCAATATGTCAGTTGGCAAAGTGAAAACAGGAATTGAGCAGATCAATGGAGTTCACTCACCATCTTTACTCACATGTGAAGGCATTCACTGATGGGAGATCCGAGACGGCCCTCAACGCCGCTTTGAATCCGCCTCGGACGTCGTCTCCTACCTCGTCCTGAGCGCCTGGAAGTACAGACAGTTGACACACAAGCCCCGTGCTCCACATACATCTGTTAAATATTCAAAAAGCACTGTGGCTACCTGTATATAAATGTTTTTCATTCCACTTCTTGCTGCAAAGGGTTCCTGAGAGAGGCTGGTTGTAGATTATGGGTTTAGGTTCCAACACATAATTTTTACAGTTAATTATTTGAAAAACAAAACAAAAGAAATGACTTAGCAGGTCCTTGGGCCAGAGGTGATGGACTCAAGTCACACGCAGGGTTGGACTTAGCATTGAGGAACACATAAAAATTGAGGAATAGAGTTCTCTTCTAAAACACAATAAAACCCCTAGCTAGCTAAGCAGCTAGCTAACGGGCTAGCTTAAAGCTAGCTAGCTATGCAGCGGGCTAAGTGCCTAAATATTCATATTTTTATTTTATTTTATTTTTTATTCAGAGTCACCTCATGAAACAAGTACCATGGAGGGAGCAAAGGTGATAAAATGCAAATGATTTTGATAAAATCAGTCAAAAGAGAACAGCAAGAGCAACCTGAGCAAAGTTTGCAACTCAAGATAAAGAGACACAATGACGAAATTTAACTTTGATGTTCACTATCAAATCCACATACATTTAATTCAGTGTTTCTTTTGTGTGCCACTTGAGGGAGCCTGCGTACAAAACTTTGAAAAACGCAGCGAAGAGGAAGTGCAACAGCGATTGGGGGGGGGGGGGGGGGGGACAGGACGAAAAGTGGGTAATATGTTTGGGATGGATGTGTAATTAAGTGGAAATGCCAAATCGCTTTTTGAGGAGAAATGATAAGAGAGGTAGTCGCAGTGTGCGGACACGAGTCTTTCACTCGCTTTGGCTGTCCTGCTCTGACCTTTCTATAAAGCGTGTTCACTTTTAACGCCCTGCAAGCCGATTAGTCACCATCTTGTTTCTGCTGACCTGACACTTGCATGCATAATTAGCGAATCATTTGAATACACCGTGATTAAAGAGCGACTGTCCCAAAGTGCTGAATGCAGAGCTTTGGTGTTATTTCATAAGACTGAAACACTTATCCACTGCATGCATGAGTGTCTTTCGGTCATGTGCAGGAAACGTCTTGAACAGGAAGCTGTTTAAAAAAAAATGCTCGTCACCCAATACAATACAAAGACAATACCTGCACTCAAGGTTGCGCGGCAGCGTCATGCTTTGGGCCTCATAAAATGGACCTGAGGCCTTAGTCAAGATGGAAAGCACTTATTTCTATTCCAAGCAAAATTGAAACAGGAAATTGACTATTTGAATATTTTATTAATATGTAGAAAATGTATTATAAAAGGAACTATATCGTACACGTTTATGTCAAACTAGAGCTCAATTTTGACAGCAATATCCAACGGTATCCAACAACAAATCCCAAGTTTTCAGCGTGTATCAGATCTTCTTTTTCCTTTTTTTTTTTTCTTACCCAACAGGCAGCAGTACATTGAGCCAAACCTTTGCATTTACATGGCAACATTTCAAATTTGCTGAAGTTACAGTGTCACACTTAGTACAAAAGTACACCTGCAAAAGTAAACCATGAGTGTTTATATAGTGACGAGGACATTTTCTTTTGAACCACTTTTACAGTCACCTGAAACGAAATTACGCCAAAGTGGTTATCTTGACATTGCAAAAAAAAAAAAAAAAAAAGTTTATTATATTTTTATTTATTTTTTTAGTAGTGAGAAACTTCAAATGAAGATTCAGGAATACTCATTTGTTAACTTTAGTGTCTCTTGAACTGGAATGGGCAAGGAATTACAAATTGGTACTGTGATGGTTACAAACAGATTGTCGGCGAACTTCAGAGTAACCTTAATCTCTCAAATACACTTTTTGTACTAAATCCCAAGTAATGCGAAAGGTAAAAAGTCTGACATGACGTAACATCCCTCATATTCCAAAGCACATTCAATGTTCCATTTGTTCCTCATGACGCCCAGAGACAAACTCCGCCTAAGTGGTTAATGCACACTACAAGATGACCTAACTCTAGCGGCGATCACGATCCAAGATGGCACAAGTATTAACAGAACCCCGGGAAATGTCGCTACCAACTATTTCAACAAGTGACTTGAACCCGGATCGGCAAATGTGACGTAATAAAGACAAGTGGAACTGCGATGTAGTGGGAATCTTTTTTTTTTTTTTTTTTTTTGGCATTCGTCTACTTCTAAAAGACGAGATATCTTCATGGCGACACGACTACATGATAAATGAAGAGGTTGAATTGAGTCTATGCTGGCATCAAAATTGGAGGAAGTTGACAGTATGAGGTCAGGTTGCAACTTTAAAGGGGGACATATTCTGCCAAACTGTTTAATTTGGCGGATAAAAATAGTGGGAGCCCATTAAGTGTGAAATTAAACAACAACGGATCACTCAATATTTTGGGGGCTGTTAGTGAGGGGGGTGGTTGGTTTATATAATTTGACCCATGAGGTTTCCTTTTTTTTTTTAATGTTGGTGGCATCATGAGTCCATTTTTAAAGGTTCACGTGAACAATTTGTGCAAGCACAAGCGCAGACCGAACCTCATTATTTGTATGCTTGTGTTTTTTGACATGCCCGGCTTCTATCTGTTCCTATTTCTTCGTATGGTTCGCAATCTTTGGTATTCAAACCATCACTATGACGAGATACAACACACACTGCTTGAAACTAAACTAAAAAAAATAAAAAATGCGACAACTACGGAAATTACGTTCAATGCACACAGAAAATAAAAGATTAATATATTAATCATGAACACAAATACGGTATATTGCAAGGGATGAGTCCGACGTGAGAGAATGTTTGTGAATCTGAATGTCCGACTTGAATGCTCCCATCTCTTGAGCCTCTTTCACACAGAAATCTCCCAAAACATGAACCGAAAAAGTTCACGTACATTTTCAACAGAATGCGGCAAGTCAGGACGCCTAAAAAGGTTTGCCGCTGAAATGATCCAATTTCACACCCAATGATTCTTCATTTACGACAAGTAATGCGTCTTTGTCCGGCTTTCTATGGCGGTGACGTACGGATTTTTGTCACGAATCTCGTCCTGGTTCTGAAACGGTGGAATAACGCGGGCGCAACTTTGCTCCAACATTTTTTTTTTGATGACACAGAAGCCAACCTGGGAAATAAAGAGTGTCAAAGAGGCCCGCGTTGTCCTTTTTACACCAATGTAATCATGAAAAGGCATCAAATCAAAATGGGATGGACCTTTGCCACAATGTCAGTTATAAAAATATATTTATATATCTTACAGTAACGGCCTTTAGCGTTGTTGTTAAAAGTGTTATTGGTAGTGGCTAAAATAACGCATCCTGGTTATTGTTTCTGCTGTTTTTTTTTTTTTACAGAAAGCAGAAGAATTGTCATTCAAAGAGCGGAATAAATTACATACAGTTTTCTTTATCTCCCGGGAGGAAGGACAGCAGGGAAAGACGGTTCTACGTGGATGCGAGGCGGAGACAAACAGAGGTCGGACGATGTTTTCCTTTGATGCTCGCTGCTATGAATCAAGATTGCCAACCACTTGCTGCTTCATTAAAACAATTCAAACGAAAAAAAAAGAAATCTTGACTATTTTTGTTATTTACAACATCAACAACAACAACAAAAAAAAGGACAGATTTTTCATCATTCCTTTTGGAGCTTTAAATTGAATCATAAATTTTTTTTTGTTTCTTTTTACCTTCAACTGCCAAACAAAAATGGAAAGGACGAGCATCATCATCAAAACGGTCGCCCGAGCTCAAATCGGTCTCCGCCTCTCAATTAGGAGGGCGCTCAGGCAGGCAACCTATACGGGCGCCGACCGCCTCCTCTTGCTGCTGATGCTGCGGAAGTTGAACGGCCGCATCTTCATCTCCACGAAGGGAATGGAGAACTCGTGTCCCTTCCAGTGGTACCAGTTAATTCCCTGCAAGGATAAGCAAAGAGTGATTTTGAGAAAAGGTGCGTGCGGAGGCGGGGTTGAAGGACTGCGGGGGCGGGGCCATGTTTCATTTTAAGACATCCACAATTTGCATTATATCTCAAGCGTGTCCTTAATGGGCGGGTCCAAAAAAAAAAAAACTCTCTGGACGATAATATGTTCTGTCTAAAAAAATATATGAATACATACCTGGGATTCAAAGTTAGGATTCTTAAACGCCCCAAAAAAAAATATGCCACTGGCAGTAAATGAGTCCAGCAGAAAAATCCACCGCTATGATCCATGTGAGCGGTCGGCCATTTTGCCTTGTGGTACCACGAGCTGACGACTGAAAATTGTCACGATCTGCCCGAAGCGATAATGATCGCTCCGTGCAGAACGAAAAAATAAAGGATTGGATCCCCGGAAAACAGACAACGAAAGAATCTTCTCAAAGCAAAGAGTGTCTTTAATGACAAAAACAGAAAGAGCCCGACAGGGAAAAAACGGAAACACAAAACGCTGGTCAAATAAGGACCAGGGAAGAAATAAGGAAACAACTGAAAACGCTCGCTGAAAAACAAAGTGCGAGGAGCTACTGATTAGGCAATATCTAAGTATTCAATTTAGTGACTAACGCGAATGGCAAGAGTCAAGGCCGCAAGGCAAGAAGGCAACGAGTAATCTACAAATAGAGGAGTTAGCACGAGAGATCAATGGCACGGTGAGGAATTCTCCGGCAGTGGGAGAACTGCCGGAGTCTCATTAATATAGGAGGGTAATCAGCCCGAAATTACGGACAGGTGCGCAGATGGCGGGTGAGAAAACCCGCCACCTGCTGGCGGACACGCGACGTGACAGTACCCCCCCCTCAATGGACGCCTCCCGGCGGACTACCCGGCTTGGATGGATGTGTAGCGTGGAAGTCGCGCAAAAGGGATGGATCAAGGATCCAGGAGCGAGGCACCCACTGCCGCTCCTCAGGCCCGTAGCCCTCCCAGTCGACCAGATACTGGAACCCCTTTCCCCTGCGCCGAGAGTCCAGGATGGCACGAACCGTGTACACCGGGTCACCGTCGACGACCCGCGGAGGGGGCGGCGGCGTGGGAGGAGGAGCCAAGTCACTGGAAGACACGGGTTTGAGTAGGGAGACGTGGAAGACGGGGTGAACCTTCATGGTGGGCGGCAGCCGGAGCCTGACTGCAGACGGACTGATGACGGCCTCGACCTCGAACGGTCCAGTAAATCGGGGTCCCAGTTTCGCAGACGTGCCGGCCAGCCGAAGATCCCTAGTCGCCAGCCACACCTTCTGTCCTACCACGTATGAAGGAGCCGGGCGCCGGCGACGATCCGCGATCCGCTGGTTCCTGGCCGCCGTGCGGGACAACGCAGCCCGGGCCTCCTTCCACACGCGATGGGCCCGCTTGAGGTGGTGCTGCACAGAGGGGACCTCCACCTGCCCCTCCTGGGACGGGAACAGCGGCGGCTGGTACCCGTAGGCGGCCATGAAGGGGGACCTACCAGTGGCAGAAGAGACGAGGGTGTTGTGCGCGTACTCCACCCAGGGTAAGTGGTCGACCCAGGATGAGGGACGGTGAAGGCACACACAGCGGAGGGCCGCCCCCAGATCCTGGTTGGCACGCTCGGCTTGTCCATTGGACTGGGGGTGGTACCCCGAGGTCAGACTGGCCGTGGCCCCGAGGGACCGGCAGAACTGCTTCCAGACGCGGGATACGAACTGGGGCCCCCGGTCCGAGACAATGTCCAGTGGAATGCCGTGGAGACGGAAGACGTGTTCGACAAGGAGGTCGGCGGTCTCCAGCGCCGACGGCAACCTGGACAAAGGAACAAAATGAGCCGCCTTGGAGAAGCGGTCCACGATCGTGAGTACGACAGTTCGACCCCGGGAAGGCGGGAGACCCGTGACGAAGTCCAGGGCGATGTGGGACCACGGGCGAGGAGGAATGGGCAACGGCTGGAGCAGTCCCGCCGGCGGCTGATGGGACGACTTGCCGCAGGCGCAGGAGGTGCAGGCCTTGACGAACTCCGTCACGTCGTTGCGGAGCTCCGGCCACCAGAAACGCTGGGCGACGAGTTGCACAGTCCGGTTCACCCCGGGATGACACGCCACCTTGGACCCATGTCCCCACTGCAGAACTTCAGATCGTAAGGGAGGAGGTACGAATAGCCTCCCTGCTGGGCACTCCGTCGGCACCTGAACCCCCTCCAGGGCTGCCTGGATCCGCTGCTCAACCTCCCACTGGACGGCCCCCACGACGCACCGGGCCGGGAGGATGGTCTCCGGGGATCGATCCCTCCCCGCAGGCTCGTGGAGACGGGAGAGGGCGTCGGGCTTGGTGTTCTTAGACCCGGGAGAGTAGGTGAGGATGAAGTCGAACCTGGTAAGGAAGAGGACCCACCGGGCCTGACGGGCGTTCAGTCTTTTGGCGGAGCGGAGGTAGGCGAGGTTCTTATGATCCGTGTAGACCGTAAAGGGTTCCTTTGCCCCCTCGAGCCAGTGCCGCCACTCCTGCAAGGCGGTCACAACTGCCAACAGTTCACGGTTGCCCACGTCGTAATTGGACTCAGCGGCACTGAGTCGACGGGAGAAGAAGGCGCAGGGGTGCAACTTCTGGTCGACCGGAGAGCGCTGGGACAGCACAGCCCCCACCCCCGAATCCGAGGCGTCCACCTCCACGATAAAGGGGAGATCAGGATCAGGGTGCTGTAGTACGGGGGGACTGGTGAACGCCGCCTTCAGGCTTGCGAACGCCGCATCCGCGGTCGAATCCCACTTAAATGGGGTTTTGATGGACGTAAGGCGGGTTAAGGGGAGCGCCTTCTGACTATAACCGCGGATAAAGCGTCGGTAGAAGTTGGCGAACCCCAGAAAGCGCTGCAGTTCCTTGCGATTGGACGGAACCGGCCAGTTAGTGACTGCACGCGTCTTAATGGGGTCCGCCCTTAACCTGCCCTGTTCAATAATGAACCCTAGGAAGGAGATGACGGGGACATGGAATTCACACTTTTCTGCCTTGACGAAGAGCCGGTTCTCCAGTAGACGTTGTAGCACCAGCCTAACGTGTTGCTGGTGCTCGTGTAGTGACTGGGAAAAAATTAAAATATCGTCAAGGTAAACGAAACAAAAGATGTTTATCATGTCCCTTAGCACATCATTAATTAGATTTTGAAAAACGGCAGGGGCGTTGGTGAGCCCAAAAGGCATAACCAGGTATTCAAAATGACCCAGAGGGGTCTTAAAAGCCGTCTTCCACTCGTCACCCTCCCGGATGCGAATCAAGTGGTAAGCGCTGCGCAAGTCTAATTTGGAGAAAATGGTGGCTGACTGCAATGGGGCGAAGGCGGAGTCCAGCAAGGGTAGCGGGTATCTATTCTTAATTGTTATCTCGTTTAATCCCCGATAGTCTACGCAGGGTCGCAGGGTCTTGTCTTTCTTCCCTACGAAGAAAAAACCCGCCCCTAACGGTGAACGCGATGGTCTAATAAGACCTGCGGCGAGCGAGCTGTTGATGTACTCCGTCAATGCCTCGCGCTCGGGTTGGGACACCTGATACAGCCGCGAGGTCGGCAACGGAGCGCCCGCCTGCAGGTCTATAGCACAATCGTAGGGGCGGTGTGGGGGCAAAGAGTGGGCACGATCCTCGCTGAACACCTCCTTTAGATCCCGATAGCAATCCGGCACTCCGTCAAGGCAGATCTCCTCGGGGGGCGTGACACGTTCATGCTTCCCGACGGCCGATTGAAGACAGTGCTGGTAACAATATGGGCTCCAGCTGTCTATCGCTGGGCGCGCCCAGGAAATCACGGGATTGTGCGTCTTCAGCCAGGGTAACCCGAGAACGATCGGGGCATTGCGAGACGGCATTAGGTAAAAACGGCGATGTTCGACATGGTTGCCGGACAGTAGAAGTTTCAACGGCTCCGTCCTATGCGTAACTACCGCCAGGAGGCGCCCATCAAGATCACAAACCCGCTTCCTATCTATCAACCTCTCCACGGAACAACCCAGCTCGGATGCGAGATCGGTGTCCATTATACAGTCATCAGCCCCCGAGTCAACCAGAGCCCGAACCCGCCACGACCGGGACCCCGTTAATATCTCCCCCTCGAGTTCGAGTCTGTTGGGGTGTCCAGGCCGCGAGTCGACTCGCCTAGACTCGAAGGGGGGCGCGCGCGGTCGTGACTCACAGTACTCCTGGTGGGCAGGGGGTGACGACCCCGGATGGCTGGTTGCGGCGTGAGGAGATGGTGGAACGCCGTCAGTCGTCGCTCGGTCGCTGAAACGACGCTTTCTTTCCTCCGCACCAGCGTCCCTGCCTCCCAGCTGCACCTGTTCCTCCGTGGGTGTTCGTCGGAACTGGGACCGATCACCTCCACGCTCCCGGCTTCGCTCCCTCAGGCGATTGTCCATGAGGAGGGAGAGGTCGATTAATTCCTCCAGGTTGGTGCTGTGGTCGCGGGTCGCCAGCTCGTCCTTGAGTTGAGGGTTTAGCCCGCGGCGAAACAGGCCACACAGCGCCCGATCATCGTATCCACTCTGGGCGGCCAGGATCCGGAACTCGATGGAGTAATCCGCTACCGATCGCTCTCCCTGGCGGAGGGCGAGTAGCCGGCCCTCTGCCTCTCTGCCTCGCACGGGATGATGGAACACCCGGCGGAACGCAGCCACGAAGTCGGGGAACGAGGTACGGAGATTCGGCTTGGCGTCACTGGTCGCAATCGCCCACGATGCCGCCGGACCTGTTAACAGACTCATGACATAAGCCACCTTGGCGGCGTCATTAGCATAGGCAGAAGGCTGTAGGTCGAATATGAGAGAGCACAGGTGGAGGAAGTGTCCACACTGCCCGTGCTCGCCCCCGTAGCGAGGGGGGTGTGGAAGCGATGGCTCCCTCGTCATAACGGGATATGAGGAGGGCGCTTCGGGAATAATAGAATGAACCCCGGGGGGAGATGGTCTCCGCTCTTCCACCCGGACCAACCGAGGTTCTAAATCATCGGACCGATGAGCCAGCATGGAGACCGCGCCACGGAGTTCCCTAATGGCTTGGCCCTGCTGACTCATCTGTTGCTCTTGTCGGGAAAGAGCGGAAAAAATTTTTTCGATGTCTGCGGGATCCATGGTGGCCGGAGAATTCTGTCACGATCTGCCCGAAGCGATAATGATCGCTCCGTGCAGAACGAAAAAATAAAGGATTGGATCCCCGGAAAACAGACAACGAAAGAATCTTCTCAAAGCAAAGAGTGTCTTTAATGACAAAAACAGAAAGAGCCCGACAGGGAAAAAACGGAAACACAAAACGCTGGTCAAATAAGGACCAGGGAAGAAATAAGGAAACAACTGAAAACGCTCGCTGAAAAACAAAGTGCGAGGAGCTACTGATTAGGCAATATCTAAGTATTCAATTTAGTGACTAACGCGAATGGCAAGAGTCAAGGCCGCAAGGCAAGAAGGCAACGAGTAATCTACAAATAGAGGAGTTAGCACGAGAGATCAATGGCACGGTGAGGAATTCTCCGGCAGTGGGAGAACTGCCGGAGTCTCATTAATATAGGAGGGTAATCAGCCCGAAATTACGGACAGGTGCGCAGATGGCGGGTGAGAAAACCCGCCACCTGCTGGCGGACACGCGACGTGACAAAAATGACATCACGCTGCTCGTCTTGCGACCGTCACATAACCAAACGCAGAAAACAGGTGAGCTGTGACGCTCGTCAAAATATTCACTTTGCAAATGAGGGAAAGTTTCACAATTTTTCTTTCTTTTAATAATCTTCCATCCTGCAGCTTCCATGCGGCTCCTTCGTTTCTCAAAAGGACAGCGGGAAAGCTAACAAGGCAGGCTGTAACGCTTTGCCACTTGGCATGACGCAGCCTCGGCACAAGGCTCAAAGATATCAGTAGCTTGAAAGGAGGACCAGCTCAGCCCTACAACCCCCCCCCCCCACACCCCCCCTCCCTCCGCCACACACACACACAAACACGCTGGCACTCATGCAAAGAATCGCTGTGATAAACTGTGGCCTTTTCCCCTCCACATAATTCACCTGCCCTGCTCCAGGATGAATTCAATCATTTCCAAGCGTGCAATGCCCCCCCGGGGGACCGCGGCAGACAGTTTGGATCGATAAATATCACGTCTCATAATGGGCGGACAACTGCTGGAGTAGTTTCGGTCCTTGGGAAGTGTGACCTTTTCATTAGAGCTCCGACGGCAGGCCAATCAGTGAAGCCAGCGCAGGGATTCAATCTGATTCACTTACCTAATTAGCCCCCGAGGAGACATTAGGAGTGCGTCGGACCCCGTCTCTTTAAGTGGACAAAACACACTCGCGCACGCGCGCGCACACACACACATCCAAGGCTGTGAAGCGCTTGGTAACTTGCTCAAGGGCACTTTGATGGAGGATGCCTAGTCCAGAGCGATTGAATCTTTCACTGTCCATCGCCGACCCATTTGGGCGGCAAGTCACATTTTCTCTTGCTTTCATCAAAAGGGACCCACTCCATAAAGTAAAATCTAAAGAAAGGACATTGCAAAGCATAACTACTGGTTAACTGTACTAGCAGGGTATGATTTGGATTTTTCCATCCATCCATCCATCCATCCATCATCTACCGCTTATCGTAGATAAGGGGGCAACAGCTTTAGCAGGGAAGCCCAGACTTCCCTCTCCCTAGCTACTTCTTCCAGCTCTCCCCGGGGGATCCCGAGTCGTTCCCAGGCAAGCTGGGTGACATAGTCTCTCCAGCGTGTCCTGGGTCTTCCTCGGGGTCTCCTCCCGGTGGGACATGACCGGAACACCTCACCGGGGAGGCGCTCAGGAGGCATCCGAATCAGATGCCCAAGCCACCTCATCTGGCTCCTCTCGATGTGGAGGAGAAGCGGCTCGACTCTGAGCCCCTCCCGGATGACTGAGCTTCTCACCTTATCTCTAAGGGAGAGCCCGGACACCCTGCGGAGAAAACTAATTTCGGCCGCTTGTATCCGGGATCTCGTTCTTTGGATTTTTGATGCAATTAAATGAACGACAGGAACAACGGCAGACTGTCTTGCAGAGATATGATCGATAATCAAAAACAACGCGAATAATAAGATTGCGTATCAAATAGAATAAAAGGCTTTTGGGGGCGTTTCAAATCCTGTTTTGAGGGATCAACGGTCAGCAAGTTTGCTAGCTGATGAATGGAAATAAATTCGTTCACTGTGATTGATCAATTTTTCCATTCTTATTACACTGACGAGCAGCAATAGAAATTCCGACACCTTGGACTAAGCAACTTATTTGTTCTACCGAAGCAAAACCGGATGCGCATCGGCATCGTGAAAGAAGTGGATTCAAGTGGACCACGCAGCACTATTTATGGATTTCTCTCTTGGACTGACCTGACTGTGTCTGGACTCGCCGTACTTCCCGTTGAGGTTGGCTCGATGGCAATTCTTGTACCACCACGCTCCTTTGTAGGACAAGGCACAGTTAGTGACAGCTATGTCGTTGTCTCGGTCTTTTGTGGAGAAAGGCCGTCCCTGGTGGTAGCTCAGAGAGTCACCTAACGTTTCAAAAGGGGGGGTGGGGGGGGAGAGAAAGCGAGAGACAGTGGGGTGACATGTTAGTTGCTACGGCTGTGCATAGAACGCCAACACGCTGCGCTGACGGCAAAGAGAAGTATAAAAACAGAGCGGATGAGACTCCTAAGGATGAAATGACGATTGTGGTTGAGTCTGACAAAACGTCGGAAAAAAAAAAAAGTCAAAATAAACAGAACAAGGCGGCCCGGTAGTCCAGTGGTTAGCACGTCGGCTTCACAGTGCAGAGGTACCGGGTTCGATTCCAGCACCGGCCACCCTGTGTGGAGTTTGCATGTTCTCCCCGGGCCTGCGTGGGTTTTCTCCGGGTGCTCCGGTTTCCTCCCACATTCCAAAAATATGCATGGCAGGCTGATTGAACACTCTAAATTGTCCCTAGGTGTGAGTGTGAGCGTGGATGGTTGTTCGTCTATGTGTGCCCTGCAATTGGCTGGCGACCGATTCAGGGTGTCCCCCGCCTACTGCCCGAAGACGGCTGGGATAGGCTCCAGCACCCCCCGCGACCCTAGTGAGGATCAAGCGGCTCGGAAGATGAATGAATGAATGAATGATAAACAGAACATCCTGAGCAGGAGGCGGGGTTACAGCTCGCCGAGTCGTTTGCCGGCCAATCGCAGTAGATATCGAGTTCTACATAATAAATGCAATTGCCGTGCCAATGCTTTCTTGTT
Source organism: Hippocampus zosterae (assembly GCF_025434085.1). Lineage (NCBI taxonomy): Eukaryota > Metazoa > Chordata > Actinopteri > Syngnathiformes > Syngnathidae > Hippocampus > Hippocampus zosterae. The sequence goes on along the minus strand of NC_067465.1, from coordinate 2,608,286 downwards.
TGCGCTAACACCGAAAGCATGTTTAGCGGAAGGCTGCAAACACTCCCATGTGTCAATCTAATATCCGAGCACTTACCGGCGGTGCCGTTGTACTCCCCTATCCTGAGCTTGTACAGGTTCCTGGCATCTCCCAAGGAGAACTTATCATAATTGGCGTAGACGGACTCCTGCCCATCCTTCATGTCGATCCTCAGCTCGTAGCGGCCTTGAGCGGAGACCCGCTGGATGTTGTCCAAACCTGCACAACAAGAACAAAACATTGCAAGGGGCCACCGTTGTTCACATTTGTTTGACTTTTGAAAAACTGCAATGTCATCGCTTGCTGTTGAAGGTGGTGGAGTGAAATGAGAACTTTTATGGATTCCGGCACTTAAGTGTCATTCATGTGACATGTTCACAAAACAAAAAATAATTTTTGCAGCTTTTTTTTTTTGACCAGGTTGTCACATTCTCAGCCAGCAGCCCCTTTTTGCCAGCAAAGTCACGCATGATGATCATATGTTTTTCTCCCGTTTCATTCTATTTTCTTATTTTTGTCAAGAAACATGATACTGAAAACAAAGCAAGGCCTAGCGCCACCAGATGTCATGATGAGGGCAGTCAAAGAAAGGGAATTTAAATAAGTCCATCCAGAGCACTGTCCAAGGCTTCTGATATATAAATTACAGAACGCAATCTTTGTCACGAGGCAATGCCAAAAACCAGCTGGTTTTAGTGAGGGGAGAGTGTCGGAATATGTCGGCCGTGGTCTTGTTCTTTATGTTGCTATAAACAGTAGGCCGGCCGCGGTTCATGTTCCTCGCTCGTTTTATGTTGAAATATATTTTGTATTTGTCTCTGCACATTTAAATTGTGTGTTACAACCATTATGGTGCCATTTGTTGTCGCAATGTCTTTAGTTTTGAATTGGCTATTTATTCATTTCACCCCCCAAAATTCAACATTAGAAGATAAACATTTCGAGCCAGCGGCTTAAGCTTCAATTAAATAGAGAAATGTTTTGATAATGAGCAAGTCACACGAGAGTAAAAAGACAACCAACCCCGACAGCCACTTGAAAAAAAAAAAAAACATGCGGAGGAACAAATGATCAGCTGCAATTTTGCACTGTAATGTATCGCAGCATTTTTTTTTCCTTCAGCTGCTAACCTACGTGGTGTGTTGGGTGAGTTACACTGGCAAGGAAACCCAAATGCGAGACCTTGCGTCGCTTTTTGAAAATATATTGTCCAGTCCGGTATCTCCGGAAAGGATTTAGGTGTGACGGGTGATAAGGCGCCGTGTTGACCTGAGAGATCAGAATGTCTTGCAAAAAAAATAAATAAAAATAAGCGAAGATGCTACCATCTACAAGCAGCCTCTCTCAACTGGACTTTTCCCAGATACAATCGCACACCGCCAAAGCCTCGGCTGATAAGGACGTGCAATTCTGCTGTAATACGTCAGCGGGAAGCAAATCTAATCTCCCGTACAAGTCCAATGCACTTGAGGTGACAGGGAGATGGGGTGGGGGAAAAAAAACTGTTGTAGTAATGAAGGTGGAATAGAACGTTGGCTCGTTAATTTGCATGGCATAACATCGCTGCATTATCAGCCTATAAAAATGTCTTCCTTGAATAGTTTCACTGCATGAGTCTCTGCTCTATTCCAAACGCGCGCCGCCATTTAAAAAGGCATTTTGGGCACACGAATGAGTCCTCTTCCTATAACATTAGCAGTAAAATCACCTTGTCACCTTTTATTATCATCATTGCACACTTGCAGGAAAAAGGGCGAGGAATCTAAAGAGAAAGCAATGAAGATAGGATTGTAATTAGAATAAGCGTGCTTCCTCTGGGTTATTACGTTGTGAACGTGACAAAAAGGAAGAGGCACGGCACTGGCCCAGCCTCATTGGTGGCCAATTGCAAAATATAATACATAACAATGAAGCTTAATCTGCATATTCTTGACCTCAGGCCAATTAAGTGTTTCTTTCAGTGACTACAGTTCTATAATTGTATATCACGGTTCTGCATGCGTTTGAGTTGATTACTGTACAGCAAATGGCCGTCCACGGCAATCTGCGTAAGACGTAGGGACTTTGCAATTCCGTCTCTTTTGTCTGAAAATGAGGGGCTATTTAACATTAGGACAGTATTACAGGGCAAACCTCATTTTACGTAATTGTAACGTGACACGTAGCGTTGAATGTCTAACCGTGAAGAGTCCTTATGTCTGTTGAAAGTCATAAAAGGCTAATTTCTTCTACGTTCAGTATGTTTCCTCGATGCGAGTTTCGTAAAATGGTTCCACTTCACTCCGATATGTGTGCCTTGGCAGTAGCATACATATATAGAGACACATGCAAAGAAGACCTTCAAACCTGTCTCAGCAAGTTGCAGTCATGCTAGTCACGTTTCCCAAAGGTTAAAAAAATAGAAATGCCAGCGTGTATTGTTGTACTGTCTGTTGCTGATGTGGTTTTAACACCACTGATGCTGTTCGTCAGCCAGTCAACAGGGTTGACATTGTTAGCATTAAGCTAGCGGTCGTTTGTGTAAGGCAGGGGTGTCCAAACTTTTTGCCAAGGGGGCCAGATTTTATGTGGTAAAATGTCGGGGGGCCGACCTTGGCTGACATTCTTTACATTGAACAACAATATTGTTCAACAAATTTTAGTAAGCCAGTCTGTTTCACATTTCCATTTTTATTTGAATTTCAACAATCTTAAGAATTTCTTTTGGTTCATTTGAAACAGGAATTTGAAATATGACATAACAGTCAATATAAACACGGAGTGATGTCTTGTTAACTCGTGAGTGATGCCCTCTAGTGTCTAAATGCTATTACTCATTTAGTGAATGCTATTACTCATTTAGCCACTAGAGGGAAGCAGTACTCCATGAAACATCACTCACCAGTCGACGAGACCTCAGTCAATGCAACACGTGTTCCATTGCGCTCAACCTGCGGGCCAGACGGCACTGATTTTATGACGGGGGCCGAGGGCCGGATGAAATTCGACCTCGGGCCGGATTTGGCCCGCGGGCCGGACTTTGGACATGCCTGGTGTAAGGCAAAGCTATGTGGTGGTTCCAAATCCAAATATAATTCTCTTTATGTTGAATTTGACAGTCAACTTCAACTGGGAATGACAATTAAAGCTGGAAGCCTCTTTTTTTGTGAATTCTGTTATGATGCTCATGTGTTTCATAGTGTTTATTGCCACTCGCAGTTCATGTTTAGCATCAAACTAAACCTAAAGTGAAAAGAATTTCACGTGTTTTATCAACAACCACAATATTTTGCCTTTGAAGAGTACATTTAGCTTACTGCTAACAAGCGGCAAAGAACTGGAAAACACCTTAGCATCAGTGTTACAGTGTTGAATTCTTTACATTGCATTTCATTATCTTATCACTGTATGTTATTATCAAGTACAATAGGATAGAGTGCAATTTTCCAGAAGGCTGAACCGGATTGATGGCGTGGGGTGGGGACGGTTGCTTACAATGAAGCAAAGAGCCTCTCGACATCCTGAGGTGACATTAGGCTGCTTTTAAAAGAAAGAAGTGCTGGAAGGCTGAAAACAGGGAAAGTAAGTCTTTGAACTCCAAATGGTCTTGAGTCCTGGAGTGCACTCGAGGGGACATGCAGGCTTTTAGGTTTGAATGCAGACACACTTAATGTCCTGATTTAAATTTTTAAAAAAAGGTCAAAATGTTGGCAGCTGGGCAAGAAATGTCATCTGCTATTTGCTAATAAGAAGACAGCTTCACTTTGGTTCTTTTCTCGTGCGCCATTTCTACATAACATCAACAAACCACCGCTCTGGCAGGTAATAGCTCCATTTAGCAAATAAATGATTGATTCATACCTGCAGACAGTGATGTTACGCTATCATTTCCTTTTGAGATAGAATGTTAAGACCTTCTTTTAAAAAAGCCTGTAATGCTGAATAATAGGTATCGCAGATTGCTCAAAATCGGGGATTGATGTAAAAATGACACCTGACTGCATACTTCTCACTAATGGACGGATGGCTGCCTGAACCCTTTCGTATCATGATGCTAAAAAAGTGAGCAGTGAGCATTGTAGTGGAGTGATAATATAATATAAAACTCCCTGTGGTTGTATTTAATTTGTCTAATCAAGAAGCTTAAAAAAAAAAACAACAAAAAACCCAAACAAATTTTCTTCCTCTCAAGTTCTTAATGAAATATTCATGTAATAATCTCCTTTAATCATCTGCAGCAAAACAACTGCACAAAAAAATGTGGCATTTTGAGGAAGGTAACTCATTTGCACATTTAGTCATGAATATGATTATTGTTTCATAATGAGTGGTGGTGGGGCGGGGGCATCAAAACAGTGAGGATGTTTTGTTGGTTTTCCTTTTCAGGATGTGGGGACGGTGAGATTACAAATACTCAAAGTATTAAAAAGTGTCTTTGCCTTCTTGTTACACAAAGCCAGAATGTAATTTTTATATTTGCAATAATCACGATAATTTCATTGTTATTAATCTTCCACGAATAACTCCTTTTTCATAAAAATAAGTGTACTGAAGGAGCCCCCCCCCAAAAAAATGCATCTTATCCTTGAGAAATTATGGTACGTTTTAGGACTAGAACCCTTACCTCCGTTTTGATGAACACTTGGGCCTACTAGACTACTCAATTGAATTGTCAATCGTGGTGTGCAAGTCGACTAGTTTTTCTGGTGGTACACCAATATTGCCAATCCTAAATATTCTTAAGGAGGGATTCGTTTTTCATTCAAATCGAGGGGCATTACAGTATTTGATCGAATACAGTATACCGGTATGTTTCTTGACCATTTGTGATTCAGCCCCGTGAGCCTTACCTAGCCAGAATTCATCCTCCAGGTTTCCAAAGCCGACCCGGTAGTCGCTCCATTTCCTGGAAAAATCAGTCAGGCCATTCTGACGTCTTTGAAACACCTGGGAAAAAAAACAGTGATAACAGACAACAGATATACATATACATATACATATACATATACATATACATATACATATACATATACATATACATATACATATACATATGGAACCGATCTGGGCAAGGTCTTACAATCCAGCCTCCTTCGTCCGTGCTCATGTCACAGTACACCTGCACGCCCTGGCTGGGGTCCCTGTTGATGTAAATGGTGTAGACGCCGCTCAGCGTCTCGCCGTTCAGCAGGTGCTGGGCGCAATTTTGAGGCGTCGCAAACAACCGACTCCCTGTAGACGAGCAGGGGAGGAGGAGGAGCTATGTCATACTTGAGAGGATTGGAGCTTTTACCGCATACAGTACATGCATGGCAAGTGGAAATAAGTATCGGCTTAGAGGGAAATAAGGATTTTACAGCCCCCCCCCCCACCAGCACCACACGCACCCCTAAAGCTGCACTTAAGATGCTTTGTACTAAAACTGGATCAAGTGTAATGTGACGTGAAGTAGCACACTGATATGGAAGTTATGACTTGAGCCAGGGAACGAATTTCATTTGCCTCCATAGTGCAAACAGTCACACATTTTATTGCTTTTTTGCGACCTACGAGGACCCAAAAAATCACCTTATGTTAAATCATGAATGCGTTTGTACGTTTGCATGTCAGCGAGCGTGTACCTGTGGTGAAGGTAGTGGAGATGACAGCGCTGGTGTCGAGACCCCTTGCCGCCTGCAGCTTGACGGTGAACTCTGTTGTCTCGGGAAGCCCCTCCAGGCGAATCCAAGTGTCCTCTGCGTCGAGAATCAGCTCCTAGCGGACAAGAACACATGGACGAGTTTTTGGCACATGTGAGTTAGGCTACAATAGACATTGAAGCAGACGTAGGTTGGTTTTAACATCTCCATTACGCTGTGCCAAAACACCAAAATTGGAGCGGTCCAGAGAAGCCTTCCAGGTATTTTTCTTCTGTAGCAAAACAGAAAAGTGTTTGCCAAAGAAACTCTGGGAAACTACAGAAGAAAAGTTATGTTTACAAAGAAAAACAAGTACCCTCTGGCAACTTCTTTATGCAGAAGTTTGTTTGTTTTATTGAGCATATATAGTACGCACAATAACAGGTTTACAAAGGTCAAACAAAATTATAAAAGGAAAATTAGAAATAGTTAAAAGAGAAAAAAAACACACATCACAGTTATATGCTCAAAGGAGTAGGAAGAAGTAAATAACTTATCTAGTCCTACCCCTTATTATGTAACTGAATTGTTCATTTTTCAAAACAAAGAAATGAAAAACTACATATCATTAAATATTTTTACCCTTGTGTATACTATGCTATTCTATTTCTACACCTTTTGGTTTGTATATATATAGTTATTCTTTCTTCTTTTGTATTTCGATTTTCTGATATTCATTATAATTAGCATTCCTTGAATACAATTGTTAAGTTGATCAAAATCCAAAACAAGAACAAACAGTTATATTACTATATTTTATAAGTATATCAAATGTATCTATTTTAATTCAGATTCATGTAGTTATTTTGCAAGTTGAGCCGGTAAAAAGTTGTTACCATAATGAGAGCTGCTAGCTACTAGCTAGCTTGCGAGCTAACAGGCTTCTTCAACTCTTTTCACCAGGGGACGAACGGACACTTACGTATGATGTAAATAACATCAAGCTGTTCTGTAAACTGGCAACTCTAAAACTGGTGACTGCACACTCTAGTCTAGAGGTAGAAATTGGTCTCGTAATAATAACTCACAGTTGCGCCAAATAAACCGCTAGAAAAAGCAAATGAAGGTGCTCAAGATTACGAGCTGGATTTCGTGATGTAGCTTGTTATTGTGTTTATTTGTGCTATATAAACTTATTGGATTCTTACCCACATTTGGACGAAGCCCGATTCCAAAATGACGATATTCACATTTGGGGGAATTGTGTGATTTGAAGCAGGCAATGTAAATGCAGCAATACAGTTTTTACACATCAAATATGAAGAAGCACAAATCAATTATTTAACGTGTTTTGAAACGCAATAAATATCACACATTTCCCGGCAATGTGTCCGTGTGAATTATGCAGGGGAGCAGCTGGTAAATTGTGTCTCTCTTCCGTCTCCAAGGACACCGCCGGTTTTTAGGGTCAAGACAAGACATTTACTGCAGGCGAAAGCGAGGATGATATAAAGCCTTACAAGCATAGTGGTGATTTTGTAGGTGTGGTTTACTTCGCATTCGGTCAAATGCCCGGCAGACGTGTCCTTGTCCTTGTGAACCAAAAGGTGAGGAGTTATCTTTCCAAGGCAGCGCATAAAAACGCAGGGCCATTACAATCTATTATGCGCTGTATATGTTAATCAGATAAGCCACCGCTTCTAATGATAGCAATTTAAAATCTCTCAGGCAAAGGAGCCGCGATATTATTGAATTTGTAGCCAAAATACATTTCGTGTAAGACCTTGTAGAAAAGGGCACTTCAAATTGGAAAACACTTGATGTCGAACTGCTAGGCATTTTTTAAAATTCTCATCACATCAGTTTAATTCCAACGCAAGGCGTCATTCATTTCCAAAGCGGATGACCACATTGATGACTAGAAAAAATTAAAAAATATATATATATATATATATATATAATATATATATATTCATTCATCTTCCGTACCGTTGGGAACAGAGACTCGCCACGCTTCGCTTTTTAGTCAAGGGTACCTGTACATAGAAAATTCATTCATTCATTCATTCATCTTCCGAGGCGCTTGATCCTCACTAGGGTCGCGGGGGGTGCTGGAGCCTATCCCAGCTGTCTCCGGGCAGTAGGCGGGGGACACCCTGAATCGGTTGCCAGCCAATCGCAGGGCACACAGAGACGAACAACCATTCGCACTCACACTCACACCTAGGGACAATTTAGAGTGTTCAATCAGCCTGCCACGCACGTTTTTGGAATGTGGGAGGAAACCGGAGCACCCGGAGTAAACCCACGCAAGCCCGGGGAGAACATGCAAACTCCACACAGGGAGGCCGGAGCTGGAATCGAACCCGGTACCTCTGCACTGTGAAGCCGACGCGCTAACCACTGGACTACCGGGCCGCCCTATATATATATATATATACCGGTATATTTTTTTTTGTTGATTTTTTGAAACATTTTTTGGAAAAGTAACCCAAGTATGAGTGATGCTTACTTTACGGTTGCCGTCAGCCGACTTGTAGGTGAGCATGTAGTTGTCGATTTCGGAGATGGGCGGTTGCCAGGAGATGAGAGCGCTACGGTGATTCACTTCGCTGGCTGTCAAGTTCAGAGGGGCGTCCATAGCTGTCCAAAACACGATAACAGACAACCCATTTGAGTGCTTTGGCTTTTGTGATGCCCGGCTTGAAGTGCAGTCAATTGTTGTGAAAACATCGTGATCGGTTTGGTTCGAAAAGGTCAAGTCACGGAAGAAAAAGAGTTTTACGACTAACTTACATGATTCTACGCTAAAGTTGAATTGATGATTGTGTTGCTTTTTCAAGTCAGAAGACAATACAAAGTGAAATTTCCAAAGCTCAAAGTCAGGTTGCCCGTCTGATCCACACCTTGTTCGTAAGAAAACGTGCGCGACTCATTTGCCAGATGCACCAGACGATACCATCGGCGGCTATAAAACAGTCAGAGCAGCTGCAGCGAGCAAATGTCACCTCGCGGGCTGTAAATGAATACCCTGGAAATGAGACACGGCGGGGTAACGTTTGACTGAGCCATCGCTGTGTCATTGACGGATAATTGCTTACAAAAAGCTTCAAAGGGATGAGCGGGCTAAACACGTGCTGTAAGGGGAAAAAAAAACTTTTCCGGGTTACCCGAAGACTTTTTCAACTGCAAGAGTAAGTCTATAAATGAATTTGAAGGATGAGGCCACATCAAACTTCACACGCGTGACAACACTTTTGCTTGTTTAATCGGATTAACGGGATACTGCCTTGGCTTTGACTCAAAGCAGTCAAAACATTTCTGCTTATTTTATCCAGTCGCTGATGAGTCAATGAATCAAATTGGGGTGGGGGGGGGCATATTAGGGAAACGTGCCTTTTTAATATTCTGCCATTCTCTGGATTGCCTGCCCTGCCCATTAAATGTGATTTTAAACATCCAGGCAAATAATTTAAATCTGCCCCCCCCCTCCCAAATTGTAGTAGAATACAGTTCATGTAAGAACGAGTGTCTATTTTTTTTTTTTTTTTTGATGACAGAACTGAGCTTCACTAACTATGTGAAATGCAGAATGTGGGTGTGTTAGATCAGAGATTCTCGGAGTGTTGTGCGGGTATCACAAGTGGAACTGAACTAGGAGAAATGCCGAAGTACAGTTCCGTTGAACGATTTGATTGAACCTTTATGTGCAATACATGTTACCAACCAAGATTGAAAAAGTTTATTTTTTGAAAAAAAATTTCTGGTGCTATGGTACTTGGTGTAAAGAGTTTTGAGAACCACCACCATGATTGTCATGAACAATGGAGAACGGAAATAACAAATCAATAATATGTTTCTGGTAGGTGAGTACATTTTCCAGCATAATCAAAGGAATACAAGTCTCCCAAGCAATTTCTAGCCGATTACGAACACCCCCGGCAGGATTGCAGAGAACGGAGCAAGACCACTTTCCGCATTAGCTTAAAATTCATCACATCCTGAAAAGCAAACGGGTGGGTGATTGTCAAGCCCACCAGAGTTTTACCGCAGATTACATCACATCGCATGGCGGTACATTCCGACTTTGCTTTGCCGACACTGCTTTACATAAGACGCTGCGACAGTGCCACAATTTTGCCTCTCTTTCACCACTTTACATCACCTGTGTTTTGGTAACCTACAATGGCGGTGACCGGCTACAACCTCATTTTCCTGCGTGATAGAAAGAAGGTGACTTGAAAATAGGTTTTTGGATCAGCTTTTCGCAACTTTTTTTGTGCATGCACATGCGGATTTTACATGAGGAAAATTTTGGTGAGTGCAACATTTTTCTGTTGTTTGAATACTGTAGCAACAGGAGGATGAAAAAGTGAATTGTACATTCTGCCATCCAATGCAAAACCATTTCATTGTTCTGCCTGTCACTTTTAATCGCTGCTGTCGATAGATTAACGTGTAGGCATTAATTGCGGTGAAGAAATAATTTTTTTTGGACTAGTTACGTGAAATTGGATCATTGCTCGAATCTTAATTGAAAATAACCATCAAATCCACTTACTGCATGAGAGTCAAACTCAAGGCCCGGGGGCCAGATCTGGCCCACCACATCATTTTATGTGGTCCGTGAATACAAATCAAACATGTCAACTTCCATGATGCTTGATAAAATTTCGATCAGAATTTAAAATTCTCATATGTAAAAAATAAGAGACATTTTGTAAGCATTTTCTTGTAACCAAAACCCTCATTACAGAAATGTAAACAATAGTTTAATCAGCCGTTATGATTGACTTTTTAAATTTGGTTTCAGTCACAACGGCCATCCAAGGGAAACGGTCACTGAAATGTGGCCCATGACAAAAATGAGTTTGATCCCCCTGACTTACAGTATTTATAAAACTCTTCAATTTACAACCTTACGACTGCACTACACTGCCCCCCAGTGGCCTCGGAAGTCATATCGAGGCACCCCTGCGTAAAAGGCTTCTTTCTCAATGCCCACGCTGACCGACGTCAGCTCCCCCCTCCGCTGCGCCTATTATTCGCTTGACAGGGCAGTCATTTAAGCCCCATTCTCAGCAATTCTGATCGTCAGTTCCACAATGGGAAACTTGACATTTAAATAGAGAACCAAGAGAAACGGAGAGCTGAACGCATTTAGAAGAGTGTCACCGACTCAATGGTGCACATGAAGACTGAAGAAAAAAGCTGCGGTCTTCGGCGATAGGTGCAAATCTTCCACACATTCCCACCACATTTGATCCCCCTTGCACCTGATTTTTGCCTTTCCCTCCCCATCGCCTATTCCCACATCACCGTGAGCTTTGCTTCTTCATTGCACTTTTTATCTTCTCCATTTCCTTCCTCTTCTGAGTCTATCGTCCACCTCGACCCCCTTATCTGAAGTCCCCAATTCCGACTGCATATGCTACAGAATGAACTGAGTTTATCTTTCGGTTTGTCTCGTGGAAGCTTTCGTGCCGAGATGACAGGCGAGACTTGAAAGGCGAGCGGGCAATATTTCTTTTCAATTAGCATAAATTGACCATGAGGCGCTATTTCCTCATTTCGATTTTTTTTTTTTTTTTTTTGAAGCAGGTGAGCAGCTGTTCTGTCGGTTTGGCTCGGAAGAGGATTGAGCCCGAAACATTAACAGAGAGTATAAACAATGCTTTATGGAATGAACAGACACAGAGGCAGCAGATGGGATCATTTGCTCATGCTTTCGAAATGGGGTATTACTTCACAGGATGGGGGGGCCCACTTAATGTCCCCCACCTCCCTTATTTAATAGAGATAAAATAGTCATTCAAATAAATAATGGACCTCGCTTATTTATTTATTTTTTTTAGGATTCTTATTGCGTGTGATTGACGGGCGAACGGTCCGGAGTGGACCATTCGAAGTCAGCTGAGAAAGGCTCCAGCTCGCAATGACTCTAAGCATAATTAAAAAAACAGATGGAAGGAAGATTCCTCGTGTTTTTTGTTTTTTTCCCAATTGACTTGCCGGATGTCAACAACTCAAAAGGACTGATTATTCATTCATTCATTCATCTTCCGAGCCGCTTGATCCTCACTAGGGTCGCGGTTATGCGGCACCGAAGTGAGGCTCCCCCTAGTGGTTGATGTCATCATCATCCGATTCTCGTGTCGCCTTGTATTGTCTCTGTCATTCCTGTCAGAGACGTTGAGGAGCATCCGAATTCAACTCGCAGGTTTCCATTTTCAAAACGGAAAAAGACTGAAGGTGACACATCAGCCAGGACTTGTCGTTTCCAAACGTGAAACGCCTTCAACGTTTGTTTACTCGCGTTGCAAGGTGGAGAAGTAAAGCGGCACCTTCATGGTCCTCCGGTGTGTTTCTTAGCCTCATTTATGTTTTCAGATCTCTGCAGCACTACTTTGACGTGTCTCATCTCTGCTACAGGAAACATTGACGCTCCTCTGGGAACAAGAACTCCTCGACTTACTTTTTAAAAAAAATGTATTTATATATATTTCCAAAAAGTTTGCAAAGTTGTAAGCTATGCTGAACTGTAACAATTGTTCACAAATGTGTTCGTTCTCCCTGGAATGGTGAATATAATTAAAGGTGGAGCAAGGTTTGTGTTGTAGCAGTTTCACCATGTCCAATTTAAGATGGATTGACACAGGGAGACAATTCCACTTTTTTTTTCCTATCTCGCAGGTAGTAGCACAGTTGACATACACGTCCTGGCAACATAAAAAGTCGAATATGTTCATGTGGAATCAGGTCTACTCCAAATGTGGAGAAATTTGTATGGCTTAAAATTCATTAAAATGTATGGAAAAAAAGACTTTAAAAACACATTAAGGGCTCTAGACTTTTTTTTTTAACCAGGAGCACAGTGGCCATACACCAAAAAAACTGCGTTTGTGTTTTTCTAATATGGAAAATAGCATGCGCACACAGAATATTGTAATATAGAGTTTGCGCAGTATAATTCGTTGTGATTGAGCGGTGAAAACTTGAAAGTTGGGTCACTTGTGACGGGTCACGTCAAAAAATAAAAATGTTCGCTACAAATATTTCTGTGACAGAAAAATACAATCCGCAAAATAAAACCTGTGATCTCCTGAGAACACAAACAGGGAACTGCTGCACACGCATGAGCACCTCCATTCAACCATATTGATCTTATTATGATCATCGTCGATGCACGGAATGGACAAGCGTTAAGAAAAGCATCGCTTACGTGTTTGGAGATTGGCGATGACCGTGCCGCTGGTGAGGGGACCTTTGGTGGCGTAGAGGGCCAGTGAGTAGGACGTGCTCGGCTTCAGGTTGGACAGCTGGTGCTCCTGCTTGTTGCCCTCCACGAGAAACGTATCTGCTGTTACTTAAAAAAATAAAAATAAAAAAGTGTAGATGTCACCAAAAGCCTGACAAGTGTCAAATACATACGTGCATTCATTGCAGTTTAAATTTCATTTCTTGGGAAGGCCACAGTTTGATTACCTTGGGTACTTCCGTTGAATGGCAGTTCTTTGGCAGCGCAAACTATAAAGGTTGTCTGCGGTCCAATCGGAATACCTTTGAAATGGCGAGCTCAACTCATCTTTAATCAATACACCAATCAAAGGAGAAGCTGTTGACCATTCGTCTAACAGTGAATCCATTAGGGGCTTTAGTTTGAAAATTGACTCAGAGAGCTGAGCTGTATCCGAACAGGCAAAGAAGCTGAAATAATGAACACGAAGCCATCCTTGATATTTGCTTTCTGCGAGTTCATAACAATCAGCAAGGACGGTTGAGCACGAGGGATTTTTCACTTCATGGGGTGATCTACTGTATTACATAATCCCATCATGCTGATTTCTGTGACACACGGTTGACAGTCCGACCACTAATTTTATTACAACGGCTCGTATTCCAAATATTTACTCAGACGACCCGATTTTAACTCGTGGTTTGATCAACGCCGGCAGAAAATTCCTGTCTGGCCAGAAGCACGCGTTTCAGATGACAAGTCATTTAAAATCATCGATTGCAGCAGAATAAGATGACTGTGGGCGAGACGGAGTAACCTGATTATCTCAATGCTAAAGGTTAATGACTGCCGACAGTGGCCAAAGAGACAACACTATGCATGTCAAGTAGTTTGAGGGGGGGGGGGCAGCCTTGCTTCGATGGATCACGAAGCAAATTATAGCTGGAGACCCTGAGAGGCCGAGCGATATGGCTATCTTTCATCTGTCTGGATAAGGCTGTCAGACGGTGAGGACACAGGCGGCATGGCAAAAAAAAAAAAAATCACGCTGCAAGCTAACTACAATGTTTCACCTGGCCTTAGAAATTCAAGCAAGCACGATGAAGGATGGTGAGGGCAAGACAAATGGGCCCTGTGTCACACATTTAATGGGAGAAAAAACTGGCCGTTTGCCTATTGTGTGGCATCTGGCCTCAGTGTCTGACTGATGAAACAGAGAGAAATCTTGAAGAGAAGAAAAAAAAAAAAAGACAAAGAAAAATCACGTCCGACAGCGCTCCCACTTGCAAGGGAAGTCAAGAATATGGCTCTCTAATTACAGATTTTTCTAAACGCTGTCGAGAGAGTGCTTCTCTTAAAGGAGGTTGGTTAGCATAACTTCATTGCCGTAGTAATGTTGAAGAAAGATCTGTTAAATTTGTCATTTGAAACTTTCAATTTGTCGAAGGTAGTGGTCAGTACATGTTGGCCGGTATTCAAGGCATCTTGGTCGGAAATGTGCAATACCTGACAAGCCTCAAGATGCCGTGGAAGTCAAAATGTTTCTTTATAATATGTTCGATGCGCTCACATGAGTCTAAAACATAGTATTGGCATGTAGATCGCATTTGTGGAATATGAATTCTGCAACAAAATGCACCCATTTTTTTTTTTTATCCAAGGGCGGCCATTTTGTCACTTACTGTCGACTGAAAATGACATCGGAGTTGTTCAGGGCTTAGGTAACAACCACTCGAGGGTCACTTGTTTCCTGAATTTGGTCATGTGATATTCGCACTCTGAGTCGTCTTCAATGAACCTATTCATTCATTCATTCATCTTCCTAACCGCTTGATCCTCACTAGGGTCGCGGTGGGTGCTGGAGCCTATCCCAGCTGTCTTCGGGCAGTAGGCGGAGGACACCCTGAATTGGTTGCCAGCCAATCGCAGGGCACACAGAGACGAACAACCATCCAGGCTCACACTCACAACTAGGGACAATTTAGAGTGTTCAATCAGCCAGCCCTGCATGTTTTTGGAATGTGGGAGGAAATCGGAGCACCCGGAGAAAACCCACGCAGGCCCGGGGAGAACATGCAAACTCCACACAGGGAGGCCGGAGCTGGAATCGAACCCGGTACCTCTGCACTGTGAAGCCGACGTGCTAACCACTGGACTACCGGGCCGCCTCTCAATGAACCTAATGTGCATATTTTCGGAAAGTGGCGGTGGCGCGGGAGAAACTCACACAGGAAGGCCGCAGCCAATATACGAAACATGAACAAACGAAGCAGACGTGCTAACCACGATGTAGCTTCTGTGTGATTTGTCAACCAATACAAAAAGAATACATCGATACAAGACTACAACTTACCTTGGTCGTGCGTGAGAGTCAGCACGTAATTGTCGACGTTGGACATTGGTGGGTTCCACCTCAGCAGGGCTCCTTGCGGCGTGATGTTGAGCGCAGTCAACTCTGATGGCATGTCCATGGCTGCAAACGTCACAATATTTGTAAAATATGCATTTCATGTCGGCACGTCAATGATCTCTTCAGGTAATAAAGGTGTTATTCCCATTTATAGCGCAGAGATGAAATCCTGTACTCTTGTCGTACTTTTACATCCACGACTGAGTGGCCATTTTTGACTCAGCCAGTATTTTGCATTAGTACCGTATTTTCCGCACCTAAAAGCCAGCGGCAAGAGAGAGTTCAACGTTAACGAGTCAATGTCATAACTTGCTGTTGGTTAAGTGAACCATGTAAATACGTGTTACTGACATCTGATCGTTCTGTTGGTGTTTCCTTGAGAGCAGCTCCATCTAGTGGATGCATTGTAAATTGCGTCTTATAATGCGGTGCGCCCAATGTATGAAAAAAAATAAATAGGCCATTCATTGAAGGTGCGCCTCATGATCCAGTGCACCTTTTAGTGTGGGAAATACGGTACTGGTTAATTTATGAAACTTGGCCACTCGTGACCACATCATCGGTGAAATAGTACGCTGCAGACGTTCACCTTCGCCTGTTGTTGCTCAACCTCATTTTAAATTCATTCTCAGACGGCTGAACATGGAAGCAATGGATTTAAATTTAATGAAACCTTTAATGTCACTATTTTGACCCCAATTTTCCCCTCGGGCATGTTATTTTGCCACAGAATGGAACATGGCAGGCAAACACAGAACCGGGAGTGCCGCGCGTTGTTACTTGTATAAAATATTTAATACTGTCCTATACTCAGCAGAATTAGAAAAAAAAAGTCTCCCTTGTCGAGATACTGTGGTGACTCCGAGTCCTTATCACTTGGATGGATGAGCAAACCTGAACCAAGTCATTACTTTAAGTACCAGAAGGTTTAAGCAAATTATGAGGAAGCTTATTCGGTCAATTAGATTGCCAATGGGGAATACATAGAGCGAGACCGGGGGCAAAAATAAAAAAAAATAATCCAAACCAAATGGCCACCTCTCTTTTTTTTTCTTTTTATCAAGGTCTTTGATAATCCAATCACCGCAGCCCATCTTCTGATTGCACTTTTGAATCACGGAACAGAACTAGAGTGAGTTTGAAAAGTGGATAGAAGATAAATGGTTTTTCGGCTCGGCTATTAGTACAATTCAAGAGAAAATTTTCTAAACTGAAATCAAAAAACACAAGGAGCAACTTTTCATTCAGTAATTAATCAAGCAATGATTTGGGTCATTCTTTGACAGCGCAGCACAATTAGCGCGAGATGCATTCAGGTGACTGATCACAACTGTTCACACCGGGCCATTCGCATCGCCAGGAAATAAAAGGTATCAATGTAGAATGAAATTAACTGTAGCTAAATGTACGTCGTTTTCAAAGTTGACTGTGTGAGTTTTTATTTTTCTGTATATTTGATTTGATGGGATGCCGCATGCGGCGCTCCACATGAGTATGCTGAAGACACACTCCAGTCTTTTGGTTTGGAAGTTGTGTTTCTTGTTCGCAAGTCCTATCAGCACTTTGCACTTCGCACCGCGACATGCTAATTAATTGGCAAAAAAATTAGACGGGCTGTCTCACCCGGCACGGTCTGATGTCGCACCGTGTACGTGCCGCCACAGTGGAAATGCAACCGTGATTTGGATTTACAGGACCTGCTCCAATCCGTACCGAGAAGCCAGTTTACGACAACCGAAGCGACTTGTACCACGCATTATTGACATGAATGCATTTTTCATCCCGGTGTCTTTTGGTGTGCTCCTGAATACATTTATTACTCTTCAGGAAACGCTTTGATAAGTCCTTGGCTGGACACGGCAGTCTCGGAACACACCAGCTGCCCTGGGTGACCGTGAGGTCATTCTAATTTGTGCAGTGCCCGTGGCCACCATGTAGACCGGATAGAGAGGACACTGCAGTTCTTCCTGTCCTGACCTGTCATTAAGATTCAAATGACAGTTCTTCTCCAACACATAAAAAGGGAAGAAAATGTCACGTCACAATAATTGGTATCATTTAGAATTTAAGACAACTCTGCAGTCCGATGTATTGTTTGGCATTATTAAAACGGGCACTAAATTAGGTGAATTTTCATGCGTGCGTGACCCTACAAAATGTTATGAAAATGAGCATGACGACAATGTGAGATTTAATCATAGTGGGGGTAAAACACTGCAGATAAAAAAAGGCATTATTAATGAATCTATTTTAATAAATTATAATTCCAGTAGTGTCTTGAGATATGAGCACTCCATGGTGGCAGTGAACTGAACTCACTTCGTAACAAGCAGCGGGTGGGCAGACAAAAAAGAAAAGTTTTCAAGCTGGTTAATGTCACAACTCGGTCGATTTACTATCAAACTAAATTAGCTTCATGGTACTGCATGGAACATACCATAAATAAGCTAATAAATAGCAGTGATGTGTCTGCGTTATAAAGCTTTGAGCAACAGCTATTTGAACACAAAGGGTGCCGCAACACATCTAAACATATATAAAAATATTCAAATTTTTTTTTAAATGAATATGAAAAACAATAAAAATCAAACAAGACAACCGCTACACACAGACATCGACATGAAATATATTTTTTAAACCAAGTGCAGTAATAGGAATATGATTTCAAGCTGATATTATCATATATATCAAAAATCTACATTCAAGTTTTTAAAGAACCTTTGTCAGCTCATGCACTCCTATCCATTGAATCAAACCGTTTTCCTCACGTATTCCTGCAACGGGACTTGAAATACTGCAGATTTTAACCTGATAGCCGTAACCCATGGAGCCCAGTGTTCTTTGGGAAGCTGATAAATGAGCCAGACTTTAACGGCCTTTATTCCAACTCGTTGGAAGGCGAGATCATTTATTAAAGGCCCTGACATTTTGCGTATGAGACCATTGTGAGTCGTTAAACATCTCATCACAGAGCCCATTTATTCTCAAGCCAAACAGTTTTCCCCCAAATGTCAGTACATTAAGTGTTTGGCGGAAAAAATGAAATATAGATTCCTGCTTTTCTTATGTGCTCTGATAATTAAACAGTCGTCGCGTATTTTTCCCGTGTAATGTTGGATCCCGATTGTAAATCCCGAGTGTGCAATTGTTAAGAAACGACATTAACGGATCCCTGGATGGCTGTTGTGTTGAGAATGTTATTTACCGATTCTAACGAGCTTGACTATGTTCTTTGCAGCCACCGCACTACTGGCGGCTCTGCTTCGCAATCACACGCTGGATTGTTCGGGTTCCATCACGGAGAAGTGTGGGTGCAAAAACAAGAATAATATTACAAAGCGGGGAAAGAGCAAGAAAAAGAAAAAAGTCTTGAAGCCTTATTTTTGGCTTCAATGAATTCTTGAACCTGGAATTTCTTTGCAAATCACGTCCCATTGACATGCAAACACACCTTCTGCTCTGCTCTCCTGAGCTCCCTTCAGCTCTCTCCTCCCTCACACACACACACACACACTACAGATTTTGCACGTAGCACAGGGAGTGGGTTAATTTTATCCGAAAAGGGATTCTTTGAATGCGTGAACGCGTGTACCATATTTCTGTGCATTCATGTGGAAGCGCGCCGTGCCATTTGATTCCTATTGCAAAAATAATCAGAGAGAAAAAGGGTTGTGGGGGGGAGATTTCTTGAAAAGGAGCGATGACACAAAAGAGCGGGAAGGTGTGCAAGGTGGTGCAAAGATTCAAGACGAAATACGTGAGGCGAAAGGATAAAGAGAGTGCTGCGAGATGGGCTGCGGAATAGGTTACCAATTATTGGGTCACGGGGTCGACATTTTCATCTCTCGCCAACAATGCCAAATGCCAGTTGTACCCTTTCATTTTCTCTGCCGTGTGTGTGTATGCGTGTGAGTGTCCAGACATTTCTTACAAAGCAAAGTTAAAGGTCAATATAGTGAAATTGGATTTTTATGTTAACTATTTTACACATGACCAAAGTGTTTACAGTTCACGAAAGCTCAAACTACAATCAATCAAAAAAACAAAAAAATTTTACAAACAAAATCGAATAAAAACACAAATGCTTTTAAAACAAAATAATAACTAAAACTACATCTTATGTTCACAAAACTAACCAAAAACTCGCTATATTTATCGTGAAAATTTCCATCATTTTCGTTTTTACATTTTTAAAAAAAAATCATAAATGGTTAATTTTAAACACATTTATTTCTGTACTGTTGTACTTCCATGGATACATAAGAAACAAGCTCCGTTGTTTGAGAATTATAGTTTACTTAATTTTAAAATACTTTGTGACCTTTTTATTTTAATTTTGCACTTGACAATTTCCCCATATATTAAATAAATACATATACATACATAAAAACTAAAACTAATACTAAAACTAATAAAACCTAAACTATAAATAATAAAATAAAATCATAAAAAATAAATAATAAAACCAAACAAACTCTAAAAACTTAATTCCAACTAACAGACTATTTAAAAATAAGCAGTCAAAACGAAATAGGAACTGTTAACTCTACTATTACACACCTAATCTGCGCCCTTCATAAATAAGACTGTCGGACACGAGCCAATAATGACATCAGCGACTTGTTTCCGTTCATATCCGCCCCCCCCCACCCGTACCTGTGAAGACCGAGGCGCTGACCATTTTGCTCTCCTGGCTCCCCCTGACAGCGTTCAGACTGATTTCATACTCGGTAGCAGGGAACAGACTGGACAACGTGTAGTTGGTCACATCGCTGTCAATCACAACACTGTCCACTCGACCTGCGGGGGAAAGGAATAAAAACTCCGCTTTGTCTTCATTTCCAGCTTGTCGGGCACAATTTGAAACACATCTACTATTCAATCATGGTGGAGGGAGGAGTAAAATATTTACAGCTCAAATGGAAAGCTATAATTAAGATTCATTGGCAAAAGGCGATGATGTAATTTGAGTTTCGGCAAATCATATTAAAATCTGGGAAATTAAATACCTTTGGCTGACTGGTAGGAAAGCTTATAATATTCAAATGGAGCCAGCGGTTTGATCCACGAAATGGTCACGATGTCTTCAGCCACGGCCGACACGGTCATCAACTTGGGTGGGTCCATACCTAGAGTATAATTCCGTTTAGTCGGAACCACAGCCATGAATAAACGACCTGCGACACCAAATGCTTCACGCTATGGTCGAACACGTGATATTCCTCGGTCACATTTGTTGGTGGACTTTGTAGTTGCTGTTGAGTCTCCAGTATGGGAATTTACTGAACTTCGTGGTAGATTGCGGATTTCATGTGATTCTGCGCTTGTTTATACCGTTTATGGGAATGTTCAAATTTAGCAGCTCTCAGGTTTATTGGGAAAGATGCGGCGTTATTAGAACCAAGAAGAGTGCAGAAAATCGTCCAAATGGCCGATCATTGTTTTTCGACATGAAAGCAGGTGATTTGGATGTGATTCAACGCAAGATCATGAACGTGCTTTCGCGTACGACAACAGAAATCAGAGAATACGGTAAACAAGAGCTCCCAACAATTTATCAACGATCAAAAATAACAGATTCATCTGATCATCCGTGAGTTGTCATTTAATCTATGAAACACTTGACCTCCACTTTTGGTTTTTTGGTTGTTTTGGGTTTTTTTTTTTGCCGTTAGTATGTGTTACGGCTTCGTTTGTTTGAAAAGAGAACTTTGAAAGAGAGATTTGACATCTATGCTCATTTCTATCAGAGAACGATGACCACTCAAACTAAAATGATCATGAACAAAAGTGTCAACCGCCTAAGCAGATCTTCAAAGGATGAATCCACACAATGAAAATGAAAAGAGAGGGAGCACCGCTAAACCAGTTCAGAAATTTCTCTCGCCCCCCCCCTCCCGCCCCGCTGACAATTTGTTTACCCGTGTCTCCAGGGATAGCTATCGAGCGACTGCGGAAAAGGTTACGGCCGACACAATGCGAGCAAACAAGTCACCCGATGGCAGTCACTTAACTATTAACAGGCGCCGACGAAAGACACTGTGAGAGATGAGGAGCCGGGGGGGGGGGGGGGGGGGGGGGGGTGAGGAAGAAATTTAAGCACTTCCATCGCCTGCTTCAGGAAAGCAGCGGCACTTCAAATTAAAAGAATAATGACAAGCATTCATGAGAAGAGGGGTTAATTTATCATTCGTGGCTTTGAAAGGAATTCATTTCCACTTGGCTGGGAAACGGCGGCTCCTTTTGTGAAAGTTGCGCCTGTTCCGGTACGGCTATCTTACTAATTGCGTTTGCTTTGTTAAGGTGACCCTTTGCATGCGTTGTTTAGTATTTAATGAAGCGTCCCTTCGAGACGGCAACGGTGCCGAATACCTCCGCAAAAAAAGTTCAGACTAAAATGTCTGCAGTGATTCACATTTCAATATGTTCGGCTTAAGACCGTTTATGATAATGTATGAAATGCCTCCACGGATGCTTCTGCATTTGTAGAAAAAAATCACAGGAGGTAACAGTGGCGAAGGTAAATACGTGGAACTATTTGGTAGGGTATGTCAGGAAAGAAATGCTTCGCGGAAAAATAATGGGTCGGAAATAATGACGTTAACCCTTCCAGGGACAGCGTTGACGACAGTGGCCCGCTCATCCTATTGTCAGCTTACAGGGTGCATGAAAGGGTTAATAATTAACGGAAAATTTGGGAACAGAGACTCGCCACGCTTCGCTTTTTAGTCAAGGGTACCTGTACATAGAAAATTCATTCATTCATTCATTCATCTTCCGAGGCGCTTGATCCTCACTAGGGTCGCGGGGGGTGCTGGAGCCTATCCCAGCCGTCTCCGGGCAGTAGGCGGGGGACACCCTGAATCGGTTGCCAGCCAATCGCAGGGCACACAGAGACGAACAACCATTCACACTCACACTCACACCTAGGGGCAATTTAGAGCGTTCAATCAGCCTGCCACGCATGTTTTTGGAATGTGGGAGGAAACCGGAGCACCCGGAGAAAACCCACGCAGGCCCGGGGAGAACATGCAAACTCCACACAGGGAGGCCGGAGCTGGAACCGAACCCGGTACCTCTGCACTGTGAAGCCCACGTGCTAACCACTGGCCTACCGGGCCGCCCTACATAGAAAATCATTGATATCATTAAGTACTTTCGTAAAACACAAAATAATGGATACACTGAACAGATTCTGCTGTAAGTCGCTTCTTACCTGAAAACGCCATTAAAAAAAAATCGGCAATCTTTTTTTTTCGATTTTGCTCTGACACTTTTTCCAACACTACTTGCAAGTCAAAAAGGTCGTCATTCATCTTTTTGTTCCTATGCCGTCTCTACGCTTGCGAGCGAGGCTCGCAAAGAGGAGTGTCAGGAGTGTCAAGCATTCCCTGTGCCCCGACCGAGACTTCTCCGTCCAATCGGGCCGCTCACCTGTCGTGAGGGACGCCGTAATAGGCTCAGAGGTGACATCCCCCTGTATTGTGATTAGGCTGACGGTATACTGAGTGGAGGGAAGCAGCCCTTGCACCAGCGACCTCGTCTTGGAGCCTTCCAAGGTCACCTTAGAGGTGTCGGTGCCGTCAGCTGAGCTGTAGCTGAGAATGAAGAAATCAGCAGGCGGTGCAGGCGAGCTCCACGCCACTAGCACCGAGTCGGAAGTCACCTCGGACAAGTAGAGGTGGGAAACGGGCCTGATCCCTGGAGGAATATGGATAAAATGTCACGGGAGAGTCTCCGAGAGTGCGGAGGGAAGCAGGGACAAGCGTAGAAAGAAATAAGGTGTTGTCGAGGATGGAAATGAAGAAGCCGTGGTGGTGGTGGTGGTGATGGATGGAAGTGGCTGGCGAAATCCGCCTTGGGCGCAATCTCAATCAGGCAGACCACAGAGTTACGTGCACGTGATGATTTAATCGCGCATGAAGACGAGAGGCTAACTGGATTATGTGCCATAAAGATGAAGTTGTGATAGGATTGATCACGAAAAGAAAACGGCAAAAGCGAGGATGGTAGCAGATGTTGCTGTCAAAATGGATGACTTGGACAGCTAATGATGAAGCGAATGAACACGAGGCCGCTTCCAGACAGCGCGTCTTATATTTACCGTCCAGTTAATTTGAAGGTTATATCGTCACGCAGCTCTCAACTTGTTGCACTTTTGAAAATGCGGTTCAAGAGAAAATCTGAAATTTTGCTTTAAGATGAGCTCCCTTGGGCACCCATAATTCGACGTTACTAGTGAAGTGGATGAAAAGATGACATCCAATTAACTGTTTCCATCCTGCCTTCTCTCCCAATGCCCGACGGTTCGAGCGCTGTTCGTCGCGGACGGCACCAAATGATGAAATCGCACATCACGATAACGACTGCGGACGATGGTGGTGGCCATGACGA
The DNA here is from genome assembly GCF_025434085.1 of Hippocampus zosterae. Taxonomy (NCBI): domain Eukaryota; kingdom Metazoa; phylum Chordata; class Actinopteri; order Syngnathiformes; family Syngnathidae; genus Hippocampus; species Hippocampus zosterae. The sequence continues at coordinate 2,584,629 of NC_067465.1, read as the reverse complement.
TGACAACAGTCCTTTCTATTATGAGAAGAATGACGAGATCAAGATGAGAATGATGAGAAAGAAAAGTCAAGTGCATCATTTTGACACCGAAAAGTCAAATCAAAGGTGCTTTTGAACCAAAAAAAGAATGGGCAAAAAAAAAAATTCCAGCAGAAAGAAAGATTATGATGGACCTGGTGGATGAAATTCCCAGAAAACAAAATACAGGAAGAAGAGGAGGAAATGTGGCATGACTGAAGAAACCAACACATAAAATGAAAAGATTCATTTCTAATTGAGGCGATGTGAAACCAGCTCATTAGTAAACTGCAATTAGATGGACTAATAGTCTCTTTAAACTCCTTAGAATGGACCTGCATTCATTTTTAAGGATGTCTCACCTTATGGTCATTAAACTCACCACTGGACTCCGCTGGATTTTTTTTTATACTGTAATCTTTCTAATCTTCATTCATTCATCTTCCAAGCCGCTTGATCCTCACTAGGGTCGCGGGGGGTGCTGGAGCCTATCCCAGCCGTCTTCGGGCAGTAGGCGGGGGACACCCTGAATCGGTTGCCAGCCAATCGCAGGGCACACAGAGACGAACAACCATTCGCACTCACACTCACACCTAGGGACAATTTCGAGTGTTCAATCAGCCTGTCATGCATATTTTTGGAATGTGGGAGGAAACCGGAGCACCCGGAGAAAACCCACGCAGGTCCGGGGAGAACATGCAAACTCCACACAGGGAGGCCGGAGCTGGAATCGAACCCGGTACCTCCGCACTGTGAAGCTGACGTGCTAACCACTGGACTACCGGGCCGCCCTCTTTCTAATCTATATACTGTAAATCTTTCTGCGTTTTTAAAGAATCCCAACTGCCTGATTAGAAGACAGCTTACTCTCGGGGTACACACATACACACCCTCCGATAATCACAGTGATTTTAAGCATTTCCCCTTTTCGATTAGCAAAGCCTTGCTTGTCGATTTCCCCCAAAAGCGATAGAGCTTAGCGATGACATTGTTTTTTGAAGTAGCGTGCCAAAAAACATAAATGTTCAACCAAATAAATATTCCCAAAGGCTCATCGTTATGTGTGTGGGTGGTCAGCACGGAGTTTTGCCCAATGGATGAGCCTGCCATCTTGTGGCACATAATGGTAAGGCAGGGCTCAATCGATCTTTTCGTCTCTATTGTTTCTCTTTGGTGTATGGCACGATGCTGCCTCAAAACGGGTCAGTCGTCGTGCCACACCAGATCCACGATTTGCGATGGGAATTATAATTTAGCCATTCCGATGAGCGGATGAAATAGTTCGAAGTGGTACGGGGACCACGAGGGCAAGCGCTCTTCAGACTTCTACCTGTGAAGGCATCTATGGAAGCCACGTTGCTCTGCTGTCTCCCCCTCTTGGCTGCCACGGTGATGGTGTATTCAGTCCCGGGCTCTAAGTCTCTCAAAGTGGTGGTGGTTTCATCTCTTGGCACTGTCAACTGGAACACAAAGAAAAGGTGAGATCAAAGTTACAATCACACATTTACCTGCATGTGCATCCCAATGAATATCCTGAATTCATATTTGAGAAGTGATTGGCGCCGTTCACCTCAGTGGACAAGCCCGAGGCGGACGTAAAGGTGACTTTGTAAAAGTCAATGGGACCCTGGACCATTCCCCACATCAGGGTGATGGTGTCGTCTGTAGATGCCGTCACGGTAAGATCCAGAGGCACGTCCAGACCTGGCCCAACGAAGAAGCATAGGCATACGTTTTTAAAAAAAATAAATCATTAATTAATTAATTAATTAATCCGAGCGCCGATGCGTATTTGGAACCGTGAGTCGCCGCTTGGAATTGAAGCGGATTTACATGGGACAGGAGAAGTGAACCAATCTCTTTTGTCGTCAATGGATGCTACAGCTTCTTGTTGACTTTGAAAGTTAGCTTGTAGCCGACGTGTGCACATTTTGAGCATGACGTCTCTGATCCACTGGTCAAAGGACACTTTGATTCTCTCCTCTTTCATCTCAAACTGCTTCAAACAACAACGCGTGTGATGGAAAAGTGGTTAGGACTGCATGACTGTCCGTGTTTTACGTTATGTGTTGTGTTTATTATTTTACTTTATGTTAACTGTTCGGCGGCCCGGTAGTCCAGTGGTTAGCACGTCGGCTTCACAGTGCAGAGGTACCGGGTTCGATTCCAGCTCCGGCCTCCCTGGGTGGAGTTTGCATGTTCTCCCCGGGCCTGCGTGGGTTTTCTCCGGGTGCTCCGGTTTCCTCCCACATTCCAAAAACATGCGTGGCAGGCTGATTGAACACTCTAAATTGTCCCTAGGTGTGAGTGTGAATGGTTGTTCGTTTCTGTGTGCCCTGCGATTGGCTGGCAACCGATTCAGGGTATCCCCCGCCTACTGCCCGAAGACGGCTGGGATAGGCTCCAGCACCCCCCGCGACCCGAGTGAGGATCAAGCGGCTTGGAAGATGAATGAATGAATGAGTACAATCCGGTTCCTTTATTTGTCTACATGAAATCTCATGCAGTCCACTGCCTTGGTGTGAAAATTACAATTTGCATATTAGCACTTTCCCCACACTGTTGAGATATAACGTCACCTACCGGTTCTGGCGTTCATAGTAGCCGATGTGCTCTGGTTGCTGCCTCTCATGGCAGAAATGCCGATACCGTATTCAGTGCCGGGCAGCAGATCTGAAACACCATCAATGAAATTATACATCAGCCACAGAACTGCCGCAGCAAACGTAATGGAAATATAAAAAGTAAAAACAATGTTGGCAAAGAAAGAGAGAAAGTCATTCTTCTTAAAAAGCTATTAAAGCATTGATTGCACAAAATAACAAACTTCCCAATTTCCTTGATTCCAATACGCCACCGGGGCAACAACAATTACTTGTGAGCAGCCACGCGGCGGACGCCACACCCTGGCATGTAAAATACTTCCCTCGACACAGCAGGTGAGCCGGGATAATGTGTGGGGAAAAAAAAATATGCAGCAAAATGGTTGCGCAAAAGGACCCCAAGGGTTTGTTGATGACAATTTCTCCCCCACTTACCGGTGAGAGTGGTCTTGGTGGTTGCGCCCTCATTTCTTGGTACGATGACTTTTTCATATTGATCACCTGCCAGCGTGCTGTACACCACCTGGTAGGCTTCCACCTCCACATGCACATAATTAAGTAGATTCAAATTATTGATCACTCTCGGTTTATTTGAGATCTTAAAATGGAAGACTCCGATCAAGAAAGTAAAACACACACACACACACACACACACACAAAGTGATTATATAGTATGATAGCATGCACAGTGGACCATTTTCAAGGGGGGCATCCAGCATGCACACCCTCTTAAAAGGATTCAGCAGACACGTACGACACAATTTCCTTCAGCTGTTTGGGAGATTTTGTTATGGTCCAGTGAAAGTCATTCATTCATTCATTCATTCATTCATTCATTCATTCATTCATTCATTCATTCATTCATTCATCTTCCGAGCCGCTTGATCCTCACTAGGGTCGCGGGGGGTGCTGGAGCCTATCCCAGCTGTCATCGGGCAGTAGGCGGGGGACACCCTGAACCGGTTGCCAGCCAATCGCAGGGCACACAGAGACGAACAACCATTCACACTCACACCTAGGGACAATTTAGAGTGTTCAATCAGCCTGCCACGCATGTTTTTGGAATGTGGGAGGAAACCGGAGCACCCGGAGAAAACCCACACAGGCCCGGGGAGAACATGCAAACTCCACACAGGGAGGCCGGAGCTGGAATCGAACCCGGTACCTCTGCACTGTGAAGCTGACGTGTTAACCACTGTACTACCGGGCCAAAAAATTGAATATTTTTACCTCAAAATTGTGTTTGCGGAAAATACAAGATTGTTCTTCACCATTGGTCATATGAATCGCGGAAAAAGTTTCCAAACAATTGAACTTGAGGTTAGATTTTACGTGACTGAGCTTTTGTTGACATTTTTTTTTTATATCCGCAGTAACTACAGTGGTAACTGAGTATTTCTTACATCATGCGTCATTTGTAACATCAAAGTGTCATATATCGGCGGGCGGGGTGCTCAGTGAGCTTACCTGTGCCTCGCTATTGTCCCATTCCAACTCCAGGGTGGTGGAGGTCTTGGAGAGGAGGCGCAGGTTCTTGGGGGCGTCAATCTCTGAGAAGAACGATAAAGCTGACAATGTTGGGGACACTGAGAACGTTTCTCAAGGGGGGGGGTTTGAACAAGCAGACATGAGCGGCGTAATCACCGTCGCAAACGCATGCTGTCGGGCTACAATCATTGCCGGGTGCTTGCGTTAAGCACTCCAACGCGGCCTAATATCAGGCGTGCAAACTTTATTGGACTCTGCCAAATGACCTTGAACGGCGCGGTACATCGGGCCATATGCCGTCAACGGTTCTATTCCTCGGAGGCGGGCTGGGGATAGCGTGCGGCATGATTAGCACATCTGCTTGCTGTCAGCCCTCACCGGTTGTAAATTCAATGGAAATGGATCCGCTGGTGTTGCCGTTCCTCACGCCGCTCACAGACACCTCGTAACGCGAACCGGGGCGGAGGACCTTCACAGCAAAGGAGGCGCAGTTGGTTATTTGGGAATCAGGAGCGGGTGAACATTTTGCAGTCACGGGGGCCAACGTTTCGTTTTTAAAAACAGACAGCGGGGCATTCGTATAGTTAAAAAATAAAATTAAATTAAATTAAATTAAATTAAATTAAATTAAATTAAATTAAATTAAATTAAATCAAATCAAATCAAATAAAACCTTGCCCATCACTCTTTTCAAATTTTCGTGATACCACATTTGCCTCCCACTCACCTGCAGCGTGTACTGGCTGAGCGTGGGCTGGAGGCGGAAAGTCGTACGCGGGCCCGCTCCTCCCACGAGGCCGTAACGCAAGACAATCTGATCAATCTTGGCTTTTGGCGGGGTCCACTCGAGGAACGCTACCGTGTCCGACACATCGCGCACAAACAGCTGAGTGGGGCCGTCGATCACTGCAAACGAGGGGGAATTCATTTTGCAACATTTTTGTGAATTAGCGACACCCTTACAAAATAAGAGATTTCTCTCTTGACTCTCGGATGGTAATCCTTACTGATGTCGTATTCCAGTTTCTTGAGATTGTAAATTTTAGCTCGTCATGCGCTGTGAGCAATCATCATTTGTTCAATGAAATATTTCATTTCGCACTGAGTGGCTTTTTGAATCGCTCAGAATTCCATTTTATGCAAATATATGGCGTTGCACCCTTTATAAAGACCAACTTGACGTTTTGGGGAAATAGAGCAAATCTTTTCTATGCTGTCCATTTGAGAGAAACATTCCGTGCTGCGATGGCATTTTTAAAACTTTTTTTTTTTTATTGTTGTGCGTGTTGACCCGCGGGGGAGAACTCAAGTGAATGGCATGTTTGCCACAATGTGCAAAAAAGGGAAGCACGCACTCCTCAAAAGTATTTCCTTGAGCTTTCTGGGTGGTGCGGGAAGTAAGAGACTCAAGTTTGACACATTGTAGTGCGACCTACTCCCTTGATGTAGTTACAATTTGGCCCTTGGGCCTCTCGTCCTAGAAAAAAAAAAGAGCCTCAGGAAGAAAACAGCCAAGAAGCATCTCCTTCTGTTTTTTTCCCCGGGACACCTCATCATCCTTTTCCCTCCATCTCCAAGGAGGAATCTACAGTATCTATCTTTCCCCATAAATAACCAAGTGCCTTGAAATTCGCCTGAACACTCTGAACGTGAAACCCATCAGGTGTCTTCTCACAGGCACTCCATGAAATATTAATGAGCAAGCGGCATCCATTTTTTAAATTGTACTTAATTACGGCTCATAACTCGAACAAAGTCTTGACGGGAAATTGATGGTGTTTGGACTGCAGAGATGAGAGTCTGAAATTTGATGAACAACTTTTGAATTGAATCTATTAGAGACGCGCTCGTGAAGCCAGCTGGGTGTGGAGTAAAGGTGATACATCACGGAGACAGAGGCGGCTCATCAGTATGCTCCTTTGTGTGTGTGTGTGTGTGTGTGTTTATTAATATGTCACTACCTATGCTGGCATTGAATGTGATTTGCGACTTTTTGTTTGAAAAACTGTTTTACAGGCACCCTGTGGGGTCCACAGTCATTGTCGTAAAAAGTAAGCAATTGGCCCATCCCAGCTGACTTTGGTCGAGACCCACTTGGAGTCACTGAAATCACCGTCCCATGTAAAACTCGTAAAGTTCGAGACTGTTGGCTTTCATAAACCGCCGGTGGGATGTAAAGAGCCACTGGGATTGCATTTTGCTGGAAGTCCATCCATCCATCCATCATCTACCGCTTATCCGGGGCCGGGTCGCGGGGGCAACAGCTTTAGCAGGGAAGCCCAGACTTCCCTCTCCCGAGCTACTTCTTCCAGCTCTCCCCGGGGGATCCCGAGTCGTTCCCAGGCAAGCTGGGTGACATAGTCTCTCCAGCGTGTCCTGGGTCTTCCTCGGGGTCTCCTCCCGGTGGGACATGCCCGGAACACCTCACCGGGGAGGCGCTCAGGAGGCATCCGAATCAGATGCCCAAGCCACCTCATCTGGCTCCTCTCGATGTGGAGGAGAAGCGGCTCGACTCTGAGCCCCTCCCGGATGACCGAGCTTCTCACCTTATCTCTAAGGGAGAGCCCGGACACCCTGCGGAGAAAACTCATTTCGGCCGCTTGTAACCGGGATCTCGTTCTTTCGGTCACGACCCATAGCTCGTGACCATAGATGAGGGTTGGAACGTAGATCGACTGGTTGAGAGCTTCGCCCTTTGGCTCAGCTTCTTCTTCACCACGACAGACCGATACAGCGTCCGCATTTGCTGGTAGTATGAATTTTAAATTGATCTATATGTCATGCTATTACTGTACCGTCCGCATAGTTTGGAAGTTGTTGCAATTATGTTCACCAAAGATAACATTTTACATGAGTCGAAACAAACTATAGGGTTTTTTTAAAAAAATGCCGTAAAGCGGGCTGTCGACGGAAAATTCAGTACATACACGTCGTGACGGTGGCGGTAAAGGGCTGACTGCGACCCTGGTCTCTGAGGGCCACCAGGTTGACTGTGTACTCCTCTCCCGGTCTCAGGCCAGTTTGTAGAAAAGATGTGATGGTGCTGGGCAGCTGGGCAGTCATTCCACCATCATTGTCCTGAGGCGGGAGGGGGAAAAAAAAAGCGATAGGATGCACAATTGAATTGTTTGGCATACAAAGGCAGCATGCGTTTGTGGTCTGATGCAAGTCTGTAGGATGTGCAGTGAATCGCCACATGTTCGTAGTTTGGCATTTGCAAATTCATTATAAGCAACATCTTTCAAGTATTATTCCACTCCAGGCTAGAGGAAATGTTGTGAAAGACAGATGCCACACCTGCATCTCCTCACAAAAGCCCACAAGTGAAGGCACACGTGTCACGGGACGTAAAAAGTCTCATTACAGCTGCAATCAATTTAAATGAACCGCCGTTGCCGGGATGGGCTGCGGCAACAACAACTGTGATGTTTCAATAAGAACGCGTGCCCAGACTCGGACAGATAAGGCTGCATAAAACGAAATGATTACGCATAACGACGACAGTCCAATTTTCTGTTACCGTATTTTCCGCACTATAAGGCGCTTTGAAGTATAAGGCGCTCCCTCAATGAATGGCCGATTTTAAAACCGTTTTCATATATAGGCTGCACAACATTATAAGGCGGCCCGGTAGTCCAGTGGTTAGCACGTCGGCTTCACAGTGCAGAGGTAACGGGTTCGATTCCAGCTCCGGCCTCCCTGTGTGTAGCTTGCATGTTCTCCCCGGACCTGCGTGGGTTTTCTCCGGGTGCTCCGATTTCCTCCCACATTCCAAAAACATGCGTGGCAGGCTGATTGATCAATCTAAATTGTCCCTAGGTGTGAGTGTGAGCGTGGATGGTTGTTCGTCTCTATGTGCCCTGCGATTGGCTGGCAACCGATTCAGGGTGTCCTCCGCCTACTGCCCGGAGACAGCTGGGATAGGCTCCAGCACACCCCGCGACCCTAGTGAGGATCAAGCGCCTCGGAAGATGAATGAATGGATGGACAACATTATAAGGTGCATAGAATAGAATTAGTGCATAACGCATCCACTAGATGGAGCTATGCTAAAGGATTATACAATACAATACAGCTTTATTTATACAGAGCTTTCACAACCGCTGTAGCGGTAACAATGCGCTTTACAGAACATTTATACTACAATACTACGTCTAAGAACTCTGAATATTGATTCATGTAAACCGTATCAGCTTATAAGGCGCATTTTATATTTTTAAAGTGCGCCTTATAGTGTGGAAAATACGGTACATTTTCCTTAATGTTTCGTCCTGAATTTCCTCTTACAAGAACACTTGAGGTAGCATGTTTGGTTCACCTATAAGAAGAGAAATGTCAGCTTTGAATACTGTTGCTCAAGACGGCGCAATGTGTTTTCATCAGGGGCCACATTATAGTTACGGTTGTTCTCCGGGAGCATTTACAAATGTTAGAATATTGCCTCCTTACTGAAATTATCGCTGCAATTTATTAGGGTTGTTTTTATGATGGAAAACTAGATTTGGAGTTTAAGAAACATTTTGGCAACCGCTCGAAACCCGTTCCATCGAAGTGGTTGCAAAAATTCGGAATTTCAATGTTTCCCAAGCGTTTGAAAACTTTAGACAAGACTACAAAATCTCTCAGAAGACTTGATTATAAAAATCCCCAGAACTTTTCCATCTTCTGCGTCAGCCTCCCCACGATGCATATGTATCACAAGCTGTTGGGATGTACAGCCGACAAGATGCAGAAAAGTATCTGACGCTTGCTATTTTCTCTCCTCCGAGAGCGACGGGATGAGTCACAACGTGCAATTTGAGCAGCGGCGAAGTCACACGCATCATTTAACACAACTTCACGTTCCCAAAGACGTTACGTGATCCAAAGACATCCTGATGCGTTTTGATCTTTGAACTGTTTTGAGAAGTGCTTCAAATTCGTCATCAAAACATTGTGACGCTCAATTGCTGCGGTGTATTTTCTGGGGCGTGGGGGGGGGCACGAAACCATTTTTTTCTCATGTTTGCCAAAACTTCACAACTCAAACAAATCTCGCAAATTCATTCATTCATTCATTCATCTTCCGAGCCGCTTGATCCTCATTAGGGTCGCGGGGGGTGCTGGAGCCTATCCCAGCTGTCTCCGGGCAGTAGGCGGGGGACACCCTGAATCGGTTGCCAGCCAATCGCAGGGCACACAGAGACGAACAACCACTCACACTCACACTCACACCTAGGGACAATTCAGAGTGTTCAATCAGACTGCCATGCATATTTTTGGAATGTGGGAGGAAACCGGAGTAGCCGGAGAAAACCCACGCAGGCCCGGGGAGAACATGCAAACTCCACACAGGGAGGCCGGAGCTGGAATCGAACCCGGTACCTCTGCACTGTGAAGCCCACGTGCTAACCACTGGACTACCGGGTCGCCCATCTCGCAAATTGAATCATGTTATTTTTTTTAAGGAATGTGTTAAAATAAAGAGAAACATCGGCCATAATGACGTTCACATCTGCTGGAAAATGTCACCTCTGCAGTCGTCGCAGAATGTGAAGTTCACCCCTCCTTAATTGGCAACAAATGAGACAAGTGTTTGCATAAACAAAAGCCCTAATACACATTTCCAGTCAGAGATTGTTAAAATTCACAATCCCCCTTTCCCCCCCATTTCTAGATTAAATTCACAGGGGAGGGCAGGACTTCAAACTCCTAATGCAATTTCCCTCGGAGGCTTGCCAAAGTACACGAAGATGGGTGGCGGGTGGGGGAGGGAGGAGCGCTTGCAGGGAAAAGACGAGGCTGGAGGTTACCTTTGGGGCGAGGCGGCCGTTTGGCGATCACAACGAGGAGGTGGGAAATGGAAGAGTTAAAAATGGGATGGAGGGATGAGTGGGGAGTTGGATGTTACTGGAAAGAGAGAAAAAAAGGGCAAGTACCCATGAACGACCGGATGTGAAAAAAGCAGACGGGTGCGCTAAAAGCAATACAATCAAATTAGCAGGGACTGTTTTTGTGGTTCTTGTTGTTTTAAATTTTACTTCGAGACGTTCTACATTTAAAAGGGCTTGAAAAAAAAGATATACTCCCCGCCCCCTACCAAAAAAAAAGGACCGCATCGTCACATTAAAAGCTTGGAAACCGGTCAAATCAAAGCACATCTTCCCCCATGGGAGACCTTAAAGGAGAAAACCAATTACTGGGAGAGGGCTGAGATTAAAGTGCCCAGAGTACCTGAGTTTGCCGGCAGATTTAGAAGGAGAAAGGTTTTTGATTACTGGCTTTGGACCCAGTCTGAGTACGGTTGAACAAAGGGTTATGCTCTCAAAGGGGTTTACCGGATCATCCTTTTAATAGCCAATAAGCTTCACACAATCCGGCAGTCGAATTCAAAACAGACTTTGAATTGGGCAAAACCAATTCATTGCCATATTTTGATCGCTAATACCGCATGGATTCAAAACGCGTTTGGATGCCAATGCATCCATTTGAACTTTTTTTCACCCCCCCCCCCCCCTAAATCTCATTGAAGTCTCCCCATGAAGAAAAGAAAATATGAAAAAAATACTTGTTAAAATTGGTATTAGCGACCTGTCAGTAGTATACGAGGAAAACAATATTTCCGCTTCACAAACACATACATTGTCACCTGTTTTGGATTTTTAAACGATTGTACGTTTCCAAAATAAAACCTCCAATAGATATTTAGGGCTCTATTTTTTTTTGCAGCTAGCGGCAAATGCTGTCGTGATTTTCGTGCAGGCGCAAATCCTCCTTTAATTAAAATTCGGCAGACCGCACTGCGCCTGACAATTTGGTGGCAGAAAGTAGACGAATGTTTCGACCGCCTCAAAGCAGGTCTAAGTTGCGGTGTAGGTGACGCGATGCTATTTTGATGGATTTCATCAAAAGGTGCAGGCAGGACGGATCCTGAGCTCCCCCTGACGTGTGTGTGGTGAATGTCATCCGATTTCATTCATAACTCTGAGAACAGCTTGCGTCTACGTCAATCGGGCTCACGGGGAGGGGCGTGGCTTTGGTCAGAGAGTTCCAGGTGAGGTCAGTGACGCGAGTCTACATGCAAAAATTTCCAAGCAGTTTTGACAAACTCCCTCTTTAATCGACTGTTGGTCGTAGTACAGTACCTTCGGGATGAAGCTGATCTCCCAGCCATCGAAGGAATAGTAGGAAGGTTGCCACTGGACCTCGACTGACGTCTCGGTGATGGATTTGAAGACTAAACCATCTGGATTGGAGAGATCTGGTGTCCAAGTGAGAGACGGGTCATTTTTCCCTCTGTCACCCGCATTGGCACATAAATCACGTCCATCGCATGCTGAAAGTGTCCAATGTTGAACTTTTCCCTCATGCATTTTATTTGCTCCGTTCTCCTTTGCCTCTCATTTCCAAATGACATTTCACTTATTAGACTGGGAAGCTTTTCCAAAAAAAAAAGCTTTTTGAATTGCTCGTAGCGCAATTAGTTTCTAGTCTCTGGTGCGCTTCAAGTCATTTACATTTTGTATATGAAGACCAAGTACTGAGCCACTTGAGGGATGGAAATATCCAATCCATCCTTTTTTCGAGAGCGCTTATCCACATGAGATTGTGGGAGAGCTGAGGTAAGAAACTAGTATATACTCCATTCTACAGCTCCTAAAAATCACAGGTAGGATCATAAATACATAAATAAATATCATATTTGATCGATTTGGAAATACTCCAATATGCTGAACATTTTATGCTTCCCATGACTTATTTACGGAGTAGATGGCTTCCTGTATTTGTAAGTGGAAGCAAAACACCTTCAAAAGCTATGCCTGTGCGTGTGTGTGTGTGTGTGTGTGTGTGTGTGTGTGTGTGTGTGTCTACTGTATTTGCAACAGTGTGTTGGGGTGGGAGGAAATGGGAACCAGGTGGCACGGCGGAGCAGGTGACATTCTTGCTCCGTCCATGCTCAGGAGCGTACCCCATTAGTTTTCTTTATGCATTGAATCTGAAAATGAATAAAACATGGCGGCACGCTTACAGGTTGCGACAGTAATGCTGGCAGGAACACTGATGCTGTTATTAATGACGGCAAACACGTTGATGTTGTACTCCATTCCTGCATCCAGGTCTGAGATAGTGCAGGATGTGGTATTCCCCGGGAGACGGATTTCGAGTTGAATACCTGGCGGGATGGAAAAAATAAACACGAGGTTGATCTTTTCCATTATTTAGAAGCCGATTGTCAACTGAATTCTGCGGAGGTGTCCGGTGCGCTTTGACATTCAAGCCCATCATCAGACTCACCTCCCGGGCTGCTTGGTGTGTAGGTCACGAGAAAATCCGTCAGCACCACAGAACCGTCCCACTCCAGTTCGATATCTCTATCTGTTACGCCTCGGACTTTCAGGTTCATGGCAGGTGCAACTGTTGGGGGGAAGGGGGGGGGGGATGCTAATTCAGTCCAAGTCATGACAAAAAGACCAAACTGCAACATAGTGTGATTGTCCAAAAAAATAAAAGGTGAGTATTGCAATGCTTGCACATTCTAAAACTACTTATTAATTAGTAATTACATGATTATTATTACAATATACATTAATTGTGTTTCTGATGTTAACAGATGTTAGCTTCGGGCCGTCATGGTCGTTTGAGAACGCCACGTGATCAGCCACGGGTTAGTGCACATCAAAGAGAGAAAGCCGATGAGAGAAAAATAGAGTCTGAAGAACGAGGGGCTAAAAAAGAGGGTGATACAAAGATTTGTGATGTAATTATATTTAATTGGCATTTGCATCGTCAAGGGGTCCCCCGGAATACCAAATCTCCCTTGTAACGTGTAACTTCATCCAAAAAACTGTCAACTTCTCAAATCTGCAGGTGTTGTGTAAGCTTTGTTTATGCCAGCTTGTGAAAGGAAATGAACAGCCACAAGCGACCGAGTGTTAACGCGAAAGGCAGAGGCACGGTCCTGCCAGGTTGAAGTGGCAATAGTCAAGTCAAGTCATGCGCCGAGAGCTGCTGTTGAATTGTAATGCGCCTGCATAAAAACAAGAGTGTTTACAGTTCATTTGCCAACACCCCCCCCAAAAAAAAAAGATGGCAGTCAAGGAAGGGAGAGAAGCGAAAGGCACGGGCGGAGAAGACTGAAACACATGACGCCGTTGCTCGCTGAAGTAAGGAGACAGACGAATGCACGCTCAGACGGGAGATAAGAGGGGAGGGGGGAGGAGGTGGCAGTCTGAAATGGGGACATCAACCGAGAGGAGGAAAAAAAAAAAAAACCCAGCAGAGTTGGAAATGGCATCTCCTCATCATAATCTCCGCGTCCTGTGATATTGGACATTACAATCCTCCACGGGGAACCCTTTGGATACTTTAGTGGCCCTTTTCATCGACCCCTTGACAGATGGCCACGGGCTGTTTAGCATATTGGCCACTTTGTAGCAGTCAATCTGCATGAGGAGGGAGCGGGGGCGGGTGTTTGGGGGAGTTGGGGGGGGGGGGGTGCTGGCTCTTGAGTCACTGACTTGGAGACGTTTGTATATATCATCCCTTAGATCACAAGTGGGCGACCCCAGTGGTTAGCACGTCGGCTTCACAGTGCAGAGGTACCGGGTTAGATTCCAGCTCCGGCCTCCCTGTGTGGAGTTTGCATGTTCTCCCCGGGCCTGCGTGGGTTTTCTCCGGGTGCTCCGGTTTCCTCCCACATTCCAAAAACATGCGTAGCATGCTGATTGAACACTCTAAATTGTCCCTCGGTGTGAGTGTGAGTGCGAATGGTTGTTCGTTTCTGTGTGCCCTGCGATTGGCTGGCAACCGATTCAGGGTGTCCCCCGCCTACTGCCCGGAGACAGCTGGGATAGGCTCCAGCACCCCCCGCGACCCTAGTGAGGATCAAGCGGTTAGGAAGATGAATGAATGAATGAATGAATGAATAGATCACATGTTTCAAAGTCAAGGCCCGGGGGCCAGATCTGGCCCGCCACATCATTTGAATGCGGCCCGCGAAAGCAAATCAAGCATGTCAAGTTCCATGACGCTTGCTAAAGTCTAGCCAAAATTTCAAATGGTCATATGTAATCCACAATAACAGTCATTATTCTTGATTTATGATTTTAAAACCAGTTATTCATCAATTTGTTGTGTCCCGTGTTTGTAATATGTTGAGGCGATTAAACATTGATATGGTTTCCCCAATTTCCCCAATCAATCAAAATCCCCATTTTGATTGATTGAAGAGTAGTCAGCATATCATTAGGACTCACCTCAGGGGAACACTCGGAAAATGGGGTGTTCCGATATTTAGTATCCAATAGTAGCTAAATTGGGTGCGTTTTATGTTTGCTCATGTGACCGATTTATTTATTTTGGGGTATAAAGTACGACAATACATTTTGAACTCCGGCTCACAATGGCAAGGTGTCATTTCAAGTATCGGAAGTTGGCGTTGGCGAGTCCACAAGTGTTAGCGGGTATCGGTACATCCCGTCGAACAACAAGCTTGTTTGACAAACACGACAATGACAAACGTGTTTCTCGACAAAAAGGTGCTTGACTGACGTGTCGGATATCCAAAGAATCCTTTTCTTAGGCATTCTCATGTCCTACTGCGCGCCTGCGCTTAAAAAAGTCAACTTTCATCTATCTGACAGTCATACGAGTGCTTCCTGGAATGGCGGCGAAATACCTTTGCTGTCAAGATGAAATAGCGCGACTCGGTTCAAGTTGATCGCTACGTCGCGGGTGGACGGACGCGCGTATGTAAAGATGCGCGTTCCTCTTATCTCACGCCTGAAGCATCCCATTTTAAGTCAACAGCCGTCATTATTCCCCATAATGGGAGGGTGCTTGAGGCCAGCGGAAACATATTCCGCTCTTTCTGCTCAACGCTGAAACCCGTCAACCTACAGGTCGGCGCTAATTGGACCGCTTTGTTTAGTATTCCGCGAATAACGCCGTCAATTTCCCACATCTAATTGCCAAGTTATCAGCAATTCAGAGCACCTGACTTGGATCAAATTAAGGGCGGCCAGGAGGGATCAACCAGAGAATAGCGCCTATCTGTCATCCGCTCCCATGTCTGGTCTCATCCATCACTGCGTTGACGGTCGCCTCCCAAATGGCAGAGGAGGATCTGATATTTGGTGCGCGGAACAAAGCGTGAGACTCCCAAGGCCGACTCGGCGGCGGCTAATGTGACGCCTCTCTCCTAGGATTAATGTGACATTTGACAAATGAATGCTTCTACACCTTCTGCTGGGCGGCTAGTCGGACACGCTGCCGCCTGCATTCGAATGAGGCGGGCACCGAAAAAAAAAAAAGACGGTCGGTAGAACTTGCTTACTTTAATTACTGCTACATAATCTCTGGGGCGGCACGGTGGTCCAGTGGTTTGCACGTCGGCTTCACAGTGCAGAGGTACCGGGTTCGGTTCCAGCTCCGGCCTCCCTGTGTGGAGCTTGCATGTTCTCCCCGGGCCTGCGTGGGTTTTCTCCGGGTGCTCCGGTTTCCTCCCACATTCCAAAAACATGCGTGGCAGGCTGATTGAACACTCTAAATTGTCCCTTAGTGTGAGTGCGAATGGTTGTTCGTTTCTGTGTGTCCTGCGATTGGCTGGCAACCGATTCAGGGTGTGCCCCCCCGCCTACTGCCCGAAGACAGCTGGGATAGGCTCCAGCACCCCCCGCGACCCTAGTGAGGATCAAGCGCCTCGGAAGATGGATGAATGGATGAACGAATAATCTCTAATGCAAATGCATCACCGGGAAGTGGGGTGGGGGGGGGAGGCCGCCAAGTGTGGCATTTCATACTCCGCCAGGGTGGTTGAATGAATTTCTTCCGATGAAATCCGTTTCATTTATCTGCATACGTATCGCGCGCAGACAGTCTGTCCACACCCGCCGACCCGCAGTTCAACTTTGAGTCAAAGGCCTCAAAAGTAGTTTCATCTCCACGTTTCCCCGGAGTAATGTCCCTCGAATCATCAAACCCAGTTTCAAACGTCGTCATCATGCGCCAACATCGGCAAGTCATTTACCTGAGTTGCAGTCATCTCCGGCAAAGCCGTCCTGGCACACGCAGAATCCGTCCTTGCAGATTCCCTTCTTGCTGCAATTGTTGGCGCAGTACACCAGCGAGCAGTCTTCCCCCACGTAGCCGGGGCGGCACCGGCACGTTCCGTTGACGCACAGTCCCTGGTCCGAGCAATCGTTCACGCATCTCCCGACCATGCAGTCCTCTCCGGTGAAGGAGTCCTCGCACACGCACTCGCCGTCGATGCACAAGCCGCGGCCCGAGCAGTCGGCCGGGCAACGGGGCTCGGAGCAGTTTTCCCCGGCGAAGTCGCGGTCGCACACGCACTCCCCTTCGATGCACACGCCCTGGCCGGAGCAGTCGTTGGGGCAACGGGGCTCGGAGCAGTTTTTGCCGGTCCAGCCTTCGTCGCATACGCAGCCGCACAGCTCCAGGCTGAAGCTGCCGTGGCCGTTGCATCCGGGGAAATAGTCGAAGCGGCCTGGAGACACATTTATGCGTGAAGCCAAAAAATAAGTTGGGTCATGTGCAGAGTTGGCAGATTTTCAACTGATTTCATACGAAAACTTCAGTGAAGGCTGTGAGGAACCGGTTTTCTGTCACATTTGATTTTTCATTCATTCATTCATTCATCTTCCGTACCGCTTGATCCTCACTAGGGTCGCAGGGGGTGCTGGAGCCTATCCCAGCTGTCTCCGGGCAGGAGGCGGGGGACACCCTGAATCGGTTGCCAGCCAATCGCAGGGCACACAGAGACGAACAACCATCCACGTTCACACTCACACCTAGGGACAATTTAGAGTGTTCAATCAGCCTGCCACGCATATTTTTGGAATGTGGGCGGAAACCGGAGCACCCGGAGAAAACCCACGCAGGCCCGGGGAGAACATGCAAACTCCACACAGGGAGGCCGGAGCTGGAATCGAACCCGGTACCTCTGCACTGTGAAGCCCAAGTGCTAACCACTGGACTACCGGGCCGCCCATTTGATTTTTGTTTTTAAAAAAAAATTGTGCTCAGGCCAAAGCCATGTCTAACATTTTTTAAAATAGCTTTGGCGCCATCATGTGGCAAATTGAAGACAGTGCAAGTTTAGTTTTCTCAGTCATCCATTCCGAAAAGTAGGAATGTTTGAAACCACTTTTTTGCAGACCGATACCAAGTCGGCTGAGTGTACTTGTCCCATTGCAGTATCACAGGACGCACTGATGCGCAAGAACAAACAACCACAATGGCAGAGGATGCGTTTTTCCCGACTCCCTCACCGATGGCCGGGTTCTCCCGACAGCAACCGGTTCCACAGTGATCTCGGAGCACGGAGAGCTCCCTCTCCAGCATCTCCACCCTGGCGGCGAGCTGTTGGATCGTGACAGTTGCCGGACATCCGCATGCCGCTTTCGGGATGTTGATACGGTGAGTGAACGTCATCTGAAAAAGGACACGCAAATGTTTTTTTTTTTTTTTTCAATGTTCTTGTTCATTTTTGGACAAAGATGTAGAAGAAGCAGATACCTGGCTGTCGGCATCCAGTGTCTGTTCGGTGTACTCTGTAGGTCCAACTGTGTCCAGTGGTGCCTCCAGAGAAGCTCTGGACCCGAGCTCAGCACGCGGGCCTTGGAAAAAGAATTTTATTTTTTTTACCTCGATAATCTACACCAGTGGGCCCGCATAATTGGATGAAATTGCCGTATCATTCATCAACTACAAGTATGTTGAATGAATGAAGCATGAATTAAATTGTTCTTACATAAAAGGCGTATTGTTACAGGAATAATGTCCCCCCCTCCCCGCACCCCCTGAAAATTTACTCCGGAAACATTACTGTTAGTCATTCCAATTTTTCTTACCAAATCCCCAAAATGTTTTTGCTCGTAATTGTATTTTCTCTTGTTTTGCGAAAATGTTCCAATGTGTCCTTGGTATCAGGTTTGAACATAGTTCTGCTTTTTTCCAGGTTGAAAGAAATAATATTACAACAACAAAGTTGCATTTTTGAAATATATATTTTTTAAATATTCATCTTATCGAATCAAAGTATAACAAAAATTTGGGAGAAAGAAAAAAAACTTTTTAAACATCAAAATAATATTTGCCTTCTTGTCAATCTTTAAAAAAAAATCTTTAACATTACAGGACAACTTTTTTTTCCCCTGAAAAAAAAAATATAATTTTGTTATTCTTCAACTTTGGGTGTTTAGTTAATGTTTGGTTTATAAGGGGATCCAAACGTTGACCCATTCCAGCCATCAACCTTAATTATTGCCACATTTGGCTTTCCAAATCGGGGCTGGAAGCATAAGGTGCCTTTTTCAAGGTCGCTTGAACCAAAAATTCAACATTCTTACAAAGGTAACCTTTGACCCTTTGTGTTGGTAGACAAATAACCAACTGCATGGTTGGTGAAAGTACATTTCAAACACAAGCCTTGAATTTGAATGCCCTCGCATCCGTCTGTAGACAAAAGCCGATCACCGCGCCAGCAGAAAAAAAGAAGAAGAAAACCTCACCGTCCTCCGGTGGTGCGGAGGTGTCAAGGTCGACGGAGCAAAGAGATTCCACGGGTACGTTGATGTTGTACACGTGATTGAAGACTAAAGGTTGCTGCTGCATCGTCTGGTTGGTGGAGGAAGCGGAGGGCGCTTCCCCGTCTGGGATCTGTCTCCTCACTCGAGTGCTCCGAACCAGCTTAGTGTCAGCGGAGGGAGCAGCGTAAGTAGCACCCTATTGAGGGGGGGGGGGGGGGAAGCACTTTTTGTCAGATTTGTTAAAACAGTTACAATTCATTCATTCATTTTCCGAGCCGCTTGTTCCTCACTAGGGTCGCGGGGGGGGGGGGGGGGGGGGGGTGCTGGAGCCTATCCCAGCAGTCTTCGGGCAGTAGGCGGGCCACACCCTGAATCAGTTGCCAGCCAATCGCAGGGCACACAGAAACGAACAACCATTCGCACTCACACTCACACCTAGGGACAATTTAGAGTGTTCAATCAGCCTGCCACGCATGTTTTTGGAATGTGGGAGGAAACCGGAGCACCCGGAGAAAACCCACGCAGGCCCGGGGAGAACATGCAAACTCCACACAGGGAGGCCGGAGCTGGAATCGAACCCGGTACCTCTGCACTGTGAAGCCCACGTGCTAACCACTGGACTACCGGGCCGCCCTAGTTACAATTCAACAATTTAAAAAAAAAACCAAATCCGTCTTTTGGCCTCATGTTGTTCTTTTGTGCCCTGCAAATGTGTGATTGGATGTTTTTCAAAACAAAAAACTTCCCTTTCAAATGTAACGTAATTTAAAAAAAACTAGATAGATACACACACATATAAAGATATGTATAAAATGACATGAGAATACAGTAGACAGAGATCTTTGAGATAAGACCTGTTAAGTGTCGGCTTATAAATAAAATGTATGATTATTATCATTATTATTACCTGCACAGCCAAAAAGAGAGCAAAAACCAGGATCCAGCCTGGGGTCGGCGCAGAGGCCGCGTGGCGCTTCAGGGCAAGTGGCATGCTGGGAACAAACCTCTCTCCTTCCGCTCACACCTGCGGCGGAAGGAATGGAACACACGGCCAATCGGAACGGTGGAATTGGAACCAAAGAAAGAAATAGAGCAGCGGAATAACAAGAAAAGTGCAGTCAAAAGGTTGGGGGGGGGGGGACCAAGTCTCCTCCTTTATGCGAGTTTACCGTATTTCAATCTTTGTGAATGACTTCAGAGTTAAAGACGGCGTGTTCCTGTTCAACGTCCATTGCTCAATGGCACTATGGCGTCAATAGACTTGCTGCAATTGTGTTTGCGTGTGTGTCTGTGTGTAAAGGGACTCCCAGCGTCAGATTCAGTAAATGGAAAATAAATACCTTTGATCAGACGTGGAGTGATTGGCTTTCGACAGGAGGGGGGGGGGGGGGAGAAAGAATCAAGCTTAGAGGATTGAAGCGCTTCTCAGAACCGCCGAACGCATTTCTCAACGCAATCACAGACATTTGATCTCTCCGCGAGCGGGCAGCGCTAAAGTGTTGCTCGCGGAGGGAGCTGATAGAAGGATTTCAGGAGAGACGTGGTTTGGAGCGATGCCGCTGTAATCCTCTGTCCGCCGAGTCGGCGAGTGAGAGAGAGCACAGGCGGAGAACATGCCGGAATAAAAGATACGCGCGGTCCCCTCCTTGCACAATGAGTGGATTGGAGTCCGTGCACATGAGACAATGTGCGATGTTCAGGCAAGACCAGGTTTATTATGATTGTTTTTAACTTTCAGACGATTCTGATTTTCTCTCTGCGGACACACGTATCGGATTGTCATGACTATTACGGCGACAGGAAGTGAAAATAGAACATGGACTTGGTCTTCCTTTGCAGTTGGAGTGGGATAGATGTATCAATTTGAGCAGGGGCTGAAAGGCAAATCTAATCAAGGCGCCGTCGAATGAGTGGCAAAATCTCCGTTTTTAGTTCCTGGTCGGCTGCCATGTCAGCACTTCCAAATTTGGTCATGCGTTGCCAAGTGACGACTTCAAATTAAACATGTGGAGTGTGATTAAGGGTTATTAAGAGTCATGCCTCGAGACACGAAAAACGCAATTCAGGAATTTGAGGTAGAAGACGCCATTCAGATGATGTTTGTTTTTCATTTGCAAGGAAAATGGTATTCGAACATAGCGGCGGAGCAACATTTAGACAGACATATTCTTTATCCTCTGCGAAGAGCAATTTGCTTTTTTTTTTTAAAGCTGAAATGTAAGGATTGCAATTGAGGAAAGAAATTGTGCAGCTTTATGTTAAGAGCGGTTTCACACTTTCATAGCCATGCATTCAATGTCACAAGCTTGGGTTCGGTCCAAAGGTCAAAGTGCAAAGCCCGATGCCCCAGAAGCGTCTTCAATCTGCGCATGAGATCCACAGAGGCTCAATTAAGGATGGCTTCCCTCACTCCAAGGCAAGAGGTTTCTACATCCTCCAGGCTTGATTTATCCTCAAGGAGATCCACGCACGGAGTTGAACGCATGCAGTCGGCACAAATCTCTGAGTGCCACTGCTTGAAATGCGCGCACGTCACCGTAAGCAGTGTCATGCATCAAGTGTTTTTTCTCTCTTGTCATTGTAATCACCATCCTGCCCGCCTTGATGCTAATTAGAAATGTCAGCATGCAGCCCCTCGCTGCTAAATCGCGTAGGCCCGAAACATGAACCCCCCGCGTGTGAAAAATGAAACGTGGGATCGGCTGGCTCTGAAGAGTAGGCGGCCGACTGATTTTGAGCAACTTCGCAAAGTCATTTGATGAAGGAAAAAAAAAAAAATCTGAAATCAATACATGCGTAATACAACCACTGAATTACCCCGAGTCCAAAAGTAAATGATCAAAGGCGCATTCAAGACAGCGAGCGCACGGCAATTTGCAGTTTTCACCAAAATTAGATTCGTTCACTCCGAGAATGGTCAAAAGGAGGACATTTATGATGCATTTTGCCTCCTGTAATCCATCCGTCACGGCAATCTCTGTCGCATCTCCAGCTGCCAGACCCTGAGGGACGCCGTTTGTCGGAGCAATCGGCGGATGAGAAGACATCAAGTACGGTACTCTTTCTCAACTCGGAAGCTCGTCTCGGCCACAAAACATCCCCGTGCTGATTTGAACTGGCCCAGTGATGTCACAAAGGGAGGGGCCAAGAGCAAGCCAAGTGGTCAAGTTGACCATTCTGTTCAATTTCCTCTTCTCAAATAACCCCCCCCCCCCTCTCCTTCCCCCGTTTCGCTCTTTCATTTGCCACTTTCATTTTTCATTATCTGCCGGCGTCATACTCATCAGCCGCTTTCATTCCTCTGATGGCTTTTCATTTTTCTCTTACTGAGAGGATTTTCGTTATCCGTTGAAAGTCTCCCCCCCCCCCCCCCACTCCCCGCTCACTTTGATTCTCGGAGTTCAAAGAAGAGAAAGAGCGACACTTTCCCCATTTGTTTTATTCATTGTTTTTTTTTGCGGCGTTTCTGACACCAGCCCCGGTTATGCCTCCCCTGGCCGACCCCACGCACGCCGAGCCGCAACCTCCATTTGGGCTTCGCATTAACCTTGCGGGTTAATGTCCTGCCACCCCAAACACAAAGACCAAACCGAGACCAGGTCTTATTGCGTAGGTGATTACTCACAGTCTCCATCTCTCAGTTTAGCCCCAGCTTGCCTTCCTCTCTGGCAACATCAGCAGCGTGCCTTTCCCATTATTACCATCACTTTGAGCAAATTGCTTTGTCTTTTGAGGCCAGCGGGGTCCGTTCATCAACTGCGACCAGTCTTTTCTCAAGATGATTTCAAGGGGGCAAAGATCGCAACCAAGAAAGAGGGTTACAGTTGAAAAGCAAATAATACGACCAATCGGTGACGAGCTGGAAAGGAAGCTGTAAAACAGGCATGTCCAAAGTCCGGCCCGCGGGCCAAATCCGGCCCGCGGTCGAATTTCATCCGGCCCTCGGCCCCTGTCATAAAATCAGTGCCGTCTGGCCCGCAGGTTGGGCGCAATGGAACACGTGTTGCATTGACTGAGGTCTCGTAGACTGGTGAGTGATGTTTCATAGAGTACTGCTTCCCTCTAGTGGCTAAATGAGTAATAGCATTCACTAAATGAGTAATAGCATTTAGACACCAGAGGGCATCACTGACGAGTTAACAAGACATCGCTCCGTGTTTATATTGACTAATATGTCATATTTCAAATTCCTGTTTCAAATGAACCAAAAGAAATTCTTAAGATTGTTGAAATTAAAATAAAAATGGAAATGTGAAACAGACTGGCTTACTAAAATTTGTTGAACAATATTGTTGTTCAATGTAAAGAATGTCAGCCAAGGTCGGCCCCCCGACATTTTACCACATAAAATCTGGCCCCCTTGGCAAAAAGTTTGGACACCCCTGCTGTAAAAGGTTCGTGGAAACAAATGAGCAGAAAGCTCGAATGCACTTTTTTTTTTTTAATGTGATAACGAAGCAAAGAGAGCCGTGCACACGCAGCTCCGCAATGTGCCAAAACCTGTTAATTCCCTGGCACTATGCAGAGGACAGATTTTTTTTTAAAAAGCACTCAATTAGATTTTGAAATGGTTCATTTCACCGTAGCACCTTCTATTTAAAAAAAAAAAAAAATTAAAAAGGCACGAGACTAAAGAGTAGGATGTTCTTATCCTCGACCCATATGGCTTGTGCACAATTGCTACCGATTGGGGTCGTTTAATTTGCCGTCGTCATTCGGACACATTTAGCTCTCCGACATTTTGACGGCTGAATGCTCGCCTGGCAAGGATGTTGCCATAGCGTCCGAGAAAACATGATCATCATTCAGGGCTAAAAGTGCTTTGATGCCTACTGAGCTTATTTTCACCACATTACGAATGATGTTGCCTATCTTTTATTTGTTTTACGGATCTCAAAGTAGGGGCACAAAAAGCAAAATAAAAAAATAAAAAAAGGGGGGCATTCAATGAAAAGATTTGAGCTGAAGATTCGAGGGACAATCAGGAATTAAAGACACGTCGAGAGTCGCCATGCGGAGCAGTTGGAGCTGTGTGAGAAGACGGTGGTGTTATAAAAGAGATGACAAGAAAAGGGCAAAGGGGCCGTGCACGTCCTCTAAGTTCAAGCATTTACAAGTTGGAGAGAATTGATTGGGTGTTTTATTTTGTCTTGAACTGTTTGGGGCAGATGAATACCGACTGACCTTCTATTTTTTTTTTTTTTTCCACAATAGGTAGACTACAGCCAGCTTCTTTTCCATTTTACAGCTTGACAGTGTTCCTTTCAAAATGGAAAAAGACATGAAAAAAAATTATGCTGCATATTTTTTAAACATGTACAGTTACCATAACAGGGCGGCCCGGTAGTCCAGTGGTTAGCACGTCGGCTTCACAGTGCAGAGGTACCGGGTTCGATTCCAGCTCCGGCCTCCCTGTGTGGAGTTTGCATGTTCTCCCCGGGCTTGCGTGGGTTTTCTCCGGGTGCTCCGGTTTCCTCCCACATTCCAAAAATATGCATAGCAGGCTGATTGAACACTCTAAATTGTCCCTAGGTGTGAGTGTGAATGGTTGTTCGTTTCTGTGTGCCCTGCGATTGGCTGGCAACCGATTCAGGGTGTCCCCCCCGCCTACTGCCCGAAGACAGCTGGGATAGGCTCCAGCACCCCCCGCGACCCTAGTGAGGATCAAGCGCCTCGGAAGATGAATGAATGAATGAGTTACCATAACAGTAAGACATCATTTGAAAATATAGTTCATTTTTTTAAAAAAACGTAATTGCATTGTGCATGAAAGAATTTTCATGGGGAAGTTGAATGAAAAATCTGAAAACTTCAGGATTCAATTTCTTAACACATTACAATTGAATGCAAGGAGGGTTACATGTTAACATTATTGTGGCTGTTTTTTTAAGTCACTGGTATAATAAATACATCATTAATCAATATATATCGTTGTATTCATGATTATTGTGTTTAAAGTTTGTTTATTGCATAAATGCTTGAATAACATGTTTTTACTGAAACTCTTGAGACACACCCTGTTGTTGCCGAAAACTCATGATTAGAAGCAGAAGTACCTCTGCTGATAGTATGTGGAAAAAGTACAAACCAGGATGTTCTCATAAGATATGCCACTTGGTTACACAACAAAAGTAATGTGGCTGGGGGGAAGTGAGAATGGCCACTCGCCCCCTCCCTAGCACACATTATAGAATAAAAGGAGGAGGACCGAGAGTCTGCTGTGGGTTAGCGTACGAACGCCCAGCTCGTATTGAAGCTCACTCTGCTGAGGGTGTTGGCTCTCCGCCCTAATGGCATACGGTAAGAGTTCTTTAGCTTCATACAACTTGTGTTATGATTATGTGTTATCATTTCTGTGTGGGACCAATAAAGTGCCTATTGTTGGTAGCCAGAAGTGTCTTGTCGTAATTTCTGAGTGCCCATCTCCGACGATCCTTTATAAAACTTGATATTCATTCAAATAGAGTATCAGAAGTGTTTCGAAACAGTCACAGATCTTGAGATAAGAAAAAAAATATAGGTTGAAACTGAAATAACACTAAAACCAAAAGTTGTGGGATCCGGAATGGATCAAAATGCACAAAGGTCGAGGCCATCAATGCTATATGACGTGCAGAAAGTGTACACTGCAGGTTTCCCGATGACATATTTTTAAATCCAAATACCGCAACGTTGTATTTGCTTTGGGTGCTTGGGTGGCTTAAAGGCTTTTTGCACCTCGATTGAAATCTTTCTTCCCACTTTTTTTTTTTTGAAATGCACCGCCACGACCTAAAACAAAAAAAAAAAAAAGCCAACATAAAAGTACTTCAAAAAACGCGACCCGCCGACTGATGCGCCCGCCGTTGTGTGTTGCCGTCGTCCCTCTCTTTCAGACGAGCCATTTCTCTCGCCGCCTCTTTTATGTTCCCGTTTCAAAGCCAGCTGTATCTTCGCGGGACACAAATGGCAACGCGTCGGCCCCCGAAGCTTTCATGAAAGTAAAAAAACACGTGCGTATGAAACATCCTCTCCCACCTGTGCTATCACTCCACCGCGGTTTAAAGGTGGGCAGGATGAGGCGCGCGGCAACAATCCGAAAACCATAAACTGTGTGGCGACGATAAAGCCAACCGCCGCGGATCAAACGGCGCATTTGCTATTGTGTTGCTCGCAAAGCAGCTTCTCGAAGGACTGCCTTTTGACGACCGCCATTATTATTCGGATTACCAGCTTCGACTCTCGCGGCCCGAGTTTCCTTTCGAAACGCAGAAGAGTGAAAAGAGCTCGTCACACCCTTAAATGGCATCAGATTCAAAAACAATGGTTACCAATAAACTGGAAGGCAGTCAATACAACACGGGTGAATAAAAAAAAAAAAAACATTTCATTACGGTTGTTAGGGCTGAAATGGATCACTCCACCACTGCCACCTGCTGGAGACGAACGGAACAGAATCATGACAGTCAAGACAGACTGCAGTTCTGTTCGCCATTCAGGAGTAATTTTCTCCAACCAAATTCTGTTTTTCAACGGACTGTCTTTGGATGGATGGAGTGAAGCTGTTCAAGCGTAAACATAATGAAAAGTAAAAGTCGCCGCCAACTGTTCTGCGTGACAACACAAAGGGCGACAAGCCTTTCAAATGTAGAACTGTCATATAAATATTTGGCCTGCCTGATTTGATCGTCGGCTTCATTTGTTTGCGTGCGTAAACAGCTTTCACATCCCAGACGGATAACAGCATTTTTATCGCGCCTTCAACAAGCATGCTGACATCCCGCTGCGCTTTACGAGTTTGCAAGTCAAATTTACCGTTCAGTTGCTACGAACCATGAACGACTCCCGCATATGGTTTTTTTAAGCATGTCGCATGTGTAGCAAACCTTACTAAGACACTTGGGAGCGGTTTTAAAATTGTCCACAAAAAAAAAATAGATCCATGGGTGAAACCAAGCTAGAAGCCCGTCATATATATCGGCCTAAAGTGACCGGAAGGCTGTCGAGCCCCGATTGAAATGTGAAAACGAGGCATGCTTGCGATGCTATCACGTTCAGCAGAAGGTTGGTGAGCAGGAGACAGATAAAAGACGTCCAGTTCATCAGCAAGGATGTTGTCACGATGACATACGGCTGCGACTATTTCAGCAAGGCAGATCCCAAGTGAGCGAACACACACAAGCGCAATATCTTGGGGATTGTGGAAATCACTTCAATCGAACGTTTGGGTTTTTTAAAGGAAGCCTCAAGGTGCAGACAGGTTTGTTCTTACGTGATAGCACAGTTATTTCTTTCGTTTTGTCATTAAGGTCACAGGCGAGCTGGTGTCTATCTGAGTAAACTTCAGGCAAGCAGGGAGCTTTGTGAAAATCAAAATAGCATTTTTTTTTGGGTTGTATATTTGAATAATAAAAGGAGTCTGACAATGAAAAAGATCTGAGAAAAGATGATGTCACAGCAAAGTCAAATGAAAAGCAACATGGCTTTTACGGTTTCAGGCACGCCGAGCGACATAGGCAAAAATGAATCAGACAATCACAAAAGTGACAGCAAGATAAGATTTATTTTCTCCTTACTGGGGGAAGGAAAAAAACACTTTTTGTCATGGTTCTGTTTTGGTTTCGATGAGATTTGGTTTTGTTTCATAGTTTACGGTTTATGGTTCTGGTCCGTTTGTGACCAACTAAGATAAGATAAGACATTCGCTCTTTTTTTGTTGTTAAAAGGACTGCCATGCCCACCGCTTGGGGTCAGAGCGTAGTGTTACTGTTGTGGTTTTCTTTTTTTTTTTGGTCTTTGTTGCTGTCACATTGTTTTGTTTGTCATACTGGTGTGGTAGCATATACAGTAGCTAGCTCGCTAGAATGCTAGCGCGCTAGTTAGCTAGCTAGCTATATAGATAGAGAGACTTGGATGGATGGATGAATAAGGTGAACGCATAAAAGGCAAACTCGTCTGAAAACTTATGGTTGCCCTTGAAGGACTTTTCCATAAAAAAGTTAGTTAGCTAGCTAGCTATATAGATAGAGAGACTTGGATGGATGGATGAATAAGGTGAACGCATAAAAGGCAAACTCGTCTGAAAACTTATGGTTGCCCTTGAAGGACTTTTCCATAAAAAATATTGATTAAAAAACGGTGCCAAAAATGTGCTTGAATTTCTGGTTCGTTTTATGGAGTGTCTGGAAAGGAAAAGTTTTCCTCCTTGCTGCATTGTCTCATGGTGCCTGTGCCATAATCAAGAGTGACACAGGCGCGCCACTCTATAATCCTCCATGATTAGAAACCAGACATCAACGGCTTCCGCTGCTGTCACTCTTCGCTCAGGCAGTTCAAGGTGGGAATGTTGTTCTTCTCTGTACAAAGCGCTCAGACGCAGCAAGGGGGCCATTGTTGTTCTGACGCTAAGCTGGCAGCGGAGGGTGATGCAGAAAGGAATTGTGTCCATGGAAAATGGAATACAAGTGTACAGTGCACAATGGAAGCTGACGTGGTCATGTTACATGTCAAGTCTCTCGAGACTATGCAATTGTTCATTTCAAATTGGGGTTATTTGGGTTCCGTGCTATTCCGCTGTACATCGTTTGTGCTTGTGCTGTATGGCAGATTTTTTTTTTTTTAATGTGTTTGGTGCGGAAATCTGCGATTTATAGCGATGGTTTGACTTAACATCAGCACAGCTTTGTAGTAGAAGATACAGATTAAAATTAGAATCAGATTCATCTTTATTGGCCAAGTATGTCGACACACAAGGAGTGCAGTGACAGACGTTGTGACTTTAAATAAAATGTATTATTATTATTATTATTATTAAGCACGCTGAGCGATGCGGCCAAACGAGACTGTGCTGCAAGTAGTTTTCATGGGTTTAAAAATAGGTTTGAAAAAGTGTCATGTGGTGTGTGATGGTACTGGAGTGATTAACTGATGTTTAGACCCAAATCTAGAAAGAGTGTGTACAACACATGCATGATTCCTAATCCTTCCCAACATTCAACAGAATGATGAGTAATTACACATGTCATTACACAAACCCATTGACTCTTTATTTATGTATTACTGGCACTCTTTATGTGGTTTAATGGGAGAGAGAGGGAGAGAGAGAGAGAGTATGTTTACGAAGTCATAGTGAGGTGACAATTGATTCAGTCCCAATTAAAAAGTCACGGATGGTGATGAATGCCCATGAGGAAATTAGCCCAAGATGAGCACTAATTGTCTGATTAGATGTGCTTTGGCTTGATAAATGCAGGCACACATAAAGCACACATTAAATGCTTTCGACCATTAAATTGCACATTACAGATATTGTCAAACGGAAATGTGTAGGTGTATATATGTGTGTGTGTGATTGCATGTCTACCTTAAGTCCAATTATTTTGTCGAAATGTTGCTGCCAGTCTTTTTCTGTGCACTTGTCTAGCACAGGAGAAAGATTTCAGGAGGCTTAATCACTTGTGTGTGTGTGTAGCTGCAGCGGGAGATTGTTTAACGGTATCGTGTACCATCTCGATTTCACGGGGGGATAAAATGGCAAATTGACTTCCGAAACTGTGATTGAACAGCTGGGATATTTTACATTAAAAAAAAATAAATAGCCAAGTATCTCCAGATGCAATACACTGTGCTGGAGATTCAACTTTTCTCTCAGCTCACCAGTAATAACTGTTCTTCTCAGAAGATGAAGAATATATGCCTGAGTATTGCTGTATCATCTGTCAACACGTGTTGGTGTACCGTTTGTTTTCAGATAGCCGTTGCTCAACGATCAAAACCACCACCACATAGATGCTAAATGTTAGCCCATGTGCCCTCGATGTTTCCCATTGTACGTTAGCATGAGTTGAGTTGAGTTAGCATTAACGCTTCCATTTTTGCCTGCACAAACCTTGGGTTATGTAAAACAAATGGCAGACATTAATAAGACACTTGCAAACAGTTTTCAATTATGAAAAAGATGCATGTCTCCTTGAACATAGTAGATGAATATTTTTATATATATATACATTTTTTTCCCATCCAAATCCGAGTCACCTGATTTTGCGATTCAGTGATAACGCACGCTCCTAAGTTAAAGGGTTACGTTTTCCTTTACTGAGAGAAAAGGAAAAGTACCCACTCTAGTTTACTTTTGTTGTCAGCTCTGCTGTCGAGGACTTTTTTCTGTTATTCTTTGCATCCCAAGCACAATATACAAGGCCGTGCCCCGTTTGCTCGAGGGAGCCTCTCACCCTCTCGAGAGCTAAAATGACATGCCTTGCAGGCTGCAACGCTTTCAGCGCAGAGGAATTGCACGTTCAACGGGAATGGAGTTATTTACAAATGGCATTCTTCCAGTCAGACAGAGACGTTTGAGTCAATAGAGAGATAACAAGGATATGACAACGAGTAAACGTTTTTCATCCGTTTGCTCTTCTTAGACTGGAAATCCCGCATGTGCTACTCGTGTGCGCTAAAGAACGCGTGCCGTTTTGCACCAAGAAGTGAATGCACGCTGGCTTTGTCTATAACGTGAAATTACAGATGATCCTCGCGTCTGTTGCTCAACTTTCGACTTTTTCCCTCTTTAGTCCAGCGGTCGACAAAGCGAGTTACCGTAATTTCCGGATTATAGGGTGCACCTGATTATAAGGTGCACCCGGTACATTTCTAAAAGGAAAAAAACATTTTGTAATAACATTAGCCGCACCTGTCTACAAGCCGCAGGCGCCCACATAGAAACGGGAGATATTTACAAAGAAAGATGGTACACAGGCGAACGATCTTTAAAAATCTTTATATAGGCCGCTTCATTACATAAGACGCAGAGTTGAAAGGGTGTGACAAAAGTTGTGGCTTATAGTCCGGAAATTACGGCACTTTCATATATTTGGCATATTTTTTGTTGTTGTTTTTTTACACCGGATGCACCGGATTTTTTTACACTGGATATGATCTCAAAAGATAGTTTTTTCTGTTGTTTTTTTTAATGTCATGCATCAAAATGTCCCAAAAAGAAGGCAAAAACAATGCGTCTTAAAAGCCTTCACTTGGTAACCTCAACACACATTTCTCTGTCCCAGAGCCAGGCGGCACAGTACATATATCACACTGACTTATCGAATTGGAGGAGTATGAAATATCTGGGATGATAGATTGGTGGTATTTAGTCGGGTTGGCATATAGCCACTGGTGAATTGTGAATTCGGGGTGTGTAAGTGGATCGTGGGGATAGAAATTATTTTTCCACATCGATCAACAATAAAACATGGTCCTGACTTTGGCTTTAATCGTCAAGGAACGATCGCATCATACTTGTTTGTTATTTGCGTTTAATTAAGAAGATAATTTGTGACTCATCCCATTGATGAGGCAGGTCAAACACAGGCGATATTTACCTACACGCCTTTCAAATGTCACCATTGACTTTCGAAATATAGCAATAAAAATAATGAAGCTCCACGCCGTCATCGGCATGAGAATCTAGTGAGATGTTTGTTGACTCTACAGAGCGGCAAATGAGACCAGAAATCCATTCGCCTATCTTATCTCCTGACTAAATGAAGGAAGAAGGAGACAAGCAAGACTTCTACGGGTTTTTAGCCCCTTGTGGATTTGATCCCAGGAGGTTTGTGTGCCTTTTTGTTGAATCAATTGTCTTCTTAACTTCTGTCTTTCATTTGTTTTGTCGTGCCATTTGTATTTATAAATCTCATGTCCGTGTTTGTGACCATTTCTCGGGGCTTTATTACAGCTGCAGCGGTTGTGAAGGTTCTATTTCAATAAAGCTGTATTGTATTGTATTCCCTTTAGCATAGCTCCATTTACTGGACGCATAGCGCAACTGCGGCGGTTTTTGTAGCTTCTATTCCATGCATGCGCATTATATTTAAAAACAGTTATGAAATAGGTGATTCATTGAAGGTGTGCCTTACAATCCGAAGCACCTTACAGTGCAGAAAATACGGTACAGTGGTACCTGACTACCAATACACTGATGAGATTTTATCCAAAGGCTGGCGACCAGTACATTGTGCATCAGGCCTCTGGCTCCATGTAAGCTGGAATAGGCTCCAGGGACCCTACTGGGAACAATTGCTATAGAAAAGAAATGGCTTGCAACAAAAATGTTTTGGCAGAAAGTATCCAAATGTTCGCTAAAATGATGTGTTAAAGCTTGGCATTTACTGGTTGACAACTTCAGCAGCTATTGACTTTACTGTCCCCCGCTTATTTATGATTTGCTGCACTGTGAGAGTTGGAGAGAAGATGGGAAAGACTGGCAATTGCGCTCACTTGATATTTTCGGGGTAATACGTATTTCAGCAAATGCAAAATGTCAGATGGGCCAGTGAAACCAGCATCACCACAGTTGTGAAACAATTTAATCAACAATGAACAAAACAGTACAACAACACTCAAAGGTATGAATTCTTTATCCTCTGGAAAAAACGACAAATATTAGTGAAACTTGACTGTGTGTGTCTGTATGGTTTGTTTTTTTTGTTTATTTGTTTTTTTTACTACGTCCAAGTGGCCATGGCGCACACACAGAAATGAGCACAATGTCATGCCCATTTATTTGAATGTAATATGCTTTGAAAGAAGAACAGAATAATTGTATGAAATCGTTCCCGCGACATTTTCTTGTTTTCGGCGTGGCCCCGAAGACTCCACGTGAAGTATCCCACTAGTATCCGGAATATTAACTAGCATTTTGTTTGCATTCAAGCCCACACTGATCCATCTGTTTGCAAAGAAACCCACAGAGAGTTTCTCACTAATCTCTTCTGAGCTGCACTCACACCGTGACAAAATACAATCTCGGTGAAGAAATATACCCGCAGCCATCGAATCGAACCCTGCAACGCTGCCACGTGAAGGTGACGCACTAACCAGTCGACCGCCATTCAGAAGAATTAAAAACCTCGACGGTTGTGTGCGTCGTCAGTGTCGCTCCGCACCTCGTCAAACAGAACGAGTAACCATGGCAGCCAAATTGGTTTAATAATGAAGCAATTAACTAGCACAACAGTCTCCTTCGAACAGGCGCTCGTATTCTCTTGTGTGAGTGTTTGTCTGCTTCCGTGTCATCTTGTCTCGATAATATTTGCTCCGAAGGAAAGCGAGGTCACGAGAGCACTGATGAGTTTGCTTTGTTATGCTGTTTTTTCATGTGGAACTGCTTCATTAATCGGGCCACGCACAAACACGGGGGCGCGTACGTTCGCACGGCAACAGATGGCGATGGACGCAAAACCTGATACGTGATCATTTATGATTTCGGTCCTATTGATTGCCATGTTACCGCAATGAGACTAATCTATTTCAGGAGCATCCCGGCAGCTCACAACTCTGTCGCGCTTCTTCATTCATTGCGCTTTAATAATATCATCAATAGCCAGAAGCTGAGTGTGCAGAACTGCCCTGCCATTATGCCGAGGCGGGGTGTTATGGGAAATACAAAGCGCATGACAAACATAAAATGGCATTGTTTTCCATGCAAAGTTGGAGACTCTCCCAAGGATCATCCGTCATCCAAACATTGTGTGAAGGAAACGGAAAAATGATTCTATTTTTAGGCAGCTGTTTCTAGAAGCACCGCAGCCTCTTTCATTGTAAAAAAAATATATATATATGCTCGGGTTGATACGTGTGGCGACAAATTATTGTATCAGCAGGGAGCATCATTTATAGAAGGGGTCACATGTAATGGAAAGCGATTTTCACCCGGGGCTGTTTTCCATGTTGGGTGGCTGCATACTGAAAGCATCAACCGGGACAAATGGCCGCCTGGCGCCTAAATCACTTCGGTTACCACCACTTAAGTGGAGCCAGCTGGGGACTGCGATGCCCTCAGCGACCTTCAGTGAGAATTATGGAAAAACATGTTATGTTCATTTTGCCGTAGGTCGCAAAGAACCAACACACCTATTGAATTATAAATTAAACGCGTTAGACGGATGGGGCGGGTCTAAATAGTGGAGGACTGCAAGTTGATATCGAGATCCTCCAAACAGTTAAGCGGTAGAGCAAGTAATTGCTTTTTTCATGGTTGAAAATTTTGGATTCACGCGATAAAATGAACCGATCCTTATCACCCGCATAGCAATTAAACCCTCCAGTAAATATCTGAGCAACACTTGCGAGGGCGTCATACACACGAGAAGAAATACTTTGGATTCGCTCGTCTCAAATTCTATTTTGCAGAGTTTCCCCAGTTTGATGTTTAAGATCGGTGGAAAGGTCACACAAAGATAACCCAAGTAAACTTTTAATACAGTTTTATGATTTTTATTTTGTGGCACAGTGTGCCAGTGGCTAACACGACCGCCTGACAGCGCGGAGGTGCAGGGTTCGATCCCGGCTCCGGCCTCCCTGCGTGGAGTTTGCATGTTCCCCCCCCGGGCCTGCGTGGAATTTCTCCGGGTACTCCGGTTTCCTTTTATCCTTGTGAGGATAAAGCGGATCAGAAAATGGACGGATGGATGGATGGACAGATGATTTTATTTCTTAGGGGGGGTTGGGGGGACATTTCAAGGCTACCTGGCCTTTTATGGAAGAGTGCTTGTCCCCTAAATGTAATAAATGGTCGGGCCACCCTCAGCAGCAATCGCTAATGTAAAAAGTTTTCATTAACTGCCATGTCGTTTACATGTCCGGGGTGATGTTTTGGCCCAATCTCCCTTGCAGAATTGTTTTAACACTAAATCAAGTCCCAAAACTTATTTGCAATGCAATGTCTAAACACAAGCACGTCGGCTTCACAGTGCAGAGGTACCGGGTTCGATTCCAGCTCCGGCCTCCCTGTGTGGAGTTTGCATGTTCTCCCCGGGCCTGCGTGGGTTTTCTCCGGGTGCTCCGGTTTCCTCACACATTCCAAAAATCATGCGTGGCAGGCTGATTGAACACTCTAAATTGTCCGTAGGTGTGAGTGTGAGTGCGAATGGTTGTTCGTTTCTGTGTGCCCTGCGATTGGCTGGCAACCGATTCAGGGTGTCCCCCGCCTACTGCCCGGAGACAGCTGGGATAGGCTGCAGCACCCCCCGCGACCCTAGTGAGGACCTGCGACCCTAGTGAGGATCAAGCGGCTCGGAAGATGAATGAATGAATGAATGACTAAACACAGTGTACAAATTAATATTAAGAATTAATAATAAAAATAGACCCGATTAATCTATCCGTTTCAATATTTATATGAAACGTCGCCCCCTGCTGTTGACTGAGACTGACATCCGAGTGCCCTCGGACAAAATGGCTCCAGGCTTTGCTTCCTACTTTATGTATTGTTGGAAAAATTCCTGTGGCTGCTTCAGTAAAAAAAAAAAAAGTGGCCTGCCCGCCAGGAGCAGAATCTATTACTGGGCTAGTTTTCACCGTTCTGATTTTATTAGCATCAATGTGATGGTGTCGCACGCATGTTTTCCAGCAAGACTCCAGGAAATTGCAGCTTTTCTTCCCTCTTCACCTCGCCACCTTCTCCACGGGGGCTGGCCATTTTCTTTTATTAGTTCACCTTGCATTTCCTGAAGCCAGCGTGGGCACGCGCCTCGACTAACTCGCAGACGAGCGCAAGCCAGCATCTATCTTGTGGACAGAAGTGCTGAGTGGCTATTACCTGTCGGCGGACCGCATAAAAACCACAGCAATTAAACTCTATTGGGCCGTCTGACGTTTTCCTCTTTGGGGATAAACGAGAAAAAGGGCAAACGGCGGAAGGAGTAATAACAGAGACTTGCACTGATGCCGCTTAGCACGGGAGAGATTTATGTTGACGCTTCGCTAACAACATGGAGACGGATGAATTTAAGAGCGCACGTGACACATGAAATACAACAATCAGCTTGCAAAGGAAGGTATACGGTAGACCCCCTGCTATTTGCACGGCACTAGAGCGCAAAGCATTGAGACCTTTTACGCTCGCCCAAATAATCTGAGATGTCAATAGAGTTAAAAATTGATCAAGGGCCCGAGGGCAGCGGCGCTGAACTAATTACAAAACCACAGCAGCCCAGTGAGTTAAGGTCATTAGAGCTAAGGTACTGCGCTACAGCCAATCATTACGTGTCATCAGCAGAGCCCTACAGAATGACAATTTATGTAAAAATGAAAGAATGTTCAAGAACAAACGGGCCCATTTCGGATCCCGATGACATCAATTCAAGGTTTGGTTTCTGCATGCGTGCTTCTAATCGATGGGGATCACCGCACCGACATCAATGTCAAAGCAGCAAACCGTACTGTGGTGTCTTTCCTACTTCGGTGAAAATGATGAAATACACAATTTTCACAAAATTTCATCGAATACATTTTTTTTTTTTAGGACACAAGCATATGGTGCAGTGAGAAAACGACTGTCACAGCTCTACATACACGCTCTTGTTACGGTCGCTGCTGCCACAACGCAAAAGCATTGCCATTCATCATCATGTGCCGTCGAGGCCATCTTCCACGTTGCTAAAAATAAATGTCTTCAACCTTCCAGTAATCAGAATGAGGTTGTACTGTAGGTACAATGCGCCAGGGAAAAAAAAAAAAATGCTAGACAAGCAGTGACCCCCCACAGTGAAAAGTACAAATGACTTCTTGTCTCATTAGCCAAGCAAATGACATTACATATCCTTTGCAAAGCTAATAGAAATGCTACACTGTGTGGCCCTTTCTGTTACAATCAGTCATTCGATTTATCTTTTCCGACAGTGTGTGTGGAGCGCTTTCTCTCCCTCTCTCTTTGTCCGCCTTCTCACCAACTTTCTTTCGGCCCCCTGCCTTTCCTTGCGTCCCCCCCTCCCGACTGAACCCGTCTTTGTCACTTTCTCTGCTGATCAGACAAATTCAAGTGGAAGCTAAGGACACGGGTGCTGCATTATTCAAACTCCTCAAGGGTACAAGAGTTGCAAATGATGGCCGGAAAATTCTAACGAAAGCGGTTTGCCGAGACGACAAAGCAAAAAAAAAAAAAATAAAGGAACAGGTCGTCAAGATACAAAAGCGAGTCATGTGATTGATGGCGTAATCCGGAGCAAGTCAACATGAAGATGAGGAAGGTAAACTGATAGCAAACAGCTGGAGGAGAACAACTGGAAATGAGGTTTGACCCTCAAATTTCAAATTGTAACTCATATCCTAAAATAAGTCTGTCTTTGGGAGCTTGCACCTACGTTGCGCCGCAGTACAAAAAAAGAAGAAGAAGAAGAAGCGCACCAGAATCGGATGAAACCTGCCAAAGATGCTGCAAGGCAAAGTGATCAGAGTGCAATCTTTTGCTTTGTTCTTGGTTTGCTAATTCTTGACAACTGCGAGCAGGCAACTTGTCTGCCCTGGGCAATCTCTGCAGCTAACGACGACGACACCGTATGTGAAACGGCTGTTCGAGGCGGAGAATCAAAGGATGCCAAATATGATCCTTCTTGTCACCTCAACCAAATTGCTGCAAAATAAAGACGGAAAGGCATCCAAGCATCGCCAACGGATAACTGCAATATTTTCTACTTTAATTGTGTGACATTTGAATCAAATGTGTGTGTGCGCGTGGGTGTACATACACATACACACACACGTATATATATATATATATTTTTTTTTTCCCCCTTGGGGAGTATGTATTTTACTTTCTTGGAAAAAAAAAGAAAGAAAAAAAATACTATATCAACTACCGTATTTTCACGACTATAAGGCGCCATTAAAAGTCTTAAATTTTCTCCAAAATGGATAGGACGCCTTATGGTCCTAATTGATTAATCGCCAGCACTAGGTGACATTCAAATTACATAAAGACAACGCACGGCCTTTGTGTCATGGTTGCCACAACAAATGAGATATGGAATATCGCTCCTCCAAGTGCGCAGACTCCGTTCTCTTTCATATCATAAATGCAGGAGTGCAGGATTAAGTGTCAAGATTACCAAGTGTCTGAAAGTGCCCTTTACCAAAAAGTACCAACCCCTTATCTTGCTTTGAGGCCTCAGGGGCCTGAGACTTTTTTTTTGGGGGGGGGGGGGCTAAAATGTAATACTAGCTCAAGGAGTAGGCAAAAAGAAAATCTGCGTTGCGACACAACCTGCAGCTAAAAGTTCAATCTGCTGCAAGCTATTGCAAAAAGTTATACCAGCTCTGGTTTGTAGACTGCATTAATGCCGGCACAAAAAAAAAAAAAAAAACATTTCAAATGAGAGCTTTTTCTGGTCATAAGTGATGCTTATCCGAAATTGCAACTCACTTTGAGAACGTCCACAGACTTATTCGCGCGATTAACCGGCTTTCGGCTGTCAAAATAAAAAGAGAACACGAGATGCTTCAAACACGTCAAGATTATTTTCATGATGAGTCTTTGCTCAGTTAGACCACAAGAGAGCAAAAAGGAAAGCGTTCAATTCAAGCATATCATACATGGAAGAAAAAAAAAATACATATTGAATGTGCTTTTCTCATTTATGTTGATCTTTTTTCCTCACATTCCGCTTTGGACTTGTAAACACATTTAAGCGTTACACTCAATAAAATGGCAAAATCATACAACAGATAGAGAACATGCACATGAATGTATTTTGGGGCAAAACTACATCATCTTTGTTCCGGGAAAGAGATGCGCAAAATCGTGAATAAAGATGACCCTCGGTTGCTTCCCATACCACAGACGGAGAAAAAATAAATAAAATCGCAGCATCTGTTTAGATAAGACACCATTTATGGAGAACGGACCAGGATAAAGACTGCAAGGTTAGGACACTGAATCATTTACATTTTGTTCAATATGATGCTGTTTGTTTAACCCCCCCCCCCCCTCCTATTGGCTGGTAAGAAATGCATTTTAACTACCGTTAACAGGGATGACGATGTGCCTACATTTCACGATTTATTATCGTCGTTACATTTCTCTTAACTTTAGGTTGCGGGAACGATTCGGGTGGGCGTTAGCAAATTAAGGAGATTGTTGATGCGCTTTGAGACGCTCTTAATCAACCGTTAACGACACGCTATTGACACAGTAATAAACGCTTAATTCAGGGAGTAATTAATTTGAATGACATAATTATCGACTCCGGTAGGAAATTTAGCCCTCCATACTGTATACAGCTCGTGACCGTGATTTTGCCATTAGGTGAGGCAACATGAGTGAGAATGAACGGGAAATGGAATCAATAAATTGATCTCTGCATAGTTGATACCTTATTTGAGTGTGTCTTGATGTCAATTTAGTTTTTTTTTTACAACTGCCAGGGGTTCACATAAAACTCTTATAAAGGCTTGACATGATCGGAATGGGAAGTCTAACGTTTTGCTGTTTCTCCTCCATTTACCCCCCAACCCCCCCAATCAAGATGACTAACCTCCACGTCACAGGTGTCGACAGCACTGCCATGCAGCTCCGTTGACCTTCTACCGGGCGACAAACTTCACATCTATTCGTCCTCGTTAACAGAGGAGCCTCCATCCAACCGCTGTAATCCCCCCCCCACCTACCCACCCCCATCCACCCGACCCTCGAGGGGATCCTTTTCCAACCCGGACTTCCATGAGTCATTTTTACAGCCGCCACTTTTGGCCCCCCGTCGCCTTGAGCCATCTATGCTTTAAAGCCGGCCAGGCGAGTAAATCTGCCAGATTTTAATTAAAACAGCTTCTTTTTGTAGTGCTTCCGTGCCTTCTGTCCACTTGTCCCTGACAAAATACCGGCGCTGGAAACCTTGTGACACAAAGGAACTGACCCTTGGACAAATCGTGGCATACTTTATGGTGACTTGCCAAAAAGTGAGCCACCGCTCATGTTCTATCTGAATCTATCTCGCTTTTATTTGATGTCCTGAGTGAAACGCCGTTTATGGAGGTCACGGCTACAAGTTTGATGACTAGGCAGCAAGTGAACCTCTAAAGAACCATGTTAGGGAAAAAAAAATGAAAGAAGGAAAGGTGTGCCTTCTCTTTTCGGGGCTGCTTTCACATTGGCATATTTTAGGCCGGGTGTTGTCAAACCATGCCCTTGCCTGTCGCACTCAAAGGCTCTGGGAGAAATTAACAGTTTTGTGCAGCTGGATCAATGAGTCTCTCAATCACAGCGTTTTCCTACAATGCAGTCCCGGGGACTTTGACTTTGGTGCCATTGATTAGCTGATTTATAGCTTGCAGATGTCGCTGGCTCACATGGAATCTCAAGCTGCTCGTTTAAAAAGACAATGAAGGAAAGAGATGTCGAGAAAACGGCGCAGATGAATTAAAAAAAAAAGGAATGCGGCAAGATGTGGGAGTTTGGAATACATGTACGCTCCGAGCAATTTTGTTGGAAAAGAACAAAAAGAATCAAGAAAATCATACAAAAGTGAGCGTGCGGCTCAAAGTCGTTTGTTATAGAAGCAGTTTCTTCAATACCAGTTTATCACAGTTCTTCACAGTTTTCTCAGAATTTCCTGGCAACATGAAAAAAAAGAAAAAAAAAGAAATGAACCGCATAGTGAACTCGCAGTTAATTCAAACACTTAGTTGTAGTTATAATTTCCTACTGTCACGTCCCGTGTTTGCCAGCAGGGGGCGGGCTTTCTCTCCAAATTCCTATTCAGATTATTCGTTGGCTCTTAACCTTGTGGCTGTTATTACGCGCCATTGTTCCTCTTGCGTATGACATTTTTATATTGACTAATCAGACCTTCCTTGCCATTTGTTTTCGGCAAGCGTTTTCTGTTGTTCGCTTTATTCGATTCCTGGTCCTTATTTTGACCAGCGTTTTTTGTTATCCTCCCTGTCGGGTATTTTGTGTTCGTTATTAAAGACTCCTTTTGTTATCTGACAAAATCTCTTTTTGTGTCTGCTATTTCGGGGATCCACTTCCTTATTTTGTTGTGCACGAAGCGATCATTCTATCGCTTCGGGCACAACGTGACAACTACCTGTGGCAAAAAAAAAAAATATATAGCGTGTAGCGCTTCTGTTGACAAAATGCTAGGGTGCAGTTAGCTAGCATCCGCCGATTCCTTGACAATCACGCCATGTTTTTATCGTTCAATGAAAAAAAAAAAAAACAATCAGCACACTGTAGTCTGCGTGAAGCTCAAAACCCAAAACAGACTTTCCAATACAGCGTATCAGTCGATGCTCGATCGCTCGGTGAGGCAGCGGAGAAATCGCTCATGTCATTATTTTGCGATGGTCCACTCCAGTCGCTTGCTCGGCTGCATCAAGGTTTTGCGCAACTTTGTTTTTCTAGGAAAGTTTCCAATTTTTAGCAGTGTTTCCAAATTTCAGGTTTGGGGGTCATAAGTCTTGAAATTCATGTTGTGGCTGCCCGCGAATCAAGCCAAGGTCTTGATGGCCGCCCTCCATCACTACACAGCGACGGCCGCACCGAGGCTTCGCGTTCAGAGCCTCAATAAAAGGTTTTACAGAAGATCCCTTTGCCTTTTTCCTCTCGGCACCCAGAAGAGAGGTTGTCTGTCTCGCGGGCAGCTGAAACAAGGCTTTCGCCTTATTATCAGAGCATGACAAGGCTGCAGTGTCAACTCGTCAGCCTCATAAACAGCCTTTATGGCTCCCACCTGGGCGCGTATAAAGGGGAAGGAAATACAGTCGGCCGCCGAAAGTTCATAGAGCGACAAAGAAAAAAAAAAATGAAAAGGGGTCATTCCAAAATGTGAGTATGGTGAAGGTAGTTACAGAAATGGCCTTTTAGAGCATTTACAATACATTATATGACTTCTCTTAAAAGGGTGAAGATTAATAGGGGCATTATTTTGTGGTAAGGGTCAGAGGTCACACACACACACCAATTCATGACTGCTTTGTCGGGGAGCTCGACCTGCCACAAATAGCAATAATAACACAATAATAACCCATGAGTGACTTATGCCTCCCAAAATATGCTTATGACTGCCTATATTAATACTTTCAACTATGACTATACACAAATATGATTCCTAAGCAGTCCGAGAATGATCACAAGTATTACGAAGAAGCACATTTTTTCAGTCAATAACTGAAAGAAAGAAAAACGTGCTCCCAATAATTTATGAAGAGAATGGAATAAATGAACAGCAGGATGAAAATTGAATAGAATAGCAAGTGAGCACAATAAAAATATGTTTCCAGCTTTCAGCAGTCAATCTTTTTTTTTTTTGAACCTTTGCATATATTACCATTTTTGCTTAATTGGGTTCATATTATCAAGTCCAACATCCTTGAAACGTGACCGACGGAGGCATGACGTCTGCCGGTAAACAACAACTTGGCTAAATTAGTTTTATTTATAACGTTGTCGTAAAACCCGCAGAGCTGCACGGTGGACAAAAATGTTGGCCGCATTGGAGGGCTGTTGATGGAATGTCATTGGTGGTTAAAATGAGTACCTCACAATTTGGGTATTGAGCTTTCATAGAAAAATGATGACGTGTTCTCAACCCCCCCCCCCCCCCCCTCTCTGTCCTCCTCTAAATCGCAGCCAGTTTGGAGTGTGTCTACTTCAGCACCATGGACAGCAGCACACCACAGGGAGGAAGACATAAAAAATAAACACAAGCTAGCCAAAGACTAAAAATGAGCCGTCTTTTTAGCTTTTTGGTCCGCATATGTTTTATAAATATTCATCACAGGTGGTGGGTGTGCAGATATGTCAAGCTTAAGCAAGCGAGCGGCGTAGGCTTATGCAGAGAGTTCATTAATATCAAACACAGGTGAGAAATGTGATGAAATATTCATCAAGTAACTCACATTGCACAAAGGACACATTTAGCGTTTTGTTTTGCGGGTCATGAACCTGCGCGATGATGTTTAGCCAAAAAAAAAATGGCTTGTAAAAGTCCACTTGTTGGAAAGCTTTGTGGTGCCTTGTATGTAAATGCTGTTTGGCAGCAGATACGACTCCCCCCCCTCCCCCCTCCCCCCCTCCCCCGTGCTCTTTAAGGCAATACATTTTGATGCCAGTGGCTGCACTTGAGGAAACCTCGCAGAGATAGGCCCACTGGTCCGTGAACTGCAACGGGGGTCCGACAATCGAAGGAAAGAGCAAAGTTCAAACACATCCATCAAAATCATGACAGACGGCCACAGAATTTGCATTTGTTGAATCAGTTACAACGCGGTCGTTACACTGTTTTTCATGCCGCGAATACTGACACACGTGTTCTTGCACCAGTTTGGAAAAAAAAAACAATGTGGCGCGATGACGCAAGCGCTAAACAGCAGTGTTAGCTTAGAATGCTATGACTCTTGGGGGGTTTTTTGTTTGGTTTTTTTTGCTCTCAAGACATCCATCCATGTTTCCAGATGCTTTGATTGGTCATTATAATCCAATGGAGTGGCAGTCAAGATAGCCTGAGCTAACAGCACTTGATTTTTTGTTTTTTAATCTTTGAGGGCATTTGAAGGTCATGGTGATTTTGAGGACATCCGGAAGAAAATGTAAAAAAGTAGTCCAGTGGTTAGCACGTGGGCTTCACAGTGCAGAGGTACCGGGTTCGATTCCAGCTCCGGCCTCCCTGTGTGGAGTTTGCATGTTCTCCCCGGGCTGGCGTGGGTTTTCTCCGGGTGCTCCGGTTTCCTCCCACATTCCAAAAACATGCGTGGCAGGCTGATTGAACACTCTAAATTGTCCGTAGGTGTGAGTGTGAGTGCGAATGGTTGTTCGTCTCTGTGTGCCCTGCGATTGGCTGGCAACCGATTCAGGGTGTCCCCCCCGCCTACTGCACGAAGACAGCTGGGATAGGCTCCAGCACCCCCCGCGACCCTAGTGAGGATCAAGCGGTACGGAAGATGAATGAATGAATGAATGAATGAATGTATATGGCCATAGACACATTCAGCGGGTCTTGAAAAATCCAAATGCTCCAAAACCGCCGGATTTAAACCCGTACGACGAACATTTACGCTAGCTGCGCTTTATCGTGTTATCGGGTGCATCTAACCAAAGTATTGACTGCACCTTGATTGTATTTGCGACCAAGTGAGCCGTCTGTTAATCCCAAGGAAACACAATCAGCAAAGCTGTGGGCGGAGGAGCGGGGGGCGGGGGGTAGAAGCATTGCGGTGCATTGTG
This sequence comes from Hippocampus zosterae, assembly GCF_025434085.1. NCBI lineage: Eukaryota > Metazoa > Chordata > Actinopteri > Syngnathiformes > Syngnathidae > Hippocampus > Hippocampus zosterae. The sequence continues at coordinate 2,541,016 of NC_067465.1, read as the reverse complement.
AAGCAGTGACACCAAGACAGGCAGGCAAAAGACGCTAAAGCATAAAGCTGTCGCAGCGACCTTCACTTATCCTCAGTATTGATGGCCCAATCATATAGCGAATATGAATTAGTACCTTCAGGGATTTCTCCAAATGGAGCATAATTCCAGGATACGTCCAAAGGAAAAAGCCATCAATCACATGGCGGCTTTATGATACCGCCCGGAGAGCTGAGAAAGATGCGTTTATAAAAACATGCTTTTAATTGCTCCTCCCAAATATAAAAAAAATAAAATAAAATTCTGCGGCCGGCATGGCAACCGATCGATTCCATCGCATGTCAAGTCAGTATCTTCCATTTTTGTTTTTCAAAAAAGTCAAGTGTCAAACTTGGAGGGGCAACACGAGACATTTCAAAATCCCCGAGAGCATTTCTTGTGTGACTTGAAAAATGTGCGAGTGAAGCGTAGATGTTCAAACGCGCGCTCTCACAACAAACGTGCCTTTCATCGGGTTATCTGTTCATAGCTGCAGGATAGCACCAAACAAACACTGCTGGTGGCCTCGCTCCCTCCCTCTCCATCTCTCTCTTTTTTTTTGTCCAGCTCTCTATTCACTCTCTTTTGCTCTTTCCACTATAAATAGATGTCTGTGTCCATTACTGTTTGTAGCCTCCAAAAAGACTCGGTTGTACTTTTGCAAGCTCTTTGTGCACGCCAGTGCGCTCGCTTTTAGAAATCCCCTCCAACGATAATATATTCACATTTCTTAGAGCTTCCTTTGAGCCACGCGGCAAGAAACGCCGGCGTTGAAAAAATAGGCGCCTCTCTTTTGAGAGGTTCCAATGTCGTCGTGTAAATGCGCGTTCTCATATATCATGGGTGGGGCGGGGGAGGGGGGGGGTATTTTTGATCCACCGCATCATCCACCATCCGAAACCAAACGCCTCAAAAGCAGGCAACTTTTTAGTACTCCAACTTCCAACTTATTTTGCTTCTTTTTTTTTTTTTTTTTGTACGGCACCACAAAAGCTTCCCATAAAATGTGTCATAACTGAGGGATAAAATGGAATTTTTGATATTTGGCAGAATACAATTCCTATTAATGGCGCTTTGTTACAGTGGGGTAATAAAGGCCCGGTAGTCCAGTGGTTAGCACGTGGGCTTCACAGTGCCGAGGTACCGGGTTCGATTCCAGCTCCGGCCTCCCTGTGTGGAGCTTGCATGTTCTCCCCGGGCCTGCGTGGGTTTTCTCCGGGTGCTCCGGTTTCCTCCCACATTCCAAAAACATGCGTGGCAGGCTGATTGAACACTCTAAATTGTCCCTAGGTGTGAGTGTGAGCGTGAATGGTTGTTCGTTTCTGTGTGCCCTGCGATTGGCTGGCAACCGATCCAGGGTGTCCCCCGCCTACTGCCCGGAGACAGCTGGGATAGGCTCCAGCACCCCCCGCGACCCTAGTGAGGATCAAGCGGCTCGGAAGATGAATGAATGAATGTATTCTATTGTATTGTGATTAGGGGGGGTGGGAGGTTCCTGTCATTATCTTTGACTTCTCTGTTGTAATGTGGCAATGTGTTCATTCATACGTTAAAAACAATCTGCAAAAAATCCGCCTTTTCGGATGAGGCCGGCCAGTCGGTCGGGCCCTAATGACAATGACAAAACCAGAAATTCAATTAACTCAGCCATGGGAACGCTTCTGACAAAATGAATAAAACTGATTAAACATCAATTACATTCGTTAAAAAAAAATAATAATAAATCAAGCAGATTCAAAATGTAAATGCCCCGAGTATAAATTCCACACCTTCACTCAACTTTATTTTTACAATGGAGAACTTATATTCCACCTGCATGACTTCTGACAAAGTTAGAATGCGGCTTAAAAGATTTAAAAAGGGAATTCTATACCCCGTTTCCAGAGAATGGCGCAGACAAAACATCGACTTCACTGAAGCTGGACTTCAAACCATTTGATTCATGCGGCGCGCAAAGGACGAGTTCTTATGTCTCATGTAATTAGATTGATTCTAAAAAAAAACGCTTGGGCAATGACAGCAAAGAGGGAAAAAGAACAGAGGGGAAAGTGGGGCGGGGGGCCTGGGGGGGGGGGGCGAGGCCGGATTATCAGAAAGCCTTTAGCAAATGGCGACGCTTCATCCTCAGTAATTACAAAGTTTTTTTTTTCCCAAATGTTTTGATGTCTAATATGATTACAAGACGCACGGCGCGGAATATAAATGGGTAAACAAAACAAGGAAGAGGAAAACGATAATGATTTTTGGCACACTGGGATGACACTTTTGTCCACATTGCACTTATGTGTGACAGTTTGGTAATCACACTGACAGCTACAGGGGGGGACTGGGGAAGGGGGGGGGGTTAATTAAAATGCATGACAAGTTCCATATTGATCAAAACCGGAGCACTATTAGCAACCTCGGCTTCAACAATGACTTTATTAGGCACAGCAAGTAGATATCATGTCAACTTTTAAGGATGACTATTTCTCGGTGTGACCAAAAAAAATATCGGCGGCATTTTTACGTCCAGACTCGAAACGAATGACGGCGGCCGGCTATTAACTGACGGCAGAATGAATCGTCCCGTTTACGACGACAATTCGAGCTACCCTCGTTTACTAAAAAAAGCCAACGCAATTTTTATATATTTTCGCAGATGCAAGACATCAATCACGGCACTTCCTGTGACAGTTGCCATCGTATTTAATGGCGTCCATATTTGCCCGAGCGAGCGAGGCAATTTGTCACTTTTACTTGGCAATCAGTTTGACGCTTCCCCTCGTCGTCGACGACCGAGTCAACGCTGACCCGCCGCCTGCTGAGAAAACAGTCCGAGGCGCGCGCGCCCCCAATTTGCATGCGCCTCAATTTGATGAATGGCCTTTTTGTCATCGCTTGGCTCGGCCACCATCGATCTGCGATGTGGATTTATTGATTGACGCGATGACTGATACGCATGCCGATTTTAAAAGTTGAGGGACGGCAAGAGTTGGAGACAATTTTAGACGTTGCGCAAGATGTATATGGAGTATATACACAAAATCCCAGTCAACAGTTGCAACAGCCTCAAAATTTGAGAAATTGATCGAAGTGACTGTCTCAAAAAAAAAAAAATCAAAATATTCCGTAATTGATCGAAGTGACTGTCTCTAAAAAAAAATCTAAATATTCCGTTGAAAGTGCCATCATCTCCACTACGTCCAGATCTTATTAGTTAAGAGCAAGGCCAAAAGTAATATGTTACGTCTCTCAACGGCCTCTGTAAAAGCCCCCCGAGGCTCGATTTTGTGTCATGTGATTTATATCCCTCCACCTCAATAGATCTCTATCACAAAACAGCGTTTGACTGCTGACGGCTTCCCGACAAGGTCAAATTGGATGGCGGCACGGGAATACTTTCTTGAACAGGACTCGGTTTACAGTTTATCATTGAAGAGTAACATCTGAGATTTTATTTGCTACCTAAGTATTCTCATGCAGCAATTTTGTTTTTCTTTTTACTACTTTTTTTTTTGGGTTACTCCTTTTTGGAATAAGAACCAGACATACCATAGCCCCTGTAGCCCCCCCCCCCATCCCCCCGCCCCTCAACTAGGTTGTCCTTCAAGAAATGATCTATGTATATCTCATTAGCTGGCTATGATGACATATGTACGAGCGAATGATTAATGGCCATCTGGAGAACGAGAGAATTATTGACCTGACCTTTGGGCGTGTCGGGGAGCAAATGGCTTCCCATATTTTTTTTTTTTGCCTTTCCGGTTCCGACCTGAATGTCCGTCAACAACCCACTAGCATGACTCAAAATGTGACTTCTTATTAAGACTGTTGCCAAATTCACAAAAGAGTTGGGGGGGGAAAAAAAGAGTTTTTATCAAAATCACAGTTGAGTGGACATGCCGATTGGATATTGTGGGAGAATCCTTTGGGAACGGGAATAAAAGGGAGAAGTCAATATCGATAGAACAGACTGTGTCCGATGAAGAGGTTTTCATGACGGGGAGGGGGGCGAGGATGGGGGGGGGGGGGGGTCAGATCCAGTCACCTTGCCGCACGCCCCCAGAGATAAACGCCATCAAAGCTGATCGGCATGTCAAGTGAAGTGAGAAGGAGTGTGGGTGGGCGAAGGATTTCAGCGAGCTAAAAGGTTTGATCTGCATATATATATATATATATAATGGAGTATGATGATTGTAAGAATTTCAAACTGTCATGATTAATAGTCTATCGGCGGTCTGGTATTTTAATTAAAAAAAAATCCACTATGTAACAATGCTAAATGAGAGTTTTCTTGATTAAATGAACATTTAACAAAAAAAAAACAAAAAAAGACCGTGAAGGTCTCTGGGCCAGCAACGGCCGAACGGTTAGGCTTGTCGCCTGCCACCGTGACGACTCGGGATCAAGACCATCCACCCCTGGAGACACTGCTGTGGTGTCCTTGAGCAAGACTGATATCAAAAACTGCTCCGCGGGCGCTTAATTATCCTCCTGTGCCTGCATTATGTGCCACGAACAGCGTGTGTTTGCTGTGTCCACTCATGTGATGTGGCAACTACAGAGGACAAATTGTGTGTGTGTGTGTGTGTGATGATGATGATTCGTCTTGTTCTTCTTTCATTCTTAAGACCCAATAAAAGTGATTTTGGAAATGTAATTTACAAGTTTGGTGATAAGAGAACTGTGTAGAACTCAATTTGTCATGGTTTCAATTTTCCGGATTTGCTAAAATGACAATCAGTGATATACTTGGGGCAACCCCCCTTCCACTACTGTATGCAAACGTTCATTTACAGCAGCGGCTATCCACTGACAAAACTGAAAATTCATCTTCCTTTCTCATCGTTAACCGAAGAGAAAAAGTAGCACTGGACTCGTCGTCCGACCACTTGAGTAAATAAACAGCTGATGCTGAAGAGAATTAGAGGACAATATTGACGGACAGCGCCAGGTGATGATGTTTGAAAGATGGGGTTGGGGGGGGGGGAGCAATCCAGTCAAGTTTCCACACGCCCCTTGCGATAAAGAACACCCGTCATGAGGTGAAAGAAAGGCGAGTTGCGGGAGGCGCAATGACGCCACCGAGCTTGAAAGGGGTTGGCATGGAAGGAGAACCTAAGAAAAAGCCAAGACCAAAAAGGTCTATTATACAAAAGATGAAACGGCAAAGGAAAGTGCGCGCTGCGGTGAGGTACAATTAGGGAGAAAGGAGGTAGGGAGGAGACGAAAAGTGATTCGGAGGAAAATGGCATGTATGGAGGAGCATAAAAAAAAGCAGCTAATGGCAGATGGAGAGAAAAAAAAACATGAGGAAAAAGGGCAAGTTGAATTACTGAAGGAGAAGCTACGGGTCAGATCCTACAAGCGTATTGCCTGAGGCGTTTGCTTACAACTATTTGTGTGGCTCGAGAGCCTCCTAATTGATCGGTAAGCCTTGGTTTTATTCATCTTCCGGAATGTGTGCATTCTAAGATGCGGGGCTTTAAAATCAACACCTCACACATATATACATTCATCTGTGTGTCAAATATGCATTTCATTCGGCTGATCCGGATGGAATCGATTTGAGAATACATTGGGGGAGGAAAAATAATAAAAAAATAACATGCAACTTCCGCACGAGCCGCTGTACAAGTGAGAAAATGTCAAGGTTGCGCAGAAAAGGACTTGACATCAAGGTCAGGCTTGGATTATATTTTGATCCGTCTCTATGCCCCGTGCCCCCATTTCCTGATCATATCCTGGGACTGCACACGAATACCTTTGCATGATTCATAGTTGAAGAGAAGAATCAGCTGGTATTCATGATAACATGGCCCCTTCGTCGTCATCTCATTTGCTCATTTGCTTTGTTTTTATTTTGGGCACGCAAATCCGCCAAAGGAGTCCTCTGGAAAAAAATGGAAGACTCTTTTACTCATACCCGTTTTATATTACAGGAACGTATTTACTCTTTAAAGATATTCTTTATGCCCATTTTGACTGTCCTCTCTTTTAATCCTATCAACATTATCCAAGTCTGGATCTGTGAAACATGAATAGCTTTTAGAAATGGATTCATCCACTTGGATTAATTGTGCTGCTGTGCGTCACTAAGTGGGTTTAAATATGCAAAACTGAAGCAAAAGTTTTTTGGGGGGGGGGGGGTTGTCTTTTTTTGTTTTTTTTACAGCAAAGCCACCTTGGTTGAACTTCATTTGGAACGAAGCATACTTGACTTTTAAATCAATGTGAGCAAAATCAAGTTTAAGTCCAAGATTCGGAAAAAGAAAAAAAACGTATTGAAAGCTAATTTGTATACACTTAGTGCAAATTGGGAAAACTACAAAAATATTTAAATTGGGGGCTAAGTCTTACAAATTCTAACAGATTCTTCCAATATATATATATACATATATACTGTGGAATTTGTCAACTCCATTGGTTAAATGAGCCCGTTTGTTTCCCATTGACTTGAATGGAAAGGCGATGAATCCATTCCAGCCCAGAACGTTATACTCCCCCAACCCCAAAAAACAAAGTGGGACATCATTTTAGCTTTTAAATAAATCAATTCCCATTTCTTTTGGTTATTTTTATCATTATTTTTAATTGCCTTCCTCAAGGGTTTTCCATTTTCAGGATGCAGTCCTTCTTTGGAGTGGACGCTACATCCTCTGGCATCTGTGATTGGGTGAACATGACTGATTTATTACAAAGCGGTAAACTTGACTTTGTGTATTATTTTTATTGAGCTATGATAAAACGTCCCAGAGGTCTTTGTCTTCATTGACGTAACGCAGAAATGGCCTTGGCTTGGAAGTGATCCGACGTCTGCGCCATCTTGTCCGGTGCTGTTCGTCAGGCAGCCAAATACCATTTGTGGCGTCATGAAATTGACTTTCACTTTTCACGTCTTTGAGACCGTATTTTCTTCCCTCGCCATTAAATAAAGATGTCACCCGGCGCAAGACAAGGACAAAAAATACGGACGGCTTAATTATAACGAATACGACGGAAGCTTTGTACACTACTTGAGTCAATTAATCTTTTTTTTTCTTGCTTAAACTACAGCTTTACAGCTTTTCAGAAGACAGTAATCTATTATTAATAACCAGAACTGGAAAACAGACAAAAAGTCCGACCGCGCCGGTACATAGAAAAATAGCTTCACTTGAAAATAATGTGAAAGAGACCAAGAGGTCTGGAATTCATCAGATTTATATGTCGATAAAAGTCACCAATAATGTCCGTTCATTGCTCACACTTGCAACGACACACAAAATAAGTGTACATTGAGCTGATGGAGCAGATAAATCTTCAAGCTCCAAGTGAAAGGTCACAGGCTCTAATTATCAACAACAATGGCTCTTTGCAGTGGCAGGTCGATCGAGACCTTGCCGAGTCCCCAGACTCGGAAATGTATGAGCATTGCTTTCTCTCTCGCTCTATTTCTAACTGTCTGGACCTTTCTCACACATTTGTCTATCAAGCACAAACAATCTACGGTCATTTGTAACTCTGGTTGTCCATTACTCATAGTCCGCCGTAGGGCCTGAAATAAGAAGTCCACTTTTATTACTCCGCATCGGCATTTTAACGTTTCAAGTTGACTAATCGCGAAATATATTTTTGGGGCATCTCGTCTCTCGATTGTTCAATTAATTGACAGAAGGCTTTAAAAGAGTGAAAAAGCATCTCAACTCGTCCAGAAGATATTCCATCACAAATTCGCATTGGCAGCAAAAGTTTCATTTGAATCAGATCCAGATGAAGCAATTTGACAGTGATTGACACTGACAATTGTGATGCATGATGCCATTTAGGGTGCGACCGGTTTGGATTGATGGCACCACAATTGTGCTCATTTTACAAAAAAATACAACACCTGATCTGGATGGTCTAGTACCAGCTAAGATGGAGCATACCAGAGTTCAGTTTCGCCCTGACCAAACAAAACCGCATCAAGTGGAATGAAATTGAGCATGAAAGCAGAGAGTTTATCTGAACAATCTTGGAAGACTACCTGGCAGTCCAGAAAAGATTAAGGGATTTTTTCTGTATCTCAGGAACTGTGGCCAAAACTAACAGAAAAAAATCAACATCCGTCCAAACCAGCCCATTGAGACCCCCAAGTGCCTGGACAGTGAAGTAAAGCGAGAGGACCTTTGTTTGTTTTGTTTTGAAAACCGGCAAAGCTCAACAGAAGCACGGCTCCTTCAAACGCGCGTAAAGCTGCCAACGTCGATAGCTTCAACCCAGTCCAACACCATCAACTCACTAATTGCAAATCTGAAAGTTGCACACCGACACTTCGTACGGACACAGTCATGTGACGCCTTCCTGTGCCTAGTTTAGGAATATGACATCGAAATGGGCAATTTTTATACAAAGCCGCTGACAGCAAATATTGACTGAACCATAATAGTGGGATTTGACTCATAATTCTGCTGAGCGGGGCATTCTTGTCGACGGCGCGGTGCCAGGAAGTATTCGCGATCCCCACAGCAGTACAATGACTCCTCAATGTCAAAACCATACCGCGCCTGTTGTTTTGATTTGGAACACAACAAGTCCTCGGTGAATTACGTCCTGCGGAGGCAACCTCGGCAGCCCGCTGACTGCGATTCTGAAGAACTGCAAACGTGAATACAAATGATTGTGTTATTGAGAGGGCTGAGGAAAAACATCGTCCTACAAGTCCATTATGTTAATTGCCTTCGCCGTAGCAGGCAATGGCTGCAGTCGCATTGAGGTGCGGCGGTGATAAATGAACGGCTCGAGTCTCAATGCCGAACCCGCCAATGATATAGCAGAGCGTGTGAACAACTGCCCCTTTTTGTTTATAGTGACCTTGTAATTAATCAGACAGGGGCAGGGATGTTGGAAAAAAAAAAAGTCCTGTCAGCAAATAGGGAGGGGACTTAAGCCCCCAAAGTAAAGATTGGAGAGGAAACCCGCAATGTAAATACTTGCATGGACCACAGTCGTTTCAAAACGTTTGATGAGGAAATATCACGGTATGGCCTAAAATTCATATAATGTTATTCATTGATTGTAAAAAGAGTCATTTCTGAATGGGTTCTACGGGCCAAATTGAACGGATATAACGTAACTGAGAACATTTGATGCGCAGATCTCAAAAATTAAAACTTTTTGGTGAAAAATAGTGGGAAAAAAATATTTTTTGTTGTTCCTCATCATATACTTACAGGTTATCATCTCCCGGCCGACTTATGCGATCACATACTCAATACAACTACATATACTGTATGGAGCACTTCGTTAGCGGTTCTGCGACGCTTCGTGTGTCCCGACTGTGGAACTGTGGTATTATTTTGGTGCAAGCAGAGCTTGAAGCCATTTTCACTCCGAGGCACAGACAAGGGCATCATCAACAAGAGTTATTGCCCCTGGTTGGTTGAGGACAAACGCACAAGCTAAGCCACGTTAGCTATCCGCGGCCAACGCGGATAGCTAACATGGTGCTAATTTAGAAGATACCTTTCATAATGTGTTATTTCGGCCCAATGTGGATTGAAATGTGACATTATACAACCATGTAAGAGTACTACTACATTTTCCAACCCTGGACGACCACACCAAATTTTCGGCAATTAATTTTGGGCACCTTGAGTTCTTCCGCGATTTCTCTTTCTGTCATGTTAGCATAGTAGCATCCAGACAGACGTCCACACTGCAGTGGTTGACCAGCTCAGGTATAGAAAAGAAGAAACACAGCTAGCCAGCAATTGTCCATAGCCATGTCTAAATGTGTGGGTACCATTTTAAAGGCCTTAACGTGCTGTATTTTATACTATAATAACAAGCCCAAAGTTTATTTCTATATCGCGGATTTCACTTTTTGAGTGGGTGCTCTACAACTCAACTCCCTCGATGGAGGGCGATTTACTATATACTGTAGAAATATGAAAACAACTTTTCCTTAATTAGAGTGCATCACTCCCAATTAGACTAAAACACGGCAAAAACATATCGATTTCACGTCTCGGTAGCCGGCAGGTCTGAATATTCATGCATGAATGAACTTGTGATGTATGCAAGGAAAATCCGTATTATTTATATGATTGTATTATTTATTTTGCATATTTCCTTCTCTAAACGAACAAGATTCAGCATGTAAAAACATTGCTGGACAAAATTTGCATATCTACAATTCTGATTTGCGGTTGCCGTAATATAAATTAATGAGATGGCTTCCTGTGACCTCCAGAATAATGAGCACGAAAAAAAAAAGGAGAAAAGAATCAGAGTATACAGTATACGGGCTATATCAAATTGGACTTTCTATGCTTGCTGGTCTTATCACTGCCCTTAAGTGATGGCACCCATTAGTCAGTGAGTATTATAGATTTATTTTTGGAGACGCTAAAGATTTATTTCTGTGCCACAAAAAGTAAAATACGGCACCACTTTATGGCAGAGTCATAATTCAAACACGGGAAATGCATTAAAGCGCAATCTGATGCATTACGGGAATTTATAATCAGCCGCGCAACAGCGGCCATTGATCGATGGCGAAAGCGCGGGAGCTTTAGTACATAATTCAACACACGGATTTGACAGCGTACTTGGACTCATCATCCCGGGGATGAGAATGGCATCTGCTGATTATTTTTACACTAAAACGCACGAGTGCAAAAGACACCGCTGAAGCATTTATTCTCAAGTCATCAAAACGCAGTGCGAGGAAAAAAAGTTCAGGCTTTTGTAAATTCATTCATTCATCTTCCGAGCCGCTTGATCCTCACTAGGGTCGCGGGGGGCGCTGGAGCCTATCCCAGCTGTCTTTGGGCAGTAGGCGGGGGACACCCTGAATCGGTTGCCAGCCAATCGCAGGGCACAGAGAAACGAACAACCATTCGCACTCACACTCACACCTAGGGACAATTTAGAGCGTCCAATCAGCCTGCCATGCATGTTTTTGGAATGTGGGAGAAAACCGGAGCACCCGGAGAAAACCCACGCAGGCCCGGGGAGAACATGCAAACTCCACACAGGGAGGCCGGAGCTGGAATCGAACCCGGTACCTCTGCACTGTGAAGCCGACGTGCTAACCACTGGGCTACCGGGCCGCCCCCCTTTTGTAAATTATGAAAAGCATCCCCCCCCCCCCCCCCCCCGATGGTCAGGGTGTCGGTTGATGTGGACACCGGACGCTGGCAATGTGTCCCATCATTTAATTGAATAACTGCAATGAATTGCAGATTTGTTTAATTTTATTCGATTTTTTTTTAAAGCTGAGTCTATTTGTGTTTGAGCATGATTTGATCAATTACATTTTTTTTGGGGTAAATCAAGCCAGATGAGTGGTTTTTCGGATTTTCTTGAAAAGTCGCAATTTTTCAAGAAAAAAAAGCCACGAAATGTAATTCTGCAACATGTTGAACAAGTTCCCACAGATAAATCCTTCGAGGCTAACCTTCTGCCTTGTTTCAGTGTTTTTCATCTAGCTGATACAAAAAAAATCATTCCAACACGTGTTGCTATCCTGGTGTTACCGGCACAATCAGGGAAACTGAAAAGCATCCAAAGGACCATCTGCTCCTCACATGAATCGTTATTGAGAGTCCAGAGAGTCCGATTGCCAGGAGCAGGCAAGATAGTAGACAATAGAGAAAGCGAAAATATGCTATTGGATTGAAGCAGAAATGTTAGCACAGACGGGCGGGCGGGATCGTTTGTCCATCTGGGGACTTGCCGTTATCCTCGCAGTCGCGTGCTTCCGTGGATCAGAGCGACGATAATCAAGCCCCAACTTTATAACCACGCTAGCTTTTGAGTGCATTGGAAAAGGACTCATTTCCTCTCCCTGTGGCACTGCCATTCTGCCTACGACAGTACTGAACATTCCGCCAACTCGGCAGCATCAAAGAAGCCGGCCGGCGCGGAAAGAAAAGGAATTGTAGCTTAAGCGAAATCTCAATTCCAGTTGGGTGAACGAGCTCATTTTCTGCCCGGTTGCACATCGTCGTCTGCCTTTGCATATGCAAGTCCGCAGAAATTATGAGCAGTTTTATGACATTCGCAAATCCATTGGAGGGTGTACTATAAATGTGTCGGTAGCATTGACCCTACCGGCCGACCCCCCTTTTATGTTCTTATATGTTATTTTTCAAGGCAAAACATGAAATTGCGCTATCATCCGACGGCCTGGCGCATGCAGGCTGACATATTCATCATTTCATTAGGAGAAGCTGTAGGCTGGGTTTGCGATGACAACTTTATTTTCACAAATCAACCGGACTGCATTTAAAACTTAAGCCGCCTCACTTACTTTTTGCTTGAACGGCTGCTCTTTACTGACAGATGGGGAAAAGCGTGTGCGGCATTTCAAAACGCGACTCCTGCACTTGGAAGTTGTTTTAAATCCCTTCGGTGAACTCATTGAATTTCACTGGCTCTTTTTTTTTTTCTCATTTGCTGCTTATCCAGGCGCACAACAACAACAACCGGCCCGGAGAACCTATGGTGGACATTGAGCAATAATTACACGATGCATCACGATGCATCACGATGCATCGCGACACACCCATGTTTACGTTAGCTAAAGGAGCCCCGGATGGAAATTATTCACCATTATCAAGCATCTCCAGTTTGGAGAGAGAATACGAGTCATTTTAACAGAAGTTGTCTTATATGGACATCTGGAGGTGTCCCGCGGAAATGGCTGCGGATGCAAAATCATACGAAACTATTGAGAGGGTAAACAAAACAGAACAAAAAACTAGCAACATCCTGCTGTGAATAACAGCAGGAGGACAAAAGAATCGCGGCTGCTTTCTCATTTATCACAGCCAGCGTTTTGTCTGCGCTTCTACAGTGAGCGATCTCATCTGGGGACGTGGCATTCAAGTGAGGAGGATGTTAGCCAAACATTCATCCGCATCAGCCAAACAAATAATGCCCCCCACCGTTGCCTTGCCCGTCGAATAAATGCAACAGCCATTAAATCGGCGGCGCTCGCAAAGTATTATTTCCACGTTAAGAGTGATTTATCAATCAACTGTGCCAGGTGTATCCTCCGAAGCGGCTCGGGGTATTCACGTCTCCCGACGGACCTCCTATGAACTCAGCTGCGGGCTATAATTTTAACGATTCCAAAGTTGCCGCGCGCGCGGATGCTTTGCTAGCTTGCGTTCTAGCACCCGATACCCCGAGGCAAGCTGACAAAATGTTGCCGCTCAGGTGAAATGATTTCGCCAGTTGAACGGGAGCAAACGGCTTTGAGGGCCGCTATTTTTTCACACAGAGGTGACACCATCTCCCAAAATGTCAGCGAGACAAGGCAGATAGCGGAGTGGAGCTCATTTTCTTTCGACTGGCATCCTGCTGTACTTTTCCGTGTCGCCCCAGCCTCCTCCCCCCCAACACCGTTCTAATAAAACATCTGGGATAAATGCGACTATTGCAGGCAGAGCCCTGTCATAAAAACCTGGCGAGGGGAGGCACAAAATCGTTACGCGGGCGGGGGGGCCATATTCCAAATTTCACAACGGCTCGGCTGTCCTTTCCTCAACTGATGCCGTGAAAGCATCTCTCAGCCAAAGGTCAAAGGGCAGATTTTGTACTGCAGCTGGCCTGAACCCTTTCCCATTAAGGCCTCTCTTGCGATTTAGGTTTACGAGCGCCGGGCAGCTTAAATTGGGCCTCCCGTCTAGCGTTAACGGCAGCAGTAAATGTCGGAGCCCCTTTGCAGCCGCAATCAACACCTGCGAACAGAACGGATGGGAGCGAGCGAGCAGGCGGGCTCCCGGAAAGCTGCCGGTGTTGACTATAGCCGCTTCGCTTCAGAACAAAGCCGGTCGGACTGCCGGGGCTCATTTTGGCAGCGTCCGATACGTTGGATGATTTGGCTGCCGTGATGGCGACAGATCCTCATTGAACATTCGTGTGATTTTTGTCCTGTTCTTTTCTCGGCGTCCGATTCAGAAGCGCTTGTTACTCAGTTCCCAGATGGTGAGGATGAGCCCAAACAATTACCATTCAAATCTGCCACCGGCAACTGTTTGTCGAGGGGCGGGGGGATCCTCAATCGCCATATTTGCGTTGAATGAAATATCTACTTTGACGCTCAACGCCTGGATCATGTCGAGACCTGAGCAGATATTTGGAAGTATTTTCGCAACAGTGGAAGCCAGCGCAGAACCGCGAGCACCTGAGAACGGGATAAATGCTTATAGAAAATATACCGTGGGAAACATTTCCAATAAATTATAGTAAAGCGGCACTGGAACTGCAACATTTGCAGTTTTCAACCAAAGGTGCCCTTCGTTTGGGTTCAGATGTCGGTTTCTATGGTAACACCATCCAACAGGGGACCTCTTGGGGTCAGTGGATGCTCCTTTTTCTCGTCTTTGCTCGGCTCTTGACATTTACGCCGCCTCAACGTGTACCTGGCCATCCCAGAAGATTTTCTTCAGCTTGTACGTTTTCTCACCCGATTGATTCGGCCCGCTTTGATTCAGGTCGTGTCTCATGTCTGATCGGTTCCGTCTCAAGTATGCACATGTCCGGTCTCTTGAAGAGCTGAAGGGATTTTTAGCTAATTCGGTAAGACAATTGAAAATTGTCAAAATTGATTTCGGCTTCCGCAAATATGCCTTCAATTCATCCGATTACCACGAATGAAATTACCGCATTTCATAATGGCATTAGCGTGCAGCCAGACGATTAAAAAAGAAAAAAGTTGATTAAAATGTGAATAGTAAATTAAAAGAAAAGCGCATAGGATTTATTCAACTGGAACTACTTGGATAGAAATGGCAAATTAACAAATGGCCAGATGGTAATTAAATACTAAAAGCTGCCGCGCAATGAACTTTTGCTTATTGGACAATGTATGGCTGCGAAGCTACAGTTTAAAATAAAGACGAGGGAGATTTTGGCAGCGTACCCGCAATTACGCAAAACATGTATTTCATTTACTAAATGAATGTCCGCGACTAATTGATGAGGAGTCGCAGTATAGTCGTGAGGTTAAATGACATTTTGTTTCATGGAAAAATGCGGATGGCAGGGGGGGGTGGAGCCATGCCAGTTTTCACAACAGCAGTAAATCAATCCGCCGTTGACGTTGGGGACGGGCGGCGAGTCAAATGCCTCACCATGCACAAAAAGTGTGCGGCATAAATCTGGAGATGGTTTATGGATGTGTCAATTAGACGGTCACTTTTTAACTCGACAAGGAATTGGATGTTCTGGCCTCTGCTAACCCGGTTTAATCCCACTCCCCGTGGCGTTCTGAGGGTTGGACGAGTCGCTCAATTTGCAGAGGAGAATACTAATTGCGGTCAAACAGCCACCTGCCCGCGCGGCTCCACCTCGGCAAGGGTTGCCGGGTCAAAACCCCAAAGATTAGGCTCGGTCTGAATCTCAAATGCGCTCCGCTCAATCGCTTTTTAATTCCTAAAATGCGTGACTAATAGGAAGCAGACTTCCCAACAAAGCGCCCCTCCCACCCGCCAATCGACTCAAAGGACTCGAAGTGGATGGCAATCCAAAAGTCACGGACGGCAGCTGAGAGCTGTTACCCGAATAAACCAAGTACCGTTGCCAAACCTCCGTTAATTGACGATTTACACTACAAATTGCCACAATTAGTTGATATGTACGCACATAAAGTTTACGCGGCGCAAAATCATGGCCATCGAGCGGATGCGTAACACCACATCAGTCGCTATTGTAGCTTTTATTTTATGCGCCTTATAATGCGCTGCCCCTTATATATGAAAACAGTTTAAAAAATAGGCCGTTCGTTGAACGTGGGCCTTATACTCCGCAGCGCCTTAAATAAAAATACGGAAAATACGGTAACATAACCCTACATAGACGCGCTTTACAGACTGGCTGCAGCTCTTTTTTTTACGCTGTCATATGTTGACTTGCTGCTAATAAAAAAAAAAATCAAAAGGACGCAATGACTTTATTCTAAAAAGGCATAACTCGGCGGCCCGGTAGTCCAGTGGTTAGCACATCGGCTTCACAGTGCAGAGGTACCGGGTTCGATTCCAGCTCCGGCCTCCCTGTGTGGAGTTTGCATGTTCTCCCCAGGCCTGCGTGGGTTTTCTCCGGGTGCTCCGGTTTCCTCCCACATTCCAAAAACATGCATGGCAGGCTGATTGAACACTCTAAAAATTGTCCCTAGGTGTGAGTGTGAGCGTGGATGGTTGCTCGTCTCTGTGTGCCCTGCGATTGGCTGGCAACCGATTCAGGGTGTCCCCCGCCTACTGCCCGGAGACAGCTGGGATCGGCTCCAGCACCCCCGCAATCCTAGTGAGGATCAAGCGGCTCGGAAGATGAATGAATGAAAAAAGGCATAACTCTGATCAGTCTCTCGGAAACAAATAAACTTCAAACTACTGTACATTAAGAAGTAAACACCAAAGCGTAAAATGTGACGACGCATTATAAGGATGCGACTAAATCTCTTCACAGAAGCAATGTGAATAAATTCGAGATGCGTTACACTTGGTCAGGCTCTCGCTGGAACTGGAAAAGAAACCCCGTCAGCTTCAGACTTCAAAGTCGGACAACCTAAGTGCAATATCCCGCCATCTCGCCTGCTCCGCGCTGCATTTTGATGATCTATCAGTGTGAAGACTGAGTTGTCGTGGTGACACGACCGCCCCGCCGCCTGATGTCTGTCCAATGAAAACACAACACTGCCCGTTGCCTCGGGACTTTAACGATCCAAAGACTGACACACACACACCCACATTATTGATCACGGTCACATCAACCAACAGACTGGAAACTAGCCTCCAAGCATGGCAAAATCAGGACATTGATGATTTGTTAGTCAATGCAGACAGCACACATACACACACACGTTCAAATCCCCAGTACACCCGCCCACCCTCCCACAAACACATTATTTGACCGATATAGAGTCACAAACAAGGAGTTCTTGTCTTTTATTTTTTTCCCCCCCCCGCCTTTTCTTTTTTAATTATGTCTGGCACCGGACAGTTGGTGTCCAGACGAGTCCCTGGCAGAGGAAAGAGTGTGAATGGCTGACAGGAGAAAGAGAGAAAGTGAGAATGGAGCATGGCAACCAGCAAAACATTCAGGCCCAAAAGGAGTGAACCTCGTGAACCTTACAATTTGTGCCCCGGGGGGTCGCCGTCGGTAAAAGAAGGAACAGACCATAAAATATCAGCAAATGAAGCAATTCGTTTTGGCCAAAGAGGAACTCCAAAAAAAAAAATTTTTAGTCGCCAGAGTGAGCGATTTGGCGATTTGGGTGGGCTGTCTGGTGCTCGTCTGTCCGAGAGAACAAATGATGTGAAAGAAGGAGAAGAATGCATTCATGATCCGAATCCACGACGAGAGAGGACATATTTGTGGAAAAAACTGTCAAATGTAGACTGTTCCATGTTCGGCTAATGTGTACCTTCACCGAATTTCAGGCACGGCTGCAACTTGCCCGTGTACGACGCGCGCGTTCCACCAGAAATAACATTTATCCAATTTGTTTAATGCCATTCTGCTCCCATTCCATTCTCATCGCAAACATGCTGAGGCCGACCACGCTTCAAATGAAATCGCATGCGACCGAATCCACTTTGGAAGGACATTTGCGAGATGGCTAGCTTAAATGCTACCTTGATCAGCTCAAACATTTTCCATTCATTCATTCATCTTCCGAGCCGCTTGATCCTCACTAGGGTCGCGGGGGGTGCTGGAGCCTATCCCAGCTGTCTTTGGGCAGTAGGCGGGGGACACCCTGAATCGGTTGCCAGCCAATCGCAGGGCACACAGAGATGAACAACCATTCACGCTCACACTCACACCTAGGGACAAT
Organism: Hippocampus zosterae; assembly: GCF_025434085.1. Taxonomy (NCBI): domain Eukaryota; kingdom Metazoa; phylum Chordata; class Actinopteri; order Syngnathiformes; family Syngnathidae; genus Hippocampus; species Hippocampus zosterae. Next base: position 2,523,207 of record NC_067465.1, on the reverse strand, counting down.
TTTGAGTGTTCAATTAGCCTGCCACGCATGTTTTTGGAATGTGGGAGGAAACCGGAGCACCCGGAGAAAACCCACGCAGGCCCGGGGAGAACATGCAAACTCCACACAGGGAGGCCGGAGCTGGAATCGAACCCGGTACCTCTGCACTGTGAAGCCCACGTGCTAACCACTGGACTACCGGGCCGCCACATTTTCCAACGTTAACCTTTTTTTGGGGGGGGGGAACTCTTTCACCTTGACTATTCTCCGCGGGTCGTATACTGATGATTCAAGCGGAACGCTTTGGTCAATCATGCCAACCTTTTGTTGTCGACTTATTGAACGACGGCCGTTTTGTTCAAGACGGACATTCTACAGTCCGCGGCAAATCAACCATTGGCAAACTTTCAAAGCGGCTCCCTCCAACGTTACAATGAGGCCGAAAGGAGGAAAAGAGCATCGGAGTTGGCGCTTCTCAAGCTTATGTCGCAGGACACGGCGCTTTCTTTTTGTTTTGAGCAACTCACAACAGCTGCTTCTCAAACGGTGAAAGAAGTGTATTGGTTGTACAGACGACAGAAACATTTCAATAGCGCAAGGCAACACTTGCTTCCGTTTGGATTTTAAAACAAAAATTTGTCACACATGTATGCACAGCGTAGATCCACAAACACTTTATGATCACTCCAATTATGTCGCGACTGGGCAAGATGAAAGACTTGGAACCGAGTAATGACTTCACTCGACTCGACTTGATTTGCATAATTTTTTTTTTCCTTTCTCCGCAGTAACTCGCGGGGGGGCTCCATTTAGACTTGAAGATTGTGACTTGAAACTTAATTTTGATTTGCATGGATGTGATTGATCACCTCTGACGAGTAACGAAATTGAAAGGTGGGCAAAATATGACCACTAAAAATAAGAAAAATGTCACACACAAAAAAAACCATAAAATTTCGAAAGAGGGACTCAAAAATCCTTCCGCAAGTGAGGAACGGCCTTCATAAAAGGAGGCAGTTGATAATAAGCAGGTGCTTGAAGGCGAGGCAGGATTTATTCAAATTCAAATTTCAAATTAGACCGCAACCTAAATGGAAAAGTCGTCTGTTGCACAACCCTTAAAAGCATCACTTACGCTTAGTGATCACCCGATCAATCATTTCTAAGGAACAAATACGATATTCTCTATTACACTTTTACCACTCGAATCGCAGACTACATCTTCTCAATACACTTCTAAGCACATAAAAAAAAAACAATATTCACTGCGGATGACATATTGAAGCCCTGACTACAAAGCTACAATTCAAGATTGCCGCACCCAAAAAGCCACCACACAAATCTTAACATGACTAAGCAAGTGATTAGCATATCGTTTCACATGACATACTCAAAGCAACGATAATCTCCGTTGCTTCCGTCACGCTGTAGAGGAAGAAAACGGGCGCCGCTCAGCAACGCATGCAACAACAATGAGTCCATCCACCACTGGCGATTTAAGTGGAATCGACTTCTGCTCGTTTCCCCAAATTACCCGTATCTGATTGGCCCACCGCTGCAGGGGCAACAGGAAGAGCGGCGTTCGTTTCCGCACGTACACGCCCTCCGTTTCTCTGCGGGGGAAATCAATGATGTCTGCTTAATTATTGGGTGAATTTAATCAGCAACAGCAGTACTTACCGCCGTGTGACCTAGTAGCTGTCAGGAAGTCATTCGCATCCCATTGGTGGTGCGCTTGGCGTCGGCACCGTGATCAACAGTCGAGCTTTCAAAGACGCGGGGGAGGAAAAAGTGCTGAAAAGCGCGTATGTCCGTTGTCTGAATGTCATGAACGCATACTAATGATCTCACGTTTACCCGTTGACGCTAAACGATGAACATTTGTTTTTCTTTGTCTACCACTGACAGTGGGAGACGGCATTGATGGATATATTTTTAACAAAACAACAATATTAGCCGGTAGTCCAGTGGTTAGCACGTCGGCTTCACAGTGCAGAGGTACCGGGTTCGATTCCAGCTGCGGCCTCCCTGTGTGGAGTTTGCATGTTCTCCCCGGGCCTGCGTGGGTTTTCTCCGGGTGCTCCGGTTTCCTCCCACATTCCAAAAATATGCGTGGCAGGCTGATTGAACACTCTAAATTGTCCCTAGGTGTGAGTGTGAGTGCGAATGGTTGTTCGTCTCTGTGTGCCCTGCGATTGGCTGGCAACCGATTCAGGGTGTCCCCCGCCTACTGCCCGGAGACAGCTGGGATAGGCTCCAGCACCCCCCGCGACCCTAGTGAGGATCAAGCGGTTAGGAAGATGAATGAATGAATGAACAATATTAGCCCCGATTATGCTAAACGCATCCATCGTGAACAAACTCGGGGCAGCAACTCACGTAGCTACACAGGAAATGATATTTCCCCAGGCTACCGTCGGCTCTTTATAGCTCATTAACAAAGCGCTCAACTTATTCTATTGGGGCACAGAGGACAGATTGGCCGGGGATCCGATGGTTGAGTCGAGTCACTATTTCAGAAAGCAAGGGGGGGGGGGGGGAATAAAAAGGACACAAGGAATGGGATTATGAACAGAAGTTTGGGACTTCCCTCGGTGAGCCACTGATGGATGTTTGACAATTGCGTAAATCCTCCATTAATGACAGTTCTACACGGCAGTCATCGAATCAATCCCGTGTTCTTCCATCACGGTTTGGTTTGGGGCCGCCACAAAAAAAGGACAAAATCCGACTTCAACGGACAGTTAGGACGGCAGAAAAAAATCGTTGGCACCGCCCTACCCACTCTTGAGGACTTGCACACTGCAAGAATCAAGACAAGGGCACGGAAAATCCTCCTGGATCCCCCGCACCCTGCCCACCACCTTTTTCAGCCACTCCCCTCAGGCAGACGCTACAGATCCCTGCGCACCAAATCCAGTAGACACTTAAACAGCTTCTTCCCTCTAGCCATTAACTCCTTAAACAGTCACTGACGAAGTCACTCTTCTTGCACCACCAAATGGTACTACAAAACTACTGGTTACTCTAAAATGGTTCAATGATTTTGTTGTTTACGATTATACTAGTGCCAGCGTGTTATACCGGAGACAAATTCCTTGTGTGTTCTACATACTTGGCCAATAAAGATGATTCTGATTCTGATAATAAATAGGAGAAAGTCACTGCAACTTTCACGTCTTGGGGCTATCCAACAGCGTTTTTTTCAAACGGGCTGTTTTGGGGTAGAATTGGTACATTGGAAAAAGGGACGTCAACTCGACTCTGGTCACCTTTAGTGTACATGACAAAATATCGCAAGTTGTTGAACACAGAGTGGTCACCCAACTATTTATGCCCTAAATCGGAGACACAGCCAGCCAGAAATCGCATTGTTCTCTGGGGATGCAAAGCCACGTTTTTTTTTTTCCCAAGATGCAATAAAGAGAAGGTCTCCGCCTGCCAACCACAGTCGTTGGGGTGTAATCATTCATTCATTCATTCATTCATTCATTCATTCATTCATTCATTCATTCATCTTCCGAGCCGCTTGATCCTCACTAGGGTCGTGGGGGGGTGCTGGAGCCTATCCCAGCAGTCTTCGGGCAGTAGGCGGGGGACACCCTGAATCAGTTGCCAGCCAATCGCAGGGCACACAGAGACGAACAACCATTCACACTCACACCTAGGGACAATTTAGAGTGTTCAATCAGCCTGCCACGCATGTTTTTGGAATGTGGGAGGAAACCGGAGCACCCGGGGAAAACCCACGCAGGCCCGGGGAGAACATGCAAACTCCACACAGGGAGGCCGGAGCTGGAATCGAACCCGGTACCCCTGCACTGTGAAGCCCACGTGCTAACCACTGGACTACCGGGCCGCCCACTGGGGTGTAATCACCCGCTTCAATATTACATTCACTTGTAACAATGGCGTGAGAGGCACCTGCGGGTCAAGACTGGTTTTGTTGTTTATTTGTTAGGGATTAAATTATTCAGTCTCTTTGTAAAGGGGGGGGGGGGGCGACAGATGATTTCATAAGCCTATGCCTCTGTTTCGACGTCTTTCAACCCATCTCTTTTGGTCTGAAATATGACCACTTCTGATCTCACCAGACTGAGTCTTGACAGTGGTCGTTTGGTTTCCTCAAAATATGCATACGGTACATTCGGGCAATCTTCACTGTACTTGACAGCAGACGCAAAATTTGTCATACGGGTGGACCAACTTTTGTCTCAAGGAATTACCTGGTGGTACCGGATTGTTGCGTGCGTTAAAAATCCTTCTAAATTTTGTAGCTGGACCTGATATCTAATACCAGACATCTGCATATTCCTTCAGTCACTCCTTTGCTCCTCATCCATATTGCTCTTGTTGTATCTGGAACGAAATGCCTCGCTATGGTAACCACGGTGTTCTGAGGGCCTCCCTCAGGTGCCAATGCTCTTTCCCTTTGGCCCGAGGGCTGTTGGAAACATTATCAGCTGCGTCTTGCAGGGTTCTGATAATGTCTGGGTGGCGTCAGTCAAAAGGTAAGTCAGGGCACAGGCGACAGCTGTCCTATCTGGCTTACATGGGTGTATGCAAATGAATTGATAACGCCTGCTCGGAAGAGGTGCAAAATGACTGAAGAGGACCGCGGCGGTCCAGTTGCGATCGATTTAATGCCCTGAGAATGAAATGATAACAATCACTGGTCATCAAAAGCTCAAATCATCTTTCCCCATTGAAATGAATGAATATGTCATTAATGTGTTCCAGAAAGAAAAAAAAAAGTTTTAAATTAAAAATAACACTCTAAGATTGCACTTCATAAAAAAAAACAGTAATGACACAATTAAATAGAACATAAAGGTTTTGCCCAATTTTCTGCTTCAATTCAATACTGTCGGTTATTGAGTGTGATCTGGTCGGAGGAGACAGTCACAGTTCTTCATTAATATTTGAAGTTATTCGCAGAGAATACATGCCCGTGAGTATTGTAATATCTGTTTACATGCGTTGATCTAATTTTTCTGTTCAAATATCTGCTGCCTAAAAGATTATAAGAGTGCAACACTGATGCTCCCTTGAGCACGTCGCTGGCTTTCCTCATTACGTGTTAGCATAAAGCTAAACGCAGATAAAGGCAATGCGATGTGATTGTTTTAACCACACCCCCCATTTGGCAGAGTTTAATTATTCAGCAAACTTCAAAAGGGTGCGGCAATAAACGGCTTGAAGCCGAGTTTTGAAAAATCGCTCGCCGTACGCTGAACTGCCGCATGTTGTAAAGTGAAGTCGAGTCGACTTCACCGCCACCACACAGCGCTCCATCGCTCACGTCAACCCGAAATGCAATTCAAGGTTAAAAAGACTCATGCAATGCATCCATTTGTGTTCGTCAATATCAAGGTCATCTACGATGTGGACAATGTCGGTGGTCATGTTGACTAACGATGACAGGGACAGAGCCGGCGTGCGGCAAGAGGAAATGAATTGACGTCGGATCGTTTCAAATGTATTGCTCAGCAATACCTCATATGTGGCCATCCACGGTGGAAACGTGATTAAGTTCAGCGGAGCCAATTATTGGGTATATCTTGCAAACCAGGCGACAACAGCTCTGTTTTGCATATTAAGTGAAAAAGCTCATCAGAAAAGGAATTTTCCATAAAAGTATGCAAATGGAACAATCGGAGCAGCTATAATTGCTGCAGGTGTGCGCGGAATCCGATATAGTCGCCACGTGTGAGCGACAGACATGTCAAGTTAATGACGCCATTGGTGGTAATTGGACGACAGATGGAAAGACCACGTAAGGCAAATAGCGGGTGCAATTAACTTGTATGTGTGTGTGTGTGTGTAAAGGTGCTGATTTGATTGGTCTGCGCATCCCTGGTCCGATTCAGGAGCGTTCTGTCAAATGAGCCTTCATCCCATCATTGGGTAGGTACAGCGGTTCCGAGAATCGCAAAGCAAGCAATTGGGGCCTTCCCGGGCTCTGATGCAGCAACCTTAACGAGCACTTCTACTGAGATAATGAACCCCCCCCCCCTTTTTTTTTTTTGTTTTTTTTTTGCAAAAGGTGCTCCCTCATTAGCTGTTTTGATGATAGTGATAAGGACCGTGACCACAGCCATGCATTAAGCTGGCCAGAACTCAAGTACGATAGCGATTCAGCCCTTTCGTCAAAGGTGGGGAAAAATGACCCATCTGCAGACTATCGAGGTACCAACGCGTCGACTGCGTGCGATATATAACCGTCTATCGTTCATATTGTTATGTTGCTGTATGGCAAGTTGGTGACCTGATTTTTCAAATCCCCGCGCACCCTTTGAGAAAAATAATTTTTTGATCTGCTATGTCGACTGGCGTACTGTGACTAAGAGACAAGGTACTGCATTGTGAAAATACAGTACGTCGTGAAGAGGTCAATGAAAACAAGACTTTCTGAATTACTTTGACGAGTGTGCAAGCGAAGCAAAGGCTTGTGGGAGTTACAAGCGCACAACCCAAACACCGACTTGACAGTTTATTAGCCTTCGGAAAGTTTTTTTTTTTTTTTGACAGTTTGAGAGGGTAATTAGTTGAGGAGACAGCTTGCAGTGAACCTTTTCATTTGAAATATCGTATCATGGTGAATATCGACTCCCTTTTTGAGGGCATGAATCCAATATTAAGTACATCTCTCTTCCTATAAGAGCAAATAAATTATTCAATAGCTACTTTTTTTTTTCAAACACCTAAAGTAAACTATTTTCTTGGCGTGTTTTGCCGATGTGAATTTGGACTCACCTGCTTATAAAATTCCATAAAAGGAGAACGTGTCACGTTTGCGCGGTGGTGGTGGTGGTGGTGGACCCCAAAAAGTAGGCAGGAGCAGGTTGTACTTGAAGAAGTGTATTGAAACATTCATTCATTCATCTTCCAAGACGCTTGATCCTCACAAGGGTCGCGGGGGGTGCTGGAGCCTATCCCAGCTGTCTTCGGGCAGTAGGCGGGGGACACCCTGAATCGGTTGCCAGCCAATCGCAGGGCACACAGAAACGAACAACCATTCGCACTCACAATTTAGAGTGTTCAATCAGCCTGCCACGCATGTTTTTGGAATGTGGGAGGAAACCGGAGCACCCGGAGAAAACCCACGCAGGCCCGGGGAGAACATGCAAACTCCGCACAGGGAGGCCGGAGCTGGAATCGAACCCGGTACCTCTGCACTGTGAAGCCGACGTGCTAACCAATGGACTACCGGGCCGCCTGTATTGAAAAAGAGAAAACTAAATCCAAAACAAACATAGTCCAAAGTAGCAAAACAAAAAAAAAAAAATCACAACTGAAGCTAAAACAGAACCACGACCAAAACAACCCTGACAGCAGCAGACAAACGGCAACAAACAAACACGACAGAAGCCAAGAGCAAACAATGACCCAACAATGAGTGCTCGGGCTGGGGGTCCTTTTCAAGCACTAATTACATAACCAACAGGTGTGCAGCTGCAGGGGGAGCCCTACAGTGCCACCTGTTGGTCCCAAACCGAATCATGACAGTACATTTAGATAAGCAGCAAAATGGCGTGGCGATAGCTGTTCCGACTGAAAAGCTTGGCATTATACCAAACCAGTCTCGTATCAAAAAAGGAACCGTGGCGCACCGCAGTGCAGATGTTGTATAAACGGAACCAAAGCATTATTTACACGTCGGCTCAAGGCGTCACTTAAGCGTATGTGAACATCCTTCGCAGGTGACCCGCAGGGGGCTTCACCACCTGAACTTTCTGCTCTTTACTTCACAGTCGGAGAGGGAAAAGCACAGAGTTGAAGGTCATTTGAAACGTCTTCCTCATTGGATGCACACACGCAACACGCATTTCAACTACAAGCACACAGTCGCACCGGGGGAATTTATGCTGCACGGTCAACATCTCGAAAAAGCACACTTCTGAAGGCAGCGGTTGAAAGATAAGCAAGACCTTTCCGGACTATTTCGCAGCCCGGTTCCTCAGGTGGGAGAGGAAAATAGAAAGCAGGATGGGGGGCGATGCATGAACAGCGCAGGGGATGCGTGGAGAGTCGGCGAGAGAACGCGAGCAGGGTGAAAAGAACAACGGAAATGTTCCGAGGCGCTTCGAGTGGAAGAACTCCAGTTTGGTTTCGAGCGACTTGCCTTAATGAGGAACATTAACGCAGCTTGCCCAGATTTGCTAAACGCTGGGGAGGACTGGAAGATGACGGCTAAAAATAAAACACCTCAAGCAAATCCGGGATTCATGAAGCGGGCATTTATATTTACAGTATATAATTTTTTTTTTAAAGGGGGAAGGGGGGGTTGCATAGGCTGGTAACAGAAAGCAATGCAACAGTACATCCTGGTGGAGCCTGAAACTTGGACAAAATGGCGCCTTGACTTGAGAGTCGAAACCCTTCCAAATTCTCTCCCCATCGAAATGAAAATTCATCAATTTGTCCGCCAAATAAAACCAACAAAAATAATTGGATTGTGTTTTTTTAATCGGGAAAAATGACACTCGTATTTTGGCCCCATTCCTATTCTTTTGATCAAGGCCTTTTAAGCATTTTAAAATAATCATTTCGGAAAGGTACTCGTTATTTCTTTTCATTGCTTTTAAATGTCTTTAAATCCCGAATTCATAAATGTTTTTAAATATCAAGGTTCATCCTTTTAATCATTTTAAGAAGCTACTTTATTTTCTTCTTTGAATGTCTTCAAATGATTTGTAAATGATTTTACAAAGAAGTGCCCCGTGGGCACTTAGAAAAGCAATTTCAGTCAACAGCAGGGGGCGACACTGCATAAAATAGCAACCTCCTCGCGGGGCTGCACATTAATCTTAATTCTTAAGTCAAGTGAACAGTATTTATAGAGCACATCAAACAGCCATCACTGCATACAAAGTGCTGTACATGGAGCAATTTAACATGCACAATAAACAGTAAGACAAATCGGTAATAAAAGGCGGTAGAAAGCACCAAACAGTAACATCAAGAACAAATCTAAGCCCACAAACGCAATATTTATAAGAACAGCGTTTAGACGAGTGGGACCAGATAGAACATATCGCAAAAAAATTTCCCGATTTGACTTCCGCTATGAAGACTACGCTTGATTTATCCGCACATAGCCATGGAATGACTCGAATAAGAATTTCAGCTGACGTCCAACATGGGCCATTTGCCTCAAAGGAAGAGAAAAATATCGACTGTCAAACTCTGCTCTCCTCCACATATTTCTTTTTTTGTTTTTTTCCTCCTCCCAAACGGGGAGTTCACATTTTAAGATTCTCGAAGGCTTTTCCGTCTTCACTCAATGTTCGCGCACAGCGAAGCCAAGATTCCAACAGCAGCCCACACTGTCGTCCCGCTTCCGTGCTTCAGGGGTGATGTACAGTCCTCGTTTGTCAAATTTACAGCATTCAGCCAAACAAGACAATCCCTGGCCAGTGCACACTGCAAAGGCGCTGTTCCTTTCAGTTCTTTTGTCAGCTTCGTAAATTGGTTTTCTTTCTTTATTATTTTAGTGGGATGGGGGTGGAGGGGGGGGGGGTACTGTGGAAGGCCCCAGGCTTGCGATGTGATGAGACGAGCATAATCGCTACATTCATCCTTGCGCCACTAATAAAGCGCTTTGTGGTCAAGATGTCAATGGCCAAGAACTGTGTCGTTTACCGAACGCATCTCTTTAAAGATATATAGCGCGTAACACTAAACATGACCGAGCAATGATTTGATGTAGTTCCACAAGGAGCACATTTTCATTCTTTTTATTTTTTTTAATTATTATCATTGTCTGGACACTCTGTACACCAAAGCAATCATGAGATCCTATGAAAAATCAATCTATTTAATTAACATTTACACAGTATCATAAATAATTCATTCATTCATTCATCTTCCGAGCCGCTTGATCCTCACTAGGGTCGCGGGGGGTGCTGGAGCCTATCCCAGCCGTCTTCGGGCAGTAGGCGGGGGACACCCTGAATCGGTTGCCAGCCAATCGCAGGGCACACAGAAACGAACAACCATTCGCACTCACACTCACACCTAGGGACAATTTAGAGTGTTCAATCAGCCTGCCACACATGTTTTTTTTTGGAATGTGGGAGGAAACCGGAGCACCCGGAGAAAACCCACACAGGCCCGGGGAGAACATGCAAACTCCACACAGGGAGGCCGGAGCTGGAATCGAACCCGGTACCTCTGCACTGTGAAGCCCACGTGCTAACCGCTGGACTACCGGGCCGCCCATCATAAATAATGTAAAAAGAAAATAGCAAGAATAATAATCATACTGCATAATTCAACTGGTGAGTGAACCGAGAGAAGCTGTTTTTTTTTTGTTTGGTGCTGTGTTATGCAATTTTTTCTCACGTAAAAAAAAAATCTGGTTTTCTTTGATCACAATAAAGGTCAGGAAATAGCGATGTAAACCACAGTGGACAAAAAAATGATTGTTGTATTTCCAAATACTCAACTAAATATTTTAGATGGAGTCCACGTTTTAAATTAACAATGGATGAACACACACACGCAATATTAATTGCTGAGACATTCTAAATTAAATTAGCCAGGTGGTGAATCAGTGATTTAATTTTAATAAGCACTGAGGAAAATTGTGAATTAATTGTTGCACGAACATCTGAAAGCGTGGCCAATGTTTTCCGCCTTCTCGTTGAAGCTTCTGAATAAATCTGAACGGTATCCGACGGATGCTGCAGACACTCATGAAAGGCGGCAAGGTCCGCATTTAACGGTCTAAGCTAATGGCAAGTAATGACGGTGGCCTAGTTAGACCAATTAACACTGAAGGAAGGGAAACGAAACAATTTTTTTTCCAGGAATCATGTCAGTTAATGACCAAATAGACCATGTGCTGAGGCCGATTCCATAAAAAAAAAAAAAAACTGCCCCAGCAACTAACCCTTGAGCTCCGTGCAGTGAGATTGCTTCATTCCAGTCATTTTAAATTAAATAATCCAGCGGAACCTATAAAGTAGAACACAATCCTTTCTGAAACACAAGTTGCCTTCCAGTTTGTCAAGTGTATATTAAAACTACAAAAACAGAACTCCGGGGCAGCCCATGCAAGATCTGAAACGGTGGAGATCCATCACAGTTTGAAGACTATACTCGACGGAGTAGAAGCTGTAGCGAAAATAATGACTGGGTACTCCAGAATGGTGACTCATAATGGAGAGTGGACATATGAATGTTTTACTGAGTGTGACGGGGAGGTGAGGCTCTTCACATTAAGACCAAGCGCAACTGACTTTACGGTGCACATTCTGTCGACCAAACTTGTCGCTTTAGGCGTATCGTTGTTGCATCGCATTCTATTTCCAGTTTATGGCTATCGTCACAGTTTTCTTCTTAGCTTAAAAAAAAATTTTTAAATTCAACTTGTTAAGTTTGGTGGGGGGCGGCCCGGTAGTCCAGTGGTTAGCACGTCGGCTTCACAGTGCAGAGGTACCGGGTTCGATTCCAGCTCCGGCCTCCCTGTGTGGAGTTTGCGTGTTCTCCCCGGGCCTGCGTGGGTTTTCTCCGGGTGCTCCGGTTTCCTCCCACATTCCAAAAATATGCATGGCAGGCTGATTGAACACTCTAAATTGTCCCTAGGTGTGAGTGTGAACGTGGATGGTTGTTCGTCTCTGTGTGCCCTGCGATTGGCTGGCAACCGATTCAGGGTGTCCCCCGCATACTGCCCGGAGACGGCTGGAATGGGCTCCAGCACCCCCCGCAACCCTAGTGAGGATCAAGCGGTACAGAAGATGAATGAATGAATGAATGAATGAAAGTTTGGTGGGGTGACAATTGGACCCACATTTTTGTGCTACTACCACCACTGATGACAACACAGAACTTTTCTAGCAAACATTCACAAAATGCCAGGTAAAGTTAGCTCGTGTATATCACAGCCAATGTGACCTTCAAATTGACAGAACGGGCTATTTGATTATTCATCGCATTAACATTGCTCTCAACGAGGCATTTAATGAAAATATGTTTTTTTCTCCAGATTCGGTTAAGTGGTGTACACGCGGCAATAATGAATTCAAGCACACGCTCCCAACCCAAATCAAGGTCAACCAAGGCCTGTTAATTGGACGCCCAAAAATGATCTGTATGTAGAATCTGTGATGATTGTGAAGTGGAGCGCCCAGGAAGTAACCCGAAGCTGACTCTGTAGTCAGATTTCCTGAATCGTGGATTCACCGGTTGTGTTAAATGTTTGACAATGTGCCTCAAAAGTCATTCGCCACACTAAAAATGTGTTTTGCACTGGTGATTTAGTGACTGGATGACGTAACAGTAAGCCGAGCTACTGCTCTTCTCGTCTTTTCTAGCTTTTGGGATGCACTGTGCTGCCCCTCACAGGTTAGTCTCGGTACTACAAGTGATATCTGGCTCTGAGACTTTGGACTGTCCGAGGAGATACAGTATTGTGTTTGTGGTGTGCTGTGTTGGCCATTTTGAGTATACAACATTCAATGAGATGAGTTTGTCCTTGTCTGATGTGGAGTAGTTCATATTTTTAAAATTGGTAACGATCTTCAGAAGCCCACATTAGACAGAAATTGAGAGTGAAGTGCCAGAGTCTAAAAAATGCAGTACTCAAAAGAAAAATAGATTCCGCATCGTGGCTCGATGATGCCACCATCACACTGGAGAGCGGACATAAAACTCTGCCAGGCAGAGTATGATGCAATCGAACACAAGCGCAAAGAGGTAAGAAAGGTATTGTGGCAGAAATTCACTTCTGGGAATTCTCTAGGAAAGAAACGGAACTAGTGGTGTTGTTGTTGTTGTTGTTTTATGGTGGCGTTAGACTTTCTCACTTTCACAGCTGGTATACAATTATCAATCTCAGGTTTCCACATCAGCATCACTTTTCAGGCACATCGCCACGCCCGCCCCCCCCCCCCCACCCCCCCTGCTGTGACCACGGACAATAATGCGTCTCGCTTTTCTTTGACAAATTAAACCAACTCGATAGATGGCAATAACCTTCACAGGATGGTGTGCAAGGGAAACGGGAAGGCGGGGTGGCCGGGGGAGGGGGGGGGGGGTGTCAGCTGGACAGCTTTCGGCTGAGGGAGGGGAGACCGGAACGATGCGTGTGCAGCTGGATGGCGAGACATATCAGGGCGTTTACAAAAATCGGACAGCGACGCGAGATGTTCATTTGGTGACTAGCGGGGGGGGGGAACGGCGTGCACGTAAGCCAACATTAAAAGTGTTCTTCCTGATGAGT